>NC_072411.2:28760000-29385000 GCF_028858775.2 Pan troglodytes | reverse complement strand
TCTACTAAAAGTACAAAAATTAGCCAGGCATGGTGGCAGGTGCCTGTAATCCCACCTACTCTGGAGGCTGAGGCAGGAGAATCACTTGAACCCTGGAGGTGGATGTTGCAGTGAGCCGAGATCGTGCCACTGCACTCCAGCCTGGGCGACAGAGCAAAACTCCATCTCAAAAAAAAAAAAAAAAGAAAAAAAGAAGTAAACAGCATGACCCACTGAGCCTGTCCACACTGCCAGTCCATACACAAAGGCCAGCTTCATCTAACGGGGTTTCCAGGGCACAGGCCTCTGCTCACACAGCCTGACATTCTAGGGGGAAGCGGCAATGAACAAGAAACCCACAAGGACATTTCACATGGACTTGGTGCCATGAAGAAAAACAGAGTTAGGTGCTGGAAAACTCCTGGCAGGCAGGTGTGTGAGCCGGGCGGCAGGACGCCTCTTTCAGAAGGGGACACTGGCAGGGAGAGGCACTCCGGGGGTCAGCCTGCCGGGTCAGAAACACAAGGAAGTTTCAGGTGGCCACAGTAGAGCAAGTGAGGTGGAGAAAGAAGCCAGAGCTGTCTGGCCGCATCGTGGTGAGCCTCGGGAGCCACAGGCCAGGCCTGGCACCTTCCTCCGACTCTGAGGGGACCTGAGGGGTGAGGGTAGATGGCCTGCAGCCTGCTTTTCTAGGGCCATGCTGGGTCTGCTGGGAAATAGGCTCCAGTGAGCATCTGCAGCCCCTTCACTCACTAGGAATTTTTGGACCTGCTGAGGCTTTTCCCACCTGCTCCTGTCTTTCCGGGCTGCTCTTTAACAACCTTGCCAGGGAGTTACTCTGACAGAGAACGTCATTCTTCTCATGCCCCAACCTAACCACTCCTGGAAAAGAGTCCAGAATCTCCTAGATTTCCTTAAAAAGGCAAAACTGGGAAGCCAACCAGCAAAAACATCACAGGCCACTAACTTACAGCCATGGAAACGGAAGGAATATGGACTGGCATGGAGGGGATGCAGGATCACTAAAGGAAAGACCCACCTCAGCTGGGCAGATTCTTCCCAGGGGCCTGCACCAGCAGACTGCACCAGCGCCAGTCGGCACCAGGGAGCACCTATACCTGTCAGAGAGGACGGCCACTGGAATTCAGCGCAGTGATGGATGTGAAATGAGGCTGAGAAGCCAGCAGTGTCCTTAGGAGATTTTTGGAGCCAGGAATGTTGGAGCGGGTTGATAATTTGAGCCCCTTGGGAATGCCAGTCTGCCATGGGCCTGACATCCCCGCACAGTCTTGCTGGTGTGCTGGACTGCGTGGACGATCAGTCTCCAGAGGCCGATCAGTCTCCAGAGGCCGAGCAGTCTCCGTGGCATCTAAGTAGGTCAGGGCGAGCACACCATGACCACCGGCTACCATGTGACCACTGCCTGCTGTGAAGTTTGCTACTTAATCAAAAAGTGACAGCCCAGGCCAGGTGCAGTGGCTCACGCCTATAATCCCAGCACCTTGGGAAGCCAAGGTAAGTGGATCACCTGAGGTCAGGAGTTCAAGACCAGCCTGACCAATATGGTGAAACCCCATCTCTACTAAAAATACAAAAATTCTGAGACAAGAGAATTGCTTGAACCTGGGAGGCAGAGGTTGCAGTGAGCTGAGATCGTGCCACTGCTCTCCAGCCTGGGCGACAGAGCAAGACTCCATCTCAAAAAAAAAACAAAAGAAAAGTGATGGCCCTTGGCGTGGATTCCTCGGCTGCAGCACAAACCCACTGCCTGCATGACATACATGTGGGCCCATTGCACCGCCTCCGTGGGACTTGGGGACAAGGAAACCAAAAAACCATGCAGATGCTCCGGCTGCTACTTTTACTATGAGAAATATAATCTTTCGTCTCCAGTCCAGGAGGCTGTTTTTTTCTGACAGCATTCACGACACTAACTTGTCAGCATATTTGAGTCGAGTGAAATCTCAGACTCAGACCTCACCAGTCTTGACATTGACCTCTCAATTATATCCTAACTCCATCTTTTTAAAGAGGCCAGAAGACATTCCTAACACCCAAGGCAAATGGGAGGAGGAGTATTGGAATCTGTTAGAAGCACATTAGTGGCTGTTCTCTGGAGGACAGGGTGCAGGTGTGGGGAGCTATAGGGAGAATGAAGTCCCCGATTTAAATGGAGGTACCAAGAGGCAAATGGCAAAAGCCAAGCCCTGGCACTGCTCTGTCAGAAGCAGGGAAGGCACAAAGACCACAACGAGCAACCGGATTTGTGGGGGCATCATGAGGCTCTGCTTCTGGTTAATTAATCGTGGAACATAAGGACCAGTGCAGATCCATTAGCCCAATAAGGTTGTACCTGCATAACACAAACAAAAGCAATGAAAACACTGCCCATTAGGTTAAAAGAAGCCTCTGCTGAGCCCCAGATTGGAGGGAGATCCGCAGCTTCCCACTGGAATTGCAGACCTGAGTGAGGCTCCTCTCTCAGTTCATACGACAGTGCACTGCTTAGCTACGTGCAATAGCTAAGCATGTCTGAGTCTGCTCTTTCCTGACACACAAGAATTGAGTCTGCTGCTCACCCACACCCAGACCTGAGTCTGAATCCCAAACTTATCCTAGATCCACATCTCCCCTTCACTGTCACTCAAAGCCTGAGTCATCCGCTCACTCACATCCAGACCTAAATCAGCCCTTTAACTACATGCCAGACATCAGCCTGCTGCTCATCTATGCCCCAGAGCTAAGCCACTTTCTAAATGGACGTTTACAAAACAATGTGGTGAGCAGCAGGAGCCAGAAGTCAGTGTGAGTGGCTGCCAATCTCTTCTGCTAGCCCTCTTTTCAGAGTTACCAAGTTGAGACATACGCATTTAGTCATTTAAAAATACGACTAACTTCGGTGTGCTGGACGCTGTTCTAGTCACAAGAAACATAGAGGTGAATGAGTCAATCCCCTGCCCTTACTAGACTAATAATTCTAGTGGGAAATTTAAAAATTAAATTTATTTGCAATGGTCTGCATCCCTGTTTCTCAGAATTTTGGCAAGAACTTCATACTGAGGCCAATGGCTGCTGAGTATTTCTACATTGCACGGCTTTAGACAGTCACATCCCACCTTCAACCCATGTGAGACAAGCCCAGAGGCTCCTTACGAGCAATAATTTCTTTAGAGATTACAGAGTTTTGTGGGCTCCTCAGTACCTCAAGCCTGGCCAAATAAGAGGTCCCCAGAGAATCGCCGTGAAGAGTTTGGATTGTCTGCTATCAGGACCGCTGCATCCCAGCTGGGTGAGGGCTGTTTTGAGACTTCTGGACCCCATGCCGTCTTAGGAGAAGAGCCCCTAACAGTCCTTGAGAGGGTAGGACAACCGTCCCCTGGATGTGGAGGAGGGCAAGACAGGAACCACGTGGGGGAACGAGGGAGGAGCTGGCACTGCTGGAGTCTGGCGGGGCAAGAATACGGGTGTTTTCCTGGCAGGGTGGTTCGTGATAAGGTTTGTGGAGCCCTGAATGGTCTGGGCTCCATCATGTTAATTCCCTGCTTCTCAAGAGGGCTGTGTCCCCAGGTGAGAAGACCCTGAGGTGGGGCTTCTGTTCTAGGGCCCGGGGTGGTGCAGGAGACCCTCCCAGGAGTTTCCATCCCTGAGTGCCATAGAGGAGCTAGGACGCTTTCCGTGACCAAGAGCTTTGACAAGAGAGAATTGCCCAGAGAGCCAGCACAGCAAGAAGCCCCTTTCTCCTTCTGATCCCTCTCCCGTGCCCCAGCCATAAAGGAGCAAGAAGGGGGTGGGGCGAGGAGGAGCCAGAGGAAGGGAGAGGCCATAGGCGCATGCGCTGCCCGACCCGCACAGGGACAGGTGGGGACGGGGTGGGGTAGGTGGGGAACGGGGTGGAGTGGGTGCGGTGGGGTTCCATTCACTCTGTGATGTCCAGGGCTCTTCCTTGGTCATAACCTGGCATGTGGGGTCCCTTGAGCAAATCAGAGCTGCTGAAAATGTGCTGCAATGTGAGATGACTGATGGGATACAGTGTCAAGTGGTGGTTAGTGCTGTGACTCTACCCAAAGCCCATGAAGGCACGGAGAGTGGCCGCACTGAGGGGGTGGAAGGCCAGGCAGAGGCTCTCTGGCAGCGGTGAGCCACCGGAAGTAGGAGGGGAGTGCTCCACGCATCCACCCCTCTCTGCCCCCCAGCTCCGGGTGCAGATAAGTAGTCTTCATCTCGTCACCAGCCTGGACCACATCTGGAGCCTAGCTGGCCTCCCAGGCTCGTACCTTGCACTCCCCACACTGCCGTGCCCCTTCCAAAACACACATCTGAGCACACCACTCCTCCACTCCGCCTCTTCAGAAGACTCGGTTTCACTTTAGAAGAAAGCCTCTAAGTCACTGGCGAGGCTAACGGGCCCGGGTGCCCAGGGCTGGGCTGACCCCTCTGACCTCCTCACTTCTCTCCCAGTGAAGTAGACATAAGTTTTATTGAGGACTTACATACGGGAGCAATCCAGTGGTGGTGGGCTGGGCAGGAGAACCACTAGCAGTTGTAAGAAGCATGCAGTTTATACAGCATTTCCACTTAGCACCCTCCGCCTAGCAACCTCCATTTACAAAGAGCCTCTATTTCTTGCATGTCCTGTGTTTTAAGGAAAGGGCCAGAGGTTCAGATATCCTGCATGGGAAAGGAATGAATCCTGGGTTGGCCACTCTGGATTCCCTGGCTAGGAACTCTGAATACACATTCTTCTTAGACCATAGAATCATTCTCTGAGTATGTTTCAATTATTGCTGTCAGGTGCATCTGCCACACACTGGGTCTCTTGCAATTCCAGAGCCGACTTACACATTAATTTTGAGGATGAGAGGGCCCGGATATCTCCAGTCATGTGATAAATGCATAAGAAATTAAAGCCTGAGGGTTAGGTGTTCAAAGCCAGCTCACGGCCTGGTGTATTGAGGTGAGCAGAGCTGGTCTGCAGGCTCAGAGTTCCAGTCCCCTGGCTTCCCACTGCAGCCTCCAACGTGGGCCCACCAAGCCCTTCTGCAAGACCCCAAGAGGTTCATTTCAAAACAAAAGGACTAGAGACTTTTGGTTTCAGTTCCAACATGTGAAGAGCTTTGCAGTCATCACTCTTGTCCTGATAGCAACAGAAAGCTGGAAAACTGAAAATCAGCAACTTTCCTAGGACCCATCATGAAACTGAGGTTGCAAAACAAATAGATACCTCAAAATCCAAAGAGTCAGGTGCCCCCAGAGACAGAACTGAGACCTGCTTATCTGGAACAGAAGCTGCTAGGTTATTAACTGGGAGGAACACTTCAATGGTAGTTTTGACAAATTGCTGGAGGCTGAGTGTGGACTAGCATAAGAGGGAGAAACTACTGGGGCCACTGAGTTAAGAGTCCCTAAAATGTGTGGACTTTATATCTAGGGACGCCACAATGTCCTCATGGTGAAGATTCTAGAAGGATTCCCCTCCTGGCTCTGGCAGGGAGATGGGAAGAGCAATCATTGTGACATCCGCCCAGGGCCTCCCCCATAATAAAGGTCTACTCTTCAGGAGAAAGGACTTTGCCAGGACCTTATCTATGTTGGGGAAGGGAATTCCTCCCCCTCAATCCTCCCCAGGCTTCCTGGATCACCGGAGAGGGAGAAAACATTGGTCCATAAGAGCCACAGCTTCTGGGATGTAGATTGGAAATATCGCAGCCAGTGAAAGGTATAGGGTGCAGAGGAGAAAAAGCCAAACTGTACACCAACTCCTTCAAAGACCAACCCACCCAAGGAGAATGTCATGACCTGAATAACCCTATATCTAGTAAGTAATTTGAGTCAATTATTAATAACCTCATAAAAAAGTACTAGGCCCACATGTCCTTACTGGTAAATTCTACCAACATTTATGCAAAAAAAAAATATTGATTGTCATTCATCACAATCTCTTCCAGATAATAAAAGCAGACAGAGTACTTCCCAAGTGATCTATGAGGCCAGCATTACCCTAACAACAAAATGAGATGTGACATTACAAAAAAAGATAACTGCAGGACTGGGCGTGGTGGCTCATGCCTGTAATCCCAGCACTTGGGGAGGCCGAGGTAGGTGGATCACCAGAGATCAAGAGTTCGAGAGCAGCCTGACCAACAAGGTGAAACCCCGTCTCTACTAAAAATACAAAAATTAGCCGGGCGTGGTGGCGCATGCCTGTAATCCCAGCTACTCGGGAGGCTGAGGCAGGAGAATCGCTTGAACCTGGGAGATGGAGATTGCAGTGAGCTGAGATCGTGCCTTTGCACTCCAGCCTGGGCAACAAGAGTGAAACTCCACCTCAAAAAAAAAAAAAAAAAAAAAAAAAAAGATAACTGCAAACCAATATATCTGATTTTTTTGAGCATAAGCACAAATATATCTGAGAAAATATTAGCAGAACAAATCCAACACCATATAAAAGGAATTATACACCACAACTAAATGAGATTTCTTCCAGGTACCCATGGTTGGCTCAACATTGTTCTGCCAGTCAGGGTTTTGCTGTTTTTGTTGCTAAGGCTGAGCTGGCCCTTGAGGTCCTTGTGCAGTGCCCCCAGTCAGCTGTGCACCTGCTAGAGGGTCCCTTCAGTCATGGAGCTTTCACTGGCTCCCTTGCTGAGCAGGCTACACCGTCCCACCCCACGGAGCACGGCAGCCACCTGCTGCACCCAGCAACATGGTGGCCCAGGCAGCATGGCTCCCGACACTCTTTTCATGAAGAAGAAACATCAAGAAACTTTCCAGGCTGAGATCCAATTCCCTGCTGAGGGTATAAAGGGAGATCCCTTGGCACTCTTGCTATAGAATCACAATCATGCTATCGGCTCCCACTCATGGAGCCCCTGGAGAGCCATGCCCTGACAGCATCCACCATCCCTGTGACATCAGGACCTACAGCTTCCCTGTACAGATGAGCAGCATGAGTGTGGAGGGTTGAGCTCACACGGCTGGAAAGTAGGGGAGATCAGCTCTAACTCAGTTTTCCCTGCCCTGGCCCACTTCATACCACTCACACACTTCACATCTGCTAGCCCTGACTGGCATCTTCCCCAGTGGTCTCTGGTGCCCAACACTGGATGCTTATCCCAACACAGTGCCCTAAACCTCACAGACACTAGACGGGGGTGGGTCAGGCTTAATTTATCGATGACAAAGCCTGGCAGTGAAGATGTTACTTTTCTACAACATACCATCAAGGAGGCCATGGAGGGACTGACCAATTCCCTTGATGAATGACACCCTCAGAGACCCCCCCAAGCCTCCCCTGGCTGGGATCAGCCTCCCTGTCCTGGGCAGGGCTCTAACCCAGCAGCTGAGCTCTGCGCTCCCATGGCAGTGGCAGCAGCCCTGTGACCAGAGCTCTCTGGGCACAAGGTCATGTTATAACCACTCAGTCCCACCCCAGTCTCCTGGAAGGGGAGGATTGTTGCTGGCTAGCTTTGCCTGTGAGGCCCACAGAGAAAGCCCAGTAGAAACAAATGGATGGGAGACCGGGTGTGGTAGCTCATGGCCATAATCCCAGCACTTTGAGAGGCCAAGGTGGGTGGATCACTGAAGGTCAGAAGTTCAAGACCAGCCTGGCCAACATGGTGAAAGGCTGTATCTACTAAAAATACAAAAAAAAAAAAAAAAAAAGGGAAAGAAAGAAAGAAATGAATGGGTCGGGACATGCAGGCGGGGGACAGAAACGTCTCTGCTTGCCCAGAGCAGCTGCACTCAGCTTCAAGGAAGCTTCCCCACGTCTATGGGAAGTGGTTACAGCTTTCTAGTTACCATTCAACACTGCTTCTAACCACTTGTTTTTCTTCCTTCTTCCCCTCTCCGTTTCCCATAGACATTTTATTTTTGTACAGTCACCAAACTTTTCTAATTATAGCCAATGGGAAAGAAACCACATCCTACAGCTAGAGGCACATTTTGTTCATGATTAATTAGAACTAATTGATTGGATACCTTTCCTAATGTGCGGTTTTATGGTCAGGTTGAAATGTAAACCCAATCCACCCAGCAGCACTCTCCGGGAGCAGAGAGGGTGTGGCTCAGAGGGGTCCCGTCAATGAGGGTGTCATAGCACCCAGACTGCAGTGATAAGCCTATGGGCACCCAGCTGCCTGTCCCCCATCACGGGCAGGGGAAGGAGCCCCAGGATGGGGTTGGCACAACTTAACTCAGTTCTGCCTGTCATTTAGCTGACTTTCTGTCCCAGGCACCCTGCAAGGTCTGGGGTTACAGTGATGCACACGCCCTCCATGGCTCCAGTCTGATCCAGGGACAGCAAAGCGAGTAAGCAAGTATAAAAGTATGTTTGGGGGCTGCAGGTGGTGGGAACATCAGCAGAACCTTGGGCCATCAGGGGCTGGCCCATCTCAGCACTGCCCACACGTGTACGGTCACTCTTCTCTGCGGCTGCTACTTCTGGGGTAGCTCTCTTCTTAGAGAGTACTTTGCTAGACACGTCTTTAACGTTCTTCTTAACTCAGTCTTTCAGGACCAAAAGTGACCTTGCTGCGAGGGAGGTTTGGCCTTTGGAGATAAAGTCAGAGAAAGCCCAGCTGGGCCTGTCCACGGCACAGAGGCAGGTCCATCGAGGTTTGCTTTCAAACCCTGCTGGGGCTATTTTGCTTTGGTTTTCACCAAGCAAAACTTTGTTATATTTCACATTATATCCAGCTCAAATTTTTTTTTCAATCTCTTCACTTTAGAAGTTAGGACACTCAGGCAAATAGAGGGTAAGATCCTTGCTGCAGGCCCCAGAACTAGCCAGTTCATGTTTGACGGCAGTCATAGTTCCCTTCTGTCTTGGGTGGGGCTGCCTCTTCCCAAGGACCCCTGGCTGAGAAAGGAAGGCCCTCCTGGAGAGGTCAGCCCTTCCTCCTGCTTCACATCCTCAGTCAAGTCAACAGGCCAGCAGAAGACGCCTTTCTCTCTCTTCACATCTCAGGCCAATCTTGTTCTCAGATTCATTAGAGGTGACTGTAGGCCCAAAATTAATGCACATTTACATCAGTTTCAATTAATAGGAAGTGCAATTCAAGCTGGCTCAAGTAATAAAATATCTCTTGTCTCTCACACTGGAAAGGTCTATGGGGAAGCATGGGTTCAGCATCATTAAATCAGATTTCTGTCTTGCCCACTACAGCCCTCCCAGTGCTGGCTGTTTCCTCAGACTAGCTTCCTTCCCAGTCGCAAGAGGGCCACCAGCACACAGGGCCATAGGGAAGCCCCTCCCTTAGCCACCAAACTCAACTCCTGATCTTGATGCTGCCTGGTCACCCCCTGTGGACAAGGGAGCGCCATGTGGGAACTGGCTCAGGCCTAGGGGAGAGGGACACAGGTGGCCTGAACCAGTCTCTACCCTTCAGCCCAGTGGAGACAGGCAAGATACAGGGGCAACCACCATGTCTGCCACGCCACCACCTTCCTTGATTGTGCAAGATTATTAAAGGAAATTTTTCTGATTACACAAAAAATATAAAGTGGAAAATAAAGGTCAATCAACCTCACGTCAAGAGTTTTCTGCTGCAAACACTGAAGTGTGTTTTCTCCCTGTCTTTTTACAGTTTAATTTGATCCATATAATTCATTGTTCCTTTCTCCAACAGCCCAATTTTATTAGGAGTTGTACCCCTCCCTGGTGGGGGTCCCCCAGGCCTGGCCTGAGCCAGCATACAGCAGCCTCTGGCCTGGGGCTTGGTCCAGGTGGTGAAGTGACTCAGCCTGTCCCATCAGAGGGGGCCCTGGGCCCATTTCTTAGGATGCTGGGGCAGAGGTTCTCACTCTTCGTGAACCCTCTGACTGCTCTCATCCGTAAGAAATCTTGCCTAACATCAGAATCAACACATAGAAAGGGGCCCTGAGAAGTGTAAACCTAACAACAGAGCCTGGTAACTTTGTTGGAGCCCCACCTACCCCAGGAGGCACAGGGAGGTGAGTCTTTTTGCCTAAATGAATTGGGTCAGGCTTTTCACCAAATGCATGAATTTTTCTTTTTTTTCATTGAGATGGAGTTTCGCTCTGTCACCCAGGCTGGAGTTCAGTGGCACGATCTTAGCTCACTGCAACCTCTGCCTCCTGGGTTCACGTGATGCTCCTGCCTCAGCCTCCTGAGTAGCTGGGATTACAGGCACACACCACCACGCCCAACTAATTTTTGTATTTGTAGTAGAGACGGTGTTTCACCATGTTGGCCAGGCTGGTCTCAAACTCCTGACCTCAAGTGATCTGCCCACCTCGGCCTCCCAAAGTGCTGGGATTACAGGCGTGAGCCACTGAACCTTTCCCAAATGCAATAATTCTAACTGATACAACCTTTTCCACACATAGGCTGCTGGGTCCTTTATTTTATTTATTTTTTTTTGAGACGGAGTCTCGCTCTGTCGCCCAGGCTGGAGTGTAATGGTGGGATCTCGGCTGGCTGCAAGCTCCGCCTTCCGGGTTCACGCCATTCTCCTGCCTCAGCCTCCCACGTAGCTGGGACTGCAGGCGCCCACCACTGTATTTTTCGTAGAGACGGGGTTTCACCGTGGTCTTGATCTCCTGACCTCGTGATCCACCTGCCTCTGCCTCCCAAAGTGCTGGGATTACAGGTGTGAGCCACGGCGCCCAGCCTTGCTGGGTCCTGTATTTTTAATGTAAGTCTGTGTCTTCATCCCTAATCCTTTCCTTAGGCTATATCCCCAGGCAGAGAACTGCTGAGTCAAGGGCTTAATTTTCAAAGCTTTGGATACAGACTCTCAAGCTGCCCTCCAGAAATGTTGGCTCTTACTGCAGCAGGGCCATTTCCTCACCACATAATCAATGATAACTACGACGTTTTAAAAGGCTTTTTAATGTATTAGGTGAACTAATTCTGCATTCAATACATGTAATGAGTATACTTTACAATGCAAGATTAGATGGGTTTTCTCACTGTGCACAAGCTCATTCGGCCACTTTGCTCTGTGGGGCACCAGAAAGAGCCTGTGTCCTGAAGCCATACACACCTGGCTCCTGCCTCCGCCCAGCCACAAATTTACACATTCACGTGGAGTGGAAATGTGTCATTTGGGGATGGAGGCTGCCCTGCAGCATCCGAACGCCTACTTTTGCAGCGGGTTGAGAGGCTGAATATGTCTCTAGTGCAGGATTAAAGATCCAGGTGTAGCAAGAAGAGCCACAGACAAAACCTCTCAGACACCAAGTTAAAGAAAGAAGGGGTTTATTCGGCGGGGAGCATCGGCAAGACTCCTGTCTCAAGAGCCGAGCTCCCCCAGTGAGCAATTCCTGTCCCTTTTAAGGGCTCGCAACTCTACGGGGGTCCACGTGAGAGGGTCGTGATCAATTGAGCAAGCAGGAGGTACGTGACTGGGGGATGCATATACTGGTAATTAGAACGGAACAGAACAAGACAGTTCAGGGATCTTCACAGTGCTTTTTTATGCAAATAACTGATTAGGTCAGCTGTTGATCTTTACCAGGCCCAGGGTGTGGTGCCGGGCTGTCTGCTTGGGGATTTCATTTCTGCCTTTTAGTTTTTACTTCTTTTTTCTTTGGAGACAGAAATTGGGCATAAGACAATATGAGGGGTGGTCTCCTCCCTTACAGGGACCTGCTTGCTCTGGGCCTACACAGCCACCATGGCCTATCAGAAACAGAGCACTGACTTGGAGTTGGGAGCCAGTCACCACAGGGCGAGCAGAGGGCCCAGCTCCCAGGACAGGGTCTTTGTGTGGTGCTGCTGGGCCCTGGTGTGTCCTGCCGCCTCCCTCGTCCCTGCTCATCTACCAAACCTTGTTCTCCAGCACTCCTGGTGATTTTTCAAGCCTGTCCTATCTTTGAAATAAATCCCTTTCCTGTCTGAAACAGCCAGCCTGTTTCTCTTGCATGCAATCAAGAGCCCTGACTAATAGAGTTCCATCATAATCTCTCTGAATGAAGAGCCCCGACTAATAGGGTTCCATCATAATCTCTGCGTGTGAGGAGGGCGCGCCACCCCCTCTCTCCACAGCAAGACCCTGGGGCCAGACCCCTCCCTCCAGGTTCCATCTCAGTGTCACTTCCTCATGGAAGTCCTCCCCGACTTCAGCCAGGTTCAAACCTGTCTTTCTTCCCCTAGTAATAGTGTTCAAGATTTGAATTGAACCACTTGTTTTGTGTCTTTGTTTTGTGTCAGGTCCACACTGGCATGACACATCTGTGAAGGTGGAAATCAGAGTCATTGGTTCCCTCCTGCATCCCAGGATCGAGTGTGGTGTTTTGCAATAACTGTTTTTGGAATGAATGAATGATAATATCGTGCTGCAGATTCCTTTCTTAAAAAGAGTGCAATTACATACTAAACCACATGCAGAAAGACAGAAATGGGAACATTTAACCTTTCATGACTGTGACCTTTTTAAGAGAAACTTTAGACATATCTCTTTACATGATTGCGGTAAATGTATATCTCAGAACCCATCATGCCTTTTTAACAAGTTAAATCTACTTTTTATCCATTCATTAGTTCTTCCCTCTTGGGTGACTCTGCAAGCCTCTTTTTTATGTAAATTATGTTCTCCAAAGGGCAAAGCACAGCATTCTTAAATGAATTTATTATCCAGAGACTTCACACATTGAGACCAACCTTGCCCTTGGTTACCTCTGACCAGTGAGGTTTCAGGGGTCCCTTCACACTGCAATCAATGCCAGGGCCTAGGGAATAGGAGGTGCTGCGTGAGTCCCAGGACAGGGCGTGTGTGGCCAGCAGCACCCTGGAAGCTACACTGCTGGAGCTCCCATCTCTCCCTGCTGCCCTCAGCATCCCTGCACCTCCACCTGGAGCTCGCGTATTTCACCTGTATATGCAGACTCAAGCTACACTGATCTTCGAAATGTGGGCCCTCTCGAGTTTCCCCTTCCTTCCCGTTCTCCTTGTTTGTTTTCTCAGCTCATGCCTGAGCTCCCAGAGCCTTTCCTCCACCTGTAGGTGGGAGTCCTTACTGCTGTGCTTACATCATTGTTTGAAATGCTTGTTCTCCGGTGCCATAAATTAATAGCACTTGAACATAAATTTAATTTATTTAGTAAGGCCATTTTTACTTTCTGCAGAAAGGTACACTCGCCAGCAGTTTTGCCCCGAGAGTACGCCGAACAAAGGTCATTTATAACCTGACGTGTCCACCCTACGGCTGTGTTTGGTTTCCATTGGCTGGAAGGGGACCTCACATTCTGTATTTGTCCCAATTGGTAGTAACTTAGAACTTTTTTAAAGAGGCAAAGGTAGAGGAGAACAAAGGAAGGAGGAAGTAACTTGTGGAATGCTGAGAAAGGTAAAAACACCTTCAAATAAGGAAGAGGAACAGGCTATGACCTAATGCTTTCTTAGACCAGTAGAAGCATGCCAAGGCAAACATTTAGGCTAAATTGTGGGAGCTAAGAACATAAAGAACATAAAGGGCTAGCAGATATTTAAGAATGTTAGCACAGGTCTTTGAATAAATTTGCATTTAAGAGAAGTTACTATTTATTCCTAATTAGACAGAGAAGAAAGTCTTTGAAGAGGAACCTCTGTTTTACTTTTTACAATCATCCTTTGTCAATTTTCACAATGCTTCCTATTAAAAGAAAACCCCAGCTGGACGTGGTGGCTCACGCCTGTAATCCCTGCACTTTGGGAGGCCAAGGCAGGTGGATCACAAGGTCAGAAGTTCGAGACCAGCCTGGCCAACATGGTGAAACCCCGTCTCTACTAAAAATACAAAAATTAGCCAGGCGCAGTGGCAGGTGCCTGTAATCCCAGCTACTCTGGAAGCTGAGGCAGGAAAATCGTTTGAACCCAGGAGGTGGAGTTTGCAGTGAGCCAAGATGGCGCCACTGCATTCCAGCCTGGCTGACAGAGCAAGACTCCGTCAGAAAGAAAGAAGGAAAGAAAGAAAGAGAAAGAAAGAAAGAAAGAAAGAAAGAAAGAAAGAAAGAAAGAAAGAAAGAAAGGAGGGAGGGAGGGAAGAAGGAAGGAAGGGAAAGGGAAGGGAAGGAAGGAAAGAAGGAAAGAGAGAGAGAGAAAGAAAGGAAGAAAGAGAGGGGGGAGGGAGGGAGAGAGGGAGGGAGGGAGGGAGAGAGGGAGGGAGGGAGAAAGGAAGAAAGGAGGGAAAAAGGAGGGAAAAAGGAAGGAAAAAGGAAGGAAAGGAAAGAAAGAGAAAACCCCCGGACTTTGTGAGCTTTCTCTTCCTCTGGCTTTCTCCTGGCTTGGTTAGCACTGTACTGGGGAGAGATCCCAGTTGTTTTACTTAGAGCCTTTGTTTCCTTTTTCCATTGTTAAATTTTTTATGTTTAAAATAATTTCAGATTCACAGGAAGTTTCAGGGGACAAAGAGGTCCCCTGTACCCTTCATTCAGTTTCCTATAAAAGTAACATTTTCCGTAGGATAGTGCAATGTCAAAACCAGGAAACTGACATTACTATAAAGTGTGTGTATAGCTCTGTGCCTTTTATCACACATGTGTTCAGGCATCAACCACCACACTCGAGACACAGAACCACTCCGTCCCCACAAAGACCTCCCTTATGAAACAGCTGTGCCCACACCCGCCCCAATATCCCTCAACCCTGGCAGTGAGAATTTCATTTCAATCTCTATAACTTGGCCAGGCGTGGTGGCTCATGCCTGTAATCCCAGCACTTTGGGAGGCCAAGGCGGGCAGATCACCTGAGGTCAGGAGCTCGAGACCAGCCTGGCCAACATGGCAAAACCCCGTCTCTACGGAAAACACAAAAATTAGCCAGGCGTGGTGGTGCATGCCTGTAATCCCAGCTACTCTGGAGGCTGAGGCAGGAGAACCGCTCGAATCCAGGAGGCGGAGATTGAAATGAGCTGAGATCATGCCACTGCACTCCAGCCTCGGCAACAAGAGCGTAACTCCATCTCAAAAAAAGAAAAAAAAAAACTCTATAACTTTATCATTTTGAGAATGTTTAATACATGGAGTCACACAGTGTGTAACCTTTTGAGACTGGCTTGATTCACTGAGCCCAATATCCTTAAGATCCATCAGAGTTGTGGAGTGTCTCAGCAGTCAGTTCCTTAGCATTGCTGAATCATTGCATGGCGTGGATGTACCACAGTTTGTTTAACTCTTCACCTATTAAGGAACCTGTTGGTTATTTCCAGTTTTTGGCCATCACAAGTAAAGCTGGTTTGAACATTGAGTACAGATTTTTGTGTGAGCGTAATTTTTTAATTTATCTGGAATAAATGTCCAAAATTGTTGCTGGGTAAATTCTATGTAGTTTTTTAAAGAAACCGCCAAACTATTTTCCAGAATGGCTGTGCCATTTTCCATTCCAACCAGCAATTGTAAGAGACCCAGTTTCTTCACTTCCTCATCACCATTTGGTATTGTCATTATGTTTTTAATTTAGCTGTTCCAATAGCAAAATGTAAATAAGAAATTAAACAGATGAAAAATAAGATCATCATCATGATCTTAAATTGCATTTCCTAGTAGCTAATAATGCTGAACATCTTTTCATGTGCTTATTGGCCATCTATGCACCCTCTTTGGTAAAATGTCTTTTCATATTTTTTGCCTATATTGTAGTTGGATTGTGCTTTTTTAATGTTGGGTTTGAAAATTCTTCAGGTATTCTAGAGATGAATCCTTTGTCAGGTATGTGATGTGTAAATATCTTTTCTCAGACTGTAGCCTGTCTTTTCATCCTCCTTAATAAGACTTGACACAGAGCAAACGTTTTTAATTTTTATGCAGTCCAATGATCAATATTTTTATTTCAAGAAAACACTTTAGGTGTTAACTCTAACAACTCTTCACCAAGTCCAAGGTCCCAAAGATTTTCTCTTCTGTTATCTTCTTCTACAGGTTTTATAGTTTTACATTTTACTTTTAATTCTATGGTCCGTTTTGAGCTAATTTTGATTCTAGGTTGTTTTTTCCCCCATAGATGCCCAATTTCTTCAGCACCTATCCTTGCTCCATTGAATAGCGTGATAGAAACAACATGAGTGGATTTCAAAAGCATTATGCAAACTGAAAGAGAGTAGACATGACTGGGTGCGGTGGCTCAGCCTGTAATCCCAGCACTTTGGGATGCCTAAGAGGGCAGATCATGAGGTCAGGAGATTGCCACCATCCTGGCTAACACGGTGAAACCCTGTCTCTACTAAAAATACAAAAAATTAGCCGGGCATGGTGGCGGGCACCTGTAGACCCAGCTACTCGGGAAGCTGAGGCAGGAGAATCGCTTGAACCCGGGAAGCGGAGGTTGCAGTGAGCCAAGATCATGCCACTGCACTCCAGCTTGGTGACAGAGCGAGACTCCATCTCAAACAACAACAACAAAAAGTAGACGTAAAGATTGTAACACTGTGTCGTTCCATGCTATGAAATTCCACAAACAGCAGAATTATGGCAATAGAAAGCAGACCATTGGTTACCAGAGCCAGGAGTAGCAGAGGGGAATGACTGCAAAGGGGCATGAGGAAATTTTAAGGGGTGATTAAATGTTCAATATTTTTATTTTGGTGATGGTTATACAACTATATACATAATATAAAACTCATCAAATTAAACACTTAAAATGGCATATTTTTGTTGTACATAAATTATACCTAAATAAAGCTGACACCACCTCCCCCAAAAAAATCAATTGGCTCTACTTGTGTGGAGAAATGTCGGGGTTCTCTGTTTTGTTTCATTGATGTGTTTATCCCTCCATCAAAGCCACATTCTCTTGATTACCATAGCATACTAAGTCCTAAAATGAGGCAGACGGAATCCTCCCATTTTATTCTTCTTTTTGCCAAGTGGTTACTTGTTCTAGATCTTTTACTTTCTATGTAAATTTTAGAATAATCTTTTCTATATTTACAAAAAACTCCCTGGAATTTCAATATGTGTAGTGTTAAACCTATATATCACTTTGGATGGAATTGACACCTTAACAATGTTGAATTTTTCAATCCATGGAAATGATATATCTGTCTGTTTATTTATATCTTCTTTTATTTCTTTCTTCAGTTTTATAGTTTTCAGCATACAAAACTCATGCATGTTTGGTTATACCCAAGTATTTCATTTTTCTTGAGCAGTTGTAAATAGTATTATATTTTTATTTTAATTTCTACATATACATTTTGAGCAGGTAGAAATATGTTCTTTGTGTGTGTGTGTGTGTGTGGTGTGTGTGTGTGTGTGTGTGTGATACATTGTCTTACTCTGTCACCCAGTTTGGAGTGCAATGGCATGGTCTCAGCCCATTGCAACCTCCGCCTCCTGGGTTCAAGCGATTCTCCCACTTCAGCCTCCTTAGTAGCTGGGACTACAGGCACGTGCCACCACACCCAGCTGATTTTTGTATTTTTAGTAGAGACAGGGTTTCAGTATTTTGGCCAGGCTGGTCTTGAACTCCTGACCATGTGATCCGCCTGCCTCGGCCTACTGAAGTGCTGGGATTACGGGCTTGAACCACTGTGCCTGGCCAGAAATATATTCATTTTTGTATGTTGGATTCGTATCCTGGAACCTTGCCACATGCACCAATTAGGTCTAGGGGACTTTCTACATAGACTGTCATGTCGTCTGCATATAGAAATAATTTAATTTCTTCCTTTCTGATCTGCATGCCTTCTATGTCATTTCTTGCCATATTGCACTGGCAAAAAATTTCAGTATTTTGTTGAAGAAGAGGGATGAGAGTGAACATCCTTGCCTTGATCCCAATCTTAGGAGGAAAGCATCCAGTCTTTCACTATTAACCATAACATTAGCTGTAGGTTATTTGTAGATGGTCTTTATCAAATTTAGGAAATCTCTATTCCTAGTTTTGTGGTTTTTTGTTTTGTTTTGTTTTGGAAACAGAGTCTCACTCTGTCACACAGGCTGGAATGCAGTGGCGTGATCTCAGCTCACTGCAACATCTGCCTCCTGGGTTCAAGCGATTCTCCTGCTTCAGCCTCCCAAGTAGCTGAGATTACTGGTGCATGCCACCACGCCCGGCTAATTTCTGTATTTTTAGTAGAGACGGGTTTCACCATCTTGGCCAGGCTGGTCTCGAACTCCTGACCTCAGGTGATCTGCCTGCCTTGGCCTCCCAAAGTGTTGGGATTACAGACGTGAGTTACCACGCCCAGCCTCTATTCCTAGTTTTATGAGAGTTTTTATGATTAATGGGGCTTGAATTTTGTCAACTGTCTTTTGTGCATCAATTGATATGACCCTATGATTTTTCTGTCATCTGCTAATATGATGGATTACATTCTAACTATTGAACTGGCTTTGCATCCCTAGAATAGAGCAGATTTAGTTACGATCTATAATTCTTTGTATATATTGCCAAATCGTATTTGTTAATATCTTATTAAAATGTTTGCATTTACATGCAGGGGATATTTGGCTTTAGTTTTCTTTTTTTACTGTCTTTGTCTAGTTTTAGCATCAGAATAAACCAGCCTCAAAAAGTGCTTTGGGAAATGTTTCCTCTTCTTTTAATTTCTGAAAAAGATTATATAGAATTTGTATTAATTATTCTTGAAATGCTTGGTAGAATTCTTCAGTGAAATCATCCAGACCTGAAGGTTTTCTGAGGAGATTTTTTTTTTTTAACGTATTTCTTTGGCCGGATGTGGTGGCTCATACCTATAATCCCAACACTTTGAGAGGCTGAGGCAGACAGATCACCTGAGGTCAGGATGTCAAGACCAGCCTGAACAACATGGCGAAACTCCATCTCTATTAAAAATACAAAAATTAGTTGGGCGTGGTGGTGCACACCTGCAGTCCCAGCTATTGGAGAGGCTAGAGCAGGAGAATAGCTTGAACCCAGGAGGCAGAGGTTGCACTGAGCTGAGATCACACCACTGCACTCCAGCCTGGGCAACACAGTGAGGGTCTCTCTCAAAAAAATAATAAATAATAAATGAATTAATTAATAATACATAAAATAAAATAAAATTTACTTATTGAATAGTTATAGAGGTAGGCAAATTATTCACTTTATATGGGATGAGCTGCCAGAGTTTGTGCTTTGAGGACTTAGTTGACGTCTTCTAAGTTGACATACTTAGGTCTGTAGAGTTGCTTGGAGTATTTCCTTATGATTTTGATACATCCGTGATTATTAGAGATACACCATTTCATTTATGATATGGATAATTTGTGTATTCTCTTTTTTTCTTTGTTAATCTTGCTAGATGTTTGTCAGTTTGATGGAATTTCCAAAGAACTAGCTTTTTGTCCCTTTGATTTTCCCTACTTTTTTTGTTTTCAATTTTATTTTTTGCTCTTATCTTTATTATTCTTTTTTATGCTTGATTTGGGTTTAATTTGCTCTTGTTTTTCTAGTTTCTTAAGGTGGAAATGTAGAATATTAATATATTTTCTCTTTTCTAATGTAAATATTTAATGCCATATGTTTCCCTTAGCACTGTTTTAGCTTTGTCCCATGAATTTGTATATGTTGTATTTTTTCATTTAATTCAGTGTTGTTTTTATTTTCCTTTGATCCATGCTTTGCTTAGAAGTGTGATGTTTATTTAGTTTCCAAATGTTTAAAGATTTTTTCCATTATCTTTTTATTATCTATTTCTAGGTTGACTCCCATGTGGTCAGATAATATCCTCTGTAAGATTACAATATTCTGAAACTTATTAAGGTTTGTTTTATGTCCTAGGATATGGTCTATCTTGTAAATGTTCCATGAAAACTTGAAGAGGCTGTGTATTCTGCTACTATTGAATGAAATGTTCTATAAATATCAATTAGATCCTGTTTGTTGCTAAAATCTTCTGATTTTCTATCTGAATATTCTATCATTGAGATATAGTTGTTGAAGTTTTCAATTATAATTGAGAATTTGCCTATTTCTCTCTCAGTTCTAGCATTATTTCTTCACATATTTTAGCTTTGTTGTTTAATGCACACACATTTAGAATTGCTATGTCTTCTTGACGGATTTACCCCTTATCATTACACAATGTTCTTTTCTGTCTCTGGTAATTCTCTTGGCTCTTAGGTTGACTTTGATGTTAATATAGCTATTCATGCTTTCTTTTAATTAATGTTTGCATGTTACATCTTTTTCTGTTCTTTTATTTTCAACCTACCTATAATATTATACTTGAAGTGAGTTTCTTGTAGACAGCATACACTGGATGATTTTAAAATCTACCTGCCGATTTCTGTCTCTTAACCAATATATTTGAACCACTTATATTTAATATAGTTGTTTTATGTCAGGGCTTAAGTATGGCATTTTTAATTTTTGTTTTCTGTTTCTTTCTTTTTTACTTCATTTTTCTGTTTCCTTTATCCTTCTTTCCAGTGGGGGTCCTTGTATTTTTTTTTTTTTTTTAGAATTCCATCTAGTGTTTTGAATATGTTTACTTGAATAGATGTTTTAGTGGTTGCTTGAGATATTAATTATACATACATAACTGTCACCATCTACTAGTGTTGATATGTTACCAGTTTGAGGGAAGTGTAAAAACTTTACCTCTATTTAAATCCCTTTAACTTCCCCCATTCGCAATATAATTGTCTTAAATATTTTCTCTACACACTTTGAGAGTTCCATCAGATAGTGTTATAATTTTGTTTCAACCATCAAACATCATTTAGAAACTGAAAAATGAAATCTATTCTATTTACCTATATTTTTACTCTTTCTGTTGTCCTTTCTTCTTTCCTGATGTTCTAGATTCCTTCTTGTATCATTTTATTTCTGTTTCAATAGCTCCCTTTAGTCATCCTATTAGGGTAGATTTGCCAGTGACAGATTTTCTTAGTTTTCCTTCATCTGACAACGTCTTGATTTTCCCTCACTTCTGAAGTCATTTTCACTAGATACAGAATTTTTTGTTGAAAGTCCTTAAAAGATGTTGTGCTGATTCCTTCTAGCCTCTTTGGTTTCCGATGAGAAATCCACTGTCATTCTAATTGTTTTCCTCCCATAAATAAGGTGTCATTTCTCCCTTGCTGCTTTAAAGATTCTTTTCTCTGCCTCTAGTTTCCAGGAGTTTGATTAGAATATGTCTTGGAATACATTTTTGGGGATAGTCCTCTTTGAGAGATTGGCTTAACATCTTGAATCTCTAGGTTTATGTCTTCTGCCAAATTTGGGAACTTTTCAGCCATTATTTCTTGGAATGCTTTTTCGGGCCTGCTGTCTTTCTTCTTTCCTCTGGAACGCTGAATGATGCAAATGTGATACCAGTTGTTAAAATCCAACACGTCCCTGATTGTCTATTCATTTTCCTTTTCAGTCTATTTTTCTATGTTTCGGGCTGGGCAATTTCTAATGTTCTATCTCTTTAAGTTCACTGATTCTTTATTCCATATATTACATTCTGCTGTTCAGCCCATCTACTAAGCTTTTCAAAAATTTTCATGTATTATATTCTTTAGTTCTAAAATTTCCATTTGGGTCTTTAAGTCTACCGTTTTTTTCCCCGAGACTTTCTATTTCTTTCATTTGTTTCAATCACATTTGTAATCACTCGTCAAAGCATTTTACAATGGCTGCTTTAAAAAACGTTGTTAACCGGGCGTGGTGGCTCATGCCTGTAATCCAAGCACTTTGGGAGGCCAAGATGGGAGGTTCATGAGGTCAGGAGATCAAGACCATCCTGGCTAACACAGTGAAACCCCCTCTCTACTAAAAATACAAACAATTAGCCGGGAGTGGTGGCGGGTGCCTGTAGTCCCAGCTACTGGGGAGGCTGAGGCAGGAGAATGGTGTGAACCCGGTAAGAGGTGACAGCATGCTGGCAGTCCCCACAGCCCTCGCTCGCTCTCAGCACCTCCTCTGCCTGGGCTCCCACTTTGGCAGCACTTGAGGAGCCCTTTAGCCCACCACTGCATTGTGGGAGCCCCTTTCTGGGCTGGCCAAGGCCGGAGCCGGCTCCCTCAGCTTGCAGGGAGGTGTGGAGGGAGAGGCGCGAGCAGGAACAGGGGCTGCCCACGGCGCTTGCGGGCCAGCTAGAGCTCCGGGTGGGCGTGGGCTTGGTGGGCCCAGCACTCGGAGCAGCCGGCCAACCCTGCCGGCCCCGGGCAATGAGAGGCTTAGCACCCTGGCCAGCAGCTGCGGAGGGTGTACTGGGTTCCCCAGCAGTGCCAGCCCACCCGGGCTGTACTCAATTTCTCGCCGGGCCTTAGCTGCCTCCCCGAGGGGCAGGGCTCGGGACCTACAGCCCGCCATGCCTGAGCCCACCCCCCCACCCCCGTGGACTCCTGTGCAGCCCGAGCCTCCCTGACGAGCACTGCCCCCTGCTCCACGGCGCCCAGTCCCATCAACCACCCATGGGCTGAGAAGTGCGGGCACACAGCACGGTACTGGCAGGCAGCTCCACCTGCAGCCCTGGTGCAGGATCCACTGGGTGAAGCCAACTGGACTCCTGAGTCTGGTGGGGACCTGGAGAACCTTTATGTCTAGCCCAGGGATTGTAAATACACCAATCGGCACTCTGTATCTAGCTCACGGTTTGTAAACATACCAATCAGCACCCTGTGTCTAGCTCAGGGTTTGTGAATGCACCAATGGACACTGTGTATCTAGCTACTCTGGTGGGGCCTTGGAGAACCTTTATGTCTAGTTCAGGGATTGTAAATACACCAATCGGCACTCTGTATCTAGCTCAAGGTTTGTAAACACACCAATCAGCACCCTGTGTCTAGCTCAGGGTTTGTGAATGCACCAATCAACACTCTGTATCTAGCTACTCTGATGAGGCCTTGGAGAACCTTTGTGTCCACACTCTCCATCTAGCTAATCTGGTGGGGACATGGAGAACTTTTGTGTCTCCCTCAGGGATTGTAAACGCACCAATCAGCACCCTGTCAGACCACTCAGCTCTACCAATCAACAGGATGTGGGTGGGGCCAGATAAAAGAATAAAAGCAGGCTGCTGGAGCCAGCAGTGGTAACCCGCTTGGGTCCCCTTCCACATTGTGGAAGCTTTGTTCTTTCGCTCTTTGCAATAAATCTTGCTACTGCTTACTCTTTGGGTCCGCACTGCTTTTATGAGCTGTAACGCTCACCGAAAAGGTCTGCAGCTTCCCTCCTGAGCCAGCGAGACCACGAACCCACCCGAAGGAAGAAACTCAGAACACATCCGAACATCAGAAGGAACAAACTCCAGACGCGCCACCTTAAGAGCTGTAACACTCACCGCAGCCGAAGGAAGAAACTCAGAACACATCCGAACATCAGAAGGAACAAACTCCAGATGTGCCACCTTAAGAGCTGTAACACTCACCGCGAGGGTCCACGGCTTCATTCTTGAAGTCAGTGAGACCAAGAACCCACCAATTCCGGACACACCGGGAGGCGGAGCTTGCAGTGAGCTGAGATAGCACCACTGCACTCCAGCCTGGGCGACTGGGCGAGACTCCGTCTCAAAAAAACAAAAAAATAAAATAAAACCTTGTTTAATAATTCCAACATCTTTGTCATTTCAGCATTGGCCATCTGTTGACTGTCTTTTCTCACTCAAATTGAGATGTTTCTGATTCTTAGCGTGAAGAGGGTTTTCTGTTGTATCCTGGACATTTGGTTATTTTCTTTTTTTTTGAAACGGAGTCTTGCTCTGTCACCAGGCTGGAGTGCAGTGGCACCATCTCAGCTCTCTGCAACCTCTGCCTCCCGGGTTCAAGAGATTCCCCTGCCTCAGCCTCCCAAGTAGCTGGGATTACAGGCACGTGCCACCACACCCAGCTAATTTTCTGTATTTTAGTAGAGACGGGGTTTCACCATGTTGGCCAAGATGGTCTTGATCTCTTGACTTCGTGATCCGTCTGCCTCAGCCTCCCAAAGTGCTGGGATTAGAGGCGTGAGCCACCACGCCCGGCCTGGTATTTTCTATGAGACTCTACATTCTGTTTTAACAGGCCCTCCCTGTCACTGTGCCTATGGTGGAATGGGAATGCTACCTCACTACCACCCAGGGCAGGTTGAAGTACAGATCCCCACTGCCTCCACTGACACCCCAGGGATGGGGACAGGAGAAGGGGCATCTTGTAACTATTGTTGAGCTCACAGTCTTTGCTGGGAGGTAGAAGGTACACTTCTTTTCTGTAGTATTTTACTGGAGTAAAGGTTTATTGTCTGAAAGATTTTTTTTTTCATGCTAGTATGTTCCTTTCTGGTCTTTTAGCTGGAAAGAGAAGGCTTTTCTTAGAGCTGTTTTTTCATTGCGCCCATTGGCATTCCTGGGTTGCTGGCTTCTCCAGCACCCAGTCCAAAACATATGAAAACAAACGAAAACCCAGAGAACTCCCTACCATGTTGTTCTTCAAGATCCCTTGCCAGTTTGCCTTCTTCTCTCAAGCTCTCAGAGTATGCTTATGTTTACTTTATAATGTTGCATATTTTTAGCTGTTCTTAGCAAGGGAAATAAGGAGAAAAATGCCTCATTGTCTCAGAACCAGAAATGTCACAGCCTTTATTTTGAAAGGTGCCTTCTGTGGATGACATACCCTAAGCCCAGGTGAGCTGCTCCTCTGCCTGACCTGCCTGTTTCAGCTCCCCACTCATCTGGCCTGGCCCCCCGGCTGCCTCCCTGCAGCCACTCCCATGGTCTGCAAGTCCCTTCAGAACAAGATCAATATTGTTTTCATTTTCAATTCTACAGGATTCAGGGATGAATTAACAGAACTAGGTCGCAGCATTTTTGTTCACCATCTTTCTTTATAAAAACTCTGTCCTCCATCTCTTTGCTGATTAGAGGGTGTCCGAGGCAGGAAATGGTCCTTGGCTCCAACCTTTTTTCAGTGGCTGATTCTGAAGAAGCTCAATACTCAGAGACTCAGAGAACTCATTTTTGATGGGAACTCCTTAGCTCACCCTGACAGGTTCTTCTTCTCTATCTTTGCTTTTTTTTTTTTTTTTTTTTTTGAGATGGAGTCTCGCTCTGTCACCCAGGCTGGAGTGCAGTGGCGTGATCTTGGCTCACTGCAAGCTCCGCCTCCCAGGTTCACACCATTCTCCTGCCTCAGCCTCCCAAGTAGGTGGGACTACAGGTGCCCGCCACCATGCCCGGCCAAGTTTTTGTATTTTTAGTAGAGATGGGGTTTCACTGTGTTAGCCAGGATGGTCTTGATCTCCTGACCTGGTGATCTGCCTGCCTTAGCCTCCCAGAGTGCTGGGATTACAGGAGTAAGCCACCACACCCAGCCATATCTTTGCTTTTTAACCAGCATCCCCAGGTGACTGGAGAGACCCAGATCTCAGTGGTCGCTTGAGTGTAAAGGACAAGATGTGTGCTAGTGAGCATCCCAGAGCCCCGTGCAGTGCCACAACATGGCGCAGGTGCCCAGGAAACAGCTGCTGAATGAATTAACAAGCCACATCTTGCCTCCACTGAGTCCAAAAACCTCATACTGCCACAGCATGTTCTGCCCACCAAACAGAGGGAAGAGAGGGTGAGTAATTTGGCCAAAACTATGTGGATTGGAACCTGATAATCCCATCAGTGCTGCTTCCTAATCCCATGTATCAACAGAACTCCCCTCACCCCTTCAGACGTGATTATTGTAAGGAAGAGATACACACACTCTGAGTGGACAGAAGTAACCAAGAAAATAAGAAACCACTTTGTTAACTTAAAGAGGCTATATAAGGCACATTTACAATATTGTAATTATTGTCATTATTATTTTAATTATAACTATGAGTACTGCTAGAAGTAATATACTCATGCCTATGTGAAGTTTGTCCCAACAACACTGTGAAATCTCCCAAACTTCTATTCTGGCCCTCACCTATTACATCCATCAACATTTTCCCTTGTTTTCTTCCCTGCATCTCTCTCTGAATTCATTATTAAACCCTGAAGTTTTCTTCCTAAAATTTCGCATGATGCTTAATATCTACTCCAAGTCCTGACCATTCTAAATGGAGACTCTCTAAAATGTACAACTTTATTACTGCAAAACTTTCCATAGCATACAACTTTTTATGACACAGCTTTAAAGGTCACTCATATAAATTCATGCTCTAAACTACATTTAGATTTAAATATTAGGATTAAGAAAAAAATACGGCCGGCTGTGGTGGCTCACGCCTGTAGTCCCAGGACTTTGGGAGGCTGAGGTGGGCGGATCATGAGGCCAGGAGCTCAAGACCAGCCTGGCCAACATGGTGAAACCCCATCTCTACTAAAAATACAAAAATTAGCCTGGCGTGGTGGTGGGCGCCTGTAATCTCAGCTGCTCGGGAGGCTGAGGCAGGAGAATTGTTTGATCCCAGAAGGCGGAGGTTGCAATGAGCTGAGATTGTGCCATTGCACTCCAGCCTGGGTAGCAGAGCAAGACTCTGCCTTAAAAAAAAAAAAAAAGAAAAAGAAAAGAAAAGAAAAAAAATGCACACACACACACACACACGTAATATCTATGTGTATTCCTCGAGATACACAAGCAATTTTGAATGCTTAACTTAGAGAAACTATCGATGGACGGATGGATGAATTCATTCATTAATGAACTAACTAAAAGGTTTTATTAAATAACATTCCTTAGGACATAAGGCAGGTCTCTCCCTGAGCTTGCCCAGTGTATTCAGTCCAAGCAATCACACCCACATCCTCCCCCACAGCCTCAGTCATTTTCAGAGTGACTCCTAGCCTCCTTCGTCTGCTCCTCCAGCACAGACCACTCTGGCCCTGTCTCGAACCTCCATTTGCCTCCTTGGCTACTCCATCTGGGCATCCTACACCACATGAGCCCTGATCTCTGTGCATGCTGCCAGGAACCCCTCAGCAAGCCTCATCACAAACCCAGAGTCACCTGTCTTCTCTGCCTCCTGAAAGTACATCTCCAAATCAGCATCTCTCCACTGCCCACCAGCCTCGCCCCAGCCGTCTTTCCTGGGATCCCTTTCCCGCCCCTGGAATCCATTCCCCACACTGCAGCACGGTGACCCAGCAAGACTAACACCCATCCTTGCTCATGCCCTGCTTGGAACAGGTCAGCAGTTCCACGGGCTCTCGGAGAAAGTCCAGTCTTGACAAGGCAATGCGGAACCCACTGCAGGCAACACTGAGTGTCCCGGCAACAGAGCCATCTGCCCAGGTTCAAATACTGCATGGCCCTGGGCAAGTTCCATGGCCTCACTGTAAACTGTGGCTACCAACAGAGCCCATCTGGTGGGGATCTTGTGAGGACTAAATGAAATAACAGAGGTACAGATAAGTACAGAAAGCCCAGCATCTGGCACATAGTAAGTGCACACTTTGGCTATTAATAGGGGGCAGCCTCTGGCCCTGCCTCTGATGCACAGTCTACCCACAGCTTCCCAGATGAGATGTGGAGGCAAGGTTTTGAAGAGTGAAGAGGACTTTTCTGGATGGGCCAAGGGTAGGAAGACACTCCAGGACGTAGGGAAGATCCAGAACAAAGCACAGAGGCATGAAGCCGCACCAGGTGGACATTCACTGACCTCCACCAGGAAGAAGCTCACCAAGGCACACACTCGCCTCAGACAGGGATCTGGGAGACTGTGTGGGCTCGGAAAAGGGTTTCCATGAAAACAGTGGTGAGGAAGATGATGACAGCAGAAATGAAGGGGAGGGAAAAGTTGAAGAAGATGAAAGTGCAGGAGAAACCATGGAAAAAGAAGCTGAGTTAGAAGGGAGTAACAATCTCCCATGCTGGTCATGTTCCAGCCTCAGGACTTTCACACACGGTGTTCCTTCGGCGTGTGCGAGAGTGCTCCCCAACTCCCCAGCCACGTGGATTCCTCCTGCACTTCCCCAGGCCTCTACTCAGTGCCTCCGGATCAGAGGGCCTTTCTTGCCCAACCAATTCAAAACAGCACCATCCTCATTGCTGCATAGCCCTCTCTGCCTCACTTTTTTTTTTTTTATTGAGACAGAGTTTCGCTCTTGTTGCCCAGGCTGGAGTGCGATGGCGCAATCTCAGCTCACCGCAACCTCCGCCTCCCAGGTTCAAGCGATTCTCCTGCCTCAGCCTCCCGAGTGTCTGCCTCACTTTTTATGACCTCCATCCCCACCTGACATATTTCACATTTATTTGTGTGTGCCAATCTGACTCCACCAGGATCTTGCTCCCCCAGCAGAATTCTCCGTGGGGTCAGAAACCGCATCTGTTCTATTCCCAGTGCAATCCCCAGGGTCTTCATCAGCATCTGCCACACAGAAAGCTCTTCATAATTTGCACAATAAATAGATGGAAGAGGATGGAGGAGGAGAAAAAGAGGAGTAAGAAGTGCAGGAGAAGAAGGGGGAAGAGAATGAGGAAGAGGAGAAAGAAGAGGAAGAGGAAGAATGACCATCGCCATTGTCATCCAGCAGCCCAGGCTGTGAAGCTGCAGCAGCCATCCAAACCAGACATGGATGCTGCAAAGAGCCGCACTCTGGCTGACAACAGGACAGGGCTTTAGGAGGTGGCTCTCAAGGCTGGCTGAAGGCTGGACCCTCCTAGAGTGCCTGTAAAAACTACCAAGGAGATAATACACATTTGAGATGATGGATTTGCTAATTATCCTGATTTGCATAATATATACATGATTCAAAATATCACACGGTATCTCATAAGTTGGTACAATTATTAATATTATGTGTCAATAAAAATAAAAATAAGGCCAGGCGCGGTGGCTCACGCCTGTAATCCCAGCACTTTGGGAGGCTGAGGCGGGCGAATCACAAGGTCAAGAGATCGAGACCATCCTGGCCAACATGGTGAAACCCCGCCTATACTAAAAATACAAAAATTAGCCAGGTGTGGTGGCATGTGCCTGTGGTCTCAGCTACTCAGGAGGCTGAGGCAGGAGAATCACTTGAACCCAGGAGGTGGAGGTTGCAGTGAGCCAAGATCACACCACTGCACTCCAGCCTGGCCACACAGTAAGACTCCATTTCAAAAATTAATTAATTAATTAAAAATACCAATGTCAGACCCCACCCAACCAGCTGCACCTGAAGCTCTGGGGTGAGGCCTGCACATCTGCCAGTGTCTGTGCCAGGTTCCCAGGGATCCTGATTGTCAGCAAGAGATCCAGACCCTGACCCAGGAAGGGCAGGGACAGGCTAGGGGAGAAAGGGCAGGTCTCAGGCTCACAGAGGCCTGCTGGTCTCCCTCCTCTCCAGTGCCGCCTCTGGGCACCCTCCCCCTCTCCAACAGGCTTGCAGCCTCCACTGCCCACACTGTGTCCTTTAAGGAGGTAAGTGACTTGTTGGGGGCCACTTCCCAACTGTCAGCATCCCCATGACCACCCTCTGTAAATGTCCTACAGGAGAAAGGAAGAGGGTCCTCCCAGGTGGCCTGCCCAAGGCACCTCTTCTGGCATCCCAAGTAGAGGCAGCCTTCGCCCAGCCGGCCAGTGCCCTCCCAGTGGTTCCGCCTGGAGGGAAGTAGGAATGAGGGCTGTTCACTCTTTCTTGTCAGTTCTGTTAAAGTAGAGACATCCTCCTGAGGGAAAAAGCAATAAGAAGGAAGGGCCTGAGAGACCCAGGACATGGCTGGAAAAAAAGAGAACAGTGTGGACCAGAGCAGGCCAAGAGGGCTTCCTGACAGAGGTGGCACTTTAGCTGTGATGAGGAGGCATGGCAGAGCACTTGAGGATGCGTTGGGGACAGAGAGGGCAGTCCAGGGCGCCGCCTTGCCTGTACCGCATTCTTCAGTTGAAGCCTGGCTGTGTTCCCTGCAAGCTCTCCTGTTACTTCCCTCCTGTGGGTGAATGACAACAGAGGAGAGGGCCTATGGGGACAGCAGCCCAGCCTCCTCACTGCCCACCTGTGTGCACTCCTCTGTCTGGGGAGGGGAAGGTGTTTCTCCCTCCTCCCACTGCTACCCCAGATGCCAGGTCCTGGGCCGGCCCCAGCCAACAAGAACTGGAATCCTGCAGACTTGCTACCTTGCAGGAAGCTTCCCCTAGCCCTGCCCTTCTAAACAGCAGGTGGCTTCAGCCTAGAGCAGCAGCAGCCATCTCGTGATTGTGAGGCAGCATGCCTGAAATCAGAGGCCACATGCAGAGGGCAAAGGGAGGGGACAAGAGGGGAGGAGAGAGGAGGGGAGGGCAGGAGAGAAGAGGGGAGGGGAGGGGATGGGAAGGGAGAGGAGGGGAGGGGAGGGGACGGGAGGGGAGCGGAGAGGAGAGGGGTGGCCCTCCCCTGATCAGGTGCTCCTTGTTGGAGATGAATGGCCCACCTGCCCACAGCAGTGATCCACTTTTTGCCCAACATAATTTGGTTGAGTTAGTTTGATGTTTAAAATTAAATTAAATTTAAAAGTTGGTTTTTTAAATAAAAAAGCTTTAACTTGAACCCCTCAAATACATGACTGGCCCCAAAACTCCTGGGCCACAAAGCGAGGGAGAATAGAAGATGCCATGGGTTTTCCTGCTAGTTGGAATCCTCATGATAGGTGACAGAACCTGCTTTCTCAACAGGCCCGGATCGGAGACTCTCATTCTGAGGACTGGCGCTAAAACCCCTCTCTCAAAGGCCACCTGGAACTTTAACTGTGGGGCCCACACCTACTCTCAGCTCACATCTTCCGGGGCAGGCACTTCTTTTCTAAAACAAAAACATTTCTTTTTAAAGATATCAGCGTGCCCGACCAAAAATACTAACACAGCCTCTCGGGATGGTGCTGTATCAGTTAGCCAGTAAGAAGCAGGCAGAAGTCCTGGGGGCAGGCAGTCTTCCTCAATTAAACAGCAACAGTGCAACAAGAGCAAAACCTTCCTAGGAGAAGCCCTTTACCCCTTCTGCCTGCCTGCTCTTCCTTCCTGGAACTAAGAGGCACAAGCTGGAGGAGCAGCAGCCATCTCGTGACCATGAGACAGCATGCCTGAGATCAGAGGCCACGTGCAGAGGGCAAACAGCAAAAGCGAGGGGAGCACCTGTCTCCCCTGGCATAGTTGAGCATCCCACCCAGCCCAGGATTGCCTGCCATCAGACTTCTTGATGTCTGAGAAAGGTAAGGCTGTCGCCAGGCCAGCCACTCTTGGGGGCTTTCCTGAGACATGGAGACCGACACAGGAGTTGCCAGCATGCTTCTCTGGCCTCGCTGCCTCGCCAGAGAGCTTCAGGGCTCCTTTCCTCCATGATGCTCTTTCCTCCCAGCATCCTGACTGCCTCCTCATTCTCCCCCAGTCTCTCCTCTCCCTGATTTGCCCTTTACATCATTGAGTTTTCAAAAGTGTCATGAGCATTCCTCTTTTAAAACCTTCAAATATGCTACCTGGACTTCTCTTCCCCTTTTTTGCCTCGGGTACTTTTGGAGAAGCCTTCAAGAGGCTGCCTATTAGGTCAGACCACCCCCCTGCATACCGCCTGGAACGCACATTTCTCTCTCCTTTGTGGCCTCACTGTGCTCAGAACTGCTGCTTAATGGAGCTTCCTGAGGGCCTGGAGGCTCCTTGGCCTGGGGGCAACGTCTTTGTGTTCCCTGATACACCCCAGTGTCAAGTACAATCTCCAGCACATAGTAGGTGCCCAAGAAATCACCATTGAGTAAATCAACAACTATATCATTACACGCACTCTGAAGAAAGACACATCACACAAGGAGCTCATTACACAAGCAGATCCACACCTGGTGAGTCTAAACGGGATCCAGTCTGAATGACAGGTGAACGCTGACAAAGTAGGGTGGGAGCAAGAAAGGCTGCCAGGCCAGGAGGATGGAGCAGCATATCCCAAGGCCCTGTGAAGAGGGAAGAGCAGTGCATGAGTAGAGGGTGGTTTGGATGAGGCGAGCAGGGCCAGGCCACGCAAGACTTGGGGACCTGGCCAGCTGGCTCTTTGTTCTGGAGACTGTGGAGAGAAACCTACAGTTTCCGGTTCCGAAGCCCTTTTGTCTTCAGTGTAGGAGACACTGGAGGAGGGGACATGCATGGTGAAACTCCCAGTGTCCATCACAGGAGTCCAAGAGAGAGTGGGTGGACACTCACCTCTGCAGTCTGCTCTGTCCTGAGAGTTTTATAGGTGGTAGGTCATTCAACTCCCAATAAACTTGCGATAAGGAAACTGAGGCACAGTTGGCTAGGGACCTGTCCATGCCATAGGGCTGGTACATGCTGGGACCTGGAAGGAACCACACCTCGGTGTGGCCAGGGCCGGCTGGCAGTGTGGGAGAGAGAAGCAGCAGACCGCAGAAGCTCTCAGAGGGAAATGGGTTAGACAGGCTGAGGGAGAAGGTGGGGGATTGCAAAGGAAATCTGAAGCAAGTAAGAAACAATGCTAAGACTTGCTAAAACCGGTGATGCATCCACTCACGTTTTCTATGCTGGAAACAGTGTGAGTGTGCACACATGCACACCACTGCACCACGCTTGTGCTGCCTTGGGATTCGGTGACCTGGAGATCATCAGGGTCTTGGTGACAGCTGTTTCCACGTCTTGAAGGGACCAGACACCAGAGGAGAGCAGGCTGAGGAATGCCTGAGATTTGAGAACATGGAGACAAAATGTCTAGACTGTGGTTTGGAGAAATTTGACTATAAAATAGGAGAGAGAGGTTCAGTAGCCAGTGATCTGTCCATAGTGGAGGCAAGGTTTCCTTCTCATTGCAGGGATCAGACATTACAGACATCATCGAAGTCTCCTGCCTGCCTCGCCTCCATCCCACTCCCCTTCCTCTCTCCCCAAAGGTAACTGCTCTCAGGAACTCACTGTCACTGTCACACGTTTTATATTTTTACTACATATTGATTTGTCTGGAAACATTTTAAGGTCTCATTTTATTGGTTTTTAATATTTCTGTAAATGATATGATACCGTTCATATTGTCCCAGAACGTGCTCGTTTTCTTCACATTACAGTTTAAAGCTCTGTCAAGGCTGATAAATGGGAATCTCCAGAGCACTCCACGGCACTGGTATCCTCTCAGTCCAGTCCTGATCTACTGCTGATGGGCAGGGTTCTGCTCATGCAGTCATGGTGCAGACCACACTCCTGGGCCGGCCACCCCATCCATGCCTGTGCACTGACTTTCTCCGGGGCAGAGGCTGCAGGTGGGCTGGTTGCGCCGTGAGCACCTTTGCCTTTATGGAGACTCACCAGACATCACGCCAGTGTACACTCCTGCAGCAGTGCAGGCAAGTTCCTCTGCCCTTGCCCCTTCTGCACTGGGTGTTGCTAGATTTCCAGTGGGGAGATGTGGGACTGTACAATCACCCACAGAAAGGTTTCTGTTGAGAGAGAAATTAAATACAGAGCATCTAGAAGTGCATGCTGGGGTAGGGGATGGGGAGATGGCAGCCAGAGAAGGATTCCCCAGCAGACATATGCCCCCCTATATGTAGAACTCTTTACAGGTCAATGCGAGGAGCCAGTTGGGACCTTCCTCTTTGCACTTGGTGAGATGATGGATCCCAGACTTGCCCGTAGTGCATGGCGGCCTCGCTGCCTGCTCCCCAGCTGACCCCTCCTGCTCCCACTGCACAGTGCCCACACGCCCAGCAAGGCACTTACACAGAGAATAATTGCCAGGTGTTTATTGAACTATTTTCCCCCACAAGACTCAGCTGCTCGAAGCAGGGGCTACGTTACTGTCTCCTCAACCTCCAGAACTTCGCAAGGGCCTGGCACACAGTTGGAGCTCAATGAATGCTTTTTGAATTGCTTTAAAGCTACTACTGCAGTGCCCACTGGCATGTGTCTCCTATATACGGTGCTCTGATTTCAGACACATGCACAATTTAAGAGAAAGGAGCCAAGTGGGAGCCAGGAAGAAGCAACTTCAATCAGGAGTGTGGACGGCAGACAAAGAGTCCCACCCAGGAGGCTTTCTTCTTCTACCCTCTCTTCCCCTCCCTCTCTGGCCCCCAGCTACCTCAAAACCCCGACTTCCTTCGCTGGTTGTAAAATAAATTAATATGCTTTAGCCTTTCCTATAAAAAACTGATCTTCCTCCTCTCACTGTCACTAGAAAATTCTTATATTAATTTATACTACTTTCCAGTTTTGTTCTCTCTTACTCAGAAATGAGGAAAAGTCCTGAGACCAGAAAAAGGAAAAAAGAGAATTCCAAGCCAGCAAAGCACTAAACAAGTTCAAATATCTAAACCGCGTGGGTGGGTACTGGGGGAGTGACATTCACAGCACACATTTAAGAAGTCAAAGCCGAAATCTGGGGCTAATGTCATAACACTGATGGGTGAAATGAAGAAAACGAATTCCCCAATTTCTATTTACTTTTATCATTCAAGGAAAATGGTTTGCAGGTGTTAAGGGGTGGAAAGAAAGCCTAAAACCAGTCTGGAGAGCTTGGAGAGCTGTGATATGCTCTGAGCCTCCAGGTTGAAATGGACGCCTCATGAAGTCGGCCTTCGGGGGTTCGGGTGAGCTCCGCCAGGTGCCATCTTTGACCCTTTACCTCGTCCTATTGGCTTCTGAATCATCAACAAGTTGTACAAAGTCTGGAGAGCCTGCTTTCGAGAAATATGTGGGGATGAAGTTGGACATGAGCTGGGACTAGACTTTGTGTTCCTTAAGGACTAAGGGAAGAGGGTGGCAGCTGTGGATAAGGAAGGGGAAGTTCTAACACTCGAAGGTAGAGGTCTGGGGGATGAGTGAACTCAAAGGACTAAAAGTCAGCTGGAGATCCATGAAGGCAACTCAGAAAAATCTTCGTGGCAGCTCCTCTTTGACAGTCCCTCCACCATTTTGGAAGTGAAAGAAAACCAGGGAAACACCAGGATAAGCTAATATTTATAGGAAAACCTCAGGCGAATAAAATGGCAAGGATGTAAACCAAAAGTGCTGGTTGTGTCCATGAGCCTGGGAGGCCAACAAGAAGCTGGGGACAGGGGCAGCCTCCATCAGACAAGGAGGCCTCGAGGTAGGCAAGTGAGCAACCCAAAGAACCTGAGCTGCCCCCTCCAGGCTCCTCCAAATCTGACCTTTGCTACAGTATAGATGAGTCAGCAGAGCTCATCAGCTCCACGGATGTAAAGACGGTGTAGGAGGAAGCATATGGTGGAGGGAAGAATCAGCACCCCGAAATGACTGTGTCATGCTGAAGAAATAGGCCAAATCCAGCTAGGATCACACTCAGTAAAAACGAGCATCATCTGTGGTCCTTGGGGCTAAAACCCAACTGCATTAGGAAGGTACGGTTTAGCAGCAACGCGTTTGACACTTAGGAGTTTTAGTCAAGGAATCAGCAGAAATATTGACACCCAAAAAGTTAGCACGAACTTGGGCTGGCTTCTGGAAGGTTAGCATCTGGCACAGTGGAGGTGCGGTCTTGGCAGACACAATGCTGATTGCCCTTACCTGGAGCACTGGACTCAGTTCATGATGCAGTCGCACCTGGAGAGCGGCTTGAGCAGAGGAGACATAGTGGGATGTGACTGTGGGCCAGGACATCCTGCCACATGAAGAAAAGTCAACAAATGGATTTCACCTACAGACAAGAAGACCCCCTCTTACTCAGAGGGTAGGTAAGAGCTATCCTCACATAAAGGAAGGAAGCCGTGGCAATGAGCATTCAGATGAGCAAGTCCTGTTATAAGAACTAATATTGGGACCACACAGCGGGAGGCAGAGAAGACAGCCTTCAGCGCAAAGACAGAAATCCCTAGTACCCGCTCAGAGCTGTGCGAAAGGAAAGGGCTGTCTCAGTAGAAAGTACACTCTCCAGCTAAGGACAAACTACAGGAGATGCTGCAGAGGTCATCAGATGCAGACTTTCAACTCTAGTGACAGACTTCAGTTTTCTGAAAAATTATCTCTGACTCTATGGGGATGATGTCCATTCTCTGATCATGATAGACAAATGAGGTCACATTGTTTGTAATGACTGGTTGACACAAATCATTTAAAAGAAATCTCATTGGTAAAACATCCTTAATCCACTTCCTTAGGTGACAGAAAGCAGAGGAGAATTAAAATGTGCTCTTTCATGGCAGGCACTATGGCTGGCTATCTGTATTTTTTAATCCTTAATTTAATCTTAAATAACAACCTTTTGAGATAAGTATTTCTATTTACCTTTAATAGATCAGAAAACTGGCTCATAGAGGCTACATAGTTTGGATGAGATTGGCCAGGCCATAAGTGACCAAAGACTTACAATGGGCTTTATGGAAATTCAATTTTCTGATTCAGATATTAAAAAACCGGAAGGAGCATTGCTCTCATCTTACAACCAAAAAATTTGGATAATTTGCGAAAATCACAACTTTTCTTGAATAAATCAGAGAGCTGAGATTGCAGGATAAACAAGTAACCCAAAATCTAAGGAAAATAGGCACCTCCAAGGAAAGGAGCAGCCACAGACAATGGACACTGTAAAAGAAGAATTTATTTACAAATTTTAATGAATTTCTAAAGATTGAGCGTGCATTAATGTGAGAACCCTACCCTAAAAACAAGATAACAGAGAAGAATTTGAAACTCATATTGCACTGAGCATGAACACAACAATAACAAAACCTAACCACAGCTTAACTTATGACTAGATTTACTCAAATGATTACACTAAAGTCTTAGCCAAAAACAAAAAAGAGGAATATCCATTTCCAAGCATTAACACTAGTTATGTAAGTCTCTGTTGTCCTGTTAAAGATATTTGGCTCTCATACAAAAATGTAAGACACACAAAGAAACACAGGGGAAAAAACAGTATCAACAAGACCAGATTTTGATATGACACAAATGTTGAAGCTATTACATGAAATATTTAAAATAAATATAATTAACATGTTAAAATCTCAAGTGGAATAGTTAGATAGTATGCATGATCTGATGGAGATCTTCAAGAGAGATATGAAAATTACAGGAAATAATCAAATGAGAGCATGAAAAATGAAAAGCATGATAACAAAGTTGAAAGAGGCTTTATTGGATTGAATAATAGAATCAATGCAGCTGAGGAAAGAATCAGTAACTTGAAGATAAGTCACTATGAATTATACAAACTAAAACATACACACAAAAAAGTAGTGGTAATAAAAACAGAGTATCCATAAGCTGTAGGATAATATCTAACAGTCTAACATATGTATATTTGGAAGGAGAAGAAGAGAGAAAAAACAGGCAGCAAAAATATTTGAAAAGATAATGGGCAAAGTTCATAACAGCCCCCAAGCCACAGACCCAAATTCTTCAAAAACACCAAACAGAATAAATGCATAAACCATCTCCCCAAATCCATGCATATCATCTTTAAAATGTTGAAAATCAATGATAAAAAGAAAATGTTAAAGGCAGCCACAGAGGGAGAAAGCATATTACATACAAAGGAACAAAGATGGGAATTGCATAAGACTTTTAATCAAAAAATGTACAAGTCAGAAGACAATAAAGTGGCAGATTTTGGCTGGGCACGGTGGCTCACGCCTGTAATCCCAGCCCTTTGGGAGCCCCAAAGCAGGCAGATCACCTGAGGTCAGGGGTTCGGGACCAGCCTAGCCCACATGGCAAAACCCTATCTCTACGAAAAGTACAAAAATTAGCTGAGCATGGTAGCACATGTCTTTAATCTCAGCTACTTGGGTGATGAGGCAGGAGAATCGCTTGAACCCGGGAGGTAGAGGTTGCAGTGAGTCAAGATCGTGCCACTGCACTCCAGCCTGGGCAACAGAGCGAGACTCCATCTCAAAAAAATAAAAAAATAAAAAATAAAGTGGCAGATTTTAAAAACTGAAAGAAAAACAATGACAACTCAGAATTCTAAATCCAATAAAGTATCTTTCAAAAATGAAGGAGAAATAAAAACACTTTTGTTAAACAAAACAAAGAAAGTTCATGACTAGCACATTTGCCCTAAAATAACTGAAAAAGGAATTTCTTCAATTAGAGGAAATATGATACAGATACCCAGGTCTATACAATATAAAGAAAAGCACTGGAAATGACATAAAGAAAATGTTATAAAATTTATATTTGTTCCATTGTTCTAAAAGTTAACTTATGTCTAAACCAGGGATCAAATAAAAATTTTCTGTAAAGGAGATTTTAGGCTTTTGGAACCACATATGGTCTCTGTCACATTTTTTGTTTTGTTATTGTTGTTGTCATGGTTGTTTGCTATGTTTTGTTTTGCATTATTTTAAAACCCTTTAAAATGTAAAATTCAGAAAAGATACAGTGGTGCATTTCTTAGGTTTTCTTTTTGTGTGGTATATCGTAGACTTGTGACAGGAATAGCTGGCTACTAGATACACAAAAAAGCATAAATTTTTATGTATTTATTTATTTTTATTTATGTATTTATTTTTGAGATGGAGTAATAAAAGGCCTAATCAGTGGCTGCTTCTCTAGCCAAAGGACCAGAGAGGAGGCTACCCAGCAACACAGAAAACTCATAGACAATAAGTGCCCAACCCCAGCCAAATACTACAGAAAAAACTATGGCCCCACTGACACTAGCAAGGTCCAGTGGAGAGCTTAGGCTTCAGCCCAGGCCATAAAAAGACACCCCATCCCCTATCAGAGTGGTATCAGGGAAGGCCAAGTCTGAAGCTGCAACTCTCATCACCTGAGCAGTAAGGAGGTCCCACTGCTGTGCCCGTGGAGATCACATAGGAGCCTGGAGTTCCATCTTTTACTGACAGGAACGAGGTGCTCTTCACCTCCTCTGGGGTACTGTCAGGCGTGGTCAAGTGGAGAGTGCTACCACTGCCTAGGGGAAAAGAGGCCAACCCACGTGGTTAAGGTGGAAGCCACCTGGGAGGCGGCAACAAGGTACTTCTGCTCTTTCTAGCCATTAACAGGGTGCTATTAACAGAGACCTAGTGAAGAGCAGAAGTGCCATGCCCACTTATCAGTAATGAGGAGCCCCTGCCTCTCTAGGGTGTCTAATGAAGCTAGTGGCAAACCTGGACTTGTCTTCTCTTTGCGTTATAATAAGGTGGCACCACTCTTTCATTTCCTGCTGGAGTCATGTCTTAAGAAGCCAACAAAAGCAAAAGGTTTGACCAAGGTCTAGTCTCACAACATAATACCAAAATTTTCCAGGTTTCAACTGAAAATTACTTATCATTTAAAAAAACAGTAAAATCACAACTTGAATGAAAAGAGAAAGTAACAGACACCAACACTGAGATGACACAAATGTTTAAATTATCTGAAAAAGATATTAAGAGTGATAAAAATCCTTCAATAAATGATTGTAAATATGCTTGAAACAAATGAAAAAACAGAAAGTGTCAGCAGAGAGATAAAAGATGTAAAAGATGAAGTAAAAAGAAATTATAGAACTGAAAACTACAGTGCCCAACTTAAAAAACTCAATGGATTCGCTCCATAGCATAATTTAAATGACAGAGAAAAGAATCAGTGAACTTGAAGGTAGAACAATAGAAGAACAACAGAGACAAAACAGACAGGAAAAAATATATATAAACTGAATCTCAGAGACATATTTTATTAGTTCATTCTTGCATTGCTATAAAAAATATCTGAGACTGGGTCATTTACAAAGAAAAGAGGTTTGGCTGGGTGCACTGGCTCATGCCTGTAATCCCAGCAGTTTGGGAGGCCAAGGCAGGTGGATCGCCTGAGGTCAGGAGTTCGAGAGCAGCTGGGCCAACATGGTGAAACCCCATCTCTACTAAAAATACAAAAATTAGCTGGGCTTCATGGCGGACACCTGTAATCCCAGATACTACCCAGGAGGCTGAGGCAGGAGAATTGCTTGAACCTGGGAGGCAGAGGTTGCAGTGAGCCGAGATCTCACCAATGCACTCCAGCCTGGGCAACAAGAGCAAAACTCCGTCTCAAAAAAAAAAAAACCAAACAAACAAAAAAAACATTTAATTGACTCATGGTTCTGCAGGCTGTACAGGAGGCATAGTAGCTTCTGCTTCTGGTGGCAAGGCCTCAGGAAATTTACAACCGTAGTGAAAGGGGAAGGAGAAGCAGGCACGCCTTAAATGGCCAAAATGGCCCGAGCAGGAAGAAGGGAGGGGGTGGGGAGGTGCCACACACTTTTAAACAACCAGATCTCATGAGAGCTCTGTCAGGAGAACAGCTCTAGGAGGACGGTGCTAAACCATTAGAAATTGCCCCCATAATCCAATCACCTCCCACCAAAACCCACCTCCAGCATTGGGGATTACATTTCAACGTGAGTTTTGGGTGGGGACACAGACTGAAACCATATTACGTATGATCTAATATTCATGTCCTTGGAGCCCTGAAAGAAGAAAGAGAGTGAGACTGAGAAGTATTTAAGAAATAATGGCTAAATTTTTCCCAAATTGGGCAAAAGACAAGATTCAAGAAGCTTAGAGAGGATCAGGTGTGGTGGCTCAAGCCTGTAATCCCAGCACTTTGGGAGGCCAAGGCAGGTGGATCACTTGAGGTCAGGAGTTCGAGACCAGCCTGACCAACATGAAGAAACCCTATCTCTACTAAAAATACAAAAATTAGCCAGGCATGGTGGCATGCACCTGTAATTGCAACTACTCAGGAGGCTGAGACAGGAGAATTGCTTGAACCCATGAGGCGGAGGTTGCAATGAGCTAAGATCATGCCATTGCACCCCAGCCTGGGCAACAAGAGCGAAACTCCATTTCAAAAAAAAAAAAGAAAAGAAGCTTAGAGAAACCCAAAGAGTAAAAACCCAAATAATCTACTGTAAAACATATAGTAAAATTTCTGAAAACTGAAGACCAAAAAAAAAAAAAAAACTCTTGAAAGCAGCAAGAGAGTAATTATACCTTACCTAAAAAGGAAAAATAATTCAAATGACAGTAGATTTTCTCAACAGACACTACAAAGGAAGTAGCTAAAAGGAAAAAAAAAAAAGCAAAAATAAAAAACAGAATTCTACGTCCAGAGAAAATATCCTGCAGGAATGAAGGGGAATCCAAGACACTCTCAGATGAAGCAAAGAGATTTTTGTCATCAATTATCCCACCTCAAGGGAATGGCTAAGGGAAGTCCTCTAAGCAGAATGGAAGCAAGACTTTTAGAATATTAGGTAAGAAGAAAGAACAAAGGAAAGAATCAAAACATGGATGAAGAATACATTTTCCTTCTCCTTTTGCACACTTTACATTATGTTTGATAGTTGAAGCAAAAATTTTAACACTGTCTTATATGACTCTAAATGTGTGTTGACTAAATAGGTAAAACAGTTATACTATAAACTTTGGAAGGTAAAAGGAACTAAAAGGAGAAGCTATCTACACTTTACTCAAGCTAGCAAAATTTGGGCAATAGTAGGCAGTGATAAGTTATGTATATATAATATAATACATAGAGAAACCACCAAAATATCTATCTAGAAGCATACACTCAAAATCACTATAGGTTAATCAAACTGGAGTTCTAAAAAAAGGTTCAAGCAATCCATAAGGAAAAAAGAACATGAAAATAGAGAAATGAAAAACAGAGATAACAAACAAAAAACAAAAATTAAAATGGCAGATTTAAACCCTAATATGTCAATAATTACACTAAATGTATATATTCTAAATTCAATGATTAAAAGACAGAGACTGACAGAGGGAATAAGAATGAATAAGTCAACTATATATGGTCTATAAGTAATTCACTTCAATTATAATGACATAGAGAGGTTGATATTAAAAGGCTAGAAAAAGATACACCATGCAAATATTAATCAAAAGAAAACATGAGTGACTGTATTAATCAGATTAAGTAAACTTTAGAGCAAGGAAAACTACTAAAGACAGAGAAAGACATTACATAATGATACAAGGGTAAATCCACCAAGAAAACTTAGTAATCCTAAATGTGTCTACATCAAACAACAGAGCTACAAGATATGTAAGACAAAAATTAATAGAACTAAAAAACAAACAAACAACAAATTCTTAATAATAATTGGAGACTTCAAAACCCATCTCTCAACAACAGATAAAACAACTAGACAGAAAATCAGCAAGGAATAGAATTTAACACAGTCATACCTCAAAAGCATCTAATCAAAACTTACAGAAATTTCCACTCAACAACAACAGGATACACGTTCTTTTCAAGCATCCATGGAGCACTCACCAAGATAGACCATACCTTGAGGCATAAAACAAATCTCAACAAATGTTCAAGATTGAAATCCCACACTGTTCTCTGACTACAATGAAATCAAAATAACAATAATAAAAATAGTAAAGATAATAGCAGAATCAATGAAATTGAAAACAAACCCAATACAGAAACAAAAAGCTGTTTCTATGAAAAGTTCAATAAAATTGGCAAACCCCTAGTAAGGAAAAAGAGAAGATACAAATTACCCATGTCAGAAATAAAACATGAGATATCACTAAAGACCTGGCAAACAACAAAAGATAAGAGAATATTACATACAACTCAATACAATACAATGCAATACACATCAATTTGACAACTTAGCTGAAATAGGCCAATTTCTCAGAAAGTACAAACTAACATAACTCATGCAACTTGAAATGGAGAACTTGGGAGATGCTTAACTATTAAAGAAATTGAATTCATAAATTTAAAATACCCCTAAAAATCTCCAGGCCCAGTTAATTTCACCAGTGAATGCCACCCAACATTTAAAGAACACACATTCTACACAGTATTTTCTTAAAAAAAAAAAAAAAAAAAAGGACAAAACACTACCCAATTAATTTATGAAGTTAGTATTACCTTGATACTAAAACCAAAGAAAGGTAATATAAAAAAAGAAAACTACAGGCCGATATCCTTCATAAGTAGAGGCACAAAAATGTTTAACAAAGCATTAGCAACTAAAATTCAGAAATATAAAAAAAAATAGCATGATATAAGTAAGGCATATTCCAGGATAAAAGATTGGTTTAATATCAATACTAAAATCAATCAAAATAATCCCTATCAGAAAATTAAAGAGGAGAACTTCTTCAACTTGATAAAGAGCATATAAAAACAAAAACAAAACAAAACAAAAACCTCCAACTACCATTGTTCTTAATGGTGAAAGACTGGTTGCTTTCCCCCTAAGACTGGGAACAAAGTAAATATAGCCACTCTCATCACTGTTATTCAATAAGGATTAGACACTGCAATAAGACACGACAAAAAGCATATAAATTTTAAAAAAGAACTAAAACTGTCACTATATGCAGATGACATTATGATCTATGTAGAAAACCCCAAGGAATCTAAAAAATAATATCCTAGAACTAATAAGTGAGTTTAGCCAAATCTTAGGTTGTAAGCTCAATATACAAAACTGAACTACAGTCCTGCATTGCTTAGCAATGGTGATATGTTCTGAGAAATGCATCATTAGGGGATTTTGTCATTGTGCAAACACACAGTGTACTTACACAAACCTAGATGGTATAGCCTAGAACACACCCTGGCCATAAGGTACAGCCTATTACTCCTAGGCTACACACCTGTATAGCATGTTATTGTACTGAATACTGCAGACAATTGTAACACAATAGTAAGTATTTGTGTACCTAAACATATCTAAGCATAGAAAAGGTACAGTAGATATACCACATAAAAGATATTTTAAATGGTACACCTGTATAGAGCACTGACCATGTATGGAGCTTGCAGGACTGGAAGTTGCTCTGGGTGAGTCAGTGAGCGGTGAGTGAATGTGAAGCCCCAAGACATTACTCTACACTAGTCTAGGCTTTATAAACACTGTACACTTAGCCTACACTACATTTATTTAAAAATATTTTCCTTTCCTTATTAATAAGTTAACCTTAGCTCACTATAACGTTTTTACTTTATAAACTTTTTTTAACTCTTTGACTCTTTTGTAATATACTTAGCTTAAAAGACAAACACATTATACAGCTGTACAAAAATATTTTATTTGTTTACATTCTTAATCTTATCTATATCTTTTCTATTTTTATGTATTTATTTATTTATTTTACTTTTTAAACTTTTTGTTAAAGACTAAGTCACAAACACAAGCATTAGCCTAGACCTACACATGGTCAGGATCATCAATATCACTGTCTTCCACCTCCATATCCTGTCCATCTGGGAATCTTCAGGGGTAATGGCATGCACGGAGCTGTCATCTCCTAGGATAACAATGCCTTCTTCTGGATACCTCCTGAAAGACCTGCCTGAGGCTGTTTTACAGTTAACTATTTTCTAATAAATAGAAAAAATAAACTCCAAAGTAAGGATAAAATGCATAGTATAGTAAATACATAAGCCAGTAACATAGTCATTTATTATCATTACCAAGTATTATGTATTATACGTAATTCTATGTGCTATACTTTTATAAGACTGGCAGTACAGTAGATTTGTTTACATCAGTGTCACCACAAAAACATGAATAATGCACTGACATGATGATGGCTACAGCGTCACTGGACACCAGGAATTTTTCAGCTTCATTATAATCTTACAGGACCACCATTGTATATGCGGTCCACCATTGACCAAAACATCACTGTGCAACTCATGACTGTATATTTCTATATTCTAGCAATGAACACTTGGATAACAAAATTTAAAAATATAATAGTATTTTAAATCATCCAAAAATGAAATATTTAGGTGCAAATCTAACAAAACAAGTACATGTGTTGTATGTCGAAAAATACAAAATGTTGATAAAAGAAATGAAAGAAGATCAAAATAAATGGAGAAACATACCATTTTCATATGCTGGACATGTCAGCATAGTGAAGCTGTCAATTCTCCTAAAACTGATATAAAGTTAAAATACAATTTCTATCAAAACCCCAGCAATATACTTGCATATTTTTATAGACAAATGTTTGTGAAAATGCAAAGGAGCATGAAGCATTAAACATTTTTGAAAAAGAAGAATGAAGTGAAAGGAATCAATCTATCTGATTTCAAAACTTATTATATAACCCCAGTAATCAAGACTATGTGGTATTGGTGGAGGAACAGACACAAAGAACAGTAGAGAACCCAAAAATAGACCCAAGCAAATACATCCAACTGATTTTTCACAAAGGTGGAAAAGCAATTCAATCAAGGAAACCTTTTCAATGAACAATTAGATGTGCATAAGCAGAAAAAAAACCAAAAACTCCAAAACCTTGGCCTAAACCTCAAACCCTAAACAAAACTTAACTCAGGGTCTTTTGCATGTAAAATATAAAACTATCAAACTGGCCGGGCGCAGTGGCTCACGTCTGTAATCCCAGCGCTTTGGGAGGCTGAGGCAGGTGGATCATTTGAGGTCAGGAGTTCAAGACCAGCCTGGTCAACAGGGTGAAACCCCATCTCTATTAAAAATACAAAAATTAGCCAGGCGTGGTGGTACACGCCTGTAATCCCAGCTACTCGGGAGGCTGAGGAAGGAGAATCACTAGAGGTTGCAGTGAGCCAAGATTGTGCCACTGCACTCTAGCCTGGGTGACAGAGCAAGTCTCCATCTCAAAAAAAAAAAAAAAATTAAACTATAAAAAAAGGAAAGTATTTGGGATCTAGGACTAGACAAAGAGATCTTCACATAGTATAACCTACAAAAACATGAAAAATTGGACTTTATTAAAGTTAAAAATGTTTGCTTTGAGAAAAAGTGTATTAAGAGGATGAAAATACAAGTTATGTACTTGTAGAAAATATTTGCAACCCACACGTCTAACAAGGACTAGTACCAGACATATATAAAGAATTCTCAAAACTCAGCAGTAAAAAAATCAAACTTACCATTTAGAATATGGGCAAGGATCTGAACAAACATTTCACTGAAAAGGATATAGAGATGGCAAAAAAGTACATGAAAGTATGTTCAGCATCACTAACCACAGGGAAAATGTACATTTAAACCACAGTGAGATATCACTATATGAAAATAAAAAATAATGATAACAGCAAATGCTAGTGAGTGTGTGGAGAGACCAGCACACATACAGTGATGGTAGGAGAGTAAAATGGAACAGGAACTCTAGAAATTTGAGTTAACAATCATTTGACCATTTGACAACTAAACATATAGCCACCATACAAACCAGCCACTGCTTACTTAGGCTCGTGTCCCAGAAAAATCAAAACTTGTGTTCACACAAAAACCCATCCACAAATGTTTTATCAGCTTTATTCATAATTTTAAAAAAAAAACTGGAAACAACCCAGATATTCTTCAGTGGGTAAAGGGTTAAACAAATTGGTACTCCTTAGGCTGGGCATGCCGGCTCACACCTGTAATCCCAGCACTTCGGGAGGCCAAGGCGGGAGGATCACGAGGTCAGGAAACCAAGACAATCCTGGCCAACACAGTGAAACCCCATCTCTACTAAAAATACAAAAAAGTAGCCGGGCGTGGTGGCATATGCCTGTAGTCCCAGCTACTCGGGAGGCTGAAGCAGGAGAATCGCTTGAACCTGGGAAACGGAGTTGCAGTGAGCCAAGATCGTGCCACTGTACTCCAGCCCAGGCAACGGAGCAAAACTCCATCTCAAAAAAAAAAAAAAATCAGTACTTTCATACCATGAAATACCACTCAGCAATAAAAAGTAGCAAACCATGGGTACATGAAACAACTCAAGTCAATCTTCACAGATTTATGCTGAGCAAAAAAACCCAATCCCAAAACATTACATCCCGCATCATTCCACTTATGTAACATCACTGAAATAGCAAGATTAGAGAAATAGAGAATGGAGGAGTGGTGGTCAGGCTTAAGAACAGGGTTGGGGGTCTCAAAAGGGAAGGATTTCTGCCTCGATCTGGCACCCTCCTTTCTCTGCACCACCCCCTTCTGCATCATGATGGGCATGGGACGGACAAGAGCTCCTCTCAACAGAACCAGACCTGTCTCTGGCCAAAGAGAATTTCCAAAGATGTGTCTCCAGAAGCAGAATAAGAGAGGTTTGATTCGAGCACATAAGTATTTCAGTGAATCACTCTCTTTGAAAATAATGAGAGAGACAGGCTTTTTGAAATTTCCAGGTCTGTCCTGGGATGTAGATTGGGTTCAATAGGCCATGTTCACCAGGAAATTTCTAAAGTCAGGTTATTAAAAGGCTGGCAGGGTGGGAACTCACAGTACTGCTGGACTGCAGCCCCAGACACTGAGATGAGTGCCGAGTCTTTTTTGACAGGAATCGCAGCCTCTCGTGCAGATTCATTTATCAAAAGGAGGTAATGGGAATGGGAAAGAAACTCTGCTCTAATTTCATAACATGTAGCTCTCAACATGTTTAACTTCCAGGACCGCCTTTGCAGTTGAGCTTCTCTGGAAATATGCTACTCCCTGAAAGGACATATGCACAGCCATGCTGAGGCAGGGTGGATGTGCTCACCCCGGATGCAAGTTTGGAACATGGGCCCTAGAACTGCAGGTTGGGGGCTGCAAGGGCCTCAGGGTCAATGAGTGTCACTCAGCCAAGGCGTGCATTCTGTGGATCTCTTTGGACACTTACACTCTCCCAATTCTGTCCCCTCTGGGGTGGTGCTGGGCAGCTCCTGTTCCAGGGGATGCCGTCCTCATCCCCACCTGCTGTAGGGCTCAGACTTTGCTAGGCCCTGAAGTAGATAGTAAGGAGGAAGCAGACATGAGCTGTGATCTCACAGAGCTGACATCTGAGATGACAGAGAAAACCCTACACAATGTTGTATGTCCTGGAGTAGGACCAGGTGCTGGAATGGACTCCAGACTGCAGGTGCTCTGGGACACTAACCTCATGGGAACTTGCAGTGCTGGCTGCACAGGAGTGGGTGGCAGGTCAACATCACCCCAGCCACTGATGCTTTGAGGTAGGACTGAATCCTGGCACCACTGCTTAATAGCTGGTGATGCTGAGCTAGACATCACCTCTCTGCCTTGGTTTTCTCAGCTGTAAAATAGGGATCGTTATACCTGCCTTTCTGGACTGAGTTAAGATTCAACATGACATTAAGCACATCAGCACAGTACAATGTGTGGAAAAGCAGAAAAGAGTGAGGCAGAAGACCCATCGCACTCACCCACACCAGCTCCCTCCCAAGTCCTGAAATTCCCACAGTAGCCTCATTCCTCAGGGGCCTTCTAGAGCCAGGGCCATTTTAACTCCCAGAATTGGTATCCCTTGGGAAGAGAATGAAATGAGCCAGACATTCCTAAATTTGATGAATTAGCCCACAACTCCCCAGAAGCACTGTTGAAAGTAGGGGCCCTCAGAATGAGATGTGTGGGCTCGCTGGAGACCAGGAGAGACCGGGGAGCTGCACCCGGGCTGTGCACCGCAGGCCCCGACAGGTGGGCTCAGGAGGCCGCGGGGCTTGGCGATCTTGCTCTGGGCAGTGGAGGGTGCATTCGTCTGCTCACCCCAACTCTCCAATGGACATTTACTGAGAATGGGAGGCAGGACCATGGAAATTCCATTCCCACGCGGCCCATGGATTTGAGGGGAAAATCTTACCTGGATTTTTGTTGTTATGCTGCCATTCCCTAGTTGTGTGATTGCTTTTTCTCAGTCTCTGCTAGGCTCAGTTTCTTCATCTTTAAAATGGGAATAACAGCTCTCATCTCCTCTTAGGCGGTGAAGGATTAAATGGTACTGCTCCTGAGAGGCTCTGTTCCCTGTTGGATGAATGAGTAGAGGGAACAAGGACACCCTTTGCCCCTGCTGGCCCCCAACCACCCCTGCCCTCCTTGTCATCCTCTCCATGGAACTTCAGACTGTCCCACCGGCCCCTGTACCCCTAGTCCAATCCTTCAAGTCCCTCTTCTACACGGCCACCCGATCTGACCGCAGCTCTCCTCCTCAGCTCACAACCCTTCATTGGCTCCCTGGTACCATGAGGCTAGGGCCCAAGTGCCTTACACTGACCCTCTCTGGGAGCTGGAATCTGCCACACTCCTGTGAACCTCAAATACCTGAGACAGGTCTCAGTCAATTTAGAAAATTTATTTTGCCAAGGTTAAGGACACACGCCTGTAACATGGCCTCAGGAGGTCCTGCCGACAGGTGCCCAACATGGGCAGGGCTCAGCTTGGTTTTATACATTTTAGGGAGACATGAGACATTGATCAACATATGTAAGAGGAACTTTGGTTCCATTGGAAAGGCAGAGAGGGCTTCCAGGTTGTAGGTAGATAAAAGACAAGCAGCATTCTTTTGAGTTTCTGATTAGCCTTTCCAAAGGAGGCAATCAGATATGCGTCTATCTCAGTGAGCAGTGGGATGACTTTGAATAGAATGGGAATCAGGTTTTCCCTAAGCAGTTCCCAGCTTGGTTTTTCTCTTTAGCTAGTGATTTGGGGGGTTCCAAGATTTATTCTCCTGCCACACTCCCCAGCCTCATCCCATATCCTCCTTGACTGGAACCTCGTATTGCCCCAACCCCATGCCTTAGGCATGCCCTGCTCCCCCTGGAGACAGGCACGCACATGCAGACTTAGTTCAGCTCAGGGCACCTCTGACCCCATCTCAGCTACATGTGGTCCTTCCCACTTTGAACCCTTGCAGCAGCCAGGGAAACACCATCCTAGCACTTACAGCTTCTTATCCTGAGTGTGTCCTGCTGTGTCTTCTCCAACTCCAGGTGGTGATCAAGGCTCAAGTGTTATTTATGTATCTCCATAACCTCAGCCAGAGCAAGGCTGGAAGAGGTGGGAAAGCCAGGGGAGGGGCAAGAAGGGAAAGGGGAGGGAGGGAGAGAAGAATGGAGGGAGAGGGGAGAGTGGAAGAAACAGGGAGGAGGAAGGGAGGAGGGGAGGGTAGGAGACAGAGGGGCAGGAAGGGAGGAGAGGAGGGTAGGAGAGAGAGAGGCAGGAAGGGAGGAAGGGAGGGTGAACTGAGGGATGGAAGTGAGGTAGAGAGGGAGAAAGGGGAAGGCAGAGAGGGAGAAAGGGTGGAGGAGGGAGAGAAGGGGAAGAGGCAGAAAAGGAGGAGAAAGAAAGTTAGCTGGTTAACTAATTAGTTAGGTAGTTGGTCACTAAAATGAGGCCAATCAAATAGAACCATTCGACCCACAGGAGTAGACTCAAACTTGACATTGTGAGCTTACTCGTGAGACAACCAATCAGACCCTGAGAAGCAAGTTCATCCTTGGGCCATGGTGCCAGGAACTATGATGGCTTCCATCCATCTTGAGCCTCTTTTGTTATCCAAATTATAGCATGCAAGACAGAAGCAGCATAATGAGGTCCTGTGCATTCTCTGGGGGGATGGGGGAAGAGGGGTGGGAGAGGAACAAAGGCCTCCAACCTCCCAGGACGGAGGCTCCCTCATTTACTTGGGCAGCCCCAGCTTCCTTTGAAAGCAAGAAAGGAGCACGGTCCACTGCCATGGCAACCACCCTCAGCCATCCTGGGACTGGGACGTGACAACTTACTGTGAGCCGTCCAGAGGCCAGGTTTCCCCAGTTTCCAGCCACACAGGAATAGAAGCCCTTTAAAAGGAATGACAGATGACACTTTTTAGGATCTGGCTCAACCACCAGTGACGGCTGGGGAAAACCTCTGTCCTCACCTACCATCTGCTCCATTACAGGGTGTAATTTCCCTGTCCTGAATGCCAATTTGAAAGCAGCCTGTAACTATAAAGCAAAAAAGATGCTAACCAGGGCTTATGAGTAAGTAGAAAAAAGGAGACATCACCTTCTTGCTCACATTGAGGGTTGAACTTGTGGCTGTCAGCAGGAGGCAGCAGATGCAGGCACCTCTGGGTCCTTCCCCCGGAGCCCAGGTTCACTCACAGTCACTGTGACCCACTGGGGGTCAGTCCTGGTGTAGACAGTGGGCACTGATCTTAGTTAAAGGTTCCTTGGTACCACCACTGGGATAAGAATTTTTTATGCTATTCTCAATCAGCCATTGCCATAACCCTACAAGGAAGGTATCCTAAGTGAGTTGTGTGCATTCATAAAGCTCAGGTGGCAGAAGTGGCAGTGGGTTCTGCCAAAATCCATTCTTCCCATCCTCTCTAATAATAGGACTGCAGCTTGGCAATGGCTGGAGAGCTACACCGCATACCTCAGCTCCCCCTGCACTCAGGTGGGCCCTAATGGGAGCAGAAGAGGTGGGGTCACTTGTTGACCAAAGCGTTTACAACTGGGGCTTGGCTGTTCCTTCATCTGGGTCCTCTTCCTACAAACTTCAGCATGGAAGGAGCTAGGACCCAGCCTTCATCACACAGGTGAGAACAGTGCTGAAGGAGGTGGGGAAGAAACAGTGTGGAAGGAACTCAGGTCTCTGAATGAGCATGTGGAGTTGAGCCACCTGCTGACCCTAATCTCGGACCTGAGTGAGAGACAAACCTGGCCTCATGTGAGCCTCTGCCCATGGTTTGTACTGGTCACTTCACTCAGTGTCCTGTCAGATCAACAGAGACTAGGTATTTCAAACAGTAGGAATTTAATATGGAGAACCAGTTACAAACGTATTGGAAGTTTGGAAAATTAGAAAGGGGAAGCTGAGGTTCTGCAGAGACTATGAACTGTGGGAAGCTGTCGTCACCCCTAGAGCTGGAGAAGCAAAAGAGAAAATGGCATATCCCAGAGCCCAGGATCACTGTGCCTCTGAGGCTATGGAGCACATGCTGCTGCTGCTGTGACTGTTGGAACCATCATCACAAATTAGCAATCAACAAGGGGGCTTCCCTCCCATGGACACCGTCTGTGCCAGAGTCCATGAGTGAGATGCTGCTGGAATCGGTCATCTTAGGGAGGAACCCAAGAGGCTCTTACAGCTGCAAGAGGCAGCAGAACAGGCAGGAAGAAAATAAAATGGTTTCTCTCTTCCTCCACCTTCCAGTCTCCTGCCGGGGTTTCCCATTGGCAAGATTAAACTGGAAGGCAAGTTAGTTTGCAGGCTTCCTGCTCCCTGTGACCCAGATGGATCTGGGACCAGAGACCAGGAAGCAGCACACTGGGCTAGCGAAAAGTCTGCTACTGGGGTTGGCAGATGTCTCCACTTCTGACTGACTAACAGTGGCTTTCCAGGATGCTGCACTAAGAGGCTAGAGGAGGGGAGGACAATCAAGGGTCCATGTCTCCAGTCCACCAGGGCAGAGACAAGGCCAGAACCGGGAGGGCAGCACGGGGACTGGTGAAAGGGATGTTCTCAGGCAAAGTCAGGCCTGGACTCTATAGGAAAGGGGCCTGAAGGAGCAGTGTGCTCCTTAGATCAGAGGAGCAGTGATCTAAGCCAGCATGCACTCAACAGCTCCTCAATGTCAGGCACCACGCTGCACCCTGCAAATACACTTCCCTCACATGAACTTCATGACGGTCCCATTCAAGAGACATTTTCACTCCATTTTACATTGAGAACATTGATATTTGAGTTATGTAAACTCACTCAAGAGTTAAGTGGCAGAGGTGAACTTGTCACCCAAATCTGACTCCAAGCTTATTGACTTTGTCTCAGAACATCCCTCTCACCAATCCCCCTGCTGCCCTCCCAGTTCTGGCCTCGTCTCTGCCCTGGTAGACTAAAGACAGGGACCTTTGATTGTCCTCCCCTCCTCTCGCCATATGACTCCCTAGGCTAGGCCTTCACTCAGTCTGGATGATTCTTCTGAAACCAGATCTGGCCACATCATTCCCAATGGAACACAGATGCAAATGCCACCATCTGACATTGTCCCCAGCCTCTTCAGGGCTCACCCCAGAGATTCCCTGTCAGCAGATATTGGGGGAACCTGTCAATCTGCCTTGGGAAAGTCCCTGGGGACTCCAACTCTCTGCCCACTCTAGGGAGCCCAAGCCTTGGGTCCAGGCGGCATTGGAAGGCCGCTGGTCCAGCCTCTGCCTGCCCATACAGCCTCGCCACTCAACCCTTCAGCCTAGAATGTCAGCATGTTAGCCTACTCAGGCTGCTGTAAGAGAATGTCACAGACTGAGTGGCTCAGACCACAGACATTTGTTTTTCATTTCTCACAGCTCGAGAGGCTGCAAGCTCGCGACCAAGGTATCAGCGGTGTTGGTTCCTGCAGAAGCCTCTCCTCAGCTTGTAAACAGCTACCTTCTAGCTGAGTCCTCACATCGCCCTTCACTGGTGCCTCTGTCTTTCCTTATAAGGACACAAGTCAGACTGGAGTAGGACCCCATGCCAGGACCTCATTGGCTTTAATCATCCCCTTAAAGCCCCTGTCGTCTTCAAATACCCAGTACCACATTGGAGGTTAGGGCCTTAAGAAAGAAATTTGGGGTGGAAACAATTCCATTCCTAACAGGTGGGTAGAGGCCATGAGCATGAGTCTGGACCTGAGATAAGCCTGTTTTTGAAGTCACACCTTTGCCACTCACTTGCTGTGTGTCCTTGGCAAACCTCCATCTGTTTCTGAGTCTCATCTGAGAAGTGGGAACAAGGTGTCTTCAAACACAGGAAGGTAAAAGATTTAAAGGCGGCAGCGTATGGAAAGCCCCAGGCACTCAGTGGGCCTTGTGTAAAGGCAGATTGTCACAAGCCACGTCTCCACCCTCACAAATGCCCTAATTACCCACCAGTCTCTCTCCTCTTCCCCTCTCTGTCCAGCACTTGGCATTTCCCCAAAGTGGCACAAGACCTTCAGCAATTCTATGCATGAGGTAGGCAGGCCCTCCTGGCCCTGTATGCAGATGAAAGAGAGCGATTGCCTGGCCCAGGGCCACGTGCAGATGTGGATGCTCAAGCAGGGAGAGGCCTCACATCTCCTGACTCCATGCCCCATGCTGTTTCATTCACTAGGGGGTTTTCAAGTCCCACAGTGACTCAATGTAAGTCTTTAAAAACCAAAGTGTTCCTTGATAGAACCCGTTAAATACAAAAAGAGGGAGAAAGAGAAAAGAGACATTCTCTCTTTCCAGAAAGTCTTGGACAGCAGGTTTTGGTGTGAAAAGTCAGCACATCAGAGCCATCTACACTGCTGGACACATGGCAAGGAGTGGAGCAGCATTGAATCTCCATCACCAGGAGGCATCTGGATCCTGGGTCATGGGGAACTCTGTGTGATGACATTGCTGCATTTGTTCACCAGGAAAGTAAAAGAAACATCCTTGATGCTGGAAACATCTGGGACCAGCTCTCAGAGCACAGAAATCTGGCCAACCTGTCCATCATTTGGCAGAGCACTGGTCAGAAGCCCAGGCCTCTGGGCTGGTCCTGACTCTGACATGGAGCCTGTGATCTCAGGGAAGTTCTGCTCCATGCACAGCCTGACTTCCTGGTCAGCAGAAGCAGCCTGTAGTACATGGTCAGCTGTGCACGTGACCTGTCCACTCGACTAGGCATGAGAGATACCTTGCCTGCTCATGGCAGGGGAGGACTGGGCCATGGCATCAGGAATCCCTGCACTGGGGTCTCTGGGTCACAGAGAAACTGGCAGGCTCAGAGCCCAAACTCACCACTCACAGCCTTGCATCCTATCAAAGATTTGCAAGGAAATGTGAATGGACATGCAAGGACGGCTCTGAGGGGCCATGGGATGTGTTGACTTTTCACACCAATACCTACTGTCCAAGACTTTCTGGAAAGAGAGAATATCTCTTTTCTGTCTCTCCCTCTTTCTGTATTATGGATTCTATCAAGGAAGCCTTTCATTTTTAAAGACTTAAACTGAGTCACTCTTGGACTTGAAAACCCCCTAGTGGATAGAACAGCACGGGGCGTGGAGTCAGGAGACACAAGGCCTCTGCCTGCCTGAATATCCAAGGCACAAGCCTGGAGGAAAGGGCGGAGAGCAGAGAATAAGCCACAGCCAAATCTGTTGCCCCCACACTGGCTATCCGTACTTGGCTGTTGGGTGCAATCCTGATGGTTCTCCCACAGGATCTGTTGGAGAGGGCATCCCAGCACACCCCTCGGTAGCCCTTGCTGGGTAAGACCAGCACTGATGAGCACTCCAGACGCCTCGTGCAGTACTCCACACGAGTACTCCACACATGCCGCTAGAGGAAGAGCTATCAGCAGCCCCCACTAATTTTCTAGGAGGAAAATGAGGCCCTAGAGTCCCAGTGACGTGCCCCAGGTCCCTTGCTAGGACAAGCAGAGCAGATGTTCAGGCCACTGTTCATGTCAATATGAAATAAACATATAGAGAGGTGAATCTCCAAGCAGACAGTTTATTTGGGAATAATGTACAAGAATTGCCACTCAGGACTCAAATTGGGGTGGCCCCTAGTGTGTTCGAAGATCAAAGTGAAAGCCTGGGGTTTCCTTGCAGAAGAGAGGAAGGTTCTGTAAAGCTGTTCTGAAAGTTCTTTCCTCAGTGGGGGTGGTGTCCTGCAGGAGCCAGAGAGTCCTGAGGGAGAATGGCAGCAGTTCCCAGTAAAACTTGAAAGCTTAGGGTCATGGCAGGCCCGTATGGGTTTTCGACTGGCCTTGCGGGACAGTTCCGGGAGTAGGCGTTTGTGACTTGGGTGATTTTCCCTAAGGCCCCCACCTCTGTTTTAGTTAGATGTGATAAAAATGTCTCCATTTTGTATAATCAATTTTCACATCCCAAAGGCCATGCAGGGGCTGAGATGTGGGACTAAAGGACAAAGAAACATCCTGCCCTGAGGCCCTATTGTCCTAGTTCCCAGTACTGGAGCCACATTCCAGGGTCCCTGCTGTGAGCTGCCAGGCTGGCTCATGAATTATTCATCATCCCATGCTTCACAACCAATCTGTGGATTGTGTTTGTTATTTACTGAATTGTGTGTAGAGCTTAGCGATAGGGTGCTTTGAATTGGCCCAAACCCACCAGGGCAAGGCTGCTTTGCTCAGCCCACACCAGGGCCCTGGCTTCACTTCCTGTAACAGGGTCATTCATCTGTGTTTGCTCAAAACCTGGAAATGCCCATCTCAGCTGTGGGTTTTAAAGGCATGAAAACCAAAATTCTATTCTAACTTTGTGGGAAATGAAGCTGCATTTGTTTCCTATGACAAATGTAACAAATCACCATGAATTCAGTGGCTTTAACCAACCCACGTATGTTATCTCACAGTGCAGGAGGTGAGAAGTCCAAAACAGCCCTCACTGGGCTAAAAGGAAGGCATCAGCAAGGTCGCATTTCTTTCCAGAGGCTCTGGGGGAGAATCTGTTTCCTGCCCTTCTGGCTTCCAGAGGCCACCCACGTTTCTCAGACAAGGGGCCCTTCCTCTTTCAAGATGGCAATGGCTGGCAGAGCCGCTCTCGCATTGCAGCACCCAGCTCTCACCTCTTGCCTCTCTCTCCACTTGCAAGGATGCTTGTGATTACACGGGCCCCCCCGAGATAATCTAGGGTAAGCTCCTTGCCTTGAGGTCAGCTGATGAGCAGGCTTCATTCCATCTGCAACCTTCACTTTCCCTTGCCAGGCAACCTAGCACATTCTCAGATACTAGGATGTGGATATCTTTGGGGCCATTATTTAGCCTGGCATAGAAATGGAAAAGAAAGCCTGGTCTGGGAAGGCTTCCACGGGCTGTTTCCATCATCCTGCAAAACCCAAAACCCCCTCCCCAGTATTCCCAGTGAATGCTCATCCAGCCACAGCTTGAACACATGTGGGTGGCATCCTCACTACCAGAGGACACCTCTCCAGCCCTTTGGGTGCTCCTGAGCCACTAGATCCAAGCTCTGCGCTTTGGAAGGATACCAGGTACATCTGCAAAGTGCACCTGATCCCTTATCCCAACATCAGCACTTGGTGTGTTTGAAGAGACGCTATGCCCCCTACGTCCTCTCTGCAGCTGTGGAGGCCAGCATGTCCACACCAACAACCTTCCACCATTCCAGGCATCACTCACCAGCACAACTCCCACTGGCAATGTCTCTTCTTAACCATGGCAACCAGACTATTACAGATGTTACTGAGCTCCTATATGTGCCTAAACGGAGCCCAAGTGTCAAGTAATATCCATGTGAGCCTATGAGGTTGCATGGTCATCCCTTCTGCAGATGGGGAGACTGGGACTCATACAAAGTCACTCACCCACGATCACACAGCCAAGTGACTCAGCAGAGGCTGCATCTAGATCAGAGCCTGTGTCTGTCCTCCTGCCTTGGTGCTCCCATCTCTAGTCTAGCCCATGCTTTCTGCTGAGAAGAACACTGAACCAGAGGCAGAGATATAGGGTCTTTTTTGTTTTGTTGTGTTTGTTTGTTTGTTTGTTTGAGATGGAGTCTCACTGTGTCACCCAGGCTGGAGTGCAGTGGCACGATCTCAACTCACTGCAACCTCCGCGTCCTGCCTCAGCCTCTTGAGTAGCTGGGACTACAGGTGCATGCCACCACGCCTGGGTAATTTTTGTATTTTTAGTAGAGACTGGGTTTCACCATGTTGGCCAGGCTGGTCTCAATCTCCTGACCTTGTGATCCACCCCCCTTGGCCTCCCAAAGTGCTGGGATTACAGGCATGAGCCACCGCACCTGGCCGGCATGTAGGTTTTATTCCCAGTTAACCCATTTGTAATTGTGTGACTTGAACTTCAAATTTCCCTATTGTAAATGGGACTGCCAGCAACTCCTCAAGGCTATGCGAGGATCAGACAGACCAGCCGCGAGAGAGCCTGGAAGCCTGGGAAGAGGACAGGGCCTCCTGGCTTCTGTCGTGTCACATGCTGTGCTCCGTTTACACACATTCCCTGGCAGCACCCTCTTGCTCCTGGTCTCTCCCAAGCTGGCTGTCCCTGAAAACTCTCAAGCTGTCAGAGTGTGCACCTGGAGGCCCAGAGGAACACTCGATTGCAGTGGGGAGGTGTCAGGGTCTGGAGATCCTGTCCAACCAAGTGTCAACACTCCTGGCTCTTTAATGTCCTATTTCCATACAGCAGAGCTGACGTGTGCCCAGCACTGTAGAGGCACTGGCACCCCTGGAGGCCAGTCTTTCCTCCAAGAAGGGAGACAGGCATGTGGACAACCTGTTTCAACAGAGTGCTGATGCAGGGGGTCCCAGCATGAGGAGATGCCCAGTGCCAACCAGAGGAGAGTGGTGGAGTAGAGGCTGAGGGGATCGAGGGAGTTGGCCTCACCAAGGAGAGCAGCAGCAGGCCTGCATCCCAGCCAGGAGGAATGGCCTGGAGATGAGCTCCGTTCAGGGTGTCTCTGAGACCCAGAGAACAGACAAAGGAAAAGGTGGAATGTGAGGCTCAGGAAAGAGATCCACCTTGGATGAGGAGGCTCTTCTGGGCTAGTATTTATTCCCCCAAGTGTGGATTTGCATGCAAATCTCAGGAAATACAGAACACCACAAAACCTTTGTCTCTGTAATAAACCCACTTTAAATCTGTCTCAAAACAGGATTTTCTTTTGTCCCAAACCAAGTAAAATAACCTGACTCAGATCTTAGTCCACATTCCAATCTCCTCCTTCTCTGTGGAAGCTTTAGAAAGCTCTCCACGTGGCCGGGCACGGGGTGGCTCACGCCTGTAATCCCAGCACTTTGGGAGGCCAAGGCGGGTGAATCATGAGGTCAGGAGATCGAGACTATCCTGGCCAACATGGTGAAACCCCGTCTCTACTAAAAATACAAAAATTTGCTGGGCGTGGTGGCATGTGCCTGTAGTCCCAGCTACTTGGGAGGCTGAGGCAGGAGAATCACTCGAACCTGGCAGGAGGAGGTTGCTCGCACCACTGCACTCCAACCTGGTGACAGAGCGAGACTTCATCAAGAAAGAAAGAAAGGAAGGGAGGGAGGGAGGGAGAAAGGAAGGAAAGAAGGAAGGAAGGAAGGAAGGAAGGAAGGAAGGAAGGAAGGAAGGAAGGAAGGAAGGACTCCACTTTCAGGCCTGAGCCCGGGATTGGCCACTGCTGCCCTTGCTGTTGTTTTGCTTCTCCCCTGGCACTTTCTGCTCTGAATCACTAGGACCCAAAGTGAGAGGCGGGGCTGTGACCAATCCAGGGTAGGGAGGGGCTAGGCAGGGAGGGGGAATGCCACGGGGCTGGCGTGTCCTTCTCAACTCACCATGGCAGGCAGGGCCTCATCAAAGCCTTTCAAGTGAGAATATTGAAAGACTTTTTAAAGTGCTAACACATACTAACACCAGAAGAGTGTTCTAATCACCACTCCCGCCCCCACTCCAAGAAACAAGAACTGGATTCCTGTCCACCACTGCAAAGAACCCCAGAGAGACTGTCTTTGGAGGCCGAGGAGGTGAAGAGGCAACCGCCGTGGAGGGACGATTCACCCGGATGTCTACAAACTAGCAACACACAATTGGAAATCAAAATATATATTTTCTAAAATACGGTTTATCATAGCATTAAAAGAAATCAAACACTTAGGAATAGATCTCACAAAATATATGCCTAATTTTTATACTAAAAGTTCTCAAGCATTGATGACAGAAATGTTAAAAGGTCTAAATGTGTGGAGAAGTATTGAACGCATGGGTTAGAAGGCTCGACATTGTTAAGATGGCAGTTCTTCCTACACTGATCTATAAATTCAAGGCAAACCCATTAAGAATTTCTATAGACTTTTGAGAAGTAAATTAACAGGTGGGTTCTAAAACTTAAATTGAAAAGCAAAAAATGTCAGAATAGCCAAAACAATTTGGAAGAAAAAAAGAAGAAATTTGGAGGAATCTCACACCAGACCTAAATACTAAATAAAAAGCTACAGTATTCATAATAGTGTGGTATTAGAATAAGGACAGGCATAGAGATTGATAGAATATAATTGAATTGAGAGTTCAGGGATAAAGTCACACATATATGATCAATTAATTTTCAACAGCATGCCAAGCAATTCAACAGGGAAAGTTCACTCTTTCCAACAAAGAGTCAGAAACATCAGGACATCCTTATTTTAAAATGCACCACAACCCTTCCCTTGTACCTTATCCTGAAAACAAAAAACAAAAAAAAACTAACTGAAATACAGTATAAGCCTAAATGTAAAACCAAAGCCTAAACCTCATAAGAGATAGGAGAAAAACATGTGTGCTTGGATTCGGCAAACATGTTTCAATAGGACAAAAAAAGGCACAAAACTACAAATGAAAAAAATTGATAAACTGGACTTCGTCAAAATCAAAACTTCTGTTTTTTGTAAAACACTGTTTTAAGAAATGGAAAGTCAAGCCACAGACTTGGAAAAACACATTTTCTTTTTTTGAGACAGGATCTCACTCTGTCACCCATACTGGAGTGCAGTGGCACGATCTCGGCTCACTGCAACCTTCGCCTCCAGAGTTCAAGCCATTCTCCTGCCTCAGCCTCCCAAGTAGCTGGGATTACCGGCGCCTGCCACCATGCCCAGCTATTTTTTGTATTTTTAGTAGAAATGGGCTTTCACCATCTTGGCCAGGCTGGTCTCGAACTCCTGACCTCAGGTGATCCACCCATCTAGGCCTCCCAAAGTTCTGGGATTACAGGGGTGAGCCACTGTGCCCAGCTGGAAAAAAAAAACATTTTAAAAACATGTATCTGATAAAGGACCTTCCTGAAATATTGAAAGAACATTTATAACTTTACAATAAGAAGACAAACAATTCAATATGGAATATAGACAAAAGATTTTGGACACTTCACCAAAAACTATATGTGAATGGCAAGTGCATACAAATGCACAGTACTATTAGTCATTAAGGAAAGAAAATTAAAATTATAATGAAGTATTGCTAAAATTACACACCCCCAGAAATGCTAAAATTACAGTGACCACACCAAATACTGGCAAGAATGTGGAGCAACTGAAACTCTCATCCATTGCTGGTGGGAGTGCAAAATGGTGCAGCCACTTTAGAAAAGAGTTTAGCAGCTACTTATAAAGTATAACATACACTTATCATGCATCCCAGCAATGCCTCTCCTGTAGATTTACTCAAAAGAAAGAAAAACATATGTTCGCATGCATATCAGCTTACTCATAATAGCCAAAAAGTGAGAACAACTAAATGTCCATCAGAGGATAAAACCAAAAATATGTGTGGTATAGGCAAACAATGGAATTCTACTGAGCAGTATAAAGGAATGAACTAGGAACACATGCAGTGAAGTGGATGAATCTCATAGACGTTATTGTAAATGAAATGAATCAAACACAAAATAATATATAAGTTTACACTTATATTGCACTCTGAAAAAGGCCAAATTCAGGGAAAAAAATCAGATCACTGATTGCCAGGGGTAGGCTGGAAACAGGGCACTGACTGCAAAAGGAAGAGGAGGAAACTTTTGGGTGATGTAAGTGTTCTAGATCTTGTGTGAGGTCATGTTTACAGGGCTGTTGATATTTGTCAAAACTCAGTGAAGTGAGCACTCTGCAGGGATACATTTTACTGTTTGCAAATTGTACATCAATAACTGACTTCTAAAAATAAGCAAGTTGAAGCAGGAGACACTTGGTATGTTACCATTTGTATAAAAGAATAATAAAAATAGCTACAAATTTAATGAGCCAACCATCCAACCAAAGAGGTTAGAAAAATAGCAAAAATATACTCTAAGAGGAAGAAAGGAAATAAGAGCAACAAGTGCAGAAATTAATGTAATAGAAATTAAATATAAAACAGAACACACAATTTTTTAAAAGCCAAAAGTTGTTTCTTAGAAAGAACAAATAAAATAGCCAAATTTCTTGCAAGCATAATCAAGCATTTAAAAAGAGGAGGATTGATAATGGGGCGGAACTACAGATACAGCAGAAATTTTCAAAACAGTAAAGCAAATGAACAATGTACAAATTCCCAGAAAAATAAAACTAATTAAATAGACACCAAAAGAGAGACCCTGCATCACTAAAAAAATGAAAACAGCAGTTTAAGATCTTTTCCTAGAGAAAACCAGCAGTCCCAGATGGCCTGAAAGAGTCCCTAACACAAAACTGCCAGTTTCATCCAAATTGATCTAAGGATTCAACATCATTTCAATCCCAACAATGATGTCTGTGGGACTCCACAGGGTTATTCTTAAGTGGAAATGCAGATGCCCATAGGGAGCCAGAACAACGCCGGGGGTGGGGGGCGCCGCGAGCTGACCTTCCAGAGACCAGATGTCCAAGTCTGAATAATTAAGATAAATGCTATTAGTGCAGGGGGAGGCAACTCACCAATGTACAGGAACTAGAGGGCCAAGAGCCCCCAAGCAGGTAACGAAGTTATTTCAGCGCCCAGAGCCTTCGGGTGCAGCAGGGAGGCCATCACCTCTGGATTGGAGGTGATTGCAATCCCAGCAGGTTTGGGGGAGTGGAGGGGCAGGATTCCTGATAGAGCAGGCTTAAGAAGGAATGAGAGAGGGAAGCTGGAGACAGCAGCAAGGTCCAGAACTGCTCCGAAGTGTTGCTGCAAAGGGGAGCAAAGACATGGGTGAGAGAGCAGGCCTGGGAAGGGCACCCAAGAGGGTGGCTTTGTCTGTTTGCTTGCGTGCTGGTTGGTTTGCTTTAAAGGAGAGCAGGAGAACGTGATGGTGCAGAAAGAGGGGAGAAATGCTGGAGAAGGTCCTAGCGCTGGTAGGCGATGATGGGGACAGACATGGAAAGGAGCAGAGAAGGCACAGCCCTCCGGGCGCAGGTGCAGGAGGAGCAGGAGTGCAGGCAGATGGCATTGTAGGAAGGTGGAAGGTGCGACACAGGCTGCTCTGGGCGCTCCTCTGATAGGGAGAGTGGTTTGAGGAGCAGAGAGATAGCGAGGAAGTAGCCTGGAACGTGGGCACCCATGCAGGAAAACAGGCACACAGGCTGGGCTGCCCTGGGGGCTGCCAGTGCAGCTGTAGGCTTTCTTGGCCCTATTCTTGCAGGGGTGCAGAGCCCAGCCTGTTGAGAGGTGCATATCCTGGGTGGGAGTTTGCCAAGAGACAGGATCAGAGAGCTGGGGGTGCACAAGGAGTGGAGGTGACTGTGAAGCAGCGAAGGGACGGGCTGGCCTGGCTGTGGCTCTGGAGCTGGTAGCAGGTTCAGGAGTATTTCATGATTATGATGCGAAGTCTACACAAACACGGTGAATACCCTTTGGTGGGTGTGAGACCTTACAGAATGCTAAATTTCTAAGAAATGAGTTTGGGTTTTAGTGAAGTGGAGGAGCAGGGGCGCCACATCCGTGGGAAGTCCATGTGTGGAGAGGCAGAACCGTGAGAGGCAGCAGGGGCCACCAAGCTCGGTCCCCACAGCCTCACAAGCCTTGCTTACCATTCTGGTTTTGTCCCTGGGAACAATGAGACCACAGATCATTTTACACACGAGAATGAGGTGCTCAGGCTTGTGGTGAGATGCACAGAGAGGCCTGCCCCACTCTCCTTCCTGAGGAGCCCACCTGCAGTGATGCTGCTGGGTGGGGCCAGGCCCGGTGGACAGCATCTGGGTGTTCAGGAGCAGAGCTTTCCTTCTGCCTCCTCAGGAGTAGACCAATCACCAGCCAGCTCCCAAGACAGGTGAAACGTCAGGCAGACGGGCATGGCCAGTGGATAATGAGGGCATTGGATGGCCCAGAAGTGTCTCCCAATAGAGGTGCAAGGCACCATCCCCTGCACACAGTGAGCATGCAGTATGTGTGTGGGGCTGCCTCTGCTGGGGGTAGAGAGGAAGGCATGGAGGGAGAGGTCTGTGCCCTCCCTAGGGGCAGGTCTAGGTTTCCTTACTCCCTATATTTCTGACACTTACCACAGGCCTTGGAACGTAGCAGATACTGGATGATGAGAAGGCCTTCTCCCCTCCTTCATGCCTGCCCTGTGCCAGCTGTGCGTGATGATTAATGCATTCCACTAATGTTTATCTGAGCAACAGTCTCTATGATGACCCTGTAAGATAGGTCCCCCGTTTTCCAGGTGATAAAAATGCTTCAAGAGGCTCAATGACTTGCCTAAGTGTCTCAAGTGCTGAACAGAGGAACTGAAGGTCTCATTTGAGTCCAAAGATCTTTCCATTATATTGCACCATGTTAGGGTTCTCCAGAGAAAAGAACCAATAAGATAGATGACAGATGATTGATAATAAATGGATAGATAGATGGATAGATAAGAACTTATGAGGAATTGGCTTGCACAATTATGGAGGCAGGCCAAGTCCAAAATGTGCAAAGCTGATGTCTCAGTTTGAATCTGAAGATTGGAAGCTGCTGTGAAACAGAAAAAGCCTTTATCAGCCATGCACGATAGCTCACACCCGTAATCCCAGCACTCTAGGAGACTGAGGCAGGCGTATCACCTGAGGTCAGGAGTTAAAGACCAGCCTGTCCAACATGGTAAAAGCCCATCTCTACTAAAATACAAAAATTAGCCAGGTGTGAAGGCGGGTACCTGTAATCCCAACTACTTGGGAGGCTGAGACTGGAGAATGGCATGAACCCAGGAGACGGTGGTTGCAGTGAGCTGAGATTGCGCCACTGCACTCCAGCCAGGGCAGCTGAAATAAAATAAAATAAAATAAAATAAAATAAAATAAAAGGTTATCAGGCAGGAAAAAAGCTAACATCCCTGTTTGAAAGGCATCAGGCAAGATAATTCCCTCTTTCTCTGGAGACAGTCAGCCTTCTGTTCTGTTCAGGCCTTCACCTGATTGGGGAGGCCATTACATTGTGGAGAACAGTCTGCTTCACCCAGTCTACCTACTTAAATGCTCATCTCATCCAAAACACCTTCATGGAAGCACCCAGAATAACATTTCACCAAATATCTGAGCACCCCATGGCCCAGTCAAGTTAACACACAAAACAAACCATCACACATAGCCTCTCATAAGCATTTTTAAATTAGTACCAGAAGCATTGCTCATGTGGAAAACTTTCTATAATTTGCAAGAGCTGCATTATTTCTCAAATAATAGTCACATTTTTGGAAGTCTTACACTTATTTCCATTAAAATTTTACCTATTCAAGTTCCTAACCGTTTGAAGTCAAAGGCTAGCTCAACTAACCCTGGGCACTGACCTCTCATTGCTCCATCCAGGAAGACAGTTTCTCCTCAGGAGAGAAATAAGAAGACACTGTTTCTAAGCAGCATCAGCCCTTTGGCAGCATCAACGAAGAACTTGCTAATTACACATTCTTTATGGTGTCTTTTTCAGATCTAGGTGGTAGGACTGTGGTTAATTGCTAGCTTTACCTGCCCTGCCAGTGGCCCCCTGGAGACAGGGACAGGCCCTGCTCATCTCCATGGGCTCCTGCCTGCTTGGTGTTCAGAGATGGCACTTGTGCTGAACATGCCGGAAAACACTCATCCCAGCTCCCCAGTAAATGAGCTCAGCTCTTCTTCTAGGTCATCCTGTAAGCTGTGCTGGGGTCCCTATGGTCACCTACAAATGCTACAAAAAACCCAGCATGAATCACGAATCCTGGAAGAAAGGGAGCTGTTTCTGTTCATGGCGGTTGTAAAGACCCCATAGGGAGGTGGAACACATCAGGAGGCTGAGCAAGGTCTGAATCAGTTCAGATCGTGGCCACTGTGTTGTGAAGAAGGATGGCAAAGGGGTTGGAAGGAGCCCCAGAAGGTGCTGGCAGCGTGTGGGAGGGAGGAGGGCAGAGCTGGTGGCAAGCAGAAGGCCTGTTATTAGGATAATTAGTATTATTTATTAAACATCTAGGAAGTGCCAGCCACGTGCTAGCTATTGTCACAATCCAAATCAAAGAATTAGACCCAATGCCTCTGGAAAATCTTCCTATCAAACTGGGCAGGATGAAAAAAAAGCAGGCAAAGAAACTGTGCTAAGGAAGTGTTTTAGATGAAGAAAAGAGACCCCTCTAGAAAGAATCCAGCCAAGGCTAGGCACGGTGGCTCACGCCTGTAATCCCAGCACTTTGTGAGGCTGAGGTAGGCGGATCACCTGAGGTCAGGAGTTCAAGACCAGCCTGGCCAACATGGTGAAACCCCTTCTCTACTAAAAATACAAAAATTAGCCAGGTGTGGTGGCAGGTGCCTGTAATCCCAGCTACTCAGTAGGCTGCAGCAGGAAAATTGCTTGAACCCGGGAGGTGGAGGCTGCAGTGAACTGAGATTGCGCCATTGCACTCTAGCTTGGGCAACAAGAGGAAAACTCCGAAGAAAGGGAGGGAGGGAGGGAGGGAAAAGATCCAGCCTCATAGCACCAGGCAGCCCCTCTCCTCTCCCCAAGCACCCAGCGATGGTGACAGGAGGTTGGGCCACATGGGGGCTGCTTTCTCCTCGGCTTTGGCCAAGGCTGCCACCTGCCATGGTCATGCAAACCAGTCCTGCTTTGTGGTTCTGGCCATCAGACAACTCGCACCTGACACTTCTGCTCCAGGGCTGGCAGAGTCCAGCAAGCAGCAAGGCTTCCCAGGATATCCAGGGTTCAGCACGCCGTTCCTACTTTCCAGACACCCGGGGTTTGGAAACAAAGATGAACAGACCAACCTGCCCCCAAGAACCTCACAGCCTGTGGAGGAGCTTTCAGTCTGCCCTTGGGAGAGGTTATGGTTGATCCGTAAGCAAACTGACACAGGAGTCATGGGGACGCGTGTCCTCACTGAGTGGGGGTGCAAGGGACGAGCTATGATTCTAGCCATTGTCTCAACGGCCATGTCCTCTTCACACATTTAAGGACTGACAATGCTCAGTGAGGTCTAATGGGCAGCTCTGCCTAATCCTCCCACACCCAAAAGAGCAGGCTGTTTGATTTCTAACTCGTTAACACAAATAATGCTTGAAGATCTGTGGCTCTGATGTGACGTTAGCTCGTTTTCCAAGTTTAGCAGTAAATCACAGGCTGAGTTACGGTGTATGAGGTCTCAAGCAAATTCACATGGCCTCTATTAAATTGTATGAGGTTAAGAAATATATTGGATTCTGGGGACATATATTCTGCTAACCAAAATTACATACCAGCCATTTGTCATATTCGCGTGGGTGTCACTAATCAAGACTCTAAAGGTGAAGGCACGGGTTGGAATTATACCATCACTGTCTCTGCTACAGCACAATCAGTCTGGGGTAAGGAGGGGGCTCTTGATGAGTGTGGACTGCGAGAGGATGGTCTCCCTTCTCACTCATCTATGCAGGTGTCTGTGGCACTCAGGTACCTGTCGCACGGGAGCTGACAGCAAACAGTTCCCTTTATGGTAAATCACGGTGTCAAATGGACCAGGCAGATGTTGGGATACCCCATTAGAGTTACAAACGTATTCCCTGGAAAAGCAGGTGAGCTGGTTCCCAGAGGAAAGGGGAGCTGCTCAGTAGGCCGAAGAGCAGAAGGGAGGCATGCCCCGCCCAGACTTGACTTCCCACTCTCAGAGCTGCGTTTGCTTTCTCGGCTTTGCAGCCCGTTTCCCAACACACACAGATCTCCCCACACCCACACAGCCGTCACACCCACCATATGTTCAGAATGTCAGAGCTGGGAGGCAGTCCCGCCCAACCCCCTGATTTTTCAGATCCATCCGCTGGGGCATTACAATAGGGGTGTGGTCATCAGCCTCTCTCGCATGGAAAATGTCACACGATGTGTGATGTATCCCCTCCCTGCATCCCTGTTTATCCACGAAGTCAGCCAGAGGGGCTGGTTGGGTCAACTTCAGAAGAAGAGACCAGTGATTCTTGGGAAGAAATGATTTTTACCCGGGGAGTACAGGAACTGCCCATGACCCCCTCCTCCTCCTCCTCTCCCTCCCTCCCGTGGGGAGCTCGGAGAGATGCGTCAGGACCAGGCCCCTTGAGTCAGGCCTGTGACACAGCCCACAGAGAGGGCTCAGGAGCCAAGTTACAAGGCTCTCTATGGGTGCCAGCTGTGTGCACAGCTAGGAAACAAACACGTGCACACAGGCTCTCTCCCAGGAGTGTCTCTCAGAACCTGGAGGGAAAATGCAGCCACCGATGTGGCACTGGGATCTTCTATTGCCTGAAATTTTCTTTAACGCACTTGAGAAGAGACAGCACAATTTAGGTGTGTGCCAGAAGCCCCCTCACTCAAACTCTTGGAGTGGACGGCGCACTGGAAAGACCCTAACCAGGAGCCTGTGCCTCAGGGACAGCCGCTGCAAGCTCTCCACACACTATTAAGCCTGCTCCAGAGGGCCCCTGGTTAGCAGAGTGGATGTCCGAAGGAGGTTTTCATTGGAGAGATGAAAGAGTGGAAGATATGGGATTGGCTGCCACACATGCCCAGGTGCCACCACCTCTTCACATGAAGGACATGAAGGGCCAGTGTGCAAGGGGGAGATGCGGGGGCTCCCACTAGGCAAAGGGAATGGCCAAGCAGTAGGAGGCCAGCTTCCTGGAGCAGTGACAGGGGCAGGGAGGCTCTCAAAGATGTAAGCAGCAGCAGGGCTTTGCTGCTAGAGTGAAGACCAGACCTAACAGGGCAGCTGTCTGTCAGGGGAGGAAGGCAGCATCCTGACCCACCATCCCCACCATCTACACCTCTGCCAGAAGGAGGCCTTAACGTAGCCCCCAGCTGATTCACGTGGCGCTCTGGGAGGCCCCTCTGCTCAGGGAGACCAGCCTGCAGGGGCTTAGCCCGGAGGGTCACTGCTGACCTCTTGGGGAGGGGAAACAGAGCAGAGTGCTGCAGGAAAGAACAGGATGGGAGAGTGAGACTGGCCAGGGGCATGTGCTTCCTCCAGTGCTTTTCGCTGCTTTGGGAGAGGCACAGAGCAGGTGGAGAGTTGGATTTCATCAGGGCTGTGGATTTTCCGAGCAGTAGAAGGGAATCATTGACGCAATGTGTGACAGTAGGGAGGGCACTGTGAGCAGAGGGTTGGATGGTGCATCTCCCAATGATGGCCGTGACACTGTCCCCCACCCCCACTTGCTCCTCAACAGTGTCTCCTAGACACCCCTCCATGGAGAGCTGGGGACGATGGCCCTTCTCTTGTATTTTGGAAGGAGTGGGGCTGAGACTCATCCGTAATTGACAGAATGTAGCAGACGTGACTTCGCAGCCTCGCTCATTTAGGGGATGGGCTCTACCTGTTCAGCTGGACACTGGCCGTGGAGACCCCAAGTGCAGCCATGTGAAATACCAGTCATGGGAAGTCTGGGTCTTTTCCAGCTTCTCCTGGTGGCCTCCAGATGGTTCCGGTCCCAGCCCCAGAAGGTGGCATGGCCCTCACACTTGGCAGGGGCCCAGGGCACTGCTGGTGTACTCCTGGCATGGATGCTGGGTCCCTTGCTGGCACCTCCCAACATGGACCCCTTTGAGAACCAAATTGCTGGGGCAGAAGAAAGTAATGCGAACAGATCGTGATAAGTGCTTTGCTGTCGTCATCCTAAAATGCTCCCTTTAGAGGCATCTCCACATTTGCCTGGGTGCTTAGGTGTCAGATATCTTGGAAGGACAGGTCTGCAAGGGTGGCTGGTGCCTGACTTGGGTCCAGGTCAGACCCAGGCTGGTGGCCTGCTGCAGAGGCAGTGAAGTGCCGCTTTTGTCTACCTGCTCCCTCCCTGCCCTTCCTTCTACACAAGTAAGTTCCAGAGCAGCCCCAAACGAACACACACGCCAGGCACACGATGACCTGGCTGTGCCCATTCTGGGCTCCATAACCTGGATTCAAGTCATCAGGCCCAAGTGCCAGCCAATGATAGTTCCAGGGCAGGGCTGTTTGTGATGACAAGACCAAGATCCCCCAAGCGACAGAGCCCCACCTGGAGTTCATTCCTTGTTCTCCTGTACAAAGAAATCAGAGGACGCACCTTGGACCCATGCTGGGCTCCAGCTCTTTGTCACCAAAGAGCAGAGGGACAAAAAGCAGGTCTTGTCTGAGATGCGTTGATCTTCTCTGCCTTGTCTCAGCCAGCCCCAGGATATCCACCTCTGCCATCAGGATCCTGGCTACCAAGGGAATGAAGAGGTGACTTTTGAAAGTCACCAGTACCTTCTTCCTTCAGCAGAGAGACTGGAATGAACCTCCAGAGACCAGAAGCTGCCCCTCTGTACAGGGCAAAACCCCTAGGCAGCTCTTTCGATTATGCGGGGATGCAGCTGAGACTGTGAACGTCCACCCACTGCCCCAGGAGGCTTAATGCAGAGACTGTTCCGACTGCATGTGGATGTGTGGATGGTGTATGTGCATGCGTGTGGTGTGGGTGTGCTGTATGTGTGCGTGTGTGGGGGGGGGGGGCATGTGCACCCCCCCCACCTCAGGCCACAGTGGGGATACAAATTGACTAAGCCACTGCTGGCTGCACTGAGGAGATTGGAAACAGGGAAAAGGGACAGGGAGGGGCTGGATGTGCCTGGGATGGGGTGGGAAGGAGGGGAGCTGGTGCCTTGGGAGAGCCTACGTAGACACAGAGCAAGGACTTGTCTAACCTTCAGTCAGAGGCAAAGAGCAAAAAAGCCAAAGAGAAAAAGAAACAAAGCAGAGATTTCCCATCTGAGCATGCAGGCGCAGAACCCACAGTGATGAATGATGCAATCAGACCACAGAGGCTGCTCAGGTTTCTGTGCAAATGAAGAGAAAAATTTGAAAATGTGGCTGAAACCCAAACCCCAAATGTCACTGTAATCTGAGGAGTGTCTGCTCAGAGCAGGAGGAAAATCAGCCTCTAGGAAGCAGCTCAGGCCTCCTCTCCTGCCCAGGCTTGGGCTGAAGTGAGGGGCTTGCAGAATGAGGATCCCCTACCCAAGGGCCTGGGCGGCTGCAGGGCCTCAACAGTTCCTGCCATGATGGAGATGAGCAGAAGCCACGTTAGGACCAGCAGGACCGACGAAATCACACCAGGCTGACTCCCATCATGGGTCTCTAGACGATGCAAAGTCCCGCTCAGACCCATCACCATGGCCCCTGCTAAGGGAGAGACCCATACACTACTCACACCCAAATGTGCCTTGTAAACGTTTTGATGACTGCATTTCTCTATAATTGGCTTCTTCCATACTACTAATGGCTTTATTGGATGCATCGAAAGCCATTATTCTGAGAAGGGTACATAGGCTTCACTGAACTCCTAAAGGGGCTCCAAGTACACATGTGGCCAGGAAGCTTGGCGGGCAGTGGCGCTGCCTTATCTCATCCCTGTGATTGTGTCTCAGCCAGATGGGATCAAGGAGGCTGCCTACAGCCAAGGGGTGGGACACAGAGGCTCGTTCTGGCTCTCCAGCCCCAGGGACGGGGGCCCCCCAACTTCCAGGTACCTCCCCCGACCCCTGGCCCACTCTGTTCCCCCAAAGACACACTGAGCTCGGTGACAGATCAGCACAGAGCTGTGCAGGGCATAAGGGAACGGTGGCTTCAGCGAGCTGAGGACCTGGCTCACAACCCCTAGGCTGCAGTCAGGGCAGGACCTGTTCTCATTCACTCTTTACTTCCATGGCCTATGCTGCAGCTGGCACAGAGCAAGAAAGTGCCTGAGCCTGATGGACGCGTGTAGAAAGAATGCATGAGTGAGAGAGAGAGGAAGACAGAGAGAGAGAGAGTGAGAGAGGGAGGGAGAGGGAGAGAGAGAGGGCACCCATCCTCCATGGTTTCTCACGCCTGCCCTGTGGGAGAGGCCAGTGAGTCTGCACAAGTTGACGCCCGGCCCTATCCTTGGAGGTCCCTTGGTCTAATGACTGGCAAACCAATGGAGAGGGTGGATGCTAAAACCTCTGGCTACGTCTCATTTCAGGAATTCTATAGCCTTCCAACCAAAGCCTTTTAGAATGGGTGGGGTTTGAGAGTGGGGGAAGGGAGGAGAAGCCTGCCCACACCAGGGCTTGCACCACCCTGTTTATGCTCAGCCCAGTAGACTACTGGCCCAGAGTCTGTGTCCCCAGTGGCTAGCAGGAGTCTGGTGTCCACCAGGACCTTGGATGGTATCGTTGTTGAATGAATGGGTTCATGCGTGGGCACTATGGCCGATCATATTTTTGTTAATGGCACCACAATCTCTCCCATCCCAGGTCCCTTCTCCCAGTGTGACTTGGCCCTCCTCCAACAGGAAGGCAGGGTGTGTTCCTTCACCTTGAATCCGGGAAGGTCTGTGACTGCAGGGAAGTGGCACTGTGTGACTTCCAGGCCAGGTCGCGAGGACAACGCCACTTCTGCCTGGCTCTCTTGAAATCAGCACTGTGCTGTGAGGAACCCAGGCCAACCACATAGAGAAGTCACACACAGAGGTCACCAGCGGAGGTTGAGGAGCTCCCGGCTGACAGCTTGCATCAACCACCAGGCCCACAAGCAACCAGCCTTCAGATGGCTTCGGCCCTAGACTTCACCTCTTCCCAGTGAGACCCAGACACCACAGAGCAGAGACAGGCCCTCCCCACAGTGTCCTGTGTGAGGTCCTGGCCCACACAATCCAGGGCACAACTGATGGAGGCAATAAACAAGAAATTATTCAGTGATGCATGTTAGGGATGGCGAGGAAGACCTCACTCATGACCACTGCGATAGGTACAGGCACCATGGCAATGGGAGCTTGCAGCTGGGGAAAGAGGCTGGGCTCAACTCCAAACACAGCGTGGACAAGAGGGAGTTTATAACCGAGGCATAGGGTAGGGGCCAGTGGATGGAAAATAACAAAGAGGACCTATGAGGGGTAAGGGGACTTCAGGCTAAACCAACCCCACAGGATTGCTGGGGAAAGAGCCTGGGCTCAACTCCAAACACAGCGTGGACAAGAGGGAGTTTATAACCGAGGCATAGGGTAGGGGCCAGTGGATGGAAAATAACAAAGAGGACCTATGAGGGGTAAGCGGACTTCAGGCTAAACCAACCCCACAGGATTTCTGGTGAAGACAGGCCAGAATGGTCAGACCTCCCCTGGGGGACGGTGAAGGATAAGGAACCCTATCATATATGGAGGGCGATGAGTTATTGAGGGTAAAGGCTTCTTGCTAACCTGACCTAGCAGGGTTCTTGCTGAAACCGGAATTTACCAAGGACATGCACAGATGGGCCTAGAAGGAAGTTCAGGAGCTCGACCAGACTCACATTTGACCAAGCAGAGAATCTTTCTCAGTCCCCTCTGTCATTTGAGGGAAAAAAAAGACATTCTTCTTTCCTTTGCATAACGTAAGTCCATTTTCTTGTTGGGCCACCTTTTGTTTATTAAGTACAAATGAATCATCTGCTGGGACTTGGTAGTAATGAGTGGAGTTTAGTTTCTACGAAAATAAAAGAAAAACAAAGAGTAATTGTTGGAACAAGCATAAACTCACTTTCTGAGTCCAGAAGGCAGTCAGCCGGTCAAGAAGATTTCTAGATGCTAGGCCTGAAGCCCCTCCAGCTGGAGCAGGCAGCGGCAAGTGACAGCTCTTCCTGGTTTGCAGCTTGGAGGTCACAAAGGTTTTCCATGCATGAGCTGTTGAGGTAGCTTCTCTGAAGCTTCTATCAAGTAGTCTGGCTTCAGCTTGCTGGGCTTCAGGAAAACCATGGCAATTCCAAGCCAGAAGGATGAGGAAAATTGGAAATGGTCATTTGGAGAGTAATAGGCAGATATTGGAGGAAACTAGAAGAATGCAGGATCCAGTCCAGACTACAGGTAGATCATACAAACTCAAAGACCATGGACAGGGCCAGGGCCTAATACTGGGTAAGGAATCGCTGTTAGGGGTCATAAGCCTCTCAGTGAGGGGGCAGTGCAGATAATGGACCCAGGTTCAGAGGCAAGGACTGCAGCTAAGAAAGAACAGGGAGGGATGACCAGAGGTGTCCAGGGGCCAGAACTCTGGGGACTCCTGCTTGCAGCCACATGGCCAGGTGCCCAGGGATGGTAGAGGAGTGAACCAAAGGGGCCATTCTGAGGAAGAGAGGATGAGAGGCAGGGAGAGGAGATGGATCCACCTCCATGATCAAAATGCCTCTCATCAGGTCCCAAACCCAAGATTGGGATGTGTAGGGCAGGCCAGCCATGTCCCAGTCCATGTAAGCTGCTAGAACAGAAAGCAACAGACGGGGAGGCCAGTGAACTACAGAGATTCCTTTCTCACGGTTGTAGAGGCTGGAAGTTCGAGACCCAGGTACTGGCGGATTCCAGTCTGTGAGGGCCACTTTCTGGTTCACAGACAGTCATCTTGCCATTTCCTCACATGGCAGAAGGGGTGAAGGGGTCTCTCTGGGACCTCTTTTGTAAGGGCACTGATCTCATTCCAAAGGCACCACCCTCATGACACAATCACTTCCCAAAGGCCCCGCCTCCTAATGCCCTCACAGTGGGATTAGGTTTCTTTTTTATTTATTTTTGAGATGCAGTCTTGCTCTGTTGCCCAGGCTGGAGTGCAGTGGCACAATTTCGGCTCACTTCAAACTCCCCCTCTCAGGTTCATTCCTGCCTCAGACCCCCAAGTAGCTGGGATTACAGGTGCCCACCACCACACCCAGCTGATTTTTGTATTTTTAGTAGAGATGTGGTTTCACCATGTTGGCCAGGCTGGTCTCGAACTTCTGACCTCAAGTGATCCACCTGCCTTGGCCTCCTAAAGTGCTGGGATTACAGGCGTGAACCACTGGGCCCAGCTGGGATTAGGTTTCATCACATTAATTTTGGGCGGACACAAACATTCAGGGCCATGCCTGTGCCCTCCAGGACAGGGGAAGGACGGGGACCTGAGCCCAGAGCCCCCGAGGCCAGTGCCCTGCAGCTCAGAGGTGGGGGAGAAGGCTGTCAGGCCCAGGTGGACATGGCATTGTGGCCCCTGCCCCACAAGGAGGGGCTGCTCAGTATCTAAACAAGTGCACTGAGTGGGAGGGGGCAAGTCTTGGCTCCCCCAGGCAGGCAGCTCTCTCCCTGGGAAAACACTCAGCCCTGCAGCAGGTCCCACCCCCACTTCCAGGACCCAGAGAGAACAGCAGGGTGTGTGGAGATGGGAATAGCCCTGGGACAGTCAGGGGCAGCAACCCCCACTCAAATCTGGCTGTGTCATCCTGCCCGCCCCAGACCTCAGTTCCCCCACGGGAGGGGTGGTCCTGCCTCCTTGCTGAGGGTAGAGAAGGTGTTTCTATGGTGGCGCCATGCAGGCCTGCCAGGCTCAGTGGTCTTTCTCCATTCCCTTACGGAGAACCAGAAGTCAGGGAAGGAGGAAAGCACCGTGCCCAGGACGGGATCTGCCAGGACCTCTGGTCAGCACAGCCGCCTCCAGGCAGACCACCATGGCTGGAAGGGGTTTCCTCAGCAGAGCTGAGAGGCCCTGAGAACGGAGTGGCACAGGCCATCCCTCCGTCCGAGGACAGCACCAGCCCATGTTCCTAGGAGCAGCTGTAGTTTCCACTCCCTCCGACCTTGACCCCTCCTGGCCGGGACACGCTCCCACGCTCCCTGCCACAGCCTTCCCACACAGCCCAGAGCCCGCAGAGCCTGCGAGGCTGATGGTGACAAGATGGGGTGTGTCCAGAGCAGGGAGGCGAGGGGTCTGAAATTTAGTCTTATTTGGAGGGGTTGAAACAAAGGCCAGGTGTGGTGGCTCATGCCTATAATCCCAGCACTTTGGGAGGCTGAGGCAGGCGGATCACCTAAGGTCAGGAGTTCCAGACTAGCCTGGTCAACATGGTGAAACCCCGTCTCTACTAAAAATACAAAAATTAGCCGGGTGTGGTGGCAGGTGCCTGTAATCCTAGCTACTCGGGAGGCTGAGGCAGGAGAATTGCTTGGACCCAGGAGGCGAAGGTTGCAGGGAGCTGAGATCATGCCACTGCACTCCAGGCTGGGTGACAGAGACTCCATCTCAAAAAAAAAAAAAAAAGAAAAGAAACAGAGAGAGAATGCTGAATGATGAATATTTCCCCTAAGAGAAAAACAAAATTGGTGTGTGCATATGTATATTATCTGTATGTGTGTGTGCTTGTGTACACACATGTGCACTTGTGTGTGTGCACATATGTGTGTGCATATATGTGTGTTCTTGTGTGTATGTGTGTGTGTTGTGTTGTATGTATGTGTATCATGTGGGCATTTGTGTGTGTGGGCATGTGTCTGTGTTTGTGCACATGCATGTGGCCACACATTGGCCCTGCTGACTGCCCTGTGCACTTGGGGTATTGTCATGTAAGGTGGGTCCTGCGGCTCCCTCCACAAAGTTAGAATCCGGGGGAGAAGTTGAAGGGAGAAGACTGGCCACACCCAGCAGATTCACTGCCCTCAAGAGCCAGGCCTAGGAATGGGCTCCAGGGAGGACCATGGTACAGGACAATGAGGCCTTGGTCAGCAGATATCAGGCTGGGATCCAGCAAAGACAGAGGTCCCAGCACAGGTAGACAGCAAAATTAAGGATGCTGGGACACAGCCTCCCAGAGAGCAGTGGACCCAAGAAGTTGGGGGGCTCAGCCAGGCTGCTGGGGTTTAAGTGTACAGCTGTCTTCCTGTGGGTCTGGAACATTCTGAGGGTTGGGGGCTGTGGTATTGGGGGTTGCACTTGGTGGGGCACTAAGTCCATTTTTTGTTGCTATAAAGGAATACTTGAGCCAGAGTAATTTATAAAGAACAAATATTTATTTGGCTCACGATTCTGATGGTTGGCAAGTTTGGGATTGAGCATCTGCATTTGGGGAGGGCCTCAGGCTGCTTCCACTCCTGGCAGAAGGTGAAGGGGAACAGGTGTGTGCAGTTATCACATGGCGAGACAGGAAGCAAGAGAGACGGGAGGTGCCAGATTCTTTTCAACAACCAGCTCTCAGTGGAAGGCAATAGAGTAAGAACTCACTTGCCCCCAACGCTGAGAGGGGACATTCATCTATTCATGAGGGATCCACCTCCATGAACCAAACACCTCCCAACTCCAATATTGGGATCAAATGTCAACACGAGGTTTGGAGGGGACAAACATACAAACCAAAGCAGGCACACAGACAGGAGCTTCAGCTCCACACAGACTGCAAATGACCCCATGCCCATTAACTGTGGAGGGAGAACCTGGCCACAGGCCCTGGCATCAGGGTAGGTCTGTCAGGAGCAGGCAGCGCTCAGACCTGCAGGAATGTGCTCACAGATCCCGCCCTCCATGGGCACTGGGTGTCATTGACTTCTGGGGAAAGCTGTTTCCACGGGCAACATTACCAGTGCAAATGAAGGCTCTGGAGTCGTGGCTGGAACCCCAACTCCACTTCCTACCATCTGCAGCACAGCAACTGTCTGAGCTCTCTGGTTGTTCAAATAAGCCTGTGGACCTCCCTCAAGTGATCCTCTGGGAATTGAATTGGGCCACTCAAGCAAGGGCCCCAGCACAGTCCCTGGACACTCCCAGAATGTTACTCCCTCCAGCTGGAGGGCTCCCACCCTGGCAAGGAGGGCTCTCCAAGAAGCCATGAGCACACTCCCACCACCCAATCCCCACAATATACAAGGCGGCAAAACCAGGCAAGGAGGCTCCAATAGAAAGGGACATTCACCAGCTCCTGCCCCCATCTGAAACTGTCCCCGCCTTTCCTCTCTGAATTTGGGCCGTCACTTCTCACATGCCTGACATTTGACAGGCTTGTCTCCCCACCCCAGTCTCAGAGCACCACCCAGCCCAGCATCTTTCAGGGAGTCAGTCCAGTGTGGCCGCACTGGGAGCAGCATGTAGACGGTGCATGCTGGGCAAGGCAGGGAGGAGTGGCCAGGGCTTGGCCACTCCCCTGTGCTCACAGAGTGACACTCAGTCCCCCAGCCTTCCCTTAATGCTAGGGTGAGTGCTCTCCCTGAGCAGGAAGCACAGAACAGCTCAGGTGTGGGACGTGGCAGGGCTCGGCACACACCCTGTGCAGAGGGAATGCAAATTGTTTCCATCCATTTCCCCAGTATCTGCAACTCCTTTTTTTTTTTTTTTTTGAGACAGAGTCTTGCTCTGTCACCCAGGCTTGAGTGCAGTGGCATGATCTCGGCTCACTGCAAGCTTCACCTCCCAGGTTCACGCCATTCTCCTGCCTCAGCCTCCCGAGTAGGTGGGACTACAGGCGCCCACCACCACGCCCAGCTAATTTTTTTTTGTATTTTTAGTAGAGTCGGAGTTTCACCATGTTAGCCAGGATGGTCTTGATCTCCTGACCTCGTGATCCACCTGCCTCGGCCTCCCAAAGTGCTGGGATTACAGGCGTGAGCCACCACATCCGGCCTTGTATCTGCAGCTCTTAGAAGGGAGGCTGCTATTGGTGATCTTGTCTGGCTGATAATGAACCCTAGCCAAAATCTACCTCAGAGCCATCGGTGTAGGCTCTGCCTTCACTCAGCACTGAGGCCCTCTGCACTGTCCCCCTTGCTGCCTTTGTGATTAGTGGGATGAAGCAAGCCAGCCCCTCGCATGGTGCACTCCCTCCATGCATGTGTCCCACATGGCTGCAGCTCACAAGGCCAGAATCTTCTTGAGGTCCAGCACCTGCCTGTTGTCTCTTTGCCCACATACAGTATCCGCAAAGTGATTGTATTAGTCCATTCTCACACCACTATAAAGAACTACCTGAGACTGGGTAATTTACGAAGAGAAGAGGTTTAATTGATTCACAGTTCTGCAGGCTGTACAGGAAATACAGCTGGGGGGCCTCAGGAAACTTATAATCATAATGGAAAGCAAACGGGAAGCCAGATTGTCTTACCACGGTGGAACAGGAGAGCGAAGGGAGAACTGCCACACACTTTCAAACAACCAGATCTCGTGAGCACTCAGTCAGCATCATGAGAAGAGCAAGGGGGAAATTTGCCCCCATGATCCAATCACCTCTCACCGGGTCCTTCCCCCAACACTGGGGATTACCATTTGACATGAGATTTGGGTGGGGACACAGATCCAAACCATATCAGCGTTATCCCATTTCTTCTGCAGTTATCCCTTTGCTTTGTAGGTGTTCACTTTGACTTGTTTTCATATCCCATTTGCGTGATACCTGGAAAGCCCCAGACCCCTGCAATCAGGAATGAGTCAAAGCCACAGTTCCTGGGTGCAGCAGAGCAAAGGGGGCCACACACACCAATTAGGACAAGGAAGGAAAGAAAAGGCCAGGGTAGAAAAGGCCTGGTGCAGGAAGGGCCGGATATTGGGAATGGCACGAGGCCAAGGGGCAGCAGGGCAGCAGCGCCAGGTCATCTCCCACATGGCATCTTCTGCTGCACATGAGCTCATCGCAAAGAAGCATCTCCGCTCACACCTGGTTCACCCTGGCCAAGTCTGACCCAGAAATTAGTGAGAGGAGCCACTGCTTCCAGGAACTGCTAAGAGGCAGCAGGCAGCAGGATGGCAATTCCAGAGTCCCTCGATGAGGCAGGACAACCCTGGGCAATAACTATGCCAGCACCCACTGAGCTTTGAGGCTCCACAGGAACAGGGGCACTGGGCCCTCCTCACAGAGTTGGTTTTAAGGCTTTTAAAGAACATATTTTCTTTTATTATTATTATTATTATACTTTAAGTTCTAGGGTACATGTGCACAACGTGCAGTTTTGATACATAGGTACACATGTGCCATGTTGGTTTGCTGCACCCATCAACTCATCATTTACATTAGGTGTTTCTCCTAATGCTATCCCTCCCCCAGCCCCCCACGCCCTGACACACCCCGGTGTGTGATGTTCCCCGCCCTTTGTCCAAGTGTTCTCATTGTTCAACTCCCACTTATGAGTGAGAACATGTGGTGTTTGGTTTTCTATTCTTGTGTTAGTTTGCTGAGGATGATGGTTTCCAGCTTCATCCACGTCCCTGCAAAGGACATGAACTCATCCTTTTTTATGGCTGCATAGTATTCCATGGTGTGTATGTGCCACATTTTCTTAGTCCAGTCTATCACTGATGGCATTTGGGTTGGTTCCAAGTCTTTGCTGTTGTGAATAGTGCCGCAATAAACATACGTGTGTGTGTGTCTTTATAGTAGCATGATTTTTAATCCTTTGGATATATACTCGCTAATGGGATTGCTGGGTCAAATGGTATTTCTAGTTCTAGATCCTTGAGGAATTACTACACTGTCTTCCACAATGGTTGAACTAATTTGCACTCCCACCAACAGGGTAAAAGCATTCCTGTTTCTCCACATCCTCTCCAGCACCTGTTGTTTCCTGACTTTTTAATGATTGCCATTCTAACTGGTGTGAGATGGTATCTCATAGTGGTTTTGATTTGCATTTCTCTGATGACCAGTGTTGATGAACATTGTTTCATGGGTCTGTTGGTTGCATAAATGTCTTCTTTTGAGAAGTGTCTGTTCATATCCTTTGCCCACTTTTTGATGGGGTTGCTTGTTTTTTTTTTTTTAAAGAACATATTTCCTTAAAAGAAAAACAGAGCAGGAATTAGCTGGTCCCAGGAGTGTGGCAGAGCACTTCCCACCAGCCAGGAAACCACCACCATCTCTGTCGCGACACCAGATGCCTTCTTCAGTGCCGCCTCTGCTCATGCCAGGGAAGGCACAGGCCCACATGCACTGGGAAACATAGCACTTTAATCCATGACCAGTGTTCCCATGGCAGCCCAGGTCCCATAGGTTTGGCTTCCTTTGCTATATGCATTTATTTATCATTGCTGCCTGTATTGGGGGGCCCCATGAACTCTTTCAGTCCATGACTTTCTAGAAGGACTCACAGAACTCAGAAAAGCTGGTAACACCCACAGCTATGGTGTATTACAGTGAAAGGATAGAGATGTAGATCAGCAAAGGAAAAGGGTGCGTAGGGCAGGGTCCAGGAGAGGCCAGGTCCAGTCTGCAGGTGTCGCCCCCCATGGAATTACGTGGGCAGTGCTGGATTCCTCAGCTGCAATGTGTGACTGCATGTGTGAAGTGTGCCCATCCAGGGCTTCAGTGGGGTCAGTCACATAGGCACTGGGAGCCCCTATGACTGACCTCAGCTACTGTCCCCAAGCCCCAGAGGCCAAACAATTTTCAGCATGGCTCAGGATCCCAGGCAAACAAAAACAGGCATTCGTCATCATTGTGGGCTGAATTGTACCCATCTCCCAAATCCCTATGCTGAAGCCCTAACCCCCAGTGTCTCAGAATGGGACTCTGTGTGGAGACAGGGCCTTAAAAGAGGTGATGAAGGTAAAATGGACCATGTGGGCAGGCCCTAATCCAGTATGCTGTGTCCTTATAAAAAGAAGAGGTGAGGACACAGACACGGAGGAAAGGCCACGTGAGGACACAACAAGAGGGCAGCCATCTCCAGGCCGAGGAGGGAGCCCTCAGGAGAAACTACCCTACCCACACCTCTATCTTAGGCCTCCAGCCTCCAGAACTGTAAGAAAGTGAGTTTCTGCTGCTGAAGCCCCAGCCTGCAGCACTCCGCTGTGGCAGCCCTGGAAAGCCCTGGAAGGCTAAGATCACCACAAATCACACTGTTAGCAGGGATTCTGTGTGGCCCGCAGCCTCACATCTGCAAAGATATACAAAGACCCTTTTCTCAAGCAGACATTCCCAGGCTCAGAAGTTACCCCTCAGGAGCCAGGAAAGGGCCAGCCCTGCAGACTTCTGGAAAGGCCAGGGTTTGGGCAACTCACCCTTGCAGAATTAACCCTTTGCTCTACACTGCTGCAATGAATCACCACCACTTCGGTGGCTTAAAACCACACAAAGGTCAACTGGTCTGGTCCAACTGGACCTAAATCAAGCTGTTGGCAGGGTTGGTTCTGTACCCCTCCAGGGCAGAATCCATTTCTTTGTGGAGGTAGGACTGAGGTCCCCATTTTCTTGGTTGCTGTCAAGCTTCCAGAGGCTGCCCCACCCTTGGCTTATGGCCCCTCCTCCGTCTTCAGCAAACTGAGTCCTTTACAGGTTACATCTCTCTCACCCTCCTCTTCCGTCTTCCACTTCCACTTGTTTAAGGACTTGTGTGATTAGATTGAACCCACTTGGATAATTCAGGATGCTGTCTCCACTGCGAGGGCCTTAACTTAATCACACCTGCAAAGTCCCCCTGAAAGTAAGATATTCGCAGGTTTCTGGAATTGGAGCGTGGGTATCTCTGGGGGCATTGTTCTGCCTGCCACATGACGTCCAGCTGAAAGCACTCTGATGGAACAGAAGAGGGGTCCAGGAGCGACATCACATCAGCTCGGGGTTCCCTGGCACTTCCTTCTGGAGATTGTCTGGATCCATGTCAAGTACAATTGACAATCCAGTGCCTCCTTGATATTCTGGGAAACTCAAGGGGCTTTCTGAGTGCTGGGCCCCTCTACCCCTGACTGCCTCCTCCCACTGAATTCTGTCTCTCATTTCTGACTTGCAGCTGACCCATCATCATCACCTGGCCATGAATGAATCATCAGACTCAGCCCCTTCCCTTGACCTACGCACACAGACAGGTGCATACCACAACCCCGACAGGCCTCCATGCAGCAGGCTTTCCCTCGGGCCTGGGAAGGTCCACCCTGCAGCCCCTGCACACTCGTGGCCTGAAGTCTCCCAGCCGGGCCACAGCAGCAGAGCCTCTTCTCTCCTGCCTCTCCCCTGCTCTCCTGGGGAGAAAGGTTCAAAACACTCCTCCCATTTGCCTGTGGCAAGGCAACCTCATCCCCACACCCAGCAGAGAGTTTCCTGTTGTGTGCACAGCTTTCAAACACCCCCATCAAGGGCAGGGTTGGAATTTTAGATGAGACCATGAGCCCCTTCTTCTTTCCAGCTCAGCCTGGAGTGGGCGTGAGGGGCAGCACATTCAGGGTGTGTTGGGTACAAGTAACAGAAGAGTAACAGTCACCCTTTAGAATATTTATTGGGTTTTGTCAAGAAATCTGGAAGTGAGTGGCTCTCGGCTCATGGTTCAGGGCTCTGGGTCACTTGCCTTTCTCCTCATGAGCACAGAATGGCTGCATTACATCCTCCATCACAGGAAACAAGAAGAAAGGCAGGCCACGGCAGAAAGAGCTCCTTCCTGTGAAGCTTGGTTGTTTTATGAGGGGACAGAACGTTTTCCCAGAAGCCCCCAGCCAATTTCCCCTCAGGCCTCATCAATCAGAAATGAGTGACACGCCCACCACTACAGGGGTTCCTGACAGAGAGAAATAGGATTATTGATTGAGGTGAACCAATCATGAAGCCCCCTTCTGCCTGGGGACCCAGCTTCCCTGAGGACATTGCTGATCCTGATACCTGAACAGGATGGGGGTTCTTGCAGCAAGGAAGAGTGGCATGGGGGAGGCTGCCAGCTCTTCTGCCCATCTGGAAGTAAGGGTGCGGCAGCATCTCATGGAGTAAGCATTACCTGTGCCCCTGCCCTGGGTGCATCAACCTAGGAGCTGGGTGCCAGTGAGCAAGAGATGGTCCCTGCCTCGCAGAGGCCTGGGGCATGTGGGCAGATATGTGAGCAGAGGTGCCAGAGAGTGTCAGAGATGCATTAGAAGTCCCTGCACAGAGCCGTGAGGAAGCAGCGGCCTCATTAGGTTCCACTGCAGTCCAGGGGAGTGGTGGTAGTGGCTTAGATCAGATGGTGGAAGTGAAGGCGGAGGGAGGGAGTTCTGGACTCAATTCCAACAAAGAGGCTACTAGGATTTGCTGATGGGTTGGATGCAGATATAAAGCATGAGGGACAAAAAGACAGAGACAGAGGTGGAGACACAGAGAGAGATACAGAGACAGATGCACACACAGAGAAAGAGAGACGTCCATCCAGAGCAGCTCCCAGAACCCTCCTGGGCCGCTGTAAGGCAACCTGTGCTCTGCGGGGATAGGGAAGGGTCGGATGAGGGCAGGTGATGTCAGAGATGCCCGGAGACATCCAAGTTAGATGCCAGCTCTGGGGCTCAGGGGACAGCTCCAGGCTAGAGACAGACTCTGGTGGTTTCAGTGTGTCCTTGCCTCTCAAAACCATGGGCTTGGAAGGAGACCCTAGAGATGGGGGAGAGAAGAGGAGCCGGACACAGCCCTGGGCCCCCAATACTCCCAGGCCAGGAAGACACAGAGGCCAGAAGAGGAGACAGCCCGGGGGGTCATGAAGGCCAGCAGAGCACTGAGAGGACAGTGGCCAGAGAGTGACCACCCTGCCACGAGGGGGCCTTGGCGAGAGAGGCTCCATAGAGAGGTGGAGCTGAGCCTGAGGGAGTGGCTGGGTAGAGGCTGGAAGACCAGACAGTGGCAGGAGAGCTGCTTCTCTGAGTTTTGCAGTAAAAAGAGCAGCAACAGGCAAAGTCTTGTAAAAGAAGGGAGGGTTAAAGAGGCATTTTGCTTGTTTGTTTTGTTTTTCTTTCAATGCTAGAAGCGGCTCCCACCTTGACGTAGAAAGCCCGCATCACTGCAGCAGAAGCTGGGAGGCACAGGGAGTTGTGCTCGGCCACCCCACAGGGGACCTGCAGAGGTTTAACCTGGGAGGAGGAGCTCAGGTTTGTGCTCTAAAAGGTCATTCTCTTTATCCCCACTCCCACCCCACCCTGGTGCACAGGAGAGTCCAGACCCAGGCATGGCCTCAAGGCCAAAGCTGGACAGTTTTCCCAAGCACTGTAACAGCCTAGGAAGTAACAGGCTAAGAAGGCCCAGGAGCAGGCTGGCTCCCACAAAAGACAGCCCTCAGAATTCTGAAATACCCTGGAATCATGGCCAGCAGCACCTACAGGGATTTCTGACCTGCCTATCCCCAAAACCTGAGCCCCCAGATAGTCAGCGTATCTGGGGAGGTTCCCAGGGTCACCACCATGAAGAGAGGCCAGAAGAGATTTTTTTTTTTTTTTGACTGAGTTTCGCTCTTGTTGCCCAGGCTGGAGTGCAATGGTGCGGTCTCCGCTCACCGCAACCTCTGCCTCTCCCAGGTTCAAGCAATTCTCCTGCCTCAGCCTCCCAAGTAGCTGGGATTATAGGCATGCACCACCATGCACAGCTAATTTTGCATTTTTAGTAAAGACGGGGTTTCTCCATCTTTGGTCAGGCTGACCAGTTGGTCAGGCTGGTCTCCAACTCCCAGCCTCAGGTGATCTGCCCGCCTCACCTTCCCAAAGTGCTGGGATTACAGGCGTGAACCACCGTACCCGGCCTCACTCTTAAAAGAGAGAGAGAAATGTCCAGTTGGTATTCTAGGGAGACTTAAGAAAAGAAGGAAGGCCTCCAAAACAGGCTGTCATAAAAAACAAAATATCAGAGAATAAGAAAATCCTCTTGCAAACTTAATGCCCAATGCCAAAACAACCAGCTTAATAGAGAGATAGGAAGATTAAAAACAAGAAAATATCTCAGAATATAGACGGGACCATTAGTGAAATAATGATAAACCCTACAGGGGAACCATCTAGAAACTCCAACAACTGACCAATAAAAGTTTCAAAAACAAAGATCGAACAAAACGGAAGCAGGAACATTTATCCAAAAAGCAACACAGGAAAAGTTGCTGGAGTTGAAGGAAAAAATAATTCTTTTGGACAAAGAACTCATCCCTCATAAAGATACAAGCAGCACGGCCAGACATCGGCCACCCGGATCCTGGGAGGTGACACAGGACACCGCGAGGTTCTGAGCAGGAGTGTTTCTGTGGCTCTACAGTGCCTCACCAGGGCAGCTCGAAGAAAATGTGAGGGCACAACGAACCCTTTTTTAGAAACGCAGGATGAAAACAGTAACCCTAAGCCTCCCTTCCTTAGAAAGCAGTTGTTAATAGATTCCAGCAAAGTGAGGGGGAAAATCAGGAAACAAGACATGGGATGAGGTAACGGTGGCTCCAATCCCAGAGACAGGTAATGGTGGTTCTAGGAGGGCAGCTATGGTCTGAGGACAGGCCCCAGAAAGGGACAGAGGACAGAGGCAGAGTTTTTAGAGGATGTAGAGAACTTTCAGATAATGCGGGGGCTTTTAGAGAGTCCCTAGAAAAGCTACAGAAATCTTGAAAAATCTTGGGGGATGTAACAAAGACAGAACGCAAAAAGTAAGCAGGGATAATGTAACAATAACAATTAAACAGCACCAGAAGCAGCCGGGAGTGGTGGCTGACGCCTGTAATCCCAGCACTTTGGGAGGCTGAGGTGGGCGGGTCACCTGAGGTCAGGCATTAGAGACCAGCCTGGACAACATAGTGAAACCCCATCTCTACTAAATTAGCCAGGCATGGTGGCGGGCGCCTGTAATCCCAGCTGCTTGGGAGGCTGAGGCAGGAGAATCGCTTGAACCCAGGAGGCAGAGGTTGCAGTGAGCTGAGATTGTGCCACTGCACTCCAGCCTGGGCAATAGAGTGAGACTCCATCTCAAAAAAAAAAAAAAAATAGCACCAGAGGCTATGAAAAAAAAATTAGAAGAAAGGCATGGTCCAAAGGTGCAAGAAGGTCAAGAAGAGTGTGGTGTGATCTGAGCAATTATCAGAGTGAAAGGGGGCTCTGCCTGCCTAGCACCCAAGCTCTCCTGCCACTGACCTGCAGAGGGCCCAGTGGGGGCCACAGAGAAGGGAGAACCATCCCAGCATAGAACTGGAAGTGTCCAGGGGAGGCAAAGGCCAGGCATTTGTTCTCAACTTACGAATGGACCTGTGCACCAACATCACAGGAGCTTTAGCCCTGGGTGCAGACAGATCTAGGCCTGGGTGCAGACAGATCTAGGCCTGGGTGCAGACAGGTCAAGCCGAGGAGGTGCAGGGGAGAGCCAGTGTCCTCAGCGCCCCTGAGTCCAGCCTGAGCAACCTGCTTACCGCAAAAGAGTGACCAGGAAGGCTCCGGGACTTGGTCTGAGACTGCAAGGGGCCAGATGGAGGAACTGAGAACAGCAACAAGGAGAGCAGGTCTTAGAGCTCTGAGCTCCTAAATCCTCAACAGGTGAGGCTTCAAGCTCCCAGGTGGCTCTGTCAACCTAGACATGAGAACTGAAAATAGGGCGGCTTGGCATGGTCTCCCAGCAGCAGGCATACCCTCCTGTCTCCCCACTCACTCTTGGCAACTGGGGCAGGCAGGACTTGCATTGCCACTACCACCCCCATGCCCTGGAACAGCTGCCTCACAGCACTCTGCCACCTCCTGCCTCCACGGAAGCTCTGTGGTCCACACTCATTCCTCCATCAGCAAAGCTGGGGGCTCTGCCCTTCCAATACCATATACCCAGATCCAACCCCTTCTTCAGCAGTGTCCTGCTGCCAGCTGGTCCACACCCGCCCTCATCTCCCGCCTCCGAACGCATTTCCATGCTTCCATCCTCCACACAGAGCGTCTCCCGCACCACAATGGCCAGAGTGATCATTCTATAAGGCAGGCCAGACCAGCACCCTGCTGGATCTACACACGGGAGTTGCCATCTCTCTCAGAGTAAGGCCCAAGTCCCCAGGCTGCCTATAAGGCCTGTACTTCTCCTGCTCCCTCCCCGGGACTTCACTCTGGTTTCCTCACCGCTCCTCAGACAAGCCTCAGGGCCTTTGCACTGGCTGATCTCCCTCGAGACAGCCATTTGCCCAAATACAACACTCAGGGCTCATTCCTTGCCTCCTCCATCAGTCGGGAATGTATTGTCAATTCATAAGCAGGCACCAGCTCCAACTGCCCCTTATCATCCTTATTCGTGGAAATAAGATTAACTGGGATTAGCAGGTCTGTTTCCAGTGCAGAATATAGGACCTGTCAAGAACCAGCAGTTTTCCACACCTGAGGGTGTGCACACTCACCAGGAAAGCCTGGCCACACTCACCCGAGGGCCCCGCCCCACCGTTCCTTGGGAGGGCCTGTGAGACAGGACGTGCCCCCTGCTGGGCTGGGGAAGGCCTCCCCAGCACGCATTCCCATGCACCCGAGTGCACCCGGGACTCCCGAGACCCAGAGCACTGCTTGTTTTTAGGCAGGGCTCTGAGTGGAAAGGGCTGGGCTGTGCCAAGCTCCTGGACTTGGTGCCCTCGGGGCCAGGGATGACTGCTCTGCACCACCGGGGCGTGCCAGAGTGACCTGAGACTCCACGCCTGGCTGAGAAAAGTCCTCTCCCCAGTGCCGCTGTAAGTGCCCGGGCTTTGCCAGGCCTCCACACAGACTGGCAGGCAAAGGTATTCTCAGCTGAGAAATCGCTGTGGCAACCACGGGAGGAGAAGGAAAAGAACACGCAGGCGCAGGCTTCGGGCTGTCTCTCACCTCCCCCGCCCCCACAGCGCATCCCCGCCCCCAAGTCTGTCTGGCTTTGGGGTGTCCTCATTTCCCCCAGTCCCTCTCCCTCCCGCTCATTTTCCACCCTCTGCTCCTCCTGCTTAATTTCTTAAAATAGAAGAATTTTGAGAAACAAATTACAGACTAATGGCAGTGTCAATTCCCATGAGCTCAGGAAAATGTAGAATTTAATTTTAAGTCTGAGAGAGCTTATTTACAGACTGCCTTTTTCCCTTTGGGTCCCAACATCATAAGCAAGCTCAGTATGCCTGAGGAGGGAGTGGTGCAGTAGACGTGCTGATGAGGCAGGGTTTCAAAAGCCCACTCCCTCGCCCTGGGTGGGTGGCCACAGCCCTCACTTCCTGCACACTTCGGTCCATTTCAGAAGGAGCCTCAGCCACGTGCACCGTGCCCAGCAAACTGTGAGCTCGAGAGAGGCAAAGAGGGAGATTGCCCAACAACCTGAACCAGGAACTCCAGCCCAGAACCTCTTATCCAAATTGGATGATATTGGACCTCACGTTTTAGGAGCTTTTCCAGAAGTCTGTGGCATTCATTCCGTCCTTCATTCATTCAGGCATGCATTTGATGTTTACCAAGACTTGCACTGTTTTAGGCCCTGGAGGTATAAAGTTTCTGCCATCAGAAGCATATATTCTCCTGGGATGAGACAGAAGCAAAGCAAATACCCAAATAAATACATGTCAGTTGCAATGAACTGTCAAGAAGAAAAACAAAGCAGTTAGTAGGCGTTCAAGACTGGGGTAGGAGGGCTTGTTCAGAGAGGCTGGCCAGGGAGGACCTGGACCATGTAAACTTGAGCTGATCCTGGAAAGGAGTATACAGTGTGTCTGGGGAAGGCTGTCCGGGCAGAGGGAGCAATGAGTGCAAAGGCCCCGGGCTCAGCATGTTCAGAAAACAAGGGGCCAATGTGGTCAAAGCAGGTGCGAGCCTGGGCCTGGGGTTTCCAAGAGAAGTGGGAGCTGCTGGAGGGTTGGGGCAGAAGAGGGGCAGGTCTGACTTGGCATTTGCTGTCGCGGAGGAAGAGGGTGAGTGCAGCCCCAGCCATCCCACCTGAACTCCTGCCCCAGGTCTGGCAGCCCCTGCCCCTCCTGGACTCCCGTGCTGTCCCCGCTCGGGAAGAGAGATCTGGCTGTGCCTGCCTGGGAGAAGCAGGATTTTCACAGCAACTTTGGTAGGAGTCTGCAGAATGACCTCAAAGATATCCACATCCTAATCTGAGACTAGGACCACAGAACCTAAGAATGTCACCTTCCATGGCGAAAGGGACTCTGCAGGTGTGATACAGTCAAGGATCTTGGATGGCGAAATTACTGGGCTTATGGAAATAACCCAATATAATCATAAGGGTCCTCATCAGAGGGGCACAGAGGAGCCAGAGGAGATGCAGGACAGAAGCAGAGGTTGAAGGGATCTACATTGAAGATGGAGGGAGCTGTCAAGAACCAGCAGCTATCCACACCTGAGAGCGTGCACACGCACCAGGAAAGCCTGGCCACACCTGAGGGCATGCACACTCACCAGGAAAGCCCGGCCACACCTGAGGGCATGCACACTCACCAGGAAAGCCTGGCCACACCTGAGGGCGTGCACACTCACCAGGAAAGCCATTCCACACTTGAGGGCGTGCACACTCACCAGGAAAGCCATTCCACACCTGAGGGCATGCACACTCACCAGGAAAGCCTGGCCACACCTGAGGGCATGCACACTCACCAGGAAAGCCTGGCCACACCTGAGGGCATGCACACTCACCAGGAAAGCCTGGCCACACCTGAGGGCGTGCACACTCACCAGGAAAGCCATTCCACACCTGAGGGCGTGCACACTCACCAGGAAAGCCTGGCCACACCTGAGGGCGTGCACACTCACCAGGAAAGCCTGGCCACACTCGCCAGAGGGTCCAGCCCCCATTGCTTGGAAGGGCCTATGGGGCCTGACATGTGTCCCGCAGGGCGGAGAAAGGCCTCCCCAGCACACATTCTCTTCATCCAAGTGTACCTGGGACTCCCGAGACCCAGAGCCTAGGAATGAGGGTGGCCTCTGGAACCGAGAAAGCCAAGGAACGCTCCCCTCAAGCCCTGGAGGAAACCAGCCCTGCCGACTCCTTTGCGTCAGCTGAGCCTTGTTTCAGCCCTCTGGCCCCAGGACGGTGGGAGAGTAAATCTGTGCTGTTTCGTTTCAGGTTGGCAACAATTTGTCACAACAGTGATAGAAAATTAATACAGCCCTCTTAGATGGATTCCCTAGAAGCAGAGCCCGGGGCTAAGATCTGCAGGCCCAAGGTGTATTGACAGTGAGCTTTTCAGGAAGCACCATGAGACAGAGCAGAAGAAGCACAGGCAGGGAAGAGCCCAGCAAGGTGTGAGCTCAGGTGAGGCCAGTCACCACCCCCCAGGCCTGGGGAGACTCTGGGCTGGAGCACAGACCGCTCTGAACGGTTGGTCTCTCCTGGGTGGGAAGCTGTTCTCTGGGATCAGCAGACAGCAGGTGGGTGTGTGCTGCTCCAGAGGCAGGGGCGTAACCTCCCAGGCATGGCAGTGCTTGCTCCAGCAGTCCTGGAGAAGGGGCAGCGGTGCACACATCCTCAACAGCAGCCAGGGGACACTGACCCCGATGGACACCTGCACCTGGCACAACCGTACAATCGCCACCATCCACCAAGTAAGTATGCACTATGATCCAGGCCCAAGTCTAGCAAAGAAGGTACAGGACTAACTTCCCTGGCCCTAATCATAGTTCTGGGAAGCAAGAACTGTTAATACCCCCATTCAGGTGAAGAAACTGAGGCATAGAGAGGTTAGATAAGCTGCCCAAGCGCTCATAGCTGGTGCTGGAGTGGGGTCCACACTGGCAGGAACTCCTGGTCCCTACGCTGGCCACCTCCTGCGGGTGGGCAGAGGATGGCACGGCCTGTGCTCAGGACGTGCTAGGTTGGGCACCTTCTTTCAGCATGTGGTAATTCCTTTTCTCCTCAGCTGGGGAAATAACACCACAGACATCCCTCAGTATCCACAGGGATAGGACCTGGGACCCCCGAGGATACCAAAATCCAGGGATTTCCAAGTCTCTGATACAAAATGGCATAGTATTTCCATATAATCTACACCTATCCTTCCAAGTACTTTAAATCATGTCTAGATTACTTGTAATACCAGATGCAATGGAACTGCTATGTAAATGGTTGTTCTATTGAATTTTTATTTGTATTATTTTATTGTTGTATAGTTATTTTCATTGCTCTTTCCTAATATTTTTTGTCCGCGGTTGGTTGAATCCATAGATGTGGAACCCAGGCATAAGGAGGTCCAAACTGTACTTGTCTTAAAAGACTGATTCTTGGCAGGGCGCGGTGGCTCTCGCCTGTAATCCCAGCACTTTGGGAGGCCTAGGTGGGCGGATCACAAAGTCAGGAGATCGAGACCATCCTGGCCAACATGGTGAGACCCCATCTCTACTAAAAAATAAAAAAAAAATAGCTGGTTGTGGTGGCACGCACGTGAAATCCCAGCTACTCGGGAGCTGAGGCAGGAGAATCGCTTGAACCTGGGAGGCGGAGATTGCAGTGATCTGAGATCACGCCACTGCACTCCAGCCTGGTGACAGAGTGAGACTCTGTCTAAAAAAAAAAGAGAGAGAGAGACTGATTGTTTACAAAGAAAGGAAGGAGATTCATCAGGATGTAACAGAGGTTATCTCTGAATGATTTCTACTTTCCCTTTATACTTTTTCAGAGTTTCCAAATGTCCTTCAAACAGAGATTTGGAATGCAGACCAAAACAACGCATGTATTTGGTATCTCTGAATGGACAGGGCAGGAGAGGCCTCCCTTTGGAGAATCCACCAGCACCCTCCCTGGGACCTCCGTCCCTCACCCCAGCTGGGCCCCAGGTGCCTTCCTTGGGCTCTGGCCTGGGACCTGCGCCAGCCTCCCTGGGTGCCTGGGCTGTGAGGGGTGACTCTCAGGTGCTGCCTGCCATGTCTCTTGTGAGGACCAGAGCAGGAAGGAGCCTGTGCAGGAACAAAAAGAAGGGTGAGGGAAGAGGCCATCATGGTCCTGCTGGGCTGGACCTGAGATGCAGCCATAATCCTGCCTTGAGTGTCCCCCAAACCCTCAAAACCAAGTTCCTTTTGATTTATTTTAGTCTACCTACTTTCCTGTCACATCTGATCCAAGCTATTTCTCATCCAGGGAGAGAGAAGAGGGGTACCTGCTGCCCACCGTGTGTGCAGAGCCCTGGGCTGGGCGGTAGACAAGCGGGAATGTGGCTGTCCAGACATCGGGTGTCTGAACCACCCTGAGAGAGGGGGCTGTGGCCTGGCCCAGGCAAGGACACTGAGGCTCAGCGAGGTTAACATAATAGCCACGTACATCCTAGCGGGCAGTCCTTTCCTGTTCCCTCACACTCCCCGGCTCCGGGGACTACCCCTGGTCCCCCAGAATCACTGGGGTCAGGAGCCCTCCTGAAAGGCTGTCTCTGAAATCCTCATACCAGGTTTCACCCACAGGTTGAGCTAGACCAGCCACAAGGGCCTAAACATGGGTGGATGGCTGCATGCCAAAGGCAGGCGCTGTAGCCCGGCCCTGGGGTGTGCAGGCCAGCTGCTGTGTGCACCACGTGTCACAAGCAGGAAGACACAGAGGAAATGGGAAGGTCAAGGCTGACGTCACAATGGGAGACCATGCAGTCACCCAGGGCCGTGTGCTCAGAAGGGCCCACAGGTGGTTCCAGGCTGTGCTGTCACCATCTTGAAGTTGGAAAGTTTTTGAACAAAGGTCCCCGCTTTTTCATTTTGCCCTGGGTCCCTCAGACTGTACAGCCAGTCTGCGTGAGATGCTCAGGCCTCAGGGCTGTCTGCGTCAGCCCGGTGAGGATCACTGGGAGACAACACAAACAGATGATGGGTGGTGGTTGTTTTCTTTCTTCCAAAATTGGACACAGCGATTCCAGTTAATAAAAGCTGCCCAACCTCCCATTCCTAAAGCTTGCTGACGGGTTGGCTTCCAACCCTGCTGTGTGGCTGCATCCTCGGCCCAGACAGGCTCCCCAGCAAGGTCCCAGGCAGACCAAACCGGCCCTGGGCCTCCTCCGCTGTGGCAGGCCAGGCGCTTGGCTCTTCTGGGCTTTGGCTCCTCACTGTGGGGCCTGGGAAGCTCAGCAACGTGCTAGCCATGGCGGCCACAGGGCAGGCATTGGGTACAGTCTACATCTGTGTCTCGGTCTGTGAATGGCAACCTAGCAGTTCCACCTGCATGACGACACATGTAAAACAGTCCCGGGACCTCCTTCCCGCCAACGTCCCTCTCCCTGTTCCGGAAATGGACTGAGGTGAGCGTACCTGGGGAGGCAGCACCTGTGGAGGCTGGGCTTCGAACCCTGACCCCACCCACCCACCTGCCGCCTTGTCTTCTGAGGCCAGAGGCAGGTCCTGGAGTTAGGCGGACACTCACCCACTTCTCCCAGTTCCCAGGCACACTCAGCCCACCCAGGAGGGCAGGGGCCTGTGGTGGCAGTGGACCTGTGGTGTGTACAGAGCCAGGTGTGTGGACAGTGGGGTGTGTGTGCTCACTCTCATACTCACACATTCACACCATAGAACTTGGAACCTGCAGCCAGGACTGCCAACGCCCACATGCGGAGCTCACAGCCAGGGGCTGTTCGGCCCCCACAGCAATCCCCATGTTCCCAGCAGCCCAGAAGCCCCTGAGACAGGCATGCCACCCTCTCCACAGCTCACCTTTTAATCCACGTCTTGATTTTTTAATTTCTTGCATTTTAAATCTCACTTTCCTCACATTTGATGCCTAAGGTGGAGGGAGAATTACCCTATCCCAACACCAGCTCCAGGATGGGCACAAGACAAGGCCCTCGGCTCCCTGGGCCTCAGCTTCCCTGCTGTGAGAGGATAGTGGTGTTGGAACATCAGAACCCACTGAGTTCAGTGAGACATGTCAGGAGTGAGTCTGGCAGGGCAGGGTGGACAGAGCCCTGTGGCACCAGGGCATGGGGCCAATCAGCTCCATCTTACTCCCCCTGCCATGCTCCAAGTCCTCCGTACTGCCCGGCTTTCTGCCCTCTGGTCTCTCTTGGTCACAGTGGCCCCAGCCAGCCTGGGGCCAAGGGGAGGAACATGGAGGGACTCCTGTCCCCTCCACACTCCCTTGCCCCCTAGCCCATCACACAGTGCCGGCAAGGAGGGGTCTTCAGACAATACCTATAGAATGAATGAATGAATGCCAGGGATGATTGTGCCTCCCAGTCATATCCCAGAGGGAGTGCTGGCACTGCCACCCTCTCAGACGGGCCCTGCAGACAGACAAGAACGTGCCTGGCACACTCAGGCCTCAGGTTTTCTCTTTGAGTATGGAAGCCCAGAGTCCAGGGCCCCTGGGAGCCAGACACTGAGCCTGGAACACACCCTTCTGTGGACCCTCCAAGTGCCAGGATCATTTTATTCCAAGTGTCCCTCCGAACAGTGACACTCAGCCCGTCCACATGGATGGTCCCCAGGGTCACACCTGCTGTCTCGGAGCTTTGTAGGGCCTTTGCAGCTGACCATGCTTGCCAAGGTGGACAGCCTAAGACGGCCAGAGAGCAGCTACCTCAGCCCCCTACTCACCCGGTGGCAGCGAGAGTCCCCTCCTTGGTCTGCAGTACTGCCTCTGGTTTCCCCCAGGGGGACCAACGGTGGTGGAGCTTCCCCTCCTCAAAAGCTCCCACAGGAAAGTAGGCCAAGTGGAGGGTCTGGATGCCATGGCAAAGAGCTCCCACAGCAGCGAGGGTGTGTACACACTGGACAGGCTCGCTGCCTCGGGGATGCTTCCTGGCCTGGTTTGCAGGGTACTCTGGCCCTCCTTAGCTGCATCTACAGCACCACCCCTTATCCTTGTGTGTGTGTGCACGCACACATGCGCACTTGCACATCCTCAGGGGCACTTGTGCATGTGTATCCTCAAAGGCATGTGCTCATGTGTGCATTCTCAAGAGCATGTGTGTGCATCCTCATGGCATGTGCACGTGTGCATTCTCATGAGCGTGTATGTGCATCCTCACAGGCATGTGCATGTGTGCATCCTCACAGACATGTGCCCATGTGCATCTTCATACACCCCATACACACTAAAGTTGCATGTGGACAACTTTGCAGGTGTATGTGTGTGCATCCTCATGAGCATGCATGCACGTGTATGGAACATGCACCCATGCTGGGCAATTATTTGATTCTAGGTACCACCATGGGAACAATATGTCTCTCTGTGTGGTCCAGAGCATCCAGGCCTCTTGCAGCTGTGCAGCTGTGGCTCGGCAGAGGCAGAAAGGGGGAGGGAAGTGACTGAGCGAGTACTGCACGCTCACTGGAGCATCTGCAGGGCTTCCACTAGCACGTCTCCCTTCACCTCACACAAGCCCTAGAGCCAGACACTGGTCTCCACACTAAAGATAAGAGACTGAGACACAGAAACTCTGTAGTTGTCAAAGTTACAGACAAGGCGGGGCTTTCATCCACATTTATAAGACCACAAAACAACCCTCTCTGCATGACAGCTCACACCCTCCCATGCCTCCCTGAGGGCTCCTTCTTCCCCCAAACAACTCTTAATCCTATATTGCTGCCATTTCTCCTCTTTCTTTTTTTAATAAAAATGTTAAGAAGGGAACATATTTATAATGTTTTATAAATGGAAGAATCCATTCATAAAATATTAACAAATGGTTAAACTTTGGGAAGTGAGACTCTGTCTTGGGTTTTTGATAATAAATGTGGGCCCCTTTAATGAGGTGGATAAGACTACTTAACCCAATAAGAAAAAAGTCTCCCTTTTCTGCCTGTTTTCCCCTTGCCAAAAGCACAATAGAAGACTTCCAAATACCAGAGGTGACTCTATAGCATACGAAATAAATTATGCAGTGGGGTGGAATAATTGCAAGGGCCCTCCCTCCTTCCTTCTGCCCTTAAAATGCATTCTGTCAAGTGTGCTTTATTAAAGTAATCAAAATGTACTCAAATCCATTAGCCAGGTGCTCTCAAAATGTCAAAGACCAATTCTCTGATTAAAGCCATTTCTGCTGATCAATGTAGAGCCTGGGCATGGCTGCTGAACACCCAACTGGGCACCTAAGCGGAAGCCGCCAGGCCCTCGGCCTCTGCTGGCACTGCTGTAGTTGCTGACCAAGCTCAAGCTCTTGTCCCATGGAGGTGAGATAGCAGCCACCAGGCCATGGCTCACTGGGTAGCAGGCAGGAGTCTCCACCTGCCCCAGCAGATGAAGCATCTCCTGGACCTCACTGCAGAGCCATGAGGACATGATTCTTGGTGTTGGGTTCAAGCGCCTCACAGCCCGGTGTCTACCTGCACATTGCCCAGCACGTACAAGGGTCTGAAAAATGTCTTTGGACTTTGTTCATGCTTCACAAACCTGAACCTGACTTGCACCACCCCTTGACAAGACCAGAACACAGCTGCTGTTCAACAACAAAAGCATAGGCAGCAAGAATTTCCACGTAATAAGACCTGCTTCCAGCCAGCAATTTACAAGCATCCCTGGGTGCACATGCACTTAATGTTCACAATGACCCTCAATCCCGGAGATGCCTGCACTGACAGGCAGAAGCACTCTGCCATTTACTGGCTGTTGGTCAACTTGGGCCTAATTTGTTATGCGTCAGTTTCCTCAACTGTGAAATGGGCATGATAATAGTCTATAATGACACAGTTGTTTTGAGGAATAGATTGATTCATATGTCAGGCACATAGTAAGTTTTCAACACGATGAAAATGATAATGATGATAGTGACAACAATGATCAGGGTGATGATGAGGTGATGAGCATTATGATAATGATGATGATGTAATGAGGTAATGATAGGTGATGGGAACGATGATGGTGATGATAATAATTACGGAGATGGCGATAACGATAGTGATGGTGATAGTGATGGTGATGATGATGTGATGATGATGATAATAACTATGGAGATGGTGATAATGACAGTGATGGTGATGGTGGTTATAGTGATGATGATGGTGATGTGATAATGGTGATGATAATAGTGATGGTGATGGTGACAATAATAGTGATGGTGATGATGATGGTGATGACCATGATTATGGAGATGGTGATAATGACAGTGATGGTGATGGTGATGATAGTGATGGTGGTGATGATAATGATTATGGAGATGATAATGACAGTGATGGTGATTGTGATGATAGTGATGGTCGTGATGATAACGATTATGGAGATGGTGATAATGACAGTGATGGTGATGGTGATGATAGTGATGGTGGTGATGATAATGATTATGGAGATGATAATGACAGTGATGGTGATTGTGATGATAGTGATGGTCGTGATGATAACGATTATGGAGATGGTGATAATGACAGTGATGGTGATGGTGATGATAGTGATGGTGGTGATGATAATGATTATGGAGATGGTGATAATGACAGTGATGGTGATGGTGATGATAGTGATGGTGGTGATAACAATTATGGAGATGGTGATAATGACAGTGATGGTGATGGTGATGATAGCGATGGTGGTGATGATAATGATTATGGAGATGGTGATAATGACAGTGATGGTGATGGTGGTGATAGTGATGGTCGTGATGATAATGATAATGGAGATGATGATAATGACAGTGATGGTGATGGTGATGATAGCGATGGTGGTGATGATAATGATTATGGAGATGGTGATAATGACAGTGATGGTGATGGTGATGTGATGATGGTGATGATGATGGGATGATGGTAATGATAGTGATTATAAAGGTGGTGATAATGATAGTGGTGGTAGTGTTGATGGTGATGATGGTGTACCTTGTAAAATCCAGATATATCAAGAAATTTCCTCAAGTTCTCAGAGCTGGTAAATGGATGAGGTCTGGCTTAATTCAAAGTCAGTGCTCTTTCTAAACACCCTGCTGCCTTTTCCTGGTTTTCATTTCAATTCTAAACTCGCTTCTCATTCTTATTATTCCTTCAGCACCTTGACACAAGTCCTCCCCTGTCCATCACAATTTTATTCACTCTTCCTTTTTCGAGCATCCTTTCATCTGACCTTCCTCACACAACCCCAGAATAATGAGCTGCTGCAGGGGCGGAGCACTGGAGTGTGAATAGCAGAAACTCCTCACATCCTGAACATCTGGGCTGCCACACTCTGAGGAGTTAATGAAATATGCAGAGGCCGCATGCTACAAATTGGGATTCAGAGTTCCCACCCTCCCTTTCCTTTCAACTTCCTTTTTGAAAATTTAGTTCTCCAACATCAATTTCTGTTTGCGATAAATATTTAAGCACTTTGCCTTCCAGGCTTATAGCTCAAGGATGCTCTAAGCCGGCAGGCCCCAGAGCCTCTGGCCACCCCACGTGGCTATCCTGGGCTCCACCGAGGGAAGACTCCTCCAGGATGGCTCAGCTAGGTGGCTTCTAATGTCCTCTATTCCCACAGCTGCTGCAAAGGACTACTCCCTTTGGCCTGTCCTCCATGTATAATCAAGGACAACACCCCAGCCGTGAGTGCCTCCCAAGTAGCTCTCCACCCCCCTGGTTACTCCCTCCCCATTGCTGGGCCACTGTTCACTTTGCTAAGCTGGCTGCCCCATCTCCTTCTCAGTTTCCATGCCTCCAGCCAACCTCCCTGCAATCCACACTCCTTCAGTTGTCAAATCCAAATCTGACCATATCACTCCCCAGCTTGAAGCTCCTCTACGCCCCCCATCTGCAAGAGAAAGTTTAAGCTCTTTAACACACTACCCAGGCCCCTGTGCGATGTGTCTCATCTCCCAACTCCACGCCGCCCTACCTTGTTGCCCAACATTGCTGACACACACACAGGTTGCACTTCTGGGCCTCACCCTGCCTCCTCTCCTGGGCCTGCACCACTGCTGCCGGCGCTCTGGGCTGGCCAGGGTCAGTGTCTCCAGGAGGCCTCCTTGACCTGCTTCCACTGGAGCTCCCTGAGGCTGGGCTGAGGCCTGCCACTGCATCTTCCAGCACAGCCTCCCCTGCATAGCACGACCCCGGCTCCATCTCCCTCAATGACTAGGCTCACCTAGGGCCCAGTGGGAGGTCAATAAGTGGTTGTCAAAGGAACTGGAGCAGGAGCACCATAGCAGCAGGTTGCAAGGCTGGAGAAGGTGCCCTGGGAGCCGAGCCCTGACGAGCCTGGTCTGGAGCCCAGTTCCACGCCCTCCCTGCCTCCTGATTCCTTGGGGCTGCTCAGGGCTCCCTGGCCTGGGCCCACCCTACCCCAGACCTGCCCCTTTAGCTCTTCTCCACCCTTTCTAGAATAAATGCATCTGGGATGCTTTGAATCCTCAGAAGCCTGCTCCTGGGCAGGCTATAGGAGCAGAGTCCATGGGTCGGGGCTGACCATAGAAGGACATTTAACCACTGGCACAGGAAGGGCCTGTCTGCCTGCATCACCCAGTGGCTGCCCCGTCCAGCGGCATTCCAGTCAGGACCCTCTGACTCTGGACCAGGGAGCTAAAAGGTCCCTCTTGTCACAGCTGCATGATCCCAGTGCAGCCTGCACAAAACCCAGGCCATCAAGCTCAGAGAACAGGGCTGCATTTGTCCCAAGAACAGAGCAGGGGGTCTCTTCCAACATGGGTGAAAAGGCGACAGCCCCTCTTAGAGAAGGCCGTCCCAGTCACACTCACTTTGTCGGGGTGTAAGGTGTCCCACCACCCAGTGGTGCCCCACCGTAAGGAGGGTCCCTAGTGGTCCTGCCCATAGGTGACCAAGGAGGTGGAGCCTGCCGGGCCCTTCCCGGGCAAGTACCCATGCTGCAAACCCTCCAGATTCTTCCTGCCAGGCTGTGTCAGCAGAGGCTCAGGCCTCAGAGCTCTCCAGCTTCATTTCCTCCTCTCCGAGACAGGGCAGCCTGCAAGTGCTGCTGAGTGATGGGAAGGAAGTCACTGCAGGAAAGGTCAGATGCCTACATGCCCTGAGTGGCCTCCTGAAAAGCAGCTGTAGCTCTGCCTCACCATCAGTAGGGAAAAGAAGGCAGCCCAGCTCCCAGGAGGGCAGTGGGGGCTTGTATCCCAGCCCCTCAGCATGCCAAGGGCTGAGGGAGGAGTCCCCTGACACCAGCTGTTCCCTGGTCCTCTGAAGGTCGAAAGTGGGAAAGACCAAGCGGCCTCACAGGGCACAAGACGGAGATGCCAGCCCTTTGCACTCTTACTTTCCCAACAGCTGTGCTGGGAAGGTCATATGAGGTCAGAGAAGTGCCTGCAGGAAGCTGATTTTGCACATCCCACCCTGCCTCCACTGAATTCAGGAATGGAGACATCGGGGATACTTGTGAACCAGAGCACTAAGTGGTCCAGGGCTCAGGGAAGTGGACACACAGGATCCAAAAGAGAAACCCCACAGGGCAGTGACACTTGGGGTCAGAGGTGTGCTGGTCCCGCTGTCCCATCCAATTTGGAGATCTGTCCATCTGCATTACTATTACTGAGGAAGGTGTGTCATCATCCCATTTAATAGATGAGAACATTGAGGCCAAGGAACCTGAGCCCATGCTTGAATCTAAAAGGTGCATGGTGGGTGGTAAGGAGCTAGGGCTGCCATTACTGGCTGTGTGCGGGGCTGGGCCGTGGACCTCCCACGGTCTGGACTGCATGGCTGCCATCATAGGTGACCTCACAGGTGCCGCCGAGTGCACACCACCACCCATGGGGTCTCTGCCTGGAGCTCTGGCTGTGTCGCTGCATCAACATGCTCAGCAGAGCTCCCTGCTGGGGACACTGTAGGCACTGAGGATATAGCTGTTGACAAAGCAAACAAAATGCTGTTCACATGTTCACCTTGCAGTGGGGTGGACTCAAAATGCAAATGAACCGGGAAATACAAGCCAGGCCAGCTACGAACAAGTGCAATGGGGAAAACAAGCAGGAAAAGGCTAAAAAGGAGGGCTGGGGGCCGTGGGGAGTTTAAGCACAGGTGGGACTGATGTGACTCAGGTGTAACAGGTATAATCTGACAAGTGGGAGGCCCCAAAGTCACCCAGGCGAGAAGCGGACGGTTGGCCCAGGGGTGAGTGGGGAAGGCCAGAGGGAGCAGAGGCCCAGTCCTGGCTGTGTATGCTGATGGGGAGTGAGGGAAGAGGAAGGCCAAAAGGCTCTGGGTTTGGATCTCAGCCCCTGGAAGAACGAAATGGCTTCACTGAGAGGAGATTCCTGGGACCCACCACCAACACCCAAGATCCTGTTTTCTTCCTTCTGGAAATGTGGAGTTGCTGTCAGGTCCTACGGTCTTCTGTGGGGGTCCCATGGGGCATGCCGAGAGCCCCTGCCAGAACCCAGGGCCAGGTCTGGTTGTCAGCCCGGAGTCCCTGTGGGACTTGGCCATGACAGATCTTCTCCAGTGTGTGGTTTTTGGAGCTCCTCCTGGGCCTTGGAGTCACTGACAGCAGGTTTGTGTGCTGGGAGGACACAACGGGAGAGCTGCTTCATCTTTCTGAGCTGCCGCAGTGGGATAAGCTCTGGAGAACCTTCACCGCCGGCCATTCCAGTGCCAGGGGTTCTTGTTTCTGCCAGCCCCAGGTCCCACACCTTGTCTTACCTGAGATGATGCCTGAGGAGAACAGGTACCAGCCACAGCTGACCAAGTGCATGAAGACCAAAGGCCTTCCTGGAAGGGGCCACTGAGCGGCAGGGTCCACCCAGGGACAGGGTCCACCCAGGGACCGGCTCATTGGGCTTCAGGTCACAGTAAGATGGAGAGGGCGCTGAGTTCACATCACATTCAATCTCAGCAAATGCTTATCTCTACTGAAAATTCCACAGGAGCATTCGTGTTCTGCACTTTCCCATAATCAGCTTAGTGTTTTGCAGCCACGGCTGAGGTGGTGAAATGCTCTGGTGATTAGCTGCATGACTGGGGTAAAAGGTGAATGGCCTGTGTCTCACATTCCAATAAAGCCACCCGCAGTTAGGGAAAGTATAAGCCGTAGCCCACAGCTGCTCGGGTGCCCAGGACACCTTAAAGGCAGGAGCGTCGCCAGCCCTGGGTGACCACTGGGCTTTCTCCTCAAAGTTTCCATTTACCTCCCACGCAGCTGTTCCTGGGGCCGGCTTGCTGGAGTAGAAATGGAAAGAAGGCAGCCACCGTCACAGCTAGATGTGCGGTCCTCCAGCCATGCGCTGACTGGCAGGACATGGGCCAGGCCTGACGACAGGAGCCTGGCTCTGCAGCTGGGATTGCTCCTGTTGCTGGGGGCTTCTTCCCCAGAATCTGCCTTTCCTCCTGAGCCTGCACAGGGCTCAGAAATCCCAGCCTGTCCCTGTGGGTAGGAGAGGCACAAACACAGGCTACAGATCCAGTCGGGCCAGGTTCATTTTCAGGGCTTGAATCTGAGTGGATTTTCCTTGAAAGCTATTGTCCACTTCTCCAGTTTCCAGGCCCGCCCCAATCCCTCTCCTCTGGGACCTGGCATGTTCAATTCTTGAGTCTTTCTGGATTTTGTATCAATTCATAGATTATTAGCTTTCAGCTTTCTCAGGTTTGCAAAGTCGTTTACTATTTATCTTCCACTTTCAGGTTTTCAACATTTTCTGAACTTTTTTTAACTTATATTGTAGGTTCAGGGGTACATGCGTGGGTTGGTTATATGGGTAAATAGTGTGTCGTGGGGGGTTGCTGTGCAGGTTATTTCATCACCCAAGTAATAAGCATAGTACTCAATAGGTGGTTTTTCAATTCTCACCCTCCTCCCATTCTCCACCCAAGAAGCAGGCCCCATTGTCCACTGGCCTCTTCTTTGTGTCTGTATCTACTCAATGTCAATGTTTAGCTCCGACTTATAAATGTGAACATGCAGTGTTTGGTGTTCTGGTCCTCCATTAGTTCACTCAGGACAATGGCCTCTAAATTCATTGTTTCCACAAAGGACAAGATCTTGCTCTTTTTTACGGCTGTGTAGTATTCCATGGTGTATATGTACTACATTTTCTTTATCCAGTCTGCAGTTGATGGGCATTTAGGTTGATTTCATGTCTTTGCTATTGTGAATAGTGCTGCAATGAACGTATACATTCGTGTGTCTTTATGGTAGAATGATTTATATTCCTTTGGGTATATTCTCTTGTCTAATATGTGTCCTTCCTGCTCTCTTTGTGCTTCTGAGTTTATACCTTTTTAACTCCTGTACTGTTACTTAAATGACATTTTGACAGGAGACAGGACGTGCCAATGTTCAATTCTCCGTGTTTGAAAAGAATCCTCTTCCTGCCTTTTGTTAAAGGTTTCCCCAAAGGTTTTTCAGTCCTGTTGATCCATTCAACCATTCACTGCACAGGTATTATGTGTGCACTGTGGGCCAGGCCTTGAGACAGGTACAAGGGAAAATTGGGGGTAGAGCAGATGCAATGAGACCCAGCCCAGGGGGTAGAGCAGACAGGGACAGGTGGCTTAAAGGAAGGCAGAGGGTCAGAGAGCTGCAGAGGGTGCCATGCAGCACGGGGCCCGCCCCTAGCTCTGACAACTACCCAAGCCAGGCAGGAAGGGTCTGCACAACCCATTCTTCCAGGTGGGGAAACAAAGGGCAGCAGTGGCCAAGCCAGGTCCTGGCCCTGCTCTCTGGCTTCTTGGCCCCTCTCTTGTTATCTCTGAGTACCCCTCATTCCCTTGCTCCCCCTGGTCCCCCACCCCCACATCTCCTCCTTTCACCCCACTTTTCTTTCTTCTCCCAGAGTTCACAGCAGCAGATGCCTGTTCCTGCTGAGAATCAGGGGCTTGGGCCAGACCATCTTGTCAGCCAGGGCCCTACTCTGTGGGACTGCATCCCAGAGACTCCTGGGGGGCCACCAACCCTGCATGTCCCACTCACCTGCCCGGGGGAGGCCCCAGAGGCAGGGTGCTGTGAGCACAGTGCCAACTGTTATGGAAGTGAGCCCCTAGCCCACCCACCAGCAATATGGGTTCTGCGTTTCTAACAGGGAATTGCACTGGCTTCAGGCCACACTTGGCTTTCATTCCAGCCTCCTCCACTGCACTCTGCCCTGCCTCACCCTTCTAAATCCATGGCTTGCACTTCTCCCTCCTCACTCCCACTTTCTCTAAAACCAGCAGAATGCTACTCCTTCTTCCTTTGGAAGGGAAAAAAGTATCTGTAGGCGAGAAAGCCAGTTCCTCCAGACAGCGCAGGCAAAGTGCCTAGGCTGCCTGTCAAATCTGATTTCAAAAGATAATTCTATTTTGAGCAAAAGAATAATGAAGAGATATCCCCAGCTGTCCTGGAAAGAACTCTCTTCTCTCCTCCCATCAGCCTGCATGGCCTGGCCCACCAGCATCTCTGCAGCCACATCCAGCGTCCGCTGTGGCCACAGGTCTCTGTACCTCTCCCTGTGGTGCCCCCACTCTTCAAGCACTCACGGGGCAGCCCCTGCCTAGAATGGCTTCTGTCCTCCTTTTCCCATCTGAAGCCTATCTGACTTGCAGGGACTCTTGAGCTACCTCCCCTTGGTGCCCTCCCAGAGCCCCTACCCCTCCCACTCATCTCTCCAGTGCAAATGAGGATGGCAGGCCACAGCCCACAGGCTCCAGCATTCCTGGCACATGCAGTGCAGAGGCTTGCCTGCTCAGAGATGGCACATCAGAGATGCTCAGCCCCTACAGAATGAGTGAGCCAGAGAATGGACCACCTCGTGCCAGGCCCCAGCAACAGGGGAGGAAGGCAGGATTTCCTGTTGGTAGGTAATTGAGGATGGAGGTGACAAAGTTAGTGGTGGGTGAAACTGGCATCCAGGCTTTGTTGCAACCAGGTTGCAGCTTTCCAGGAAACCCTGAGGAGCAGGGAGGACTCAGCATCACTGCCCCGTGGCAGGGGCGCAATGCAGGCCCACCACCAGCCAGCCACAGAGCCCAAGCCCCAGCTTGTGCCTCTGAGCCTGCACCTGCCAGAGAAAGGGATTCCTTCCATCTGATGCATGCAGAGGAGCCCAGGCAGGAGCACCTTTCCTGAAGGCTGAGGAGTCTGTGAGTGACACCCTCCAGGACATTCTCCTGTGAGGAAGCCCAGCACTGACCCCCTGTCCTCCCAACTCTCCGTCCGTGCCCAGCAGCACTGATGAGACAGCCCCAGAAACTCTTCCCTTCTTGTCATTGCCACTGTCTGCTCACCCTTCTCCCAGAACACCATCTTGAACATCCTTGTGCAGGGATTACATGCCAGAAAAGGCTCCCATGCATAAGGGACAGACCATGCGGTAACCAGGGAGGCCCGAGCCAGGGAGAGGTAGGATCCAAGTCAGTGAGGGCCCGGGGCCCCACTACATTCCCAGACCCTCTCTGCTGCATTTTTCCCCACTACACTCACCACCTTCTGATACCAACACAATGAGGACATTGAGTTTTCCTACCGTCCTGTCTTCCTCTAATGGCGCTCATCTCCCTGAGGGCTGGGAGTTTTGTCTGTTTTGGTCACTGCCGCATCCCCAGGGCCTAGAACACTGAGGCTACTCAGATAAACGGTCCCTCTGTAAGGATGAATGGGTGGAAGTGTGGATGCCTGCCTGGCCTGGTGGGAGCCAGGCTGGCCAAGGCAAGGACTCTGCTCATTGCATCGCACCCCAACTTTTTACTAGGTCTTAGTCAGCTCACGAAACTGGGAGGCTTAAACAGCAGAGGTTGATTTCGCACAGTTCTGGAGGCTGGAAGCCCACCGTCAAGATGCTGGTAGATCCTGTTCCTAGAGAGGGTCGTCTTTTCAGCTTTTAGACCGCTGACTTCTTGTTGTGGCCCCACATGGTAGTGAGAGGGAGCAAAAGGGAGAGGGAGAGAAAGAGATGATCTCACTCACTCCTCTTCTCATGAGGACACTAATCTCATTCATGAGGACTCCACCCTCACGACCTAATTACCTCCCAAAGACCCCACCTGCAAAGACCCTTGCATTGGGGATTAAGGCTTACACATTTTGGGGGGACACATATGCAGTCCATAACACCAGGCTTTCCAAAGGGTATGCTTGAGTCACAGTCCAGATGGGCCCCAAATGATTCCTCATCAGTTGTGCGTAGCATCTCCGCAAGGGCAGAACTCGTCACAGTGTAAGAGCAAGTACTGAGTCGAGGACCAGGAAAGACAAGCCTGAAATCCAGCCTCACCCCACCAGCCCAGAACCCCAGTCAAGCCACTTTCCCTCCCCAGGCTGTGCCCACTCACCCCTCCCTCCAGCAGGGGGCTAGGGCTGCTCCATCCCTTGATTCCCTCAAGATCTTCGCTACTCTGAGGAGCTGTGACTCCATAAATGCGCTGAGGAGGCAGATCCACCACTGGGGGAACTGTGTTCCCTGAAGCAAAACAACTCCACATGGTGAAATGCTGCCCCAAATACTGACTACAGGATGTTGTTCATCTATCTACCCAATGCGCATCCACCAAGGGATTTCAGTGTATTTCAGGGGGAAAAAACAGATTTCCCATTGTTTGTGGCTTACTTATTTCAGCGAAATTACATAAAATAGGAGAAAGGAGTAGCTTCCAGTAAGGATGGGGAATGTTTCAAGAAAGGGTCCTCTATGCAAATTGACCCTCACATGCAGAAGGAGCCCGAAAACCAAAGTACGGACAAACGAATCCAGTTTGCCGGTAGAGGATGATTTATTGGGGAACTTACGGACAGAAGCGTGGTCTTGGGCAGCCGCAAAACAGTTAGATCCCCGTGCTGTCACCCACCCCAGGCCGAGGATTTCTGTACCACAGGAAAAGAGCTTACGGGCTCTATTAGGGTGACCTTCCAGGAAAAGGCAAGAATGCTATGTACATCATAGCCAGTAATTTCCATGATAACATCAAGGTTGCTTTGGCCTACGGGCAGCGTTTACAGTAAGTACACATGCGCTATTACAAGGAATGATAGGCAAACTGGAAATCTTAGAGGCATTCTCAGAATTAGAGTTAATCAGAAGTCAACATGGCAGCTTAGCTCCTGAGACAGAGTCACTTTAGTCTCCACCTAGGCAGAAGGGAGAGGAGGGCTGTCAACACCTGCTAAATGTTCCTACACTTCACATATCTCATTTAATGGTTACAAAGTAGGGACTGAGAGGAAAGAGAAGCTTGATTTACAGGGCTGGATTCAAGAAAGCCACTTCTGTCTTATTCAAAATTCAATGTACTTTTCATTCGCTTCTTCAACAGATATAAATATGGTGCATTGTGTGTGTGTGTGTGCCAGAAGTGAGTAGTTAAATGTACTTACGGTTTGTAAATATAACATTTACCAAAGTGATACTTTTTATTGGTGTGTGGTGAAACCACTAGTTGAAATTTGTAATGACTCATTGACAAATTAATTGCACTAAAGGTAAAAGAAAATTTGAAATCTCAATGGAAGAATGATGCTCTGACTTCCAAGGAACAAATTAAGAGTTTAAAGGGCTTTTGAAGATGAAAGTATATTTCTGCTGAGACCAACTGAAGAGAATGAGAGTTTGAATTTCTCAGGAAGTTCCCATAAGTTGTGTGTATGCTTAAAACCAGGCTTTAAAATGGGCAGAACAGGGACCTCCGTTAATGCCAAGATTAGATAATAAGGACTGTTTTACACTTTCTCCCAAAACAAAACAACAATAAAAACTGTGCTGGGTGCGGTGGCTCACGCCTGTAATCCCAGCACTTTGGGAGGCTGAGGTGGGTGGATCACAAGGTCAGGAGTTTGAGATTAGCCTGGCCAACATGGCGAAACGCCATCTCTACTAAAAATACAAAAATTAGCCAGGCATGGTGGCAGGCACCTGTAATCCCAGCCATTCGGGAGGCTGAGGCAGGAGAATCTCTTGAACCTGGGAGGCGGGGGTTGCAGTGAGCCGAGATCGCGCCATTGCACTCCAGCCTGGGTGACAAGAGTGAAACTCCATCGCAAATAAATAAATAAATAAATAAATAAAGCTGACCAAATAAATGAAACAAAGACTTGGAAGACACCATAGTTAAGGCAACTAGTATAGTCTGGACATTTGTCCCCTCCAAATCTCACGTTAAAGTGTGATGCCCAGTGTTGGAGGTGGGGCTGAGTGGGAGACGTGTGGGTTGTGGAAGCTGATCCCTCATGAACGGCTTGGTGCTGCCCCAGCAGCAATGAGCAAGTTCTCATTCTATTAGTTTCCAAGAGAGCTGGTTGCTAAAAAGAGCCTGGCACCTCCTTCCCCACCTCTTTCTCTTCCTTCTTTTCTCTCCATGTGACACCTGCTCCACCATGAGTGGAAACAGCTTGAGGTCCTCACCAGAAGCAGATGCTGGCTTCATGCTTCTTATACAGCCTGCAGAACTGTGAGCCAAGTAAACCTCTTTTCATTATAAATACCAGCCTCAGGTATCCCTTTAAAGCAACAGAAAGAGACTAAGACAGTAACAAAGGATCATGATCCCTGAAAGATGGGGGAAATGACGTGAGCCCTCAAATTGCCCCAGTTTGTTGTCCTAAGGGTTTCCAGGCCAAAACCCAGGGATAGTAAATTCAGGAGGAGCCTGGCAGACTCCCTGTTGCAGAGATGGAGCTGAGAGCCCAAGACATCTAAGGCTTCCAGAGTCCACAGAACAGAGTGCTGAGAGGGAGAGAGCTGCTTAGGAAGAAAACTCCTCAAAGAGGATCTGCTGCAAGTCTTCAGCTGAGAACTGATCAGTGCACGCTTCAGAGGAAACTACTAGAGGCCAGGGAAAGTACCACTCTGAAGAATCAGAGGTAACAGTTCCCATCAACAAGGTAACAAGGCTGGGAATAGTGCTTGGGCCCACCAACCATACTGAAAACCACAAGACTCGTGGGGCCTTAGCAATGGGAAACACTAGGCTTAAAATAAGCAACGTGCCAGGCGCGGCGGCTCATGCCTGTAATCCTGGCACTTTGGGAAGCCCAGGCGGGCAGATCATGAGGTCAGGAGATCGAGACCACCCTGGCTAACACGGTGAAACCCCGTCTCTACTAAAAAAGAAAAAATACAAAAAATTAGCAGGGCACGGTGGCGGGCACCCGTAGTCCCAGCTACTCGGGAGGCTGAGGCAGGAGAATGGCGTGAACCCGGGAGGCGGAGCTTGCAGTGAGCCGAGATAGCGCCACTGCAGTCCGGCCTGGGCGAAAGAGGGAGGCTCCGTCAAAAAAAAAAAAAAAGAGCAATGCTCCTAACAAATCTCAAAGGCAAGGCCCAAAAGGATCAAACTGTTTCCAAGTACTTAATTGTGTCCCCAAACAAAGCTCAAGACTATGTGTAGGAGTACAAAAATATCCAGCACCTAACAATGTAAAACTCACAATATCTAGCATCAATTAAAAATCAGCAGGTGCACAAAGAAACAAGAAAATAGAAGTGACAATGGATACTTCAACCAGTCACTCAAAACTGACCCAAAGCTGACGCAGATGTTAGAATTAACAGGTAAGGACATATAAACCAGAGCCAGAACTAGGATGAGGCATGAGAAGCACAAGGGCAGAAAATTTTAGGCGGCACAGACTCTCAGGCTTGTGCAAATACAGACCATAAGTCAAAAGTGTACAGTCATGCACAGCATGAGGATGTTCTGGTCAATGAGAGACCATATATATGTTGGGGGTCTCACAAGATTATAATGGAGCTGGGAAATTCCTATCACCTAGTGACATCTTAACAATCCCAAAGCCTAGCCTGCGTAGGTCTAGGCCAATGTGTGTGTTTGTGTCTTCGTTTTTAACAAAACAGTTTCAAAAGTTAAAAAAAAAAGAAAAGAAAGGAAGAAAAAGAAAATAGCTTATAGAATAAGGATATAAAGAAAAAGATATTTTTATACAGCTGTATGATGTGTTTGTGTTTTAAGTAAACACATTATACATTACAAAAGAGTTAAATTAACTTTAAAATTTTTACATTAAAATTTAAAAGTTTATAAAGGAAATAAGTTACAGTAAGCTAAAGTTAGTTTATTATTGAAAAAAGAAAAAACATTTTTATAAATGTAGTGTAGCCTAAGTGTAGAGTGTTTATAAAGCCTACGGTAGTGTACAGTAATGTCCCAGGCCTTCATGTTCACTCAGCACTCACTCACTGACTCATTCAGCACTCACTCACTGACTCACCCAGCACAACTTCTAGTTCTGCAAGCTCCATCCATGGTCAGTGCCCTATACAGATGTATCATTTTTTATCTTTACAGTATTTTAACTGTACCTTATCTATGTTTAAACCTGTTTAGATAAATACTCACCATTGTATTACAATTGCCTACAGTATTCAGTATAGTAACCTGCTGTACAGGTTTGTGGCCTGTGAGCAATAGGCTATACCATATAGCATAGGGGCAGGTGTGTAGTAGACTATCTCACCTATGTTTGTGTAAGTACACTCTGTGATGTTCACACAATGATAAAATCGCCTAATGATGCATTTCTCAGAACATATCTCTGTTGCTAAGTGATGTATGACTGTATACTATAAAACTTAAAGCAACGACAAAAATAACAAAACAAAGCCAAAATAGTAGATAACAAAGTTACTTTTTAGAATATTTAATATATCCCAAAGAAAGCAGAGAAAGAGGTAAAAGAGACCAAGAATGGGTGGCACCAACATAAAACAAATAGCAAGATAATAGATTTAAACTTAACAATGTCAATAATTACATTATATATAAATGGCCTAAATACCTCCAATTAAATGGCAGATATTGTCAGACTGAATAAAAAATCAATACCTCACAATATGCTGCCTATAAGAAATATGCTTTAAGTAAAGACACAAATAAGTTAAAAGGACAGGAAAAAGATATGCCATGCTAAAGACACTAAGAAAAAGAAATCTGGAGTGACGATATTAGTATCAGATAAAGTAGGTCTCAGGGCAAAAATATCTATATTACTATGGGCTAGAAAGTTTATCTTATAATAATACAGTGGTAATCTCATCACAAAAACATAAAAGTCATACCCATTTTTGCCTTCATAACAGAGTTCCAAAGTTACATGAATAAAAAACTGATAGAACTGCAAGGAGCAATAAATAAACCTACAGTTATAGTTAGACATTACAATACTCCTTTCTCAATAACTGATCAATTAAGCAGAAAGAAAATTAGTAAAAATATTGATGATTTGAACCACACTGTCAACCAAGCTGACCCAAAAGCTACTAACAGGATGCTCCATGCAAGAAAAGCAGAATACACAACATTTCGCTCAAGCACACTCCAAACATTTCGTATACATACTCTTCTCAACCACACTCCGAACATTACCTGTACACATTCCTCTCACGCACACTCCCAACATTTCCCGGATACGTTCCTCTCAAGCACACTCTGAACACTCATTGCACACGTTCTTCTCAAACACGCTCAGATCATTTCCTGTACACGTTCTTCCCAAGCACACTCTGAACATTTCCTGTACACATTCTTCTGAAGCATACTCAGAACATTTAATTAGATAAACCATGTTCTGGACCAGAAAACACATACACATCTGTATCAGTTTAAGAAGTTTCAAGGAATACAGTCTGTTCTCTGACCACAAATAAATTATATTAGAAATCAAAAGCAGAAAGACATCTGAAATGGTTTCAAATATCTGAAAACTAAGCAACACACTTCTAAATAACATAAAACAAAGAATAAGTCAAAAGTTAAATTAGAAATTATTTTGAACTGATGAAAATAAAAACATTATATCAAAATTTATGCAATGCCACTTAAGAAGTACTGACAGAAAATCTGCAGCACTTTATAAACACCCATACCAGAAAGTAAGAAAAGTCTAAAATCAATGATATCACCTTGAGAAATTAGAACACAAAAGAAAATTAAACCCAAAGTAAGTAGAAAAAAGGAAATAATAGAAATACAGAAAACTGAAAAAATATATATATATATAAATCAACAAAACCAAAATTCAGTTCCTTGGAAAGATTAATAATATTATCAAACACATGAGGGAAGACAGAAAGTCACAAATTACCAAAATCATGAATGGGAGAAGGGACATTACTCACAAAAGGATAATAAAGGAATATTATTGTACTGTGTTAAATAAAATTCCAAAAACTTGTGTGTATCTGGAACCTGTGAGTATGACATTCCTTGTAAATAGGATATTTGCAGATGTAATCAAGTTAATATGAGGTTATGCTGGATTGGAATGAATCCTAAATCCAATGATTGGTGTCCTTATAAGACAGGAAGATTTGGACACGGAGAGACACACAGGGAAAATGTCACATGAAGGTGGAAGCAGAGACTAAAGTACCTAAGAGCCACAGAAGGCTAAGGATTTCCATAAACCACCAGAAACCAGGAGAGAGGTGTGGAACGAGTTCCACTCAGAGCCTCTGGAAGGAACCAACCCTGCCCATACCTTCATTTTGGACTTCTAACCTCCACAAACGTGAGATTTCTGTTGTTTTAAGCCACTCAGTTTATGGTAATTTGCTACAGAAACCCTAGGAAAGTGATATAATTATAAACAAATTTATGCCAATACATTTGAAAATTTAAATAAGATGGGTAAATTTATTGAAAGTAACAAACTAGCAAAACTCACACAAAAAGAAATAGATAACCTATCTATCTCTGTATCTATTAAGAAAACAAAATTATAGTAAAATGTTTTCCACAGAGAAAACTCCTGGCCCAGAAAAATTAACTAATTCCACCAAACGTTTAAGGAAGAAATAATACAAGTTCTACCAAAAAGTTATTCCAGAAAACAAAAGAGGAAGGAATACTTCTTAACTGATTATAAAAGCCATCATTACCTGATTCCAAAGCCAGGAAAAGGCATTACAAAAAATATAAAACTATAGATCAATATCCCTTGTGAACATAGATATAAAAATTCTTAACAAAATGATAGTAAATCAAATCCAACAATGTATAAAAAGATCAGTACATCATGGCCAAATTTATCTGAGGAATACAAGATTCATTTATCATTCCCAAATCAACCAATGTAATCTCCATATTAACAAACTAAAACAGAAAAACTATATTTTCATCTCAATCAATAGAGAAAAAACATTTGAGACAATCCAGCACCCATTCTTCACAAAAGCACTTAGCAAAGTGTAAAAAGAAGGGAGCTTCTTCAACCTGATAAAGGATGTCAAAAAAAAAAAAAAAAAAAAACCTACAGAAACATCATACTGAATAGTGACAGACTGAAGATATTCCCAGATATTCCCCTAAGACCAGGAGCGAGATGTCTGCTCACCACTTCTATTCTATTCAACATTGCACTGAAAGATCTCATCAGCACAATACAATAAGGCAAAAAAAAAAAAAAGAAAGAAAAAGAAAGAAAGAAAGAAAGAAAGAAAGAAAGCGAGCACTCAGGTTGGAAAGGAAGAATTAAAATTCTCTATTCGCAGGTGCCATGATCATCTATGTAGAAAATTCAGTGGAAATTGTCTTAAAATGCCTCAAACTGATAGGTGAGGGTAGCAACCTTGCAGGTTACAGAGTCCTATACAAAAAAAAAAAAAAAAAAAAAAAAAAAACCTATTGTATTTCTGTATACTAGCAATAAAAATCATACATTAAAATCCTTTAAATACCATGAAAGTAGCATCAGAAAATATGAAATTATGGAATAAACCTGATGAAAGATTTGGAAACTACAAAACACTGTTGAGAGAAATTAAAGGAGGCTTATATCATGTTCTTGGGTGAGAAGACTCAATAGGATTAGGATGTCAGTTCTCCCCAAATTCATCTACAGATTCAACATAATCCCACTCAAGCAGATTTTTTTGTACATCATAACAAAATGATCATAAAATGTATATGTAAATGCAAAAGACTTAGAATATCTACAACAACTTCGAAAAAAAGGACAAAGAGAACTAACACTCCTGATTTTAAGACTGGCTACAAAGCTCCAGTAATTATATGACAGAGTGGCACTGTCATAAAGACAGTCAAATAAGTCACGGGAACAGAAGGGAGGTGGTGCCCCTCTGCAGTAACCTTGCGCAGCTCATCTGCAAGGCCGCAGGCCAGCCCTGAAGCCCTACCGGGGCTCCCCCGGGAATGTGCACCTGTGAGCTCTGCCTGCTCCAGGCAGCCTCTGCACAGCTGCAGCTCAAACACCTCTGCATCCTCCTCCTGGATGGGCCTCTTCCACCCAGGTCATCCCCAGAGGCCAGGGACACCAATTGAACCCCCTCCTTTCCTTATTCTTTCCTTATTTTGTCACCTACCCAAGGTCCTGGAGACTTGACTTTCAGTGTCATTGGCCAGCAGTTTGTCCTAAAGTCCTCTGTATTCAGAGGCCAAGAGACTGGCCTAGGCCCGGTAAGGCTCCGGGGAGCTGGCCCAGCCTGGCCTGCCAGTCAGTGTTCCTGTGACAGGCACAAGGTGAGCACCCAGCCCATTCCCATGGAACCCACTTGCTGTAGTGACACACAGGAAGAGGAAGCAAGGGACTGCTATTGAAGGCCCTGTCCACAGCTCTGTGGCTAGAGGCAGGTCACCGGCCTCACAGAGCCTATGGTGGGAGTGAGACAAATGGGTTGACAGGTGTCCACATGGTTGCCAGGCACATTTCAGAGCGCAGGTGTATGCTGCTCAGGCAGCCAAAGGGCCTCACCTGGCCAAGGTGGGCCACAAGGCAGCCCAGAGGAGGCGGCTTCAAACCAAGTCCTGGAGGACAAGCAGGAGCCAGCTCTAACTCTATGTAAGTCCTCTGTGCGAGTGTTGCTCTCTGGGGTCAATTACAAGGATAAGGATGAAGCAGAGGGGACCGGAGTGTGTGGTGGAGCCAGGTAGTCTGGTTCCAAAGTAAACAGCGTTCCCAATCCCATGCCAAGGGAGATGTGGCTGTAAAAGTGGAGACCTGCCCAAAGAAAGCACAGTGGCCTGTAATGCTGTCCAGAGGCCACTGTCATATACCCCACGTCTGCTTGCTGCCCCAGCCTGGCAGCCATGCCCCACTACAGCACTATGCCTGGAGCAGTTGGAATTGGCACCAAGGCTTGCATTATGGCTTGTGTTAGGGGTATGTGGTCTAAGGCAGTGCTCCCCTGGTCCTGGCAGGCCAATGGGGCTTACAGCTGACCTGGTAAGCCTTTGGAAGTCCTCAGCCCCTCAACTACTTGCTGGGACTTTGGGGACACCTAGCCCTGTAAAGAGAGGGCTCTGCAGTAAGCCAGCCCTTTAGACTGTGGGTGCAACAGGCTCCCTGGGCAAGATGGGACCATTCCTGGGGTGGAAAGGAGGAGGCCCTGCTGTGATATGTGCCTGTCCTCACTGTCTCAATGGCTCAGACCCAAAACCAGATATAACAGGAGCCTCTGGCCAAGCAGCAGCAATGAGGGAATGATAAAAAAACAAAAGCAGAGACCTCGGCCAGGCGCAGTGGTTCACACCTATAATCCCAGCACTTTGGGAGGCCAAGGTGGGTGGATCACCTGAGGTCAGGAGTTCAAGACCAGCCTGGTCAACATGGCAAAACCATGTCTCTACCAAAAATACAAAAATCAGCCAAGCATGGTGGCAGGCACTTGTAATCCCTGCTGAGCCAGGGGCTGAGGCTGAGTCAGGAGAATCGCTTGAACTCAGGAGGCGGAGGTTGCAGTGAGCTGAGATCGTGCCACTGTACTCTAGCCTGGGTGACAGAGTGAGATCCTGTCTCAAAAAAAAAAAAAAAAAAAAAAAGCAGTTGCCTTTGCCAGGTCATGTGATCTACCTTACTTTATTCACGGCATGGGTGTGAAGATGGGCTGTCTCCAATGGCGTTACTCGGCAGGCACTCTGAAGTGCTTCCCCAAACCCTGTTGTCTATTTTCCTGGACTTGAGTAATGGTGCTATTAGTGGCTTTATTTGATCTTCATTAAATTTGGGAATTGTTCTTACCAACTCAGTCAGAGATAAAATATTGTTTTTCATATTTCCAAAGTTTCTTATGATAATGGTCCAGGGCTGGAGTCTGGGATTTCCTCTCTCATCCTCTCCCGATATCGGGTTGAAATTTTGAGAGAGTGAGTTATTTGTTTGTCTGCCTTAGGCATCAGACATTCTTCACTAACAGCATAAAAGATGAGTGAGAAGGCTGCTCTTCCCTAAGACCATGTTATTTGTGGTAATCACTTCTGATATCCTATTATTTGAGTATGGTAGGTTCTTTTGTGTCATATTTTACAGACAGCTTTTGTGATCAATATTTTATATCAATTGGTAGAATTATTGTTCCTCACTTTGCACAAGTGTCTAGCATAGATTATGCTTCCAATATAGATTAAAGAGCAAGCTTGGAAGTTTTTCTTGCCAAATTATTGCTGGCAGTGAGGCAGCTGGGACACCCGGATGGAGGTGGAATCCACTCACCCTCTCCCTATACGGCAGCACAAACAGAGGCTTGGAAGCAGGGTGTGCATCTGGTGCCGGCTCTTCCTTGAGGCCCTGTGGCTGAAACAGAGAAACTCCTGCCCTGGTCTTGGCCCCATGGACCAGGCACCTGGGAACCAGCATCCACCAGACTATTCTTTCCTGGACCCCATTGCTGAGTCCTAGGGAAAGGAACTGAGTGGAAATAAATTGGCAGGACGTGGAATGTGATTGAAGGGGGGCAATCCTCATTCAATCAAGAGGGAGGCAATTATAATTCCAGATTTGCAGGTTGGGCAGCTGGGCGATGGGGGCCCTGGACTCATACCAATTAAGGAAGAAGACAATGGCATCATTTTTGGACACATTGGGTCTGGCTTGCTCATGGCACATCCCAGTGATGCCAACTAGCACATAAGCTGTCAACCTCAAATAATGAGGTTCAGAAAATATGATTAACTATAGTTTATTTGAACACAAAGCTTGAGGATGGCCACCCAGGAGACCCCAACTTCGAACGAATGAGGTCAGCGTCCCAAAGTGAAGTTAAGGTTTCACTCACCTAGACAGAGACAGGGAAGTCTTAGCAGGAACAACATTTTCCATAAAGACAAGCATATAGGGTGCGGGGATTGACTGGTTACAGATTGCTGCATGCCAAGGAAGAATGTTTTATTACTCCATGAGGAGGGGCAGTGATCTGAGGGCATTTTATCTCTGGCACCACTTGGTCTTTATTATTTACAGGGGAAAAAAGGCACAAGGTGCAACCGTGTGACTCAGGCTGCATAGCCACATTCCTCTCAAGGCTCAGAACAATTTAAAGTCCAACAGCTTTAAGTTTGAATTATTAAATTTCACAGAGCCAGTGAGAAGAGGTCAGATGTAACAATACAGATTTGAGAGTCATTAGTGCTCATCTGACTCACTCCCCCAGCAAATGTTTATTGAGGGCCATATGGGCATAGGACAAGAATAGGAACTTCTTGAATAAGAAACCATATTCGGCCGGGGTCCAGGTGTTGGGGGCAGCTCAGAAGGCAGAGGTTGGGCAGCCAGCAGGCTGGGAGAACTGTGGAGCTCTAGAGAGTGTGGTGGGGGTGGTGAAGGGACAGCCATGGGCAGCGAGGGATGGATTCCTAGGGCTAAGGAGTCCAGCAGTACCACAGCCAACTTTGGGAGAATTGCGGGTCTACAGCTTGGGAGCTGCTGGCAGTGTTAGGAGGTGATCAGGCAAAGGCTTAGTGAATCAGGAGGAGGGAAGACCACCCGTGTGTGGGGAGCCTCAGAGGAAGGGAACCTGCAGGTGGCATAGGGGCCGTGCCCATCCCCACACAGCCCTGTTCTCTGCTCTGTGTGTGCACTGTTGACAACCAGGAGAAACAGCTCAGGGACAGAGTCCAGCAGGAACAGGGCAGGTGGGAGGACAGCCACTAGGGCGGGGCCAGGGCTCTGCCCAGGGTCTTCCAGCCACCTGGATCTTTGGGTGAGAGTGGAACATGAGGTGATGGAGAGAGGATGGAGGGACTCACTTTACACCTCACTGCCTCCAGCAACTGGAAGCCGCACAGCAATTTAAGGAGGGTTGTTCTGCCCTGGAGTCTCCCTAGAGTGGAGAGGAGGGAGGGAGGAAGGAAGCAAACTCACTTTGCCCTTCCCCGCCTCCAGCATGCACAGACAAGAGGTTGATTCTCTAGCTGACTGACTGTCTTGCTTTTTATATGGATGTTGCCACGTCCAGTTAGCACAATCTTCATCCGTTATCCAAGATTCCTAAGTGAGATTTATTCCTTTGTTTTTAATAAGTGGTCAAAAAGCCTTCAGGTTATTAGATAATATGAAACTGTTTTCTGGGTGTCTCACTCAGCCTGGCCTGCTACAACAAAATGCCCTGCGCGGGGTGGCTCATAAACAATAGACATTTATTTCTCACAGCTGAAGAGGCTGGGTGCCAGCATGGCTGGGTTCTGGGAAGAGCCCTCTTCAGAGCTGCAGACTTTCAGCTTCTCACTGTGTCCTCACATGGTACAGAGACAGAAGCAGCAAGGTCTCTGGGGTCTCTTGTAAAGCCCTTTACCTCAAGACTCACTCAACTTCCAAAGGCCCCACCTCTTAACACCATCACACTGGGGGTTGGGTTTCAACATAGCAATTTGGGGAGGACACGAATATTCAGACCATAATGCTGGGTCCAGAGTAAGGGAAAATATTTATTAGTATCTCAGGGCAAGATGACATACCTTATTAAGCTAGGAGGTCTTTTTCCCACTTATCCTTAATTGCAAAAACAAATTGACTCCCCATGCATGTGCTGCCTATGGGAAGAGACAGGGCCCCGGGGAAGATGCTGCAAAGCCTTGATACTCAGACCAGCAGTGTCAGGTGAGCCGTGCCTGGAGGTAGAGGATCTCAAAACGCAGGATTTTGGGCCCCACCCAGACCTTCTGATCCCAATCTCTATTTCGATGAGACCCTCCAGGAGATGACAGTGCACTTTGTAGTTTAAAAGCTTTGGACTAGACTCTGTGTACATCCCTGAACAAAATGCCTGTAGCTCCAAGGCTTTCAGGAGAAAACTAGTCCGGGAGCGCAAACCTAATTCTCAACAGTTCTCAGTCAGTCATAACCCTAATTACGATCAACAATGTTGATGGCTGTTGATATGCCTGCATTTAGTAATCCTCCCAACCCTAGGAGCTGACTATATTATTATGGTCCCCTGGTCCAGGTGGGAATTCTGAGGCTCCTAGAAGTTAGGGAACTTGCTAAGTTCACCCAGTTTGTAAGAGGCAAATCTGGTCAGCCTGAATCCCCCGGATGCCACGGATTCCCTGGAATGTAAAGGTGTTCGTGGGGTCCATGGTATTGGACAGCTCAGTGATGCTCCTGAGCAATGCTGGACTGTGCCGTTAGTGGTTTCCTGCATCCGTATAATGGATTGATATTCCATATGCAACAACGATGTTTTTAAAACCACCAGTGATACAGGGGAATCCTCATTTTGAAATAGTTCTTGAAGAAGTATAATTTAAAAACATATACAATACATACACATATACAGAAAGAGACAGAGAAAGAGAGAGAGAGACCAGTCCAGTAACTGAAAATATCCACACTAACTGAAGATGTGACTCCCGTATGACTCAATGATTCCACCCCTCTGGGGAGAGGTTCAAGGTTACACTAGAGACATATGCATGAAGAGTCCTCATGTGCACCATTATGACAGCAAAATATTGGAATAAACTCAAATGTCCAGTACTCATGGAATGGATGAATAAAACATGGAATATTTTCAGTCAATGAAAGACTATCCAGCATGTTAATAAAAACTAGATCTGGCCAGGTGCGGTGGCTCACGCCTGTAATCCCAGCACTTTGGGAGGCTGAGGCGGGCAGATCACCTGAGATCAGGAGTTCAAGGCCAGCCTGGCCAACATGGTGAAACCCCATCTCTACTAAAATTACCAAAAATTAGCCAGGCGTAGTGGTGGACCCCTGTAATCCCAGCTACTCAGGAGGCTGAGACAGGAGAATCGCTTGAACCCAGGAGACAGAGGTTGCAGTGAGCCAAGATCTTGCCACTACACTCCAGCCTGGGCAACAAGAGTGAAACTCTGTCTCAAAAAAAAAAAAATAGATATTTATGAATCAACATTAATATTTCTCAAAAAAAGAATGTTTAATCAAAAAGGTGTGCTGAATAAAACTTTTAGTATAATATCATTTATATGCATTCTTAGAAACATAAAAAACAGTATTCCAAATCACTCATGGTTACACACATATAGATTGAATAGGCTGAAATAGACTGAGAAGATACACATTGAATGACTGGTTGTTGCAACGGGCCTGGGGCAGGGGTGGCGGGCGTCAAGGGGGCCTCAACTCTATACTATGTTTTAATTCCTTAGAAAGCAAAAAAGACTTGCAAGAGATGTAATCTATATTAACGGTTGTTAGTTCTATGTGGTGAATATACAAGTGCTTATTATATTTGCAGTTTTCTGCAATTTTAAGATTTCTATATTTGAATTTATATATCCCATTGAAAAGTTTGGAAGAAAGTACATAAAATATTAATGATGCTGTCCTCTGGGTGATTTTGATTTCTTCTCTTTTTTTGATTTTGAGATGGAGGTTTGCTCTTTTTGCCAAGGCTGGAGTGCAATGGCGCAATATCGGCTCACTGCAACCTTCGCCTCCCGGGTTCAAGTGATTCTCCTGCCTCAGACTTCCGAGTAGCTGGGATTACAGGTGCACACCATCGTGCCTGGCTAATTTTGTATTTTTAGTAGGGGCAGGGTTTCACCATGTTGGCCAGACTGGTCTCGAACTCCTGACCTCAGGTGATCTGCCTGCCTCGTCCTCCCAAAGTGCAGGAATTACAGGCGTGAGCCACAGCACCGGCCTCTTCTTTAAATTTTTCTGTATTTTCTAAATTTTCTGTTAGAATCTATAACTTTTATAATCAGTAGATAAATAGATCCACCTCCCAATTTTCCAAGAACAAATGCACTTCACGTCTCTGGGCTTTTGATACAAAGCAGAGCTTATTGTTGAAGCCAAGTATAGTGGAAAATCAACAAATGAGCAATGTTGGTATTTGACAGCAAAGTTTCTTAAAGAAAACAACTAGAAATTCAGGAGGTGCAAACTGTTGAGATGAAAGGATTTTAGTGCAGCTTCTCTGTCTCTACTCGGTTCTATCTTATGCCTATTCTGTGGCAAAACAAAGGCAGGGACTACTTCCTAGACATCTGGGTGCTTCTTGCACGCAGTTCATTTTACCTTTGAATGTTAGAACTGGGCCACACATTAGAGATTATCTAGTGACACCCATCATTTTACCATCAGGGAAACTGAGGCCGAGAATGATGAACAGGCTTGCCGGAGGTCAGACTGCGGACAAGACGTTCAGTCTGACTCTTGCCACATTGCTGCTCTGAGTGCTGCTCAGCATGCTGTGGACAACGGGGGTGAAATCACACTTGTGTGCAAATATGAGAAATAAGATAAATGTCAACCAAGCAATGAATTCACATTATCTTAAAAAGAAGTAAACGTAAATTGCATTGTAGAGCAAAGCTAACATAGCTCTCTTCATTAGGCCCAGATTCCTATTTCTGTCCTCAAAGTCTAGTTGCCTGCTTGAGTAGGAGTCTCCTCCTTTATTGAATTCACTTGGTCCCGGATGATGCATTTGGATTTCAGCAGGCACAGGTAAACTACACAGCTGCCTTTCCACCAAGCATTCACTCACTCCATGCAGTACTTCCAGAAAGTGACCTGCATGAAAGCAGAGGGTCTTTCTAAGCGACAGTCAGGGAAAGAGGACCCTTCACCACTTCTGCTGATTCCACGCAGGATTCCCGGGCAGCTGCTCTTCACATTTCCACAGGTGCCTCGGAGAGTTTTAAAGAAATAAAATAATGCAGCAACAGTTGAGGTTTGCCCTGTACCCCTCCCTTGTCCCACTCCCTTCCCAGCAAGCAAGTCCTCTCCTGAAGTTAGCATGCATTCCTCCCGTCCTGAGAAGAATACTTTAATCTGGCCGTGCATCTAAAGAGTGCAGCGTGATGCTTTATTATTACTATTTACACCAAGTCACACTGAATTTATAACACGGAAACATGCTTTCTTCACTCACCATTGTTGCTCTAAGCGGTCTTGGAGTGGAGTCATGTAAATCTAGTTCGTCTATTTTCATTGCTGGTAGAATGTGTGCATAGGAATACGCCATAATTTATTTCTCCAATTCCCCCAGGTGGGCATGGCGATCTTTCACTACTGTAAACAGTGCTCCTGAAACCTGTTCCTATCTTCCCCTCTCATGGAGGTGCTGCCCTGGGGAGGGTGCCTGGTGCTAAACTCTCCAGTATTACTTATTCAGCCTCATCAGGGCTTACCTTCCTGTCCCCCAAGGCTGGCTGAGCTCCTCTCCTCCCAGCAGCACAGCCTATGCTACCCCAGCCCACGTCCCTCTTGTCACTGCTGCACCCTGTCCAGGGGTGCCCCGTGGCCATATGAATGGGCACTCCCCAGCCCCAGCTGGGGTGGGCGAGCATATTTTTCCATGCCTATTAGCCACTAGGGATTTTTCTTCGGTGAAATGTGTGATCATGTCCTGTGACCATTTTTCTGGAGGATCATTTGTCTTTCTTCTTCCTTGATACTGTCCTTAGGTGACAGGCTCATACCTGAGCCTAGGACCGAGGGTTTTTTAATCTTTTTTAAATCTTTCTTTAACAGGCCCCACTGTGAGATCCACACAGTTCATCACACCAAAGCAATGTCCTGAGTGGGCTGGATGGGAACGCTGTCCCCTCAGGACAGAGGCAGAGGGCAGTGTGATCAAGCGCTTGTGTCTTGCATTTGGAGCTCTGTGGCTGGCTCTGCTGTCCCTAGCTCTTCAGATAAAGGAGGGATGGTGAGGAGCCCAGGCCATCCGAGGAGCCCTGAGGCGCTGGGATAGACGGGATGAGCAGAAGACTTGACCCAGCCTTGCTAACTGCAGCCATTGTGAATAGCTGGTGTCACGTCTGATCAGTATTAAGTGAATACAACCTGGCTCAGCTTATTATGAAGTAGAGATATCCTCAACATAAATTTCAGAAAGTAATGATGAAAAAAAGAAAGGGTTGAAGTGAGTTGGAGTCATCATAGTGAGGCTGGGTGCAGTTCTGTGTAGCTCCTTACAGACCCACAGTGGGAAACAGACCCGCAGAGAGGGCAGAGGGGACCCTCCGAAACACCTGGAGTGGAGGGGGGTGGACATTTAAGACAGGATGCCTGCAGAGGAGCCATGGGAGAGGAGGGCTCTGATTTGAACTAAAGTCTTCCAGTGGAAGAGAACCCTAGTGGGAGCAACTTCCCAATGAAATAGGGCAGAGGCATTCTTAGATCCAGAGTGTCCACTGACCACAGCCCAGCACCCCCACCTTCCTCTGCACAAGCCCCATATCCAGCTACAGGAAACCATGATACGCCTAGCCCTCAAAGCAAAACTCTGAGGGGAAGAAAAAATAACATCCAATAAAATGCAAAGCGAGGCCAGGAGGCATTTCCCACACCATGTTGAAACCAATGGGAAGTCTTTTTTTTTTTTTTTTTTTTTGTGAGGAGTCTCACTCTGTTGCCCAAGCTGGAATGCAGTGGCATGATCTCAGTTCCCCGCAACCTCCGCCTCCCGGGTTCAAGTGATTTTCCTGCCTCAGCCTCCCAAGTAGTTGGAATTACAGGCATCTGCCACAACGCCCAGCTAATTTTTATATTTTTTAGTAGAGATGAGGTTTCACCCTGTTAGCCAGGCTGGTCTCGAATACCTGACCTCAGGTGATCCACGCGTCTCAGCCTCCCAAAGTGCTGGGATTACAGGTGTGAGCCACTGCGCCCAGCCAACCAATGGGAAGCCCTGACGGAGCTACATACATTAAAATGAAAAGAGATGGCATAGCAGCTATGGAGGGGTCCTCAAAAAGTTCGTGGTCAATGTGTATTATCAAAAAAACTATGCAGGGATTTCAAATTCTTTTGTGCCAAAATAAACTTGTACTAACTTGTTATAACATGTCTGAACAGAATCTAGTTTGGGGAAACAGGAAAGATAAGACAACAATTTGAAGAGTCCCTATCAGAGCAATATGAATTCTGCTAAAATAGAAGTAAGAACAAAGAGCAAATTTCCGGTGAAACTTGGGTGGAAGAACAGTGACATCATGGATACTTTATGAAAAGCTTATGAGGACAATGCTCCAAAGGAATCAGCAGTTCACAAATCAATAACTCTTTCTAAGAAGGGATGAGTTCATGTTGAAGGTGAAGCCCACAGCACCAAACCATCTACATCGACTTGCCAGGAAAAAATTAATCTTGTTTGTGCCCTAATTGAAGAGGGCTGGTGATTAACAGCACAAATAGCCAACACCATAGACCTCTCAATCAGTTCACAATGTAATTGAAAACTGAAGGTTGAGCAAACTTTCCACTTAATGGATGCCAAAACTGCTGCACCAAGATCAGCTGCAGACAAGAGCAGGGTTGCCGATGGAAATCTTAAACAAGTGGGATCGAGATCCTGAAGCGTTTCTTCTAAGAATTGCAATAGATGAAATATGGCTCTGCCAGTATGATCCTGAAGACAAAAGACAATCAAACCAGTGGCTACCAAGAGGTGGAAAGGGTCCAGTCAAAGCTAAAGTGGACTTGTCAAGAGCAAAGAACTTGGAAACAGTTCTTTAGGATGCTCGAGGCATTTTGCTTGTTGACTTGCAGAAAGCCAAATAACAATAACATCTGCTTATTATGAGAGTGTTTTGATAAAGTTAGCCAAAGCTTTAGCAGAAAAACACCTGGGAAAGCTTCATCAGAGAGTCCTTCTCCACCACAACAATGCTCTTGTTCATTCTTCTCATCCAACAAGGGCAATTCTGTGAGTATTTCAATGGGAAATCACTAGGCAGCCACCTTACAGTACTGATTTGACGTCGTCTGTCTTCTTTTTGCTTCCTAACCTTAAAATTTATTTAAAGGCACCTATTTTTCTTCAGTTAACAATGTAAAAAAGTCTGTACTGATATGGTTAAATTCCTAGGATCCTCAGTTCTTTACAGATTAACTAAACGGCTGGTATCACCACTTACAAAAGTGCCTTGAACTTGATGAAACTTACGTTGAGAAATAAATTTTATATATTTTATTTTTATCTTTTAGTTCTATTTTTCTCCCAACTTTTTGAAGTCACCTCATATAAGATCACAAAAATAAATAGATAAAATGTTAAAACATTCTAGGAAAGAAAAAAAAGATGAATAATCAAATCTTGCATGGAGAGGGGAGGAATAAAAAATGGTAGAAAATTCCAAGAGTGCTTCATGTTAAAGAAAATCTTACACAGAAAAGAAAGGCAATGAAAGAACTCAAAAATAGATGATTCTGCTAATGTATTTGGTGGAAGTGTACTGATGTCTGCAACTTTGAAATGCAAGGGATTGAGGAATGGAAAGAAAGATTTAGAAAGAAAGAGAGATAGTAAAGCAAATGTAATAAAATCTTGGTTGTAGAATTTAGGTGTTAAGAAGATGGGAGTTCACTGTAAAATTCTGTCATCTTTCCTGTAGTGAAAAGTTTTTATAGTAAAATGCTGAGGCAAGAAGATAATATCTGTTCTTTAAAATTGTCATAAGGATTACAGGAGATAAATGTGGAAGGGCTCTGCTACACTATGGTGGATTTACAGATTTTAAAGATGATTAAAATGGTAGAATGGCAAAACAAGGGGAGATTAAGGAGCTAAGGAAACAAAGAGCTTTTACAGAACTAATAAGTAAATTAGAAACAGAAAAGAAAAGACATGACTGATTACCAAGTTTCTGGCATAGAGGAAATACTGAATATAATCGAAATTAATGCAGAATGAAAAGATAACATGATTAAAGTAATTAAACAGATATCAATGGACATGAAAAGCAAACAAAAAGTATCCAACTTATGGATAAATGGTATCCCTAAATGAGGGAACCTACCAAATGGAAATTAAAATATCCAATGAAAATGAGAAAAAAATTCCTGAAAAAAAAGGAAGAATGTATAACTAAAGTTTGAATGGACACAACACATTTCAGAAGATAATGACACAGGAATATCAACATCAAATCATTTGCTAGGATAAAGAAGAAATTCTTTAGGTATCCAGCCCCCCCACTCTGCCCCCACAAAAAAAAAAGTTCCTTACCTAGAAAGAAATCAGGCTGCCTTTAGATTTCTCCTAATACTACCAGATTCCAGAAAATCTCAGAAATAGGTATTTGAAATTCATAGGAGTAAGCTATGACCATAAACTTCCTAGTAAGCCACGTTTAGCAATGGGCAATCTTAAACATGCAAACATTCAAAATATTGGCTACTGTAAAAAAAAGACAGTAAGTGTTGGCAAGGGTTTGGAGAAAAGGACACCCTTATACATTGTTGGTGAGAATGAAAATTGGTACAGCCGTTGTGGAAAACCGTATGGAGATTCCTCAAAAAATTAAAAATAGAACTACCATATCATCCGGCAATCCCACTTCCGGGTATTTACTCAAAGGAAAGGAAATCAGTATCTCAAAGAGATATCTGTACTTCCATGTTCACTGAAGCATTATTTACAATACCAAGATACGGAATCAACTACATAGTGGTCAATGGATGAATGGTCAAAGAAAATGTAACACACACACACACGCACACACGTGTAACTATATGAAGTGATGAATATACTAATTAGCTTGATTGTGGTGTATATTTCTTTCTTTTTTTTTTTTTTTGAGACAGAGTCTTGCTGTCATCCAGGCTGGAGTGCAGTGGCGCCATCTCGGCTCACTGCAAGCTCCGCCTCCTGGGTTCACACCATTTTCCTGCCTCAGTCTTCCGAGTAGCCGGGACTACAGGCGCCCGACACCAAGCCCAGCTAATTTTTTGTATTTTTAGTAGAGACGGGGTTTCACCATGTTAGCCAGGATGGTCTCGATCTCCTGACATTGTGATCCGCCCGCCTCGGCCTCCCAAAGTGCTGGGATTACAGGCTTGAGCCATTGCGCCCGGCCTGTGGTATATATTTCGTAATGTATACATACATCAAATCATCAAGTTGTATGCCTTAAATGCACCCAATTTTTAATTATCAAGTATACCTCAATAATGTTAGGGGAAAGAACCCTCAGTATAACGTAATATTAAAAAGATGATAGAAGTAAGACCAGACTTTCTTGATATATCAACAAGTATAACTGAATAAACTCACATTTTAAAGATTACATTTTAAAAATTTGTTTGCGGAAAACAAAGAGATATATCTGCAGCAAAGTCACTGAGAACCTGAATGTGAATGGCTGGGCAAAGCCAGACAGAGTGAAGCCAGGGCTGTGATGGGGTCATCAGTCAAGGTGATCCGAGGGAAGGCACTGTGGAAAGGAGAAAAGCGCTGCGGAATGATAAAGAGTATAATATACAATGAAGTTCTAACTGTCAGGAAAATGTATATGCCAAATAATGGGGCACCAAATTATAAAAGGAAAAACTACAGTAAATACAAAGAAAATAGAAATTCAACAGTAGCAAACAGATTTGACTAGCCTCCCTCTGCCTATGACCAATCAATCATATAAATAACAACAATGACAAGAGATTAAGGATGGGGGTCCATGTAACAAAATGAATAATTATATCTCACACTATGCCCAGCAAACAGAATGCCACCTGCTTTTCAAAATCTATGGGACATTTACAAACGCTGGGCTTCGACCTTGATGGCCGACCTGCTTACAGAGTCGTGGGCAGGATGAAAGGAACCAGGGAGTGAGCCCGAGGCACCCAGAGAGGAGCAGCAGCTAGAAGCTCTCCCCACCTTAGGAATGAAGAAGCAAGAAGCCTGGCGAGGGCAGGAACTTCCAGCAAAGTGACAGGCAGGGTGAGCTGGAAGGATCCCCTCCTCCTGCCCTCTGCTGCCTTCCCCCATCCTGCCTGGAACACACCTGGAAGCCGGCCGGCAGCAAGATTGCTCAGGTGACACAGCCACAAACATCAGCCTTTTAGGGCCCAGAATAGGGCAGAAAAAGGTGAAAAACAGATTGGAGAGGGGCAAATGGAGAATTCAAAGCACATCATTCCAATCAAATCAGAAAAAAAATTGTAAAACATAACAGAAGCATATTTTGCTCAAATCTATGCAATGCACATAAAACCTGGAAGAAATGAATTACTTTTCAGGAAAATATGAGTTATCAAATTCGAATATAAGAAAAAATATGTAGAATGTAAAAAAAAATAGTAGATAAGTTACCATAGGAAAATATCTCAATTCCATTATTTTTGCTGAATTCCCTTGTTTTTCCAGTAAGTTTTCACTAAATTCTACTTCCTTCAGGTACACAATTAAGCCACCTGAAAATAATGATAATTTTGCTCCCTCCATCCCAGTTTTTATATCTTATTCTTTTTATATTTTCTAGCTGTACTAGTTAGTCCTTCTCACACAAGCTCAAATAATAGTGATGAAAATAGTAGTAGAAATACTATTATATATGATAGAAATACTATTATATAGAAATAGTAATGGAAATAGCCTTATATCTGCCTTTAATGTCATATTCTTGCATTTCCCTATTCAATAGGAAGCTGGTGTCTTGTTTGAGTTTGTTTCTCCTGATACATTAAGGAAGTACTTAGCTATTCCTGTTTTAGGTATGACTAAACACTTTTATCAAATACCATTTTGGCTTCAATGGAGATCATCATGGGTTTTTTCCCCCTCTAATGACCCCTTAATATGGGAAATTATTTCCCAGGTTTTGGGGTTTTTTTGAGACAGGGTCTCACTCTGTCACCCACGCTGGAGTGCGGTGGCGTGATCTCAGCTCACTGAAGCCTTGACCTCTGGGGCTCAAGCAATCATCCCACCTCAGACTCCTGAGTAGCTGGGACTACAGGTATGCGCCACCATGCCCAGCTAATTTTTGTATTTTTTGTAGAGACAGAATTTTGCCATGTTGCCCAGGCCAGTCTTGAACTCCTGGGCTCAAGTGATCCACTCACCTACGCCTCCCAAAGTGCTGGGTTTACAGGAGTGAGTCACTACGCCTGGCCCCCAGTCTTTTTTTAATACTAATTATTTCCTAATAGTAAAACACCTTTGCATTTTTGAAATGAGCCTCTCCTGATTGCATTGCGTTGTTTCTCAATTTTATTTATAGATTTGATTAGCTAACATTGTATTTCAACTTTTTGCATTAATTGATATGTTTTTATTTCTGTGCTCTTTTTGTCTGGTTTTGGTGTGAATTTTATGCTGACTCCATCAAATAATTTTGAGGTTTTCCTTTTCTCTCTAAATTCTTGGAGAGCTTAAATGTGCATTCAAATTCTATCCTTTGATGATATAGAATTCAATCTGGGTCTGGTGGTTTGATATACAAATTGGGAAGAAGAAAGCAAAATTATTATTATTCATATACCTGGAAGAATCAGAAGAATCAATTGAAAAACTATTTGAAAACTAAGAGAATTCAGTAAAGTGCCTGAACATGGAATTGATATTTAAAAGTAATATCCATGTAGCTAACTATTATTTTTAAAATGCAATGGAAAGAAAACAAAAGCCTTTCCCCAAATAACCTCTTCCCACCTCCACCTTACTCACCACTCAAATCAACCAGGACAAGCAAAGGCACACGCAGGTACACGCTCTTATCCATACATGAGAGATTATTGTGGGCTTCTCTATTAATGTACTATAACATCTAACACTATAGCATAGAACACTATGAACACTATGCACAATTATCCAAAGATCTATTTATTTTAAAATCTATTTAAAAATTATATATATACATATATATATACTCTTTTTTTTTTTTTGAGACGGAGTCTCACTCTGTCACCCAGGCTGGAATGCAATGGCGAGATCTCAGCTCACTGCAACCTCCGCCCCCCAGGTTTGAGCAATTCTCTGGCCTCAGTCTCCCAAGTAGCTGGGATTATAGATGCCTACCACCGCAACGGCTAATTTTTGTATTTTTAGTAGAGATGGGGTTTCATCATGTTGGCCAGGCTGGTCTTGAACTCCTGACCTCAGGTGATCTGTTCACCTCAGCCTCCCAAATAAAAGTTATATTTGTAAAATTTATTAGTGATGCAAATGCATAAAATCTAAGTAGCTCAGCAGTGTTCCCATACCATCATGTGGATTCAAAGACACCCGTAGGAGTACAATGCCCATTCCAGTACTTCCTATTGCATCTGCTTTCATTATTAGTAGTATCATTAATCTGCAGTTTATGGCCAGAAATATTTTAAGGTACTTGTCGATTTTATGAGGAAAGTTTAAACATAGTTCAAATCATCTGTAAATTCATTTAACTGGGCATACAGACTCTGCCAAACAGATCCAGACCACGGAACCCCACACTGCCTTGAGAACTTTGCCCTGCAGACAGGCCAGGTAAGGGTGCATATGTCAATTTTTCTAGAAATTACCAGTAAATATCTTCCAGCCCGTGTGCACACTCTGGATGTGTGGGCCCAGCACACTGCAGCAGCTGAAATGAGTTGAATGAGGCAGGGTTTGGTGAGGAAAATGGAAACCACTTGAGATCCTCCATTGTGAACGGAAATGGCTTTAACGAGGGGGAATGCAAAGCTTTCACCTGTTGGAAGGCTGGGATGCAAGGGTCAAGGAGGCCACCAAAAATTATCTCAGCTGCTCACAGCACCAAAGCAGGGGACCCTGAAAAGCTGCCATCAATTGCCACTGGGTTCCCTTTCTCCTTCACCTTCCAAATCTCATATGAGTGCCCCTCCTTGGCTGACTCTACCCAGACCTTGAGGAAGGGGATTGCAGGAAATGCAGTTGTAGGCTCCTCGCCGGCAACTATGCAGAAAAGAAAGTGGGGCAGTGAAGCCGAGTCACCAACAGGCAATCCAGCACAGCTGACACCTTTGCCACCTCAGATCCCTACACCCATACCAAACTTCCAAACAGCCAGAGCAGCAGTGTGCTGCGTCTTGCACAATGCAGCCATCCCTCACACCATCAGCGTAAATTCAATCATTCCTCTAAAAGGGAAGATGCAAAGGCCGGTCAACCAGGTATCCACCTCTGGAGAACATTCATCCCATTTCCAGCTGAGTCACGACCCCTGTTGGAGATCCCATAACTAGTGCTTCATATTAGCAAGGAGTGGACGGAGAGATAAGAGAGAACTGGGTAAATATATACAAATACACAATAAAGCAAGAATGAATTCACACGGAGCTTTTACAGCCCTGGTGGGCCTTGACAACCTTCCTTTCCCACGATCCAGGCCACGTGTCCTTCACCGCAGCCCACACCTTGGCTGATCATGGTTCATTACCTGGCAAGGTGACCCAAAACCTTCATTTCTGAAGGATCTAAGCCATGACCTATATTGGATTGTTGTATCCTTCCATTCGTTTTTACCATGTACTAGCACAAAGAGGTACCCCATGTTCCAGACACGTTCTTCTCCGGGCCCAAGCACCCAGCCAATGTGGAAGTCCTCTGCTTTGCTCACTGGGCAGTGATGTTGTGGATCCAAAGCAGCTGAGTGCCATTCACAAATTAACTTCCATGAAGCAATTGTCACATTTCTTCCTTAGGAACCAAGACTTTCATGAAAACAAGCAGGGACCATGACTGTGGAACCAGTAGCATACATTGCAAGAAAGGCCTTAGCGATCACAGAAAGGAGCCCTCCATGCAGCCACCTCTTGGTTCTCAGACCCAGGTGTCCTGGCCCTGGGAGAAACTGCATCCAATCATGGTTATGTTCAAGGCATATATGGATCCTGAAGGTAGGACCCCAGCTCTGCAGCATGCAGACCCTTAGCTAGTGCTGTTCCCAAGACTCAACGGGCCTTCTCAAGTTCTCTCGGGCCAGCAGCTCTGGGTGAAGGGCATGGTGAGACCCATGTGTGTCATGACAATGAGCCGGCTTCTGTTTCTTTTCAGTTCACTGCTAAGTGAGAAAGCACTTCAAACACCCATGCATGGTGGCACTAAGAAACAGCAAACAGTGAAGGCAAATTGTATTCACAAAGCTGTCCAGCCGGGCATGGTGGCTCAGGCCTATAATCCCAGCACTTTGGGAGGCCAAGGCAGGCAGATCACCTGAGGTCAGGAGTTGGAGACCAGCCTGGCCAACATGGCAAAACCCCATCTCTACTAAAAATACAAAAATTAGCCGGGTGTGGTGACACGCTCCTGTAGTCCCAGCTACTCAGAAGGCTGAGGCAGAAGAATCACTTGAACCTGGAAGGCAGAGGTTGCAGTGAGCCAAGATTGTGCCACTGCACTCCAGCCCTCCAGCTCAGGTGACAGAGAGAGACTCCATCTCAAAAAAAAGAAAAAAGAAAAAAAGAAAAATGTCTATTGCAGGGCAGATAGTAACTGTGCTTTCTGCGCTTTCCATGACATAAGGAGGTGGGTGGCTGAGTGGTCTTCCAGGGGCCCAGTGTCTGTCTGCTGGAGCAGGCTGGGCCCCTGCCACAGGACAGTGGGATCAGCCTCAAGAGAGAATTCCTGTTGTCCACCCCTCTGACTCAGCTTCCACAGCTCTTGCTCCAGAAAGTCTTCTGGCCTGGCCTGAGGTCCCACTCCGAGTGAGACTCCACACCCCCGCTTGGTACTCCAAAGCTCCCTGGGCTGGCTAGCTCATTCATTCCTTTGTTGTTAGTTAATTTAGTCAAGGGAGATCCAGCTCCAGCCTTGGAGGAGCTCCCAGCCCGGGCCCATCCCACGCTGTAGCATTCTCACTGCCAAACTGTGAGCTCCTTGCTGCAAGGGGCTGAAGCTAATTTCCTCCATCACCCTGTGCAGGGAACAGTGCCCAGCACAAGCTGCCAACTGGAGGAAGAGCCCCTCCCCGGGCCCCTGGTGTAGGCAACAGCCTGCCACAGAGGGGCCAAGACAGTGTCACCAGTATCTATAGAGGAGTTCCCTGTGTTCTGCACCCCCTCCTCACCACTCAAGATCCCAGCAAACAGCAGAGGCAAAATCCTTCTCTACATTCCTGCCCTGGGCCTAGAATGTTCGAGAATGTTCTTCCCTCCACTTCCTGTCTTCTTCCCCCATGCAGAGCCAAGGGTCTTCCTGGCCTACTGGGTCTCTGACTGCAAACAAGCAGACATTTCAAGACAATGCCCTGGGCTGGTGGGCTGGTGGTGGCATGAAGCGTAGGGACTCACGGGGGAAGACCTGGCTTCTTTACAGCCCCCTTAGTCGTGTTGGATTTGAAAATGTCTGCTCCACCCTCAGAGAAGCTTGGTCTCCAAGCTAATATTAGGTCACTCCCACCCCAGGCCCACCGTCCCCCAGACCCCACCAGAGGCAACTCTTAACGCACAGACGTTTGGCTCTGTCCAGAGGTTCCTGCACAGTCATGTTCATTGCGAGCATATACATAAGAAACTACTGTCCTGCCAGTTTTTCAAGGAGAGAGCATGTTGTGTATAATTTGGGCCCTTTGCCTTCCTTATCAGCCTATCTTGGAGATTGTTCATATCACCATATTTGGAGCTGACTCATATTTTTTCCCATGGCAATGCAACATTCCATTGTATAGGAATACTATGATTTAATTTAATTAACAATTCCTCTCTTGATGGATAACTAGGCTTTTTTGGTCTTGGACTACCATACAAATTCTGCAGGGAACATCCTGATGAATGAGTTTTTTTTTTCCCAATGGCATACCTGTAGAGTAAGCTCCCAGGAAATGAAACATTGATTGAAATGCTCTGTGCATTTTACATTTTAGATCAGCCAAATTGCTTTACCCAGAATTTGCACCAAATGTCCTCCCAACGATAGAATATGAGTACTTTTCTCCCGCACACTAAAAATGCTACATATCATCAAAGTTTTGCCTTTCCTAACCGGATAGATGAAAACTCTGATACACTTGCTTTGATTTGCATTTTTTAGATTAGTGAATGAGATAGAATAATTTTTCACACATTTATTGGCTATTTGTGTTGCCTTTTCTGTGACCTGACTATACATCTTTGTCTCTTTTCCTATTAGGATTTTTATCTGTTTCCTATTGTTAAATAAATTATCCCTTTATTCATCATAGTACTGCAGTTATTCCTTCAAGTTTTGATCTTTTATTATTTTGTTTTATGTTTAAAATATTTGCTTGAGCAGGGTTTCAAAACTTTATTTTGTAGTGGAGATGGTCAAACCTTTAAAGCTTCTGGATTTTGTGTCTTGCTTTAAAAGTCCTTCCTCAATGTAAAGTTAAAATTTTAGGCATTTTGTGTTTCTTTTCATTTTTTTAGAGTTTATTTTTTTGCACTAAATGTTTGATGCATATGTAATTTGCCTTGGTTTTGAGGTGAGCTAGGGATCCAGGTTTACTTATTTATTTATTTATTTTATTTTTCTGCATGGCCACTGAGTTGAATAAGTCTCTCCTTCCATGGGTTTGATATGCCACCTGCTTCAAGCCCTATATTTTTATACATACTTGGATTCTTTTCCAGACATTTATTTATGTTCTATTCTTTTTTTCTGTTTATCCTTGTGCCAGACACACTCTTCTAACTACTGTAACTTTTCTATTTGTATAGTAGGGTTATTTCTCCCTTTTTATATTCCTTTTAAGACATTTTCTGGCTGTTTTTACATGTTCCCTCCATCCCAAAGTGAACTTTAGAATTAGCTCAGAACTTTAGAATGACGTTCATTAGAACCTTGGGATTGCATTGGAGTCACAGATTCATAGAGAGAGACCTGATGTCTTCATTGTAAGAGTCTTGCGGCTGGGCACGGTGGCTGACGCCTGTAATCCCAGCACTTTGAGAGGCCGAGGCGGGTGAATCACCTGAGGTCGGGAGTTCAAGACCAGCCTGACCAACATGGAGAAACCCTGTCTCTACTAAAAATATAAAATTATCCGGGCGTGGTGCCACATGCCTGTAATCTCAGCTACTCAATAGGCTGAGGCAGGAGAATCACTTGAACCCAGGAGGCAGAGGTTATGGTGAGCCGAGATGGCACCATTGCACTCCAGCCTGGACAACAAGAGTGAAACTCCGTCTCAAAAAAAAAAAAAAAAAAAAAATAGTCTTGCTATCCAGTATGATACGCTTTTATTATTCAGGTCTTTGACCTTCAGAAGATGTTAAAGTTTTCTTACTTTAAACTCATATGTAGATAATTTTTGTGGCTTTTGTGAAGTGATTCATGTATTGGCAGCATGCTATGGGTTGAAGCCTCAGGACACACAGAGCGGTGCTTGCCCCAACAGAGCCTCTATTCTGTTGTGGAGGAGAGACCATAGATAAATATGTAATATAGTAACAGGCAGTGATAACCACTATGGGGAAAGACACAATGGAGGAAGGAGATAGATAGTCTCAGGACTGTTTCAGAGAGTGGGCCTCTCTTGGGGAGATCTTGCAGGGTCTAGGCTGTTCCAGGCGAAAGGACAATGCATGCAAAGGCTCTGGGTCCTACCAGTGTGGCTGGAGTGCGGTGAGAGAGGACAATCTTGTAGAAAACGGGGTCGGAGGGTAGTGAGGGCTAGGCCCTGCAGGGCCCTTTTGGCCATCCTCTGGCTTTTGAATGTCTTTCTAAGAGAAATGGGAGGATTTGGAGTGATTTTCACAAGAGAATGTCATCATCTGATGTCCATTTTTTAAATATTCCTTCGGCTGCTCCATGGGGAATGGACTGCAGGGAGGCCAACCTAGGCCTCCTTGCACGTTGCCCTACACAGGAGACCAAAGCCCAGCGAAGATGAAGCCCAGCTCCCCCCATGCCCTGCAGCTAAATACACACAGCCAAAGACAGGGAAACCCCAGTGACTGGCCACCCGCTCAGTTCATGACAATGGGCTTCCCCCGAGCCCCTGAAGCTCCATGGCGCATGCCTTCATCCACACAGACAGATGGTTGAGGTTGAGTCTCACATGCCCATCTCTCCCAGGACTCTCCCCATCCTCACTCTCAGCAGCGATGGTCCTGCTTCACCAAGGACACAGAGGAGATAGAAGAGAGTTTCCACAGGCTGCGTGCATCCACCAGCCGCACCCACAGCCTGCCTGCCCACCTGTGACCACTCCTGCAGGTCTGGTGGGCACCTCCAGCCCAGTATGCCCAAGCCTCGCTGCTGGTCCTTCCACCTCTTGTCCAAAACCCACGCCTCCCCACGGCCTTGCCATTCCCCTCAGTGACCAGCGCTAGGCTTCCAATTGCTCAGCTCAATATCTTAGAGTCAGCTTTGACTCCTCTGAGATCCCACGACCTGGAAACTCTGCCAGCTCTCCCTTCAAAATACATCCAGGATCTGGCCACTTCCCATCACCCTCACAGCTCACACTCCCATCACCCTCAGCATAGTCCTCCCAACTGTCTCCCCACTCCATTCCTACAATCTCAGCAAGGCTCCTGCCTGTCTCGGGGGAAAGCCCAAGTCTTCACAAAGGCTCACGGGGCCCAGGCATCTCTGACCCTGTCCCTCCACGGTGACCTCCATTCGCCACCTCAGTGTCCCACTCTGCCCTAGGGCCCTTGCGCTCGCTGCCTCCTCTGCCTGGAACATTCTCTCCATAGACACCTGTATGCCAATGCCCCCAGCTCTTTCAAGTCTGCACTGAAATGTCTCCTGCTCATTGAGGCTTACCTCGGTCACCCTATATAAAATGATGGTCAGCACTCCAATCTGCTTAGGCTGTTTTGCTTTGTCTTCGTCACCTTCCACCACACTGCATAAATTACAAATGCATCATGATGATTGTTTAATTTCTCCCCATCCTCCAAGAATGTACACTCCTCGAGGCAGGAATCCCAAGCACCTAGAACAGTGCCTGCCCTTAGAAAGGGCTCCGTAACTATTTGGTGAATGAGGAAACAAGTGAATCGTCATTACAATTTACAAACAGTCAACACCAGGAAAGAAACAGGGTTATCAGGTGTGGCTTCTGCTCTCAAGAAGCTCACAGTCCACATAGGAAGAGGGCCTTGGCAATGAGGACGGTGCACGCCTTTGCAGAGTGACTCCATTGAGCCTCAGGAGACACCATCAGCCAGAGCCCGACTCACCGCTGCCAATGGCAACGGGTCCCCGATGGGACAGAGGTGGACCATGAAGAGTGGGCCGGAGCAGAGAGGAGGCCACCTGTCACCTGCCCACTGCCTCCACGTCCACAAAGCTTCCCATAGCTCCTACAGCTGCCCAAGTTTTCCCTTGGAAAATGGCTCCTTAGATGAATCCAAGAAAAAAAAAAGCCTTTGTATAGAAGAGAGGAATCATGGGCAATGGGTTCTTGAAGGTATAAAATAGGGACTTTATAAGCATCTCAAGCCCAGGTCAGGCCATCTTGGGCTTAAGCGTGAGTAGATGACGATGTAGTCATTGATGAGAGAGGAGCTGAAGGATCCCATATGGACCAATGGAAGACTGCACCCCAAAATATCACCCAGAGCCTCCTCACCTCCCTCAGCAGTCATCCACTCACTCATCTCCTCTCAAGAAGCCCACTCACTAGTGGGTGGGGAGAAACCACTGAGCCACCAGTTACAGCACCCTGTGAGATGTGCTGCAATTTGGGGAGGTTAACAGGAGACAGAAAATGAGTTTAAATTTTCTGTGCCAGCTTATTTTGATTAGCAATGACTTCCTGGGGTAAAGCAATGCAAAGGCTTCAGAGGGGGTCTCCAGGTCTAGCAGGAAAATCGTGCTGGGTTGATTGAAAAGTCTGTCCTGGACACAGGAAGGGGATGGGGATATGGAAAACTTGGAACATTTAAAAAGAAAGATTTAAAAAAAAAAAAAAAAAACTCCTCAAAGTGACTGAGCAGAAACATATTAAAATCTAAAAGGCAATTCAATGGAAAATTATCTGACATTACGTTGGCAATGGATCTTTTAAAATGAGATCTATTACAAATAACAGGCTTAACAGGCAAATATGACCTGCCTAATCTGCCTGAAGAGGAGTTTTATTCCTCCTATTCCAATAGACCACGTGCTCTCTTAATAGAGGCTGAAGGTCCCCCAGGGGCCGCCTTCACGGAGAGATGGGCTGACTCCACGTTCTGTCCGCCCCAATTTAATTTGGAGGGTCATTTCATAACTGAAGGCTTCTAGCATCCCTTTGAGGTCAAATATTAACTCACAAGGGCAGGAAGATGAGTTAGCACAAGTTTTCAGGGAAGCAATTTTGCAATTTGTATCAAGAGCCTTTGTAATAACCCCCTGATACTGCTTCTGCAAAATCCCACAGAGGCACGGGTAAAGACGTAGACACTAAATATTCATCAAGCATTCTTGTCATAGCGAGAAATTGAAACAATCCAGAAGTGGGAAATGGTGAAATAATAAATTTGCATATTGATGGAATATTATGAAATGATGAAAAATGTTTACAAAAAGCTGTTTTAAGGGTGTGCAGAAGTGTTTTCAATATAACACTGAACTAAAATCAGAATGCAAATTTTTATTTAAAGTATGAGCTCAATTAAGAAAAGCAAGAAAGCAAGTTTGAAAATACTGGAAAGAAAACCTTGATAGTGTTAACAGTGAATGGAAGAATTGTGGGTGAGTTTTCTGCATTGTTTTATACTTTTGATTTTTCTAATGTATTACAATGAGTACACTATCAGATAAAACAATTAAAAACTTATTTTAAAAAATAAAGAAGCAGAAAGGGTGTTTCCACTTTTCAGAAGTAGAAAGGGAAACCACACTATAAAGGGAAACCAAGGCAGCCCCCAATTCTTTACCTGGACATCATCCTAGTTCCCTGGGTCCACAAAGCCAGGTGTAAAGGAAACGGGGGGCTCCAGCCTGAGGGGCAGCCACTGGGTGCGTGTCCCAGCTCTCACCGGCCCTGCAGCTTGGAATAATGAGCCATGGCCTGGGGAGGGAAGCAATGGTCCAGAGACACTCAGCTGGGCATAGCAGAGCACAGAAAACCACACAGCTCCTGCCCCTCCCAGGCCCCACGGCACCCCTGCTTACAGAGGCAATCCAGAGTGGGGGCAGGAGCTGGGTCTGGATCGGCAGGTCAGCTTTGAACGTTCTTTGCCACCCTCCTGCCCTGGAACCTTGGACCGGTTAATCAAACCTCTCTGTGCCTCAATACCATCATCTGCATTTTGGGGATGATAATAGTTCCTAACTCACGGGGTTGCAGAGACCTTGCACATAGTAAGTGCTCAGTTAACATTAGCTTTACTTTTAGTCTGCAAGGTCACTAGCCCAGGGAGTGGAGGTGACACCGTCAAACACCACTAATGTCACATTTCTCCACAGTCAGTGTGCTGGGGCATTTGTCCATCCTGGCTAGAGACCCCAAGTGTCAGTCTGCAGGCTGTGCTGGGCTGGTGGCCCCACACTCACCTGGGAACCTTCTAAAAGCTGTAATGTCCCATCCCCTTGCCCAGAGGCCACAGTTCAGGAGCTCTGAGAGGAACTGGGAATCTGCATTGTAATAACACTCCCATGTGATTCTAACTCGCATCCTGCCCTGACTGAGTCCTGCCTTAGTTCATTTTGGCTGCTATAACAAAATGCCATAGACTGGGTGGCTTAGAAACAACAAAAATGTATTTCTCACAGCTCTGGGGGCTGGGGAGTCCAACATCGAGACACCAGCAGATGGTGTCTGGTGAGGGCCCACTGTCTGGTTCATAGAAAGCACCTTCTAGTCGTAATGGCAGAAGAAGCAAGGGGTCTCTCTGTGGCCTCTTTTATAAGGGCACTAATCCCATTCATGAAGCCTCCACTCTTAACGCCTTAATCACTTCCCAAAGGCCCCACCTCCTGATACCATCACACTGGGTTAGCACTCAACATATGGATTTTTTAGGGACACAAACATCCAGGCCATAGCAACTCATCATTGTCAGCAGGTCCCAGGGTTCATTGTGTTCCATTGTTAAACAAAGTGAAGGAAACACACCCACAACATTTAACTTCATCAAGAAGGGGCCAAGCCTTCCTGTGTCTCTGCTGTTTGAGTGCATCCATCCGAAGATCACAGTAAAAACTACTAACGGTATCAACAAACAGGGGCAGTCCAGCCCAGGAACCCCCACTCTCATCACACATCACCTCCCCACTTCAGTCGACTTCCCGTGATATTTTCACACTGCTCACAGAGCAGGTTCCTCCCGTGGGAGCCACTGATTCCACTACACAGGACGAGTACCAGGCATAGCATCTTACTAAGCTGCCTGTGTTGTCACTTAGTCAAACCCTGCATTTGCCACTCCATCAAGGTTAGAAGGTTAACATTCCTATTGGAAGGCTTGAAAAGTCATTTGACCCAGGAGATTTCAAGACACTAAAACCGTCTGTCCTCAGAAAATCAGGCAGCAGTTACTAAGCCTCATGCACTATACATGTACAGAGTGCCTGATTCCAAGTACAGGTCACAGCAGCTGCCCTCCTTGGGCTGGGCTGGAGGGGAGGTAGACCCCTGAACAAACACTCCTGCCATCTTGCACATCTTGGTGTGTGCAAGAGCCACTGTGAGAGCTTCAGGTGTGCAGGGGTGAGAGGACTTCACTTCACCCGCAAGGCCAGGGAGGCCCCTGGAGGAACTGCTCCCTGGACTGAGCCTTGCACACTAAGTAGAAGTTACCTAGGAGCTGCAGGGATGGGAAAGAAAAGACAGACAGTCCAGGAATAGGGGCCACCTTGTGCAAAGGCATGGAGGCAAGAAGGGAAGAAAAAACAGGTGTTTGAGGGGCCGTGAATGCAACACCTTGGTCCTTCTTCATCTTCCACCTTTTGGGAGACTACCTCCCTTTTTCAGATGGTCACATCTGATTCCTGACAGACACAGTGATATAAGGACCTGTCCTCCTGCCATAATGCTGGGACACACTGACAGTTCCCCCAGTTTCAGAGCTCTCTGCAGGACCCTCCACCCAACCCTGCAACTCCTTCCCAGGAGTTGATCCTAGCACCTCCTAAGCTAATCCGGATCTCGGAGTTGGCTTCCTGGGAATCCAACTTGCAGTGAGTTGCAAGTCACTCAGCAGCACCTGGTGAACATTTTTAAATGACAGTGAGCAAAAGAGCATGCTCAGTCTTCAAACTTCTGGAATCAATGAAAGGATTGATGGGCACTGACTGATCTCGGGCTGGGACATGAAGGTTCAGACCCTGTTTTCTGATGCCCCTTATTTCCCCTCCACCCCTCTCCTTCCCCCAAATGAAGACACTCAGTTGTTTGATTTCAAGTCAGAGAGAATGTGTGAAGTCAGCCCCTTTTGAGGGAAGGTGGAAGCTCTGAGATCCGCCCCAGACAGCTAGGACCCAGAGAAGTGAGGTCACCTGTCCCAGGCCACACATACGTGAGGCCATATTTCCAACCAGTCTGTCTCAGTTCCAACTTGCTCTCTTTCTACTTTGCTGTCTCAACACTGGATGCATTTTGAAAATGATAAAGTTCCCATGGACACCTGAATCACCTGTGAGTGTTGCCACAGAGTTGCATTCTATGGCAAGAGGCTTTGCAGGTGTGATGAGATGGAGGCTCTGGAGACGGGGCTGTTGCCCTGGATTGTCCAGGTGGGCCCTCAGGGTAGTCGCTGTAAGGAGACAGGAGAGCCCAGTGAGGGGGAAGCGCTGTGCTGATGAAAGCAGAGACTGGGACGATGTGGTCAGGAGCCAAGGAATGCTGGCAGCTTCTAGAAAATGCTGGAGGAGGCAGTTCTAACAGGAGGGGGTGTTGGTGCTCCACACCCCCTGAGCCTCCCCAGAGAGACAGTGCACCACCGCAGAGAGCAGGCCTGGCTTACGAAGAGCGTGGAGGGGACACCAGAACCAGACACCCCCAAGACCAGGCACATGTGGACAACACAAATGGGCCAAGCCAGAGTGAGGCTGCCCTTGTGCACAGGAGACAGCCCCGTCCTGCTCTGCGTTGCCAGGGTACCAGTCAGAGAGACCCAGGGACTCCTGAGAGCAAGGAGCAAACTGTGTCAGGCCCAGCAGGGAGACAGGATCTGGGCAGGCAGAGCTGCAGCAGGCTGAGGCCACTCTGCAGACCACGCAGAGGGGAGGGACTTCAGGATCAATGGGGTGGGGTGGGAGCACCCCCCACGCTTCCTGAGTAGCTGTCCGCGGAAGCTTCAGTCTGTGTGGATTTAAGCCTGAAAAGTGAAAAAATCAGTGCACAAGTTCAGGGTGAGTGGGGGCTGGCCAGGCAGAAGCCCTGGGAAAGGCCTGGGAAGGTTTGGGGTTATCTTGGTTTCTGGTTTGTACCCATTTGTTTTTGACACCAGCAGCATATACGCATTTATTCAAACATTGAGTGACTATTTCTTATGCACCCGCCACAGGGTCTAAGGTACAGTACCTGGGGATCCTCACATGGGCAGAGCAAACTCCCAGCCTTGGGGTGTAGTCAGCTTTGTCCTGAGAGCTGTACTCTCTCCACCTCACCACACTGCCCCACTCCAGTTCAAACCAGAGGGCAGGCTAGGGTAAGAAGAGTAGATTTTGTGAGATTTCAGCCCAAATACAAAAGGCCCTGCTACCAATAAGGAGTAAGCTGGGCCCTGACCCAGACCCTGGTATCTGGAGGCACAGGACATCCCATCACTCCTGAGGGAGGTGCTTTTATTATCCCAATGTTTGAGTCAGGAAAGCTGAGGTGAACAGGGAGTAGCTGCTCAAGCCTCAGGCCACCAAGCAGCCCTGCCTCCTGGGGGTCTGTCCATCTAAACCATGTATAGATGGCATCTCGACACCTCACCCACCCCAGGGGGGCTTGCAGGTTCCCCTCTGAGGCCTCCTGGAAGAGATCACATCACAAGCACTGGAGAAGGGTGCTGACTTGTGCCGCTGCCAACAGGGTCTGACCACTGAGGGCCCTGATGCTGGGCCACCCACTTTAACCCACAGCCATGGATTGAAGCCTCTCCAGCCAAATAGACCCAGGCTCAGATGGCAGGGACCAGAATCTGAGGAGGGCAGTGGGGGCCGGATAGCCAAACAAGCCGGGCTCCCAGAGAGGACCGAGGCATCCCCATCCTGAGAACACACACAGCCAGACACATTCCACACCTGGGGAAACTGAGGCCTGGAGGAAGAATGGTCCAAAGCCAGCCAGCATGAGCTGGGCCTGAAACCTAGGTCATTGGCCTGGGAACAAGAGGAAAACCAGGGTGCTGACGGGGAACCACAGTGATGTTGGCAGGTGGCCCAGGGAAGTCTCCTTGGCCAGTCGTGGACTAACAGTCCCCAGACCACTGCTCTTGCAGCTGAGGAAAGAGAAGGAAGGGTTTCCTTGCTGAACCCTAGAAGAAACAACAATAACGTCCAGATGTTAAAGGCAAAATCACTTCCTCTGAAAAGAAATGGTGTTTTTAAGAGACAGGCGGCTGAGCACAATGCCAGCCCCAGCAGAGGGCCCAGCAGGGGCAGCCAGCGCCCTGTGGGAGACATGCTCCAGGAATGGTGTGGCTCCCCTGATTTCTGTGCACCCCCCAGCAACCAAGGAGGGGCTCCTCGTGTCCACACTGGGCTCAGTTCAAGGTTGAACATTACCAGGCCCAGTGGCCACGCTGCCCAAGCCAGGCCAGCCACACATCCAGGGCTAGGAGAGAGCCTGCCACCATCCTCTCCCAGCCCCCAAGACTAAAGGCCATTGCTGATGTGCAGTTCCTGGGCAGCCCCCCACCAGTATAGAGGTGCTGATTCAGCAGGCCTGGGGTGGGTCTGGATTCCCACGCAGGTGTCTGGGAATCAGAGCTTCCCATCTCCACCCAGGGCATCTGCAGGCACGTGGCTCCCAGCTGAACAAACTCCAGGATAGGGAAGCTCCCAGCCTGCAGCCAGCATCTGCACGTGCACAGCTCCTGTGGGCATGCCTCCTTTTCATCCAGGAGAACTTGGTGGAAGGCGGGGAGCTGCCTGTCCCTCAGAGTGGGAGCCCACACAAAGGAGCCTGGGACTCCTGGTCCAGGCTGTACCCCAGCAATTAGAAGAAAGAGAAAATAACTAACAAATGCTCAGAAAGCCTCCCTCCCCATACCCTGGGTACTAGTGATCCAGAATTTTCCCTGCCATCACTTTGAGAAGGAGGTAATAACAAGAGATAAGGTCCTGCTGGAGGTCCTGGGGTGGGTCTGATGCCACCTCCACTCCTGTGGCCAGAGGCCCAGACAGTGTGCACTGGGCTTTATTCAAAAGTCCGGAGAGCACCCTATTAATGGATGCAGAGGCAAGAAAGGGCCTTGGGCACCAGAGAAATGTCTCTAACAAGAAAGAGGCTGAAATAGTTTGGGGACATTAATCAGGAAGTCCAGAGCCCTAAATGGCCCTTTCGCCCCGATCCCGGTCCAGCTGTGTTTAATTGACATGTGATATTCTGAACTTCCTTCCGGATTGCCAGTTGTTGAGAACCTGAACCTGGGCTGCTGGCCTGGCTACAGCCTGAGACTCCCCACCCTTGGGCTGGGTGGGGTCTGCAGGGACTGAACTCTCAGGGACTGAGCCCTCACTGGTCAGGCCTGTTCAACTTGGGAGGGAGGGTCCCTTCACCCAGCATTCACCCCTCAGCCTGGTCCTCCTGGTCCCTACTCTGTTCCAGGTCCTCTCGCCCCTGAGTAGCTGGGACCGCACTCTAACCAACTGGCTCTGCCCTCTTCCAGGCCCGGTCTCCGCATCTGCTTTCAGAAGGCACCCACATCGGCCAGCAGGTATGAGCCCTGCCACAGCCTTCAGCTCATCCCAGCACCTCCCATCTATGGCAGCTCCCGTGCCAGCATAGATGCCTGGCCCTGCCACTGCACACCTCAGCTGTTTGGATGCTGGCATGGCAGGAGCAGAGCTAAGGAGAATAGCTTCTCTGATTGAGAATCGGACACACTCAGGGAAATGCTGGCAGGCACAGCAGAGGGGCCCTCATCCCTCATGGAGGCAGCACCTCCAAAGGCCCAGGCAAGTAGCTGCCAAAGAGGCCCCAAAAGCCCCCGGCATGCTGGAACCGTGCACAGCCTACATTATTCTTCCGAGAGAGAGGCCCAGGCCTGCTTCTAGGGCACTTCGGGTCAGCTCCATGGTGCTCTGCTCACCAGCAAAGTGGGGCAGCCCAGACCAAACAGTGCCCACTACAGCCCAGCCAGCATGCTCCCTAATCAGCACCCACAATAGCCCCCACACCCTGCAGGACCCAGAATGTTCTACAGCCCTCCCCCACCCCCACTGTCCTGTGACCTTGGAGCTCCCAGGCCCGGGTTCCGCAGGAGGGGGCTTTCATGAGCACAGACCTCCCCCCCGTGAAGAATAGGGGCTGCCTCGTTGCCCTCTACCCGTTGCGAGGAACACAAACCCACCCAGGGAAGAAACCAGGCAGCAAAAGCCCTTCCGTTCTTTGCACAGGTCGAAAGGGAGCTCAGCTCTTCCCCTACTGTCGGCAGTTACTGAAGAAATCTGTTCTCACGAATTTAAGTACTGTCCGGCTTTGTTGATCTTTGGCTCCACCTCAGACATCAAATGACCCTGCTATGCCAAAAGGAAGGCATTCGTGAGGAGCTCCAGAGACACTCGTGAGTTAGGGTGACATCACAGTTTCATTGAGCACCATTGGTGGCATTTTTGTGCGCACAGATGTGAACGTGCCCAGGCCCCACATCCACTAAGAGGAAGAACTGCAAATATAAACCATGTCCCTCTGACTCCAAAACCTCCAGGTTTTCAGCCAGAACCAAGTGGCAATGTGTAAGAAAGCCACACATGTTAGGTGTAGCCATGTCAGGAACTGAGACACTTTGCAGGGGCAAAATCCCAGGGTTCACTCTGGTAGGGAATTTCAAGGTTCTTAAACAGTCATCCAGACCCTTACATGAGAGAGAGGGAAGGAGGAGGAAGGCAGAGGGAGGAGGAGGGGAAGATGAAGGGGAGTGGGAAGGGAGGGCAAGCCCGGATGTCCAGGTGACTGTCCCCTGCCCTCTTTCTTCCTCAGCCCCTCTTCAGCCTTTCCCAAAAGGAAGCTGTAGGGTGGAGGACCGCCCAGAAACTGATTTCCACTGTAACTTCAGGAGGACATGCCTCTCCGAGCAGAGAGCCTCAGTGCTGAGCTTCTGTCTGCAGGGAGTTTCTCTGGGAATTTATGAGACGCTGTAGAAATGCTGACGGTGTGGTTTTGGCCACCCCAGCAGGCAGCCCAGTGCTCTCATTAGACTGGCTTCCTGCAGGCGACAGGGATGGGTAGGGAAGGCTGTGGGGCACAGGGAGGAGGTGGATGGCTGACACAGGATAGGTGCCCGTGCATGGGGGCTGCCCAGCAGCCCAGACTCCTGGCAGGCAGGAGGGACCATGGGCTTCTACAAACCCACCTCTCGCTGCGGTCCCTGGGTTGCTAAGTGAGGTCACACCAGCCCCAGGGTGGGGTGGGTGCAAGGCCCAAGGACCGCAGGGCCTGAGACAGGCCACAGGGCAGCAGGGACTTCCACAGGAAAGCTGGGCTACTGAGCAGTGCTTGTCCTAAGAACCCCTCCGGTCTCTCTCCTGAAGCTCATTTGCTCCTTTGACCCCAAAACAGGACAAGAGATTTCACACGGAAGAAAAGGCCCTTTTCCCCTCAGGATCCCAGCTTCCCAGAATTCCTTTCTGATTCATCAGGTATTCACATTTTCTCAATCCTGCAATGTCCACATATTTTCATGTTTTTTTAAAAAATGCATAATAATCACTACCAGTTATTGAGGGCTCAGCATGTGGCCGGCCCATAGTGAGGCATGAGCCTGCAGGGTCACAGTGAGCTGTACTGCCTCCCCTCCTGAGAGCAACCCCTTGGAGGAAGTGATAGAGACAAGGAACCCCAAGTCCAGAGAGACTGAGAAACCTGCCCCAAGTCACACAGTGAGGAAACTGGGCTGAGGCCGGGGAAGCGCTGAGTGCATGTGTGGTGACATAGCAGAGTGTTTTCACATCCATTCCCTCACATGATTCCAATGCCTGGAGAAGTAATCAGGGCAGGAATCACCCCGGTTAACAGATGTGAAAACTGAGACCAGAGAGGGCCCAGCCAGGAACAGCGGGGCCTGGGGAGAGAAAGCCAGTTCGAGCCTAAACATCCCATGTTCTGGTCCCCAAGTTGTTCTACCCTGCCAGGTAAACTTTTCTTTGAAAACAATTTTAAAAGATTAAAAATTAATAGGGATAATGTGATGTTGTGACTGGATCAAGCCTGGGGCAGAGGAGAAACCACTGGGAAGGGGTAAGGACAGTGAGGGACTGAGCCTGGTCAGAGGACAGCAGGGAGCAGCCAAGTGGACGAGGAGGTCCCTTGGAGTGAGGAGAGGAGCTGGCCGGGCATGCTGCAGGCTGGGCAGCTGCCCACACAGGTGGCTGGACAGTGACCACCCTTCCAGACACATTGTGGACATCCTTTCAGGCTAGCCCACTCACGCCTCCACCTTGAGAGGATGGTAGCCCTGATCCTCACACAGGCAGAGGCAGGTGCCGTGCCCGGAATCTCTCCTGAGAACACAGAGCCTCTCCCTGTGACTTCCCCAAGCCCAGGAAGCTTTCTGGGGCCAGATCACTGTGTGTGTGCACGCGTGTGTCTGTGCTTCTGCCCCAGTGCTGTGGGGTCTGAGGGGTGGAGGCAGGAGGTCCATCCAGCACAGCCGCCCTGACGCAAGCCTGGCGCCATCCCACTCAACATCTCACTGCCTTCTACTAGGAGAATGATCCAGCTGCTGGGTTCTGCCCACAGATTTTGATACTAAGTAATATTTCCAGCGAAAGTCTTGTAAATTGATTTGTAGGAAAGGCGGGTGATGGAGAAAAATGGGGAGCTGCAGACGTTGAATTCAATACCAAATAATCTAATATGCCCAATTTCATTTTATTCTCCTACCTTTGATGTTTGCAAGCAAATCATTGGCACTTTGGTTTGCACATATATCTCAATGCAAAATGGTGGAGTGGCAATAAATAAATGCATTATCCAGATAAATGGCTGCTGGTCAGGGTGAAACAGCAGAGAATGGTCGGTGCTTTCCAGTGATTTACAAGCAGGAAATTCACTTATTCTCCCCTGACCCTTGGCTGTTTCTGGCTCTCACAATTCTAGAAAAGGGAGAGTGGGCAGAGAAAAGCATAGATAACAGGAGGAGGAAGACTCAAGGGCCCCCAGGCCTGGGGAATAATCAGGCGATAATGATGTTTTGGCCTCCAGGGCCATAGTGCTTCCCAGAGCCTCAGACTGATCTCTGCTTCCACCTTTGAAATATTCAACCAATCCTACACATCAAAGCATCTTGCCCCGCCGCCCTCCTTGACCTTTCCCCTTCTGCTTCCCAGGCCATGTCATCCCTCCTGGAGGCTATTGAAACACACTGCCAGCCATTGAGTCTCTCATGGCTCTCCTCCAATCCAGCCTGCCCAGAGCTGCTAATGACAGGGTCCTAACACTCAAATCTTGCCATGGCACTTCCTGCTTAACTCCTCAGTGGCTGTCCTTTTCCACAATCCGCTTCACTCCGGAAACCTCCCACTAAAATGCGCTCTCTGACTCTTTCTTTTGTTTTTCCCACTCAAATGCATGAATAGGCTATGAGCTCTTTAAAAGCAGGGGTTGTGTCTAATTCATGTGCCAGCTCTCCAGCACCTAGTACAGTGCCTGGGATGCTGGACAGGAGGATGGTGGAACAGGCGAGTGAGTGGGTGAATGGATGGATGGGTGGGTGAGTGGATGGATGAGTGGGTGGGTGGGTAAATGGATGGGTGGATGAATAAATGGATAATGTGTGAATTATGGATGAATGTGTGGATGCATGGATGGAAGGATAATGGGTGTATGAATGGGTGTATAGATAGGTGGGTGGATGGATGGATGGATGGATGGATGGATAATGGGTGGATGAATGGGTGTATAGATAGGTGGGTGGATGGATGGATAGATGTGTGGATGGATGGATGGATGGGTGGGTGGGTGGCTGGGTGGATAATGGGTGAATGGATGAATGGGTGGATAATAGATAAATGAATGGGTGCATAGAAAGGTGAATGGATGGATGGGTGGATGGATGGATAGATGGAGAATGGATGGATGGATAGATGGGTGGATGGGTGGATAATAGGTGAATGGATGAATAGGTACACAGATAGGTGGATGGATGGACGGGTGGCTGGATGGATGGAGAATGGATGGATGGATGGATGGGCGGATAGGTGGATAATAGGTGAATGGATGAATGGGTGGATAATGGGTTGATGGGTGGATGGAAGGATGGATGCATGGATGGATAATGGGTGAATAGATAGGTGGGTGGATGGATGGATAGATGTGTGGATGGATGGATGGATGGATGGGTGAGTGGGTGGATAATGGGTGAATGAATGAATGGGTGGATAATGGATGAATGAATGGGTGCATAGATAGGTGGATGGATGGATGGATGGAGAATGGACAGATGGATGTATGGGTGGATAATAGGTGAATGGATGAATGGGTGCACAGATAGGTGGATGGATGGACGGGTGGCTGGATGGATGGAGAATGGACAGATGGGTGGATGGGTGGATAATAGGTGAATGGATGAATGGGTGAATAATGGATAGATGGGTGGATGGAAGGATGGATGCATGGGTGGATAATGGGTAGATGAATGGGTAGGTAAACGGATGGCTGGGTGAATGGATGGTTGGGTGGATTGGCAGATAGATAGTTGATGGATGGGTGGTGGGTGGATGAGTGGGTGGATTGATGGGGTAGATGGGTAAATGGCAGTGGGGACATGGAAGAGTGGGCTGGTAGGAAAGTGAGTGAGGAATGACTGTGAAAGAAAAAAGATTCATTCTGGGCCTTTTGGATTAACTTCTCTGAGGCCTTGAGAAGTCTGTCTGTAGTCTAAGTACCATAAACCTCTGGGAAAGCTTACATTTCACATCATACCCCCTGTGTCTGAGCTCCATGGCAAACCCAGCTCATCCTCCCTGTGGGCACAACAGGCCTACATTGTGCCTTCAAGGCCTCACCTTCCTGGTCTGGTCACCATTCTGGTAGCTGCTCATTCAACAAAGCATCTCTCTCCCCCAGCTTTTTTTTCCATCCGTCTGCCATGATGTAGGTCATTGATTAAAACGAACTGTCACAGTCACAGACAGAGCCCTGCAGCCATGGTATAGAAAATGCGTCTGAATCCAATGCAGCTCCTCGCCCAAGCTGTGGGTGCAGAAGCCTGGCCTACTTTGGGTCGATCTAATTGCAGTCGCCCCGCCATGTGGTGCCCTGTTCCTGTTTTTTCCACAGCAACATAATTAGAAATGTTATCCAGTGTTTTCCAGAACTCACAGTGTACTTTATTTAAGAGCACTGGGTCTTAAGGCTCAGCATATCTGCCCAGTGAAACTGAATGTCATGAAGCCATGGCTTGTTTTTAATGAGCCCATGCAGGCCCCCAGGAATCACTGTGTTGTTTACAAACTTGTTTCCCTCTCTGAGTGTTTCTTTTCCCAAAGAATAAATGCTCACCACAGGGATGTACAAAGGGAAGTTGGGCAGTGTTTCAAATCATACAGATAACTCAACAATTGGCTAAAACCCCAATCCCAGACACCCACCCTGGAGCCGTCATGCTTCTGCCTCCAGGTTGTCCCCAAGTGCATCAAGGAGGCCTGCGTGGAGCTGGGCATGCATCCCTCCCCAGCTTCTAGCTCTGTAGACTCTCCTGCCTAGGCCTGCACCGCCTCATTTTAAAAGATGAGTAACAGTAGCAACCTCAGGTTGTTGTGAGAAGCGGGAAGTCAGGAGGACAAGCATGTGCCAGGTACGAGGCGCCACACAGACACCAGCTGGTGAATGAGGACAGTGGCCCACAAGCACAGGGCGCCATCCCTCTGATCTTCTCCAGTCCTCCTCCCCAGAACTCTCCCAACCATTCCTACTCTTTGGAGCATCCTCTCGCCCCTCCCTCCCCTGGGCTGGATGGACCCTTCCACACAGGCCAAACTCATTCTCATGGCTCCCGGCACAGGGCCCATGCACTTTCATGGGCCCCATAGGCCCAGCGGGTGTCCACACAAGCTTGGCTTACAGAGCAGGAGCAGCTGAGTTGAGTTCTGCCACTCCACAGACACAGGACACGGCCCTACTTGCTCCCCCAGGAACTACATGGCCTCTGAAGGACAAGGAGACAACGGGCTCCTGGCTTCAGATGGCTAATTGAGCATGCACCCCTGATTTCACCTCCTCCCAACGCCCCACTCCAAAATAAACAACACAGGAAGGAAATTTTTTTAAAGCCATAAATCCACAAAAACAAAGAAAACAGGAGAGATGCGATAGCAAAGGAAAAGGTGGGAAGTAAACTGAAAGAAGGAATTCCTGAGTCAGCAGTGAAGGAGCCAAAGAATCAGCGCGATTCACCCTGCAGACCCCTCAGATCGCCCAGAACCCGCAGCACCAGCAACTCCTGTAACCAAGGCCAGGGGGTGAAGATAAGATCTAGAGGCTGCTGGAGAAGTAGTGAGACCCCCGAGAGCCCCCCTTCCATTCTGCACCTAGCAAGGGAAGCGCCCCTGCCCTTACCACCACCCTCCCCTCCCCCCACCTCCTGGAGATGACTGGAGGCTCCCCTCTGAAGACGGGTAAGCAGAGAGTGTGAGGCGGATAGGCACAGAGAGCACCAAGAGCCCTTCCCTGCACGTGGCCATGCGCCGTCTGCATGCACGCTTCCCCTTCCTGGCTCCCAGAACAGGGCAGCCAGACCTTTTACCCCTCAGGTAAGAGACGAGAAGGGAACTCAAGACCTAAAGGTGAAGACACCGGGGTCCCCGTAAGAGCCTCTCCCCTCCCGATCGCTCCACATGCCCCACCTACCCACTCCCAGCTCCCAGCCAATGGTTTCCCTCCTGCTCTTGGGTCAAGAGGAATCAGATATCCGAGCAAAGCGTCCATCATGACAGAGAGAGAACTAGCAACTTGGGGGGAACCCACACAGAAAGAGAGATGCAAACAAAACCGCTAGCCATAGCCTCTAAGAGACACAGAAAGTATTGCAGCCAGGAAATAAGAAAGGGCGCTCTAAAAAAGAATGTCCGGAAAACAAAAGAGAGCTCCTGGAAATTAAAAACTGTATAACACAAAGTTTAAATTGATAAAGGCAATGGCATAATAAAAAGTTGAGGATATTTCACAGAAAGGAGAGAAAAAAGCAAAGAGCTAGACAGCAGGATAGAAAACAGTGTTTTGAATAGAGGACCCGTCTGTGAAGCGAGGCCGTGTAGCCAGCATCCTCACTGACCCATCCAGATGCCCGCCCTCTTTTTCTGCGACTTTTCCTCCCGTCTCCCAGCGTTGGGGTGCTCTGCTCTCAGCCCTGCAGCTGCACCTTCCTGCAGGACTCCTCTTCAGCCACCAGAGCCACTTGGCCTGTATCCACTGGGACTAGAAGTGCTGGGAGACTAGATCCCCCTGGATGGCCTTAGGCAGTAACAGCCAGCTGCAGGAATGTAAAAACCAGCTCCCTTACCTTAGGGCAGGAAGACGCCGAACTGCAGCTTCAGCTTTCACACTCCAGTTCCCTGCTGGACCAACCCAAGGCCCTTCCATGGGACTTTGCCTGAAATCTCACCTCTTCCCTCCCCTGCTTCCCGACTCCCTCACCCATTGCCCTCAAAGTCACTGCACACAAACCTCATCTAAGGGTATCCTTCTGGGAACCTGACCCAAGACAGTGTACATATTCAAATAATAACTGGAAAAAAATTCTGAAAAAAAAAACAGAGGAAACAGAATAAAGGAAATCAAATAAACAAGAAAAAACCCTGCACTGAAGATTCCCAGACTGAGGGGTCTGCAGAGTACCCAGAGAAATGGATGAAGACAGAGCCAGCCTAAGTCACCTCACTGAGACAGGTTAGAACACGGAGATAAAATCAGATTCCACAAGTTTTCAGCAAGAAGAAAAACAGATCCCATACATTGGAGTAAGACTTAGCAATGCCTTTGGACTTCTCGGAAGCACACAGAAGCTAGAAAACCAGGGAGCAATACCTTCTTAGAGAATAATTACTTCCCACCAGAGTTCCATGCCCAGGCACCTATTTATCATCTGTGAGAGCAGAATGGAGATAGCTTCAGATAAGTAAAGCCTAAAACATTTATCTCATGCTTCCTTTCTCAGAAGATACTGGAGAAAATGCGCCAACCAAGAAACAGGCAGGCCCAGGATTCAGGACACAGGAGACCCTTCACAGGAAAAATATAAAGGGAACCTCCAGGACCAAGGACAAGGAAGACCCCACAGGACAACCCTGTAAGCCAGAGGGCAACCGGTCCACAATGGACTAGGGTGGCTCAAAGGACAGACTCAGCGAGGGCTGCCATCCATCACCTGCTTCTGATATTCTACCCCCATCAACCTTAGTGGAACTACAGAGGAGATATCCAACCAAGGGAATACATCAAGGAAGAGGGACCCAGGGTCTGGCATACAGGGGCTCCATCCCAGAAGGAGTCCAGGGATGGGAGTAAAGGAACTTGCCATAAGAGAGTCACACAGCAGGCCTGGAGAATAATCAGCCCAGAAAGAAGGAGGCTGGAGACCTCCAGGATATAACTTAGGACTATTAGACCACCCAATGTAATTGACCCTGTGGAAACTGTCATAGAAAGGTAATGGAAAAGTATAAGAAGAATAAGTACAGAGAAAACTAAGCAAATGAAAAATAAAGATAAGCCAGTTACTAATTTCAGTGAAAAATACATATATAACTATAGTATATTATATGGCTCTGCTTTGAATAATATTTGCATTAGCATATTATATAACCTGTAAATAAGAAAATTCATTGAGAAAACATGGCAATAACTATAGTAGTCCCAGCTTATCCACCAGGTATACGTTCCAAGACCCCCCAGTGGATGCCTGAAACTGCAGATGATACTGAACCCTACACATTCTGTTTTTTTGTATATATATATACCTATGATAAACTTTAATTTATAAATTAGGCACAATAAGAGATTGACAATGTCAACCTAGGCCAGGCACAGTGGCTCATGGGCTGGGCGCAGTGGCTCATACCTGTAATCCTAGCATTTTGGGAGGCTGAGGCAGATGGATCACTTGAGGTCAGGAGTTCGAGACCAGCCTGCCAACATGGTGAAACCCCATCTCTACTAAAATTACCAAAAATTAGCCAGACGTGGTGGCACACACCTGTAATCCCAGCTACTCAGTAGGCTGAGGCAGGAGAATTGCTTAAACCCGGGAAGTGGAGGTTGCAGTGAGCAGAGTTCATGCCACTGCACTCCAGCCTGGGCGACAGAGCGAGACTCAGTGTCAAAAAAAGACAAAAAAAAAAAAAAAAAAATACCAATGCCAATCTAAAGGAAGAAACTGAGGTAAAGTTAATATAAGTAGAGACTTTTTTTGTAATAGGTTTGGGGACTGCAACTCAGGAGACACAGATTCGAGTTGCCCTGAATATATGCTCCAACTGGCAGCAGTTCCAAGTGGGATTTTCAAGAGAAAAAGAAAGGGCAGTTCCTAAGCTGAACAAAGGCTATTGCTACACATTGTTTTTTGTATCACAAATTCCAGGAACATGAAGACAGTGATAGGAGGTCACATTGTGCAAGTTGTGCTAATATTACAGATAATTTATCAGCTAGTCTGGAAACTACAGGGAAGAAAAAAAATCAAAATGCATTTTAAAAATTAGCCCTGGGGATGGGTGCAGGGTGCAGGACTAAAATCTCATGCTCATGTCTCCCTGGGCCTGATACGTTTTGCAGACCTCACATTCTTCAGACTGCTCTGAGTCATTTTTCTTCCTCATTTTCCCCTTTTGACTGAGAGCTTTCTCTTATAAAAGCATTGATGAAGTCTGGGTGTGGTGGCTCATGCCTGTAATCCCAGCACTTTGAGAGGGCAAGGCGGGCAGATCACAAGGTCAAGAATTCAAGACCATCCTAGCCAACATGGTGAAACCCCATCTCTACTAAAAAATCAAAATGCATTTTAAAAATTAGCCCTGGTGATGGGTGCAAAATTACAAATATTACAATTACAAATAATACAAAAATTAGCTGGGTGTGGTGGCACGCACCTGTAGTCCCAGCTACTCGGGAGGCTGAAGCAAGAGAATCGCTTAAACCCAGGAGGCAGAGATTGCAGTGAGCGAGATAGCACCACTGCACTCCAGCCTGGTGACAGAGCAAGACTCCATCTCAAACAAAAAGCATTGATGACCAACATTTTAAATGTAAGTTTGTCCCATGTCACTGAGGAGGCTCATTCCCAAGTAATTTCATCCCATGTCAGAGGGAAACGGGAGAGGTACTATGGCTTAAGAACTTAGTGAGTTCTCAAGGCCAAGTTGACTGGCAACACAACGGGACAGAGCAGTGAGATCTCAGTCAGGCTATTGCATACAAAGGAACAGTGGTGTGTTGGATCATTTCTAAGCATCCAGCCATCATGATTTTAGTTTTTGTTGTTGCCTTTAGACATCTAGAAATACAAGGCATGATCAATTTAAGGATCAAAAATACGCAACTAAGAACAAATATTAACAAAATCATTTGAAATCCAGACCTGCAAGTGTTCCTTTTCCTGAAGGTAATCAGTCAAATGCTGTAAGGGGTCTGTTTTTCCAATGTCTTGCAGCCATCTTGCCCTTTGAGTGATTTTTTCTAACCAAGTTTCCACTTCTCATCCTGCTTAGGAGCACAAGGCTCCTGGCTGTGGGCCAGCTTCAGTTGGAGATCTCAGTGATGGAAGATGTCCACTTAGGCAGCGCTGCCCTTTTAAAATGAGGAATGTGAACCCGTGAGTCAACGCCATTAAGCTACACAAGGATTGATTAACAATATCTGATATGGTCCCTTCCAATATGGTTGGAAGGAGTTCTTTATTTCACGGCGTTTCCAATAAATAAAATTGGAATAAAATTGGAAGCCATGATCTTTGATGACTTCATCTCTGGGGAGCTCGCTGTTAAAATAATCCTTAATTAATTTAGAAGTTTTAGTGAGAAGCTTTATAAGGCCTTGGCAATCATGAAGAATATCACCTTTAAGGAGAGCTAGTTCCACTCCTTCATCTAGGTGGGTGGGTTTTCCTGCTCTTATCCCAAAGACAGAAAGCTGATGCTTTCCAAATGGGGTAGCACGTAAGTTAAGTGACACCAACAGAAGCGCCTTAGGCCAGGTAACGTTAAAAGTCCCTGTAAGCCTTGCCAACTAATTTTTTTTTTTTTTTTTTTTTTGACAGAGTCTCTGTCTGTCTCCCAGGCTGGAGTGCAGTGGCGCGATCTCAGCTCACTGCAAACTCCACCTCCCAGGTTCCAGTGATTCTCCTGCCTCAGCCTCCTGAATAGCTGGGATTACAGGCGTGCATAACCAGGCCCGGCTAAGTTTGTATTTTTAGTAGAGACGGGGTTTCACCATGTTGGCCAGGCGGATCTTGAACTCCTGACCTTAGGTGGTCTTCTCATCTTGGCCTCCCATGCCAACTGATTTTTATCATCTCGTTTGTGCATCCCACCAGTCTGGAAGACTGAGGGTGTCACGCACAACAGAAATGCTGAAAAATAGGCCATAAATGACAAGTAGGATGAAGGATTTGTCACTGAAATGGGTTCCCAGGCTGCTGTGAAGCTCAAAAGAACCACCCCCAGAAAAAATAGAACTTAACGTGGCCCTGGTTAAAGATGCAATTGGCAAAGAAATTTGGTCTTTTTGTTTTCAGTTTACTTGAAAGGTGAACAAAAATCTTTTACTATCTCTTATTAATACTACAAAAGAATCTTACTCAAAAGAAAAAACAAATTCAACCTTTGTATTAGTGTATTACTAATATTAAACCTAATTTTAATAAACCTCATAAACAGATTTATCTAATCAGCTTTGACCACAAAATAAGATTTCCATAAATCTTCCATTTAAAGCAACCTTTAAATAACTAGGCAAAAATACCTTTTATTTAACAAGGTAACACATTCTCTGTCTATCTTATCATTTTCTGTCTTTCTTATAATTTTCCTTGCCAAAACCATATCCTACTTTTCTGTTTTTTGTTTGTTTGTTTGTTTGTTTGAGACAGAGTCTTGCCCTGTCACCAGGCTGGAGTGCAGTGGCGCAATCTCAGCTCACTGCAACCTCTGCCTCTTGGATTCAAGCCATTCTCCTGTTTCAGCCTCCCAAGTAGCTGGGATTACAGGCACCCACCAGCAAACCTAGCTAATTTTTGTGCTTTTAGTAGAGACAGGGTTTCACCATGTTGGCCAGGATGGTTTCGGTCTCCTGACCTTGTGATCCGCCCCCCTCGGCCTCCTAAAGTGCTGGGATTACAGGTGTGAGCCACCGCACCCGGCCTCCTACTTTTCATATACATTCTGCTTATAGAATTGTTTTTCTTACATCTAATAGTTTTAATTATATATATAAACTACAATCTTAACTCTTGGCAACCGTAATTTCTGGTGAAAAACCAAGAAAGTAAGTAATTTTAATTGTTATGTATCAGGTACAGAGCCCAGGACAGAGGACAGAGCTGTGAAGACAATGCCTGCAGGACCTGATCCCTCCCAGCATGACTGGGAGGCAGAAGCCAGCAAGATGTGTTGGGCTTGGCTCTGCCCCACAGCTGGTGGCCTAGACACTGTGAACATCCATATGACTTCAGTTCTCACCACGGCCACCTCCTAGACCGCAGAATCTAAAGGCTCAACACCAAAGATGTAAGCTCACAGTAAGATGCGCACAAGACTCCAGGGAAGCCCAGCCACCTGCCCTCACAGCTTTAGCTTACAGAAAAATCACACAAGCATCAAAAGTATCACAGAAGCAACAGCTTTATGACCTTAAAACATCTAGCAGAGACAGTATGCATTTGTTCGCCAGTAGACTTGGTCAAAAGAAATGTCTAAAATTCTGAAGACATTTCTATTTTGTTTTACCAACAATTTTTAAGCTAGCTTTGTTTACCAAAGATTGCTAAAGTCATGTAAACTTGAAAGCATTTGGGCATGCAATTTGTGAGTACTCATGCACTTATAAGTCAATTTGGTACCACACAGAAAACATACGCACAGACATGTACACATGTAAACATAAAAACAGAGATAGGCACAAAAAGTTTACAGCTTGGACTTTAAAATTTTAGCCATGAGACAAGTAAAACTCACTAGTTTAAAAGGACACTTGGATTAAACTGTGCCTCTGTAAATGGAACAAATTAAAGTTTATCTGTCCCACATGGCTGAAGCCCTTACTGGTTTTGGAGAAAACAGGGTAGCAAATTAACATCTTGAAACACAGAGAAAGAATTTACATTTTCAAGAAGGGTTTTGGTTTTGTCAGAGAAAGATTAAGAAGAAATCCCACAGTAACACAAAACCATAGGAATTCACCACAGGATTGATAAGGAGCCCAATTTTATTTAGATAGGTAGCTTCTAATTTGGTCTTTGTTTTCCAACTGGGCCACTGAGCTCAGGGCAGAGCTCATTAATGAACAGAGCCCACAAAGCATTTGTAGCTTCCAGGGCCTAATACTTACAGATGTGAAAAGCAGGCCCAGCTGAAAGGCAGAGCATCTAGATCTTCAGAAATCAAGGATCCCACTTTTATATTGAATCGCATTTTCCGCAAATGAGGAAAATGTGATGGGACCAGGCCCTGCAATACTTTCTTAGAGCGCCTCACTACAAGACATTCGCCAGAGACTGCTGGGCAATCCAACACCAACCAGTCCCCTCTGCCATCAGCCCAGCCCCCATGGGAGTCCTATCCCTCGGTGGTGGGTGTTCCCACCACGTGCAAGTATCCAAACCACACTTTTCTTATCTAAACACACAAAGAAACAAGTCATCCCTGAAATAAATACACTCATTGCAACTGCTGCGGCCACCTCCAAAGCTGCAGCTCTCACATCTGACTCACCAGCCGTCACACACACAAAGGTCACCTTCCCTCTCACAGTACAATGGAACCCCTGGTGCCTACAAAGCCAAAGAGATCGGGTAACTCAATGCAAAAGAGAGCAGAGTTTCAGCCCTGAGAGGGGCATACCCGCTACTCTTGGGACTCCACAAGGAAAGTAAAAGGCCTCAGAAAGGGGCTGTGGTGCCTTTTCCTGTGTTCCTCAAGAGGGCTCAGGGCTGTTGGAAGTCTCCTCTAGATTTCTTCACGTGGTATCTAACATGGCAAAAGGAAGGAGGAGCAGAAATGGAAGGAAAAACAAGTCCTAGAGGAGCGGAGCCAATTTGGGGAGATTTTAAGGTTTCTAAAAGACCAATGTTGGGAGGCGAAGACGGGCAAATCACCTAAGGTCAGGGGTTCAAGACCAGCCTGGCCAACATGGTGAAACCCTGTCTCTACTAAAAATACAAAAATTAACTGGGCATGGTGGTGGGCACCTGTAATCCCAGCTACTTGGGAGGCTGAGGCAGGAGAATCTCTGGAACCCGGGAGGTGGAGGTTGCAGTGAGCCAAGATCACGCCACTGCCCTCCAGCCTGGGCGACAAGGGCGAGACTCTGTCTCAAAATAAATAAATAAAATAAAAAGCCAATGAAGTTTTACATTTTCGTCAGCAAAAATCATGCCAACAAGAAAGGAAGCAAACAGAGGGACCAGACATATTTGAAAAGTGGATTCCGTCAACTAAAAAACAATTCCCAGAAACAGTATCCAAAAGAGAAAAGGAAGAAAGGAAAAAATTATAGTTTGAAAATCAGCTTTTAATTAAGCCTACTCTGACCATACAGCTCATTAAAAAATCCTTTCAAATCTCTTATTACCAGATTTCACTCAGGGGAATCAGAAAGTAGGCTTTCTATTCATTTGTCTGGTTCTAAAACCTGCATTTTCCCATTGTGCGTGCAAATATATTAATTTAGAAATTTCAAAAGACCCCCAATTTGGCCATTGCTACTTGGGATGATCTTGAGTTGTGTAGGTCCAAGGTGGAGCTCCACGGGTGTTATACACAAATACAGCGGGTGTTTCCGAGGGCCGGGGGATGATCCTTAAGGGAAAGCTCAGCTTTGACAATCAGTTTCCCACCATTTTAGAAATTCCCTTTCAAAAGTGACCAAGGCTGGAACGATGTAGTAGGCTGAAGTGTGCTGCTCTGTGAGTGCCATTCCTCAAAGAGTCATCAGTGAGTCATGACTCATTCTTTTGTTTTTTGTTTTTTTGTTTTTTGTTTTTTGTTTTTGAGACACAGTCTTGCTCTGTCTCCAGGCTGGAGTGCAGTGGTGCGATCTCAGCTCACTGCAACTTCTGCCTCCCACGTTCAAGCGATTCTCCTGCCTCAGCCTCCTGAGCAGCTAGGACTACAGGCACATGCTACCATGCCCAACTAATTTTTTTGTATTTTTAGTAGAGATGGGGTCTCACCGTGTTAGCCAGGATGGATTCACTCTTTTACACGTCTCGGAATCTCTCATCACTTTTCGGCAGCAGAGCACTCAAGGTGCCAGGTGATCAGCCCTTATGTGCACCTTCTGGCTAAGCCAAAAATCCCTGCAGATATTTTTCTTGAAGGGAGGTCCTATAAGGCTGCTACGTATCATGGACGAACATTTCAATGCCTCCATAAAGTCTCTAGTCACCTAGAGTCCCCAGTCGGTATGGAGGGAGGGAGTGTCTCTTAACTTTGGGGTGGGAGAACTCACATGTTCTTTTCAGTTTAAAACTAGCAGGAATGGATTAAATTGAAATACAAGTCCAAATTACAAATAATAGGAAGCAGCTGCAATTTTTAAAGGGTGCTATGTAATTTTAGGCCAAAAAATAAAATGAAACAACTTACACTAGACTACCAATGCTGTAACCCAAATATTTTGCCATGAAGTAGAGGCAGAAAAGGCAGAAGTTCTCTGTAGAGCTCTTTACCCAAATCTCCTGTCCAGAGACAGAGATGAAAGCCCTCACTTTTAAAAGAAAGAGAGGGTTTGAAAACAAAATCTAGACCTCAACTTAAAGGAAGTGAGGTCTGAATTCAAGAGGACTCACTCTTTGTACCCAGGGAAACCTCTGGAGTCGAAGGAACTCAATAGGTTCATCCTGGCACTGAGTGCCACATCCAAGAGTGCCCATTGGCAAGGGAGCATCACTCTGAAATGTCGACCCAAAGGAAGAAACTGAGACAAAATTAATATGGGTAGAGGGTTTATTTGGGACAAGTTTGAGGACTGCAACCCAGGGGACATAGACTCAAGTTTCCCTGAATATATGCTCTGATAGCAGCAGTTACAAGTGGGGTTTTAAAGGAAAAAAGATGGGGCAGGCAGTTCTTTAGTTGACCTAACCTATTGATTGGCTATGTGCTACTTTTTGTATCACAAATTCCAGGAACATGAAGATAATGGGCGAGGGCTACATTGTGCAACTGGTAACATTTTCGGTAATTTACCAGCCGGTCTGGAAACTGCAGGGAAGAAAACAAAGACACTGTAATGACTTTAAACAATTAACCCTGGGCTTGGGTGCAGAGGTTGTGACTGAAATCTCATGCTCATGCCTCCTTGGGCCTGATCAATTTTGCAGACCTTACATTCTTTTTTTTTTTTTTTTGAGACTGAGTCTTGCTGTGTCACCCAGGCTGGAGTGTAGTGGCGTGATCTCGGCTCACGGCAACCTCCGCCTCCCGGCTTCAAGCGATTCTCCTTCCTCAGCCTCCGGAGTAGCTGGGATTACAGGCATGTGCTATTGCACCCAGCTAATTTTTGTATTTTTAGTGGAGATGGGGTTTCACCATGTTGGCCAGGCTGGTCTTGAACTCCTGACCTCAGGTGACCCACCCACCTCAGCCTCCCTAAGTGCTGGGATTACAGGCGTGAGCCACCGCGCCCGGCAGACCTTACATTCTTTAGACTGCTCTGAGTCACTCTTCTTCATCAACAACAATAACTGGTGATAAAATAGAAAAGTCATAACAGTCGACTGTGATGAAAGTTATGTGAATGTGCTCTCCTTCTCTCTCCCTCCAAATAGCTTCCTGCAGTATGCTAACCCTTCTTGTGATCATGTGAGATGATAAAACGCCTACATGATGAAATGAAGTGAGGTGAATGACATAGGCATTGTCACATAAATGGAAAATCCCAGAGGTAAACAATGTGTGAGTTTTAAGTTGCACAGCATTCTGAGTAGCGCCCAGGATGTGAATCCTCCCTATGCCCAGCACGTCCATGCTGCAGACGCTGCCCACCCATTAAGTCACTTAGTAGCCATCTTGCTTATCAGATGGGCTGTTGTGGTATTTCAGTGCTTGCCTTCAAGTAATCCTTATTTTACTTAATAGTAGCCTAAAGCACCAGAGTAGCAGCAGAATATGTTCAGACCACGGTTGACCACTAGTAAATGAAACCTCAGACACAAAGCCATCGATAAGGGAAGGACTCCTATCCTAGGGAAACAGGGAGGGTGTGTATGAAAAAGAGTGCAGGTGTAAGAGAGATCAAATCCTCAACTTCCGCCAGAGTAAGTCTACAGATAAAGCCTAAACTGATCAAATATATGTGTGTATAACAGTATAAGAACATTATTGAGGAAGAGAGAGATGTGTAAATATTAGCAAAATAAAAGAAGCTGAAAGGTTATAAACGTAATTGCCTCTGGATTTAGGAAGTCTGGTGACAAGTTTAACATATCCTTTTTGTAGAAGCCAAGTAGAAACTGCCCCTTCACTCTCTGAAGGTTCACTGAAAATCCACTGACAAACGGCATATTAATAGGAGAAAAGGCATACAAATGTATTAACATGCATGGGAGTCACACAAAATACAAGAACTCAAACAGCCACACGGTTGATGCTGATGCTTTTATACCATCTTGAGGTTACAGAAAGAATGGGGGCTCCAACCACGGCCAAGAACAGGTAATGGAAGGGGGAGAAGAGGAGGCCTGGCTACCAGAGGTGATCTTGTTGTGTAGATGAGAACTCACAGGCTGCAGCCCTCAGATAGAACAGATGCTAAATGTTTATTTAACACCTCTAAGGGGTGGCCTTTAAGGGTGTCAGACTCCTGGTTAACCATTCCTAGACAGGACAAAGGAAGACCTCAGATAAAGTCGGCTGCATCAGTGCAGGTTTTCTGCACAGATGCAAATCTCCCCCCAAAAGACAGCTTTGCAGGGCTACTTCTGTCTGCAGGCCCTCTGAATGGCCATCTCAAAATACACCAAAGAAATGTATCTTGGGGTGAAATATCTTGGTATCCTTCACTATACCCCTATGAAACACCACCATCACAATCAAGATGATGAACACATCCATTGTCCCCAAAATCTTCCACATGCCCCTGGCTCTCACCCCCTCCCAGTCCCAAGGCAACCACTGAGCTTTCTATCACTATAAATTCCTTTGCGTTTTCTACAACTGTATATAAATTAAAACATACAGCAATTATTCTTTTTATTCTGGTTTCTGTGGCACAGCAAAATTTTTTTAGTTATCTTTTTTTTGTAGTGAAAACATTTAACATCTACTCTCATAGCAAATTTCAAGTATGAAATGCAGCATTATCAACTTTAGTTACCATGCTATACATGAGACATCCAGAACTTATTCATCCTGAATATCTGAAACTTTATACTCTTTGACTAGCATCTTCTGGTTCCCTCCATCCCCCAGTCCCTGAAAACAACCATTCTCCTCTCTGCCTCTATGAGTTTGACTTTCTTAGATTCCGCATTTAAGCGAATCATGCAGTGTTTGTCTTTCTGTGCCTGACTTATTTCACTTAATGTCCTCCTGGTTCATCCATGTTATTGCAAATGACAGAATTTCTTCTTTCTAAGGATAAATACTATTCCATTCTGTGTGTGTGTGTGTGTGTGTGTGTATGGGGGGGTGTGTAGGTACATAAATAAATAAAAATATATATATATATATCTTATATATGTAACATGTGCTTAGGCTGATTTCATATCTTGGCTATTGTGAAAATACCACAGTGAACACAGGACTGAAGATATCTCTTTGAGAAACTAACTTTATTTTATTTGGCTATATACCCAGAAGTAGAATTGCTAGATCATATATTAGTTTCATTTTTAATTTTTTGAGGTACCTCCATATTATATCTCTTAGTGGCTGTGCCAATTTACATTCCCATCAACAGTGAACAAGGGTTCCCTTTTCTCCACATCCTCACCAATACTTGTTATCTTTGGAGGTTTTGTAGTTGTTGTTGTAGTTAGCCATTCTAACCAGTGTGAGGTGATATTTCATTGAGGTTTTGATTTGCATTTCCCTGATGATTAGTGACATTGAGCCCCTTTTCAAGTACCTGTTGGCCATTTGTATGTATCCTTTGGAAAAAAATGTCAATTTAAGTCCTTTGCCCATTTTCTTTGTTTGTTTGGTTTTGGTTTTGAAACAGAGTCTCACTCTGTTGCCCAGGCTGGAGTGCAGTGACGTGATCTCAGCTCACTGCAACCTCCGCCTTCCAGGTTCAAGCGGTTCTCATGCCTCAGCCTCCCAAATAGCTGGAGGCTAATTTTTGTATTTTTAGTAGAAATGGGGTTTCCCCATGTTGACCAGGCTGGTCTCGAACTCCTGACCTGAAGTGATCTGCCAACCTCCACCTCCCAAAGTGCTGGGATTAGAGGTGTGAGCCACCACTCCCAGCACTTTGCCCATTTTTAATCAGACTGTCTTCTCATTATTGTTTGAGTTTGTATATATTTTGCATATTAACCCCTTATCGGATGTATGGTTTGTAAATATATCCTCCCATACTGTAGGTTGTCTCTTTACCCGGTTGATTTTTTTTCCTTTGCTGTACAGAAGCTTTTTAGTTTCTATAAAAAAAAAAATAGACAATCCCATTTGTCTATTTTTGCTTCAGTTGCCTGTGCTTTGGGAGGTCGTATTCAAAATAACACTACCCAAACCAATGTCAAGAAGATTTTTTCTGTTTGCTTCTAGCAGTTTTACGGATTCAGGTCTTAAGTTTAAGTTTTCAATCCATTTTGAGTTGATTTTTGTACATAGGCTGAGACAAAGTTTCACTTTCATTGCTGTGTATGTGAATATCCAGTTTCCCCAACACCGTTTACTGAAGACACAATCCTTACAACACAGTGTGTTCTTGGCATCGTTGTTGAAGATCAGTCTGTTATAAATGTATGGATTTACTCCTGCGCTCTCTATTCTGTTCTACTGGTCTCTATATCTGTTTTTACAGCACTACCACACTCCTTTGATTACTATTGCTCTGTAGTATACTTCTAAACCAGGAAGCATCATGCCTCCAGCTTCATTCTTCTTGCTCAAGATTGTCTTGGCAATTTGGGGTCTTTGATGGTTTCCTATGAATTTTAGATTTGGTTTTTCTATTTTTGTGAAAAATGCCACAGCACCCTCCGAAGTCAGCCCCACGGCCAACCTAAACCCCATCCACCCAGCCTCAGGAGGGCTTCCCAGGTATCCTTAGCCTTCCCATGCTCTCTTCTGTTCATGTAAGGACCATGCATGTTGGATAAGGCAGAGCACAGGAGTTATGACAGTGGGCCCTGGGTTCAAATCCTAGCTCTACCACTCCAGATTTGGAGCCTAAGGTAGGTTACTTAATCTCTCTGTGCCTCAATTTCCTCACTTGTAAAGTGGGGAGAAGACTCCTGGGAAGGCTGGATAAAGTTATTGTATGGACACTCGGAATGGTGGCCAACGGGTGGGACCCACTCCTGCAGGTGGGTTACTGTCAGCATTACCTCACACTCTTTTTCAAAGGGGCCCAGGAGAAATCAGAGTCCCTGGGGACCAGGGACCAGGCCTATAACAAATGTGCACACAACAGCTGCTCGGTAAAAACAGTGGGTGGTGAGACAGGAAGAGAAGGGAACTAGTGAGTGCCCCATGCCCACCCTGTGCCAGGGTCAGGCACTGGACTTTGAGCTTTCCCCTGTGGATCCTGCATCCTCATCACCATCCAGGGTGGGTGTGACAACCATGGGACAGAAATGCAGCAGAAGCAGACAGGCTCAAGTCACACGGGCCCAGCAGGGTATGGACCCAAATCTGCCCACTCCCCGCACTGGGCTGCCCCCTCAGACCCCTGGCGGCCTGGGCACAGAGTCCTTGGAACCCGGGACAGCCTTCTGCAATGGGAGAGTCCTTGGGGACAAGGAAGCTTGACCCCTTCTCGCCTCAGCACAGAACGCTTGCCTCCCTATCTAGAACAGCCTAAGCTCAAAATGCTGCAAATGTTCCATTTGATTTTGTTTTTAATTCCTGCTAATTCCAATGGCAAACATTTGATAATTATCCTCAATAAAAGTTTAAATGTTCCAGTTAACCAATCATTGTGTAATTTATTTCACCAGGAAATAGAAGAACAAAGGGAAATTTGCCATGAGGAATTGCATAAATACACTTTCTTTTTCTTTCTTTTTTTTTTTTTAAGACAGAGTTTTGCTCTTGTTGCCCAGGCTGGAGTGCAACGGCATGATCTTGGCTCACCACAACCTCTGCCTCCTGGGTTCAAGCGATTCTCCTGCCTCAGTCTCCCAAGTAGCTGGGATTATAGGCATGCACCACCACACCCGGCTAATTTTGTATTTAGTAGAGATGGGGTTTCTCCATGTTGGTCAGGCTGGTCTCGAACTCCCGACCTCAAGTGATCCACCCGCCTCAGCCTCCCAAAGTACTGGGATTACAGGCATGAGCCGCCGCACCCGGCCACATAAATATACTTTCTAAATATATAGTTTTATTATCTCCAAATGTGCAGGACAAAAATCCAATTTAACCCCCCACCCCACACCCTGCTCCCTTTATTCTGGCAAAGCAATGATCTGCATTTTCCATACAATGATCAGCCCACAGCCTGGCACCCACTTCTAGCCATGGCAGCTCTGTGGTTGACCCATTTCTCATGAGAGGAGCCAGGGGGTTGAGTGCTCAGGACCACAAATGTGATGGGATGTTTTTTGCCTCCAAAGTGACTCATAAGAGCCCTGGACCCCAGAGGACGCAGGACAAGGCAGCGTCGTGGCGACCCCTGGTTGCCTGCAGTGCAGGCCCCCACTTCACTCCTCCATCTGCTCACTCACACTGGCTCACCCGTGCCTGTCAGCCAGCCCGGTCTGCTGACATATGCAATACTCCCATTTTGCAGATGATGAGGCCGAGGCTTAGAGGATATTCTGTGATTGATCTCTTTGGCATCCTCCTCACCGTTCTCATCCTCACCACTCTCTGAGGATCAGCATGTGCTGGGCACTAAGTGGGGGTCTAGGAAGGCTCTTTGGGCAGCATCACTGCCACTACTGTATATAGATGGGCGGGCTGCAGGTATGAAAGTGATGTATCCGGGCTCACCCTAGAAATGATCCAATGAGAATCCTGAACCCTAGCTGCCTTACCCCAAGCTCACTCTTCCCCTCCCACTGTCCTGCCAGGACCCAGGGCTGCAGGGCTCCTCAGCACCTCACCTGCAGAAGGCCTGTCCCCCGGACACGGAGAACAGTGCTCTCCCCAGCCTTCTGGCCATATGCGACCCCAGTCTCCATGCAGCTGGGATGGCTTTCAGGCATAAAGCTGTAGAGGAGGCGCAGTCAAGGACAAGCCCAGGCCTGGTGGTCAGGGAACGGGAGTTCCAAAGCTGCATCTGCTGCAGCCCAGCTGGGACCCTGGGAAGTTGCTTCCCTTCTCTGGGCAGGGGCTTCCCCATCCACAAAATGAATGATCTCTGCGGCCCCTTCTAGACCTTTCACTGTCTCAGAGTGGGCTCCTTCAGAAGCAGGCCCCAGGCGAGGATTCAAGTGGAGGTAGTTTATTTGAGAGGTGCAAGGATCCCAGCAGGAGGGAGGTAGAGGAAGACAGGAAAGAGTAGGCAGGAAAGATGGAGGACAGCGTGATCCCTGGAGTGCTGGAGCAGGCAGGCACCTGCCAGCAAGAGCTGACGGTGGAGGCATCTCCTCCCAGCTCCACCTTCAGTGACGTCACGAGAGTGGCTGAAATTGGCCTTGGTGGGAGTTTTTAGACCACAGCAGTCAGCGAACACTACAAGTCAGGTTCCTCCCCGCAGAGAGCCAGCTGATAACCGTTTACCAGCTCAGGCAGCCTTCATTCCATAGGAAAACTCTGGGGAACATGCAGAACACACACCTCAGAGTCATCCCTGCCCAGAGAGGGAGCTGGCAGATTTGCACACTAACTCCTGAGTGTCCTTGGTTGAGGACAGCTTTGAGGAATGTTAATTTCTGGTATTCTTGTGGGTCCTACACAGAGGACAGAGCAGCCAGTGTGGCTCCAGGGCAAGTCCTCAGGTACTGGTGAACAAAAGCCCAACTGAGCACATGGGGTGGCCAAGGTCTGAGGGCTGCAGTGCAATCTGGGCACTCTGCTGCCCTCTTGGAATTCTTCATGGCCTGCCAGGTGGGGCAAGAGGATGAGGGGTCGGTGGGATTGTCCTGGGCACCGCCTAGAGCAGTGGGGTCGCTTTGCTAATCACCCGCTCTCCCAGGCAGAGCAGCACACGAACAAATTAGCAGAGAAGGCCAGCAAAGTGTTTTTTTTTTTTGGTTTTGTGTGTGTGTGTGTGTGTGTGTGTGTGTGTGTGTGTGTTTTGTTTTGAGACAGAGTCTCGCTCTTTCGCCCAGGCTGGAGTGCAGTGGCGAGATCTTGGCTCACTGCAAGCTCTGCCTCCCAGGTTCATGCCATTCTCCTGCCTCAGCCTCCCAAGTAGCTGGGACTACAGGCGCCCGTCACCACGCCTGGCTAATTTTTTGTATTTTTAGTACAGACAGGGTTTCACCGCGTTAGCCAGGATGGTCTCCGTCTCCTGACCTCGTGATCTGCCTGCCTCGGCCTCCCAAAATGCTGGGATTACAGGAGTGAGCCACCGCGCCCGGCTGCAAAATTTTTTAAATCAGTTAAACCCTTAATCTTAGACAGCTTTCATCTCTATCTGGCCCATGAAAATGATGAAGAATTTAAGGGTTTTGCTGCTTTTCTTGATTTATATTGCATGCATTGTAGAGACGGTTGTTTTTTCATCTCCCACACATTACATCATGTGTGAGCGTGACCCCTACTCTGCACCCAGGGTCTGAGCCTAACTTCAGGGAAGGGAGAATGGAGTCTGGGCAGAGGAGGAGCCACCAGTGAGGATGCATGGGGCTTGGGGAGGGTGTGAGGGGTGTCAAAACAGGTGGAGTGACTGAGCTATGCCTGTGTTGTCATAAGTGGAGAGCAGGCCTGGGAAGAGACACGGGAGATCAGGAGATGAGGCATCCAGCGAGGACATCGGGCAGGCCCAGGAATCATCTCCTCCCAGGATAAGCCTCTGAGCTCAGAGGCAGGGCCTAGCTCAGGGTGACAGGGGCTCTCCTGGTTCAGAGGTTTAGAGGAGACGAGCAGACAGGAAAGCTCCTGGCATAGAGTGATTTCCAGAGATCGAATGAGCACAAACTCAGGGAGCTGCTCTCTGCCAAAGGAATGCTGCCCCACTGCCTCCTGTGCACATGTGCGTGGGTTTCCTGGCTGGGAAGCGGTGCAGCCTAGGGGCTTGGTGTGGGTCATGCTCCCAGGGAAGGATTTTCGCAGCAGAAGAGAGAAAGTGGTGGCATGAGTCAAAGCTCTGCTTCAAAGTCACTAATCCAAGCGCCACGCGTCCAAACAAGTCACGGAGTCAGGCTGGAGGCTGCACGTCGGAGCAGTGAGGTCCTGCCCTTGGAAGCCAAGTCTGGGGCTGTGAAACCACTCATGAAGTAAAGCACAGAGGGTCAAGCACTCTCAGCATCCTGCGTTCTTCCATAAGCGCACTTACAAAGGTAAGGGAAGACAGACTCTCGAGGCATGAAGAGGAGAGGCCCCTCTGGTGAAGACACAGAGGACCTGAATGACGGGGGCAGTGTCCAGGCAGGGGAAGTGGTGCAAGGGCCCTGAGGCCAGTCAGGCGGCTGAAGGAAGCCAAGGAGCACTGCCTGGAGCAGGAGAACCAGAGGGAGGGTGGCAGGGGCAGGTCAGAGAAGCAGCAGCGCCGGAGAGAAGTCACAGGAAGACAGTGAGCCGGGAGGGCTGAGCCACGAGGGCAGCTCCAGGAGCTGAGGCCATCCAGGAGCAGGCAGGAGGCAGATAGCCCACGCAGCAGCCTCCTGTAGAGTCCCAGAGATGCCTGAGCCCAGGGCACAGATGCCACCCCAGGAGAAGAGGGGTCTGATCAGCAAGAGACAGGGTTCCCACATGAGCCATGGAACAGAAGGTACCACCTTACCTGCTCTTTCCCCAACAGAGAGCAGATGGGATCCCGGGGCTAGGGCGGAGGAGGGCGGGGTTGGGAGCCACAGAGCTGGTGTCACTGAAGACCTCCTGTCCCTCAGCCCTCCGCCCCAGCTCAGCTGCAAAAGTAGGCATGACTCAACCACCAGACAAGCTCAGGGCACCCCCAGAGCTGTGAGAACATTTCCTGTAGAGACCCCAGGAGGCAACAGAGAAGGCCTGAGTCAGCCTCCTCAGTGCCTTGTGCCTAGAGAAGAAACAGCATGGCCAGGTGCACACGTGTGGCCTCAGGGTCCCATGCAGAGAGGACACAGAGTATGTGTCAAGTGCCAGGTGCCACAGACCAAGGCAGGACCTGGATGTCCCATCAGATGCCAGTGGGGGACAGCAATCACCCAGCCTGGGCCAGACACACTTAGCAAGAGAGGCCCCCTGGCTCTCTCCTGCCAGCTCTGAAGCCCTGCCTTGGTTTCCCAGAGCCACGGTTCTCCACAGCCTGGACTGAGCCAGGGGAGAAAAGTTTGGTGGTTGGGGTGGGAGGCAGTAAACTTAAACTGAAAATACTTGGGATAGAAGAGATTGACATCATTACATTTCAATTTTTTTTTTTTGAGATAGGGTATCACTCTGTCACCCACACTGGAGTGCAGTGGCATGATCATGGCTCCCTGAGGCCTTGAACTCCTGGGCTCAAATAATCCTCCTGCCTCAGCCTCCTGTGTAGCTGGGACTACAAAGGGCTAGACACCATGCCTCGCTTATGTTTTGATTTTTTGTAAAGACAGGGTCTTGCTATGTTGCCTGGACTGATCTCGAACTTCTGGGCTCAAGTGATCCTCCTGCCTCAGCCTCCCTAAGTGCTGGGATTACAGATGTAAGCCACTATGCCCAGCCACATTTCAAACTTCAGAGCACTGAGGACAAACAGAAAATCCTATAAGCTTTCAGGAGAGACATAAAAATAAGTTGACCTGGGTTAGACGTAATAATCCAGGAATCACAATGCCAGAGAGTCTTGTTAGTAATTCTAAAATCTGTTTTAAAAAAACCTATATCTATACATATGGCAATATCTTCAAAATTCTATAGAAAAATCATTTTGATCAGAGAATTCTATACCGCTGTATAAGTTTGCCAGTGCTGCTGTAACAAAGTATTGCAGACTGGCTTAAACAGAGATTTATTTTCTCACAATTCTGGAGGATGGACATCTAAGATCGAGGTGTTGGCAGGTTTGCTTTCTCCTGAAGCCTCTCTCCTTGGCTTGTAGAGGGCCACCTTCTCCCTGTGTCCCCATGAGATCATCCCTCTGTATGGCCTGTGTCCTGATCTTCTCTTCATATAAGGACACCGGTTAGACAAGATTAGGTCCCACCATAATAGCCTCATCTTACCTTAATTACCTCTTCAAAGTCCCCATCTCTAAATATAGTCACATTCGGAAGTACTGGGGTTAGGACTTCAACATGCAAGCTTGGGAGGCAGGGCACAATTCAGCTTATACCACCAGCCAAACAAGTCTGACATTTTCAGACATGCAGGCCCTCGGATTGCCCTCCCGTTCACCCTTCCTTCCAGCCCTTCAGGAAATGAGCTTTTCCAAATCAAAGGCATGACATAATCAAGGCTGGCATCATCCTGCCAGGGCTGCAGGAAACAGAGGTCCAATGGGACGGAAAGCTGAGGACAGTCTCCAATCCAGCAATGAAAGTAGACTCCACGATGGCTGAGCAGCAGGGCCAGAATGGCCAGGACAGCTGGGAGGTCACGGGCTCCCAGGGAGCCTTTGCAGGAAAATGAAATGGTTGGAACAGCTAATGTACTGGAACACCATGAGAGGAAATGTACACCAACAGGAAGGGGCGCCGGCAATAGGAGAGGAGTTTGGGGATCAGTTAAGGACAAGGACAAAAAAGATAAATGTAAAATACAGATGATTATTCACTCTGGACAAAACAAAAACGTTATGCAAGAAAAAGAAAATGAAGTAAATGAAAAATAGAAAGCAATCATCAACTGCAGGTAAAACAAAAAAGTTATGCAGGAATGGGCTTGGCTGTGAAAGGCCCTAACATAGTCACAAAGTCACAGTATAAACACTGGGTGTTAATCTTGTCAAGGATGATGGGACCACCCTCAACTCCAAAATAAAATGCAGAGCTCAACTTATTGCCAACTCAAGCAAGGGAAAGCACTGCTGCTCAGGCAGCCTCCCAGAGGAAGCAGAGCTGGGAATGCAGGAATTAGTGGACCACCGGGCCGGGGATGATGCCATCACCCATCCCTTGAAGGCTATTGGGTGAAAGAGACTGTGGTTGATTGGCTGGCACTCCTGGGTTTAGTCAAGTAGTTCATTCCCTGATTGACTGAGTTTCAGTGAGGGGCTGACACTGATTGGTTGGCTACAAAACATGTTTCCTAAGGCTTTTGAAAGAGTTTTAAACCGGTTCTGCTGCTGCTTGTTGCCATGGCTATTGAATAATGGGTCTTTTCCTAGGAGTGTGGGAACGATAGTATTCTCAAGCGGCCCAGAATTAGGATGTAACTGTGTTGTTGACAAAGGGGGATTGGAAGTGTGGGGAATCTGTGTGTGGTATTGCCTACTTTCCCACCTTCCAGGGAGGGGAGTAAAAGGGTAACACCAGAAACTGGAAAGTCAAAGTTAGCCATGCAAGCATTTTACTTAGAGCTATGAACACACCATCAAAAGAACAGCTGAGGCTGGAGTCCTCCAGGGACCCAGAAACTGCAAGGTGGGACAAGGGACAGCCGCCTTGCCTAGCGAGTCTTGTGGGGCTTTTCCACACCTTCAATCTCATAGACGTGTAACTTTGATAAAATATTTGTTTAGCTGAGTATGATTTTTTTTGAAGTTTTCACCTGTAAGTTATTAAAATGTTTTTGTAAAAAAAATAAGAGTCCTACCCCTCACACACTGCGGCAGGGAGGTAGATGTCTGCATTGGGTGCTCAGGTGCTCAGTCTCTGCACTGGTGAACTCACAGAGGGCGCTCCCTCGCTCACCTCCCTCACTCACTGTAGCATCTGAGGAGGTGGAGAAGTTTCAGGTGCCAGCCCAGACACACCTCCCTGGGCTCACACTACGTACACCCTGTGCGGCTCCTCCAGCTGGAAGCTGGAGGGCAAACTTCTCCCCCAGCTCAATGAGGAGTCCCTAAATCAAGTTGAACAAAAACCAGGCACAAAACTAAAGTACAGAGATGAAAAGGTGATTGAAGAGGGCATCAATAAAAAACTCCTGCAAATCCATATTTAAAAAAAAAACTCAAGAAAAATGAACAAAACACACAAACAGGCATTTCACAGAAGAAATACACATGAGAAAAGATGTTGTTCCTCATTAGTGATCAGAGAAAGGCAAATCAAGGCCCCAGTGAAATTCCATTTTACATTCATTTGGCAGAAACTGAAGGGTCTAAAGAGAGGTGGTGCTAGAGAGAGAGGATGCAGGTGTGGACCACAGCCGCTCTGCTGGTGGGAGGGCACACGGGTACAGCTACGTTGGAAAATAATTGGCGTATCAATGTGGACCAGTCACATACCCTAAGGCCCAGCAGCACCACCCCTAGGTATATATCTGAGAGAAACTCTGGCACATGTGTACCAGCATGCGTGGACAACAATGTTCATGGCAGCATTCACAGAACAAAACTGTGGAGACACCCCAGGTGCCACACAGAAGAGAATGTGGCTCATTCACAAGGCGGAATTCCACACTTCAGTCAGCACAACTGCACCAAAGGGACAGACGATGGTATGGGTGATCTGGTAAGCATCTTATTAGGGAAAAACCTGCATTCCACGAGAACACACATAGCATTAAACCCCATTTAGGAGGAGCATCAAGCTGAGCTTTACACACAATGATAGACCTAGGATTCAAAGAAGTGTACTAAATAATTCCTTAATCCAGGCATCATTAAATGACAACTTTTTCCCCCAGGAATCTAGAATAACTTCCTGTGCAAATGCTCCAAGCCCTTGGCAGGGGACCTCCTCTCCCTGGAGGCTGCACTGCTGCTTTCTGGTCTATTAGAAGCCATTAAATCCTGAGACACACACCCTCCCCTTCTCCCTCTGCAGCACTCCAGGGTCAGGGGGCACCAAGGGCCTGACCGTGGGCCTAATTGACACCACCCCTGGAGCCCTTACCCTGATCTCATCAGGAAGATCAAAAGTGGGGGCAGAGGGGGATGGACCCATAGCCAGGGCAGAAGGGATGTTCATGACTGTAGCTATCGTTGTGGCCAGATATTGTGGACAATTGTGCAGAGCTGCGGGGGCCAGACCATGCTAGGGTGACGGAACTTCAGAGCTAAACCTGGGACAGGCGGGCTGAGATGCTTGTCACCCACATGGCCCTCCAAGGGCCCAACCCCGGAGGGCTTCACTGCATCACCATGGCCTGGATCTGATGTCTCTCCAGGCTCCTCAGGGACAGGCCATTGTCATCTTCAAGTATCAGCCAAGGGGACCTCAGAACTATTAGAGTTCTCCTTTGAGACCCCCCATTCTTATGAGCACCCCATCACCAGCAAGAGAGAATCTCTTCACTTCTAATGGAATTTGATTCCCAAAGGGAATTCTGGCCTTCTCTGTCCCATCAGTCAGGCTCTGAAGTTAATAAAAGGAGTCCCTAGACCTGCAGCATTGAACACATGGCAGCCTTCATGAAAGGCGCTTTGACCACAAGCTCTGTTGGACATAGACAGGCTCCCTGTGAAATGAAGGTCCTTTGCCCCCAGAGGAAGGTGGTTGCTTCCTGGGGAGGGGAGAGCCAGGAGAGAGGAGGGTCCTCCCTCCCTTCATGAGGCTGACTAGGGCTGGGCTCTATTCAGGTCCTTAAGGGGAAATGACCCTGTGGTCAGCGAGCAGCCCTGTCACTTGGGGACCTCAGAGCCCCAGCACTGTCACTGGCCTTGAGGCGTCAGGCACAACAGCTGTCAGGAAGGAGGAGGTGGCTGTGCCAGGTGCCTGTGGTCTTTCCAGTCATCCGGTCTCCGGCAGCCAGGTCCCCAGGCCTGGAGACGCCCACTTGCCTCCTGTTTGTCATCGCTGCTATTGCCGCTATTTTTGTAGACAGTGCTATCCCCAGATTGACTCAGCACAGACCACAGGATGGGAGTTTCCCGTACACCATCCTTGACCCTCCCTTGTACCTGCCAGGCCAGTATGCCCCTCCTCAGGTGACAGCTGAGGCTCAGAAGGAAATAACTTGCCTGTCTTCACCTGCAGAAGGACCCCACTCGTCTGACTCCAAAGCCCTTCCCAGGAACCCTGAAATGACACTTTGAAAGTACCTGCCTTTTCAAAGGGCCTATCCAGACCACTGGCAGTTCAGCATGGCCTGGGCTTAAAGGCCAGGCCCCTCCCGGGAGGAGTGTGGTCTCCATAAGGAGGACTCACAGGAAAAGGCCAGGGATGGGGAAGAAACTGAGGCTGCTGATGTAATCCTGTGGGGTGCCTGGCTGGGGCCGGAGTGTTGAAGTGTGCCTGGTGACTCAGCAAAGGCAGCTCTGCCCTGCCCTGTGTGCCCCAAGATGAAGTGGGCAGTGACTTAGGCCTGCCCCTCTCCCACCCAAAGCCCTTCTTCTGTCGAGATTTCAGGTATACCTGGCTGATCCCAGCTAGGTGTCAAGTGGGCTGGTTCCTTCCAGCCTCTGCTTGGCGTGAAGATTCCATCTTCTCCTGTGTCCCGATGTCTGCACAGGTGGGGTAACTTCTAGAAACTTTCACTAACCCCACATCCTTGCCACAGCCCCTCAAGTTTCTCCACTTTTCTTTTCCAAAATCCCATTTCATTTCCTATGGGAAGAGCCAGGCCTTGGGGAGCTAGTTCTGCAATCTGGCTGTCTTTGTAAATCTGCTCCAAGGCCCTGGGAATGGAGGCTAATGTGCCCCAGGCTGACATTCTACCCTCAAGAGTGGGGCAGGGCTGGCATCCTCAGTCATCCCGGGAGAGTCACTGCCCCCCACCATGCCCTGCTCTGCTCTGTGCTCAGCCCTGGTCCAGGTGCTGAGATCTGGTGGCACACACAGGATGCTCACAAAGCATGTTAGAACAAGACTCAATGCAGTAAGGAGGAAGGGGACAGCCAGGGCCATGGGACATGCTGGGTAGAGGGTGTGAACTCCAAGGCCTCACTGAGGGGTGGCTTGGAGACAAAGAAGTCTGTGAGGGAGCTGGCCATGTGGACACCAAGGAACTGGCATTCCCGCTGAGGAAACAGCAAGGACAGAGGCCCAGCCATGGGAGGACCTGGGTGTTTGAGGAGCATGACAGGCCTGGGGCCTAGGAGCAGGCTAGCGGCCAGAGTGGAGCCGATGGGGCCTGTGGCTCCTGCCAGGGCACTGTGGACCCCTGGAGGGGTCTGCACAGAAGCGGGATGTGGTTGGAGCAGAGAAGCATGGTGCTGCTGTGGTGAGGAAGGACTGGTGGGAGGCAAGGGGGGCTGGGGAACCTCCTAGGTGATGCACTGGCCAGCTTGGGACCCCACAGCAAATGCCACCAGCTGACAGAGACTCCTGTCATTCTGTTCTGGAGCCTAAGAGCCAGAGAGCAAGGTGTCAGCTGGGCTGCTTCCTTCCAGGCCTCTCTGCTTGGTGTGGAGATGCCATCTTCTCCCGTATCCTCACATGGCCTTCCCTCTGGGTATCCGTGTCCTCATCTCTTCTTCTCAGAAGGACACCAGTCACCTTGGATAGGGGCCCCGCCCATGTGGTCTTGTTTACTTTAATCCCCTCTTTAAAGCCCCTATCTCCAATGCGCCTGCCGTGTCCATGGAGAGAGGCTGAGGCGGCCAACCTCCGGCCCGAGGCACCGGGGCATCGGGAGGGCAAAGATGTCGGCTTCCTTAGTCCGGGCAACTGTCCGGGCTGTGAGCAAGAGGAAGATGCAGCCCACCCGGGCAGCCCTCACCCTGACACCTTCAGCAGTAAACAAGATAAAACAACTTCTTAAAGATAAGCCTGAGCATGTAGGTGTAAAAGTTGGTGTCCGAACCAGGGGCTGTAATGGCCTTTCTTATACTCTAGAATATACAAAGACAAAAGGAGATTCTGATGAAGAAGTTATTCAAGATGGAGTCAGAGTGCTCATCGAAAAGAAAGCACAGCTAACACTTTTAGGAACAGAAATGTGCTATGTTGAAGACAAATTATCCAGTGAGTTTGTGTTCAATAACCCAAACATCAAAGGGACTTGTGGCTGTGGAGAAAGCTTTAATATTTGAAATCTCAGGACTCTTCTGGCCGTAGGTTCCAGGAAAGCTCATGGAAGCTTTGGGGCTCACTGCAGAAATCATGTGACTGTCACGTGCTGGAAAATAAAGTGATACATCTTGAAAATGAAGCCAGTGTGTTGGATTCTAGAAGAAATGATATTTATATTCTCTATAGGGGTCAGAAAATGAGAAGCCATCACTCTCTTTGGATCATTTAGGTCTCTTGCATCCTTTATTTTAGAACCAGTTTCATTAAAGTTGCCTTCCTGGGCACTTGTTTATCCATTTCCTGAACTGTGTGCACTCCTTAGATCGCTATTGAATGGCTTGAACATCCCTCAGCATTTCTCCCAACCAGATCAGCGACACCTAAAATCCAAGACAGGACATCCTGACTGCTGGTAGTAATATGGTGGTGCATTGTTTTTTCCACCCAAACTTAACATAGCCTTTTTATACATTTTTATGAAAAATTTCATTGTCAGCTGCCTCACTGCATACCCTTTAATAATACCAGGCAAAGATTTTCTTCAACTATAGTACAGATTAGTTCTGAGTGATGGTATCAAAAGGTGAGAAAGACGTCATCCACCTTTTTTTTAATCCATTTCTTTTGCCACCCTATATGTCTGTTCAGAGATGGGATCTCAAGCTGACTTTGATTCTTTTAGTTGAGGAGTCTCTTAAAGCCATCTAGCCCACCTCCCTCAATTCCCTACGTGAGGAAGCAAAACCCCAGGGAAGCCAAAGGGCTCCTCTCCACCCTGACTCCACAGGCCAGGGGAGAGTAGGGACTCTACCCCTCTCTCCCCTTCCTTGTAGGTGACACATGTTCTGCCCTCTGAGGCACTCAGTGAAGGCAAATGGTCTGACTTCTTTATGTGGTCAACATTTTGATAGAATTTCTTTATAATTTGATAGAGATTATATTATTTTTATTTTATTTTGAGTGGGAAGAATTTTAAAACCTTTATATGTGAATTACCATCTTGTTTCTTTCACCTTTGAAACAATGGTTTGTAGCAGAGACGACATTGTAGCAACCCAGATATGCTTTTGGAATGTGGTCCTCACTGTACAGGAGAATGTGGGGATCTTTTGTTAAAATTCCCAGTGTGCATACACTTTCTGGTTCCTTGGTCCAGTTGCTAAAGTTCTTAGTATTTTAGCCTAACATATTTATCACCAACTTTTCCTTAAAAGTGTTCCTTTTGTCACTTAGTTACTGATTTTCCTGGGTTTGACATAGTAAGTATTCTATGAGATGATATATATGCTTTTTCTGAAAGCTAATTCTCATGAATTCAAGTAGCTGAGTTCCTTTATGTTTCGTTTATTCACTAAAGTAGCTGGCACAAAACACACCAAAACCTAGAGTGGTAGTTTTATGTAAATGCTCATGAGTTTGTATCAATAATATAATTGTTGATCCACTTATAATTCGTGCAGTACTGTATGTATGTAGAGATTGAGTTGTCAATTAAAAAAAATGTGGCCTCTTTGTGATCACACACAAAAAAAGCCCCTATCTCCAAATACAGTCACATTCTGAGGTCCTGGGGTGCAGACTTCACCATATAAATATTTGGAGGGGAATCACAATTCATCCCACTACAGTGACAATGACAGGAATCCCGGGGAGGCATCGTGGGGGCTGGGGCCATCGCGGCAGCAGGGAAGATGGTGAGAAGGGGTCAGATCCCACAGGCAGGCACCGAGGGAGGGTGCAGAGACGGCCTGCCTAGGTGAAGGCGGTAAGGGGTACACATTCCACAGTGAATTTAACACCACCAATGACACTGATGAAAAGTTGATGGCTTCATAACATCACCATGTGCAGACAATAATATATTCATTGATAAAATACTACTCCTGCAAAAACTGTTCTGTTTATCTTATTTCTACCACTGCTGCAGTCACTGTTGAGTTCTAATAACACGTGTGTGAACCTCAAGCTTGTACCTCTGTCACTTTTCCTCTCGTCAGCATTGTGTTCTACATACACATTAATTCAGAGGGCTGCCAGCTGCTCGGGTGGTCCCACATGGGCACCAGCTCTCATCGAAGTTCACGGGTTTCAGAATCACACCAGCCACCATGGGCCAAATCAGGTGTCCAACCCCTTCAAGTAAACGGGACATTTAAAATAAACATTAACAGCACAATTATAAAGACAAGGGAAGCCTGGACACGGTGGTTCATGACTATAATCTCAACGCTTTGGGAGGCTGAGGTGGGAATTCAGCCTGGGCAATACAGTAAGACATCATCTCTGCAAAAATAAAAATAAAAATTATCCAGGTATGGTAGCGGAGGCTGAGGTAGAAGAATCACTTGAGCCTAGGAATTTGAGGCTGCAGTGAGCTATGACTGCACCACTGCACTCCAGCCTGGACAACAGAGGAAGACCCTGTCTCAAAAAAAAAAAAAAACCCAAAACAAAATAAAGACGAGGAAACAGAACATCAGTTACTTCAACTCTGTCAGTCTATGGGACCACTTGGGATGTTTATTTGTGTTTAAAATATGTAAAGTGATAAAACTGTGAACTTCAAGGTATAACATTTTTTGTTTGACAAATATACATATTAGTTATGCATGAAATATTACTGATTTTAAATACTATCTTTAAAAGTGAAAATGCCGGGCGCGGTGGCTCACGCCTGTAATCCCAGCACTTTGGGAGGCGGAGGCAGGCGGATCACGAGGTCAAGAGATTGAGACTATCCTGGCGAACATGGTGAAACCCCGTCTCTACTAAAAATACAAAAATTAGCCAGGTGTGGTGGCAGGCACCTGTAGTCCCAGCTACCTGGGAGGCAGAGGCAGGAGAATTGCTTGAACCCGGGAGGCAGAGGTTGCAGTGAGCCAAGATCGCGCCACTGCACTCCAGCCTGGGCAACAAGAGTGAAACTCCATCTCAAAGAAATAAAAAAAAGTATTCACTTTTATCATGCCATGATTATACATACAAAGTTCAATTTAAGACACTTTACACTCTGCATTTTTTTTTCTAGACATGATTATAAGTTTTATCTCATGACTATGACTGATAATAATTCTGCCATACAGAAGAGGGATGTCTTGGTCAGTTTAGGCTGCTGTAACAAAGTACCATAGACTGGGTGGCTTAAACAGCAAACACTCCCTCCTTGTGCTCTGGAAGCCAGAAGTCCGAGATGAGGGTGGCAGCGTGGTCGGGGTCCTCACCTGACCTTTCCTTGCTTCATGCAGAAAGAGAGAGAGAAATCTGGTATCTCTTCTTGTTTTAAAAGGCAGGAATCCCACAGCGGGGCTCCTCCCTCGTGACCTAATCTCACCCAGAGGCCCCACTCCTAATGCCAACAACTTGGGGCTTAGGGTTATTCAACACATGAATTTCGGGAGGATACAAGCCTTCAGTCCATGGCACAGGGGTTGTTAGAAAAGGTTATAACTGGCCGGGAGCGTCGGCTCACGCCTGTAATCCCAACACTTTGGGAGGCGGAAGCGGGCGAATCACGAGGTCAGGAGTTCAAGACCAGCCTGGCCAACACGGTGAAACCCCGTCTCTACTAAAAATACAAAAATTAGCTGGGTGTGGTGGTGGGTGCCTGTAATCCCAGCTACTCGGGAGGCTGAGGCAGGCGACTCACTTGAATGAGGGAGACGAGGCTGCAGTGAGCCAACATCTCACCACTGCACTCCAGCCTGGCAACAGAGCAAGACTCCATCTCACAAAAAAGAAAAAGAAAAAGAAAAAGTTATAACCTCTGGGTGTGAAATGTGCTTAGAAGGCCCCTGGGACTCAGGGTATGTTTGAAAGGTGGAACCAGCAGGTGAAAACTGACTACAAGTGTGAGGACGGGGTATGTTGGGGTGCCTGGGCTGGCACCGGCTGCGGGAGGAGCAGACGTGGCTGAGCATGGGCAGGGAGCAGGAGTCAGGTGTTCAGGAATGCTCCATTTGTGATACCTGCTGGACATCCCTGCTGAGCTCTCAAGTGGACAGTCAGGTAACCAGGCCGAGGGCCCAGGGAGAGGTCGAGGCTGAAGGGCAGAACCTGGGAAGCATCGATAATTACGTGGACTGGAATACAAGGAGACTGACTGCCTGGTGGCACCTCAAACAAATAACAAAATCACAGGCACAGCTCTTCAACGCGGCCACAGGCATCGGAGAAGCAGCTCCCCCGGGACTGGGCAGCAGTGGGTCCCTAGCTGGTCTGAGGGCCCAGCAAGGTGAGACTGACGTGAGCCAGCCAAGCAGGGGTGGAGGTGGGAGACACAGGGGGTGTCTTGAGAGCACAGTAAGCAGTGCCATGTCTGATGTGGGATTTTATCATCAGGCCTCAGGAGAAGATTGAAGAGTTCTAAGTAGGAAAGTGACGTGATCCGATTTGAGTTTTGAAAAGATCACATAAACCCTGCTTTGTGGAGAGGGGATTAGAGAAGCAAAGTAATCTATTCAGGTGAGAAATGACACATGGGGACCAGGGCAATGTCAGCAGAGATGGAAAAAGCTGGTAGAGCCGAGAAACCAGAGGCAGGTGACCCACACAGGAGATGAGTATGGAAGGAGGGGACTGGGCTGAGAAGAAATCCTGGGTGTGGGGTGCCCTGTGCTGAGACAGGGAAGGCAAGGGAAGGGAAGGGCACCATTTAGTTTAGACATAACTCACCCCAAGAGGAAGTGGGGCCCAGTCCCACTCTGCAGGGCTCCTTGCTAGAGGAAATGAAACTCGGTCATTCATTCAACAACGGGGAACTTAGAACTCACTGGCGGTGGGCACTTGGCCAGGTCCTGGGTCCGATCCATAATAGTGAGCAAAACAAAGTCCCTGCACTTAAGGGAGCTTACATCTCATGGGGGACCCAGGCAATAAGTAGGGAGACGTGGACAGATTGGGGGTACATGTGAAAGCAGAACCAGTGGGACTTGCTGATGAGCTGGATGCAGAGAGTGAGGGAATAAGAGGAAGCAGGACAATTTCTAAGATTCATCATTGAGAAACTGGGTGGACAGAGGTGGCTCACACAGACTTGAGAAAGACCCGGAGAGAACAGATTTCAAGGGAAAAATTAGTGATTAAGTTTGGGGCACGTCAAGTTTGAGAGATTTCTTGGACATCCAAGTCATGGGATCAGGTAGTACCTGAGCTCCTTGGAGGGCCTGGCACACACAGGCCACAGTGCTGGAGGTCACGTGATGGATGGGCTGGCCGGGGAGATAAGACGAGGGCCCACAGAGTTCGGGAACCTTGGGAAGATGGAACAAGTCTCACCGAGTCTGAGAAGGAAGGGGTAAGCCACACAGAATGGGGTCACAAAGGCCTTAGGAAGGCTACGTGTGTGGTCACCCAGGGTGATGCTGCTGAGGGAGTGGGGAGTGTGGAGTTGATAACGTGAGGGTTCAAGGCCAGGGTCATTGGTAGAATGGCTTGGGAGGAAGGCCATGGAGCAGGATGCAAGACAAAGAAGTGGTGAGGAATTAGAGACCACGCCAAAAGCAGCTCTCGTAATGTGACTTACACAAGGGATGATCATAAAACCAATAGAGAGGCATTTTCATTTTCACGATTCAACTTTCAGTCCATGCCAGATGTTGCTGCTTAGAAAGAGGACACCCAAGAGAGGAGCCCAGTGCAGGGCAGGGATGTTGAGTGTGGCCTCAGGACCCATCTTTCTTCAGGGCTGGGGCTTCTTTTGGGGTCGCCCTTGGCTAAACACCAGCGTGATTGGAAACTTGGAAACCCAGGGCATCTTCACACCCAGTGAGGGCCTGCCAGCCCTGAGCGTGGCTCCACTGCCCCTCCCTGAGCTGGGCTCTGCTCACAGCTCACTGGCTCTCACCCAGCTATTTGTGCATCCATTTGTTTAAAAATTCTTGCTGAATCCAAGGATTCAGGCCTGAATTAGACCTCATTCTTGCCCAGGAGGACAGATAAGGAGGCAAAGAAGAACATGATAAGCTTTGGGGTGGCGGGGGCATGAGGCTGCAGCGACAGGGGAGAGCCTGTGCCAGTCCTGTCTGGAGCAGATGGGCTGGGAGCTCCTCAGGGGGAGGCGACTCAAGTGCCAGCCCTTAACAGCCAAAGGCAGTCATCCCAGTAAAGAGGGCAGTGGATCCCAGGGCTTAGCAGGTGGCAGAGGAGAAATGCCTTGGTTGGGGGCCAAGCTGGCCCTGGGTCTGGATTACGCATTTTTCACTTTTCCATGTGTTTCTCTCAGTAGTCCTGGGAGGTTAAGAGAACCTGAATTATTCACTGTGATTAGCAAATGATTAAACCGAGGCCCAGGGCCGGCCTCACCACCTCAGGCAGAGGCACAGGATTGGGAGCCATGCTTACAAGTGCTTACCAGCACTGGGCTCTTTACACACACGGCCTTCTTTGCTCTTCTGGCTTCTTGCAGGAGGTATCTCCGTGGGACAAGGGAGGGAGGTGAGGCCCAGGAGACCACACTGCAGTGATAGGGAGGTCAGGCAGGGTCTGGGAAAGTGTCCCTGCCGCGTACCACCCCCAGCTCAGAAGGGGGCCTGAGGCCTGGGCTTTCTGAGCCCTATTGACCGGGGGAACAGGAGCGAACCCTGGCTCTCTGGAGACGCCTGGAGCCTTGGTGCTGACAAGGCAGGGACTAACCCGGAGCCGCGGCCAGTCAGCAGAACAGCAGCTGTCCATGGCCTGTGGTAAGGGCCCGTCTACCTGCCCCTGGAAGTCAACATCATTGAGTCTCTCTCCTTCCTGCTCTGCCAATCCTAGATTATCTAGGACTTGACGTCCCTCAATGGCTCAGTCTCTCCAAGCCCAAGGAGTGACCCAGAAAGGCCCCCTAGGCTGCATCACCACCTTGATAGAGTTGGATAGTTGTCCCTGCCCACATCTCAAGTTGAATTGTAATCCCCACGGTGGAGGTGGGGCCTGGTGGGAGGTGATTGGATCATGGGGATGGATTCTCACGAGTGGTTTAGCACCATCCCCTTAGTGCTGCCCTCAAGATAATGAGTGAGTTCTCCCACGATCTGGTTGTGTAAAGTGTGAGGCACCTCACACACACCCTCTCACTTGCTCCCACTCTGCTTTGTAACATGGCTGCCCTCCTTTTGCCTCGCACCATGACTGGAAGCTTCCTGAGGCCTCCCCAGAAGCTGACGCTGCCATGCTTCCTGTATGGCCTAGAGCACCATGAGCCAATCTGACTTCTTTTCTTGATAAATTACCCAGTCTCTGGTATTTCTTTATAGCAATGCAAGAACAGCCTAATACACACCTCCTCTGGGTCCAGGAGGTAACACTGTGCCTGGGAGGTGAGCCCCACTTCCCACAGGCCCCAGAGGTCTTGGCAGCAGCAGGGAAGGCAGGTCCTATCTGGAGACCAGGTGAGAACACGCTCCAGGCTCCCCTGAGTCTTTCATGGGCAATAAATGGCCTGAAGAGCCTGGGCCTTCCCTGCTGTGATCCTTTCCACCCCTGCCCCCAGCTCAGGAACTCCAGCTTCACCTGGAGCAGCCTACAGATCCCGAAAGAGCAAAGAGGAAACACAAAATGTCCCAATGACAGCCACAACACCATTCTCTATAAGGCAACCAACCCACCTGCCACCCTGCCAGCTCCAGCTCCAAATATGCCCCATGCCTGGCAGTGTCTGGAGGAGGAGGCAGCATCAGAGAAGGCTGTTTCCCAGACAGGAGAAATTGCAGCACATTGGCATGTGGTGGGAATGAGCCAATAGCAAGGGGAAAAATGATGATGCAGGAAAGGAGGAAATTGGGGATCCCTGCCCTAAAATTCCTGGCATGCATGCTGAGGTTCAGTCTCCCTCCTGGCACACAGATGAACCAGGCCCAACATACACCATTGCCAAGAGTCCTCTCAGCCAGAGAATTCTTGAAGAGCCCCAGATGCAAGTAAGTGTTCCTTGAGCTGAAGAAACCAGAACTAGAAGATGCAGTAACCTTGGGACCCAGGGCTGTGAGTCATCAAAGCATAAGGCTTACTCGAGTTTGGGAGAGGATATATTTCCTTTCTTTGAAAATATTTCTTGTTGTGTTCTTAATTTTTTAAAAAGTCAGCTCATGGCAGCCACTCAATAAAAATGTAAAACAGACTGAGTACAGTGGCTCATGCCTGTACTTCCAGCACTTTGGGATGCTGAGATGGAAGCACTGCTTGGAGCCAGGAGATCAAGACCAGCCTGGGCAACATAACAAGAACCCATCTTTACAAAAAATGTTTAAAAATTTTCCAGGCATGATGGTGTATGCATGTAGTCCCAGCTACTCGGGAGGCTGAGGCGAGAGGATTGCTTGAGCTTAAAAAATCTACAGAGAGAGACAGAGACAGAGAAATTGAAATCAAGCCCAGATACCAGATGGCTTTAGGGTGAGTTCTAAAAAGCAGTCAAGGAATAAATAATTTCATTATACAAATTATTCCAATGCGTAGATAGAACGTTAGCTCACTAGAAGGCTAGAGTAACTGTGAGAGCAAAACTAAACAAGGATAATATTATACAAACAGGGAAAATTATGGGTCAATTATACTCATGAACATAGATACCAATATCATAAATAAATTATTAGCAAACCAAGTCCAGTGATGAATAAATACAAAAATACATCATGATCAAGTTGCTCCCAGGAAAGCAAGATTGATTTACTATTAGAAAATATATTGATGCAATTCACCAATGCAATTGTTAAAATTAAAGAAAGGGAATGAAATAATAATTTCCAGCTGGGCACAATGGCTCACACCTGTAATCCCAGTACTTTGGGAGGTCAAGGCGGTTGGATCACTTGAGGTCAGGAGTCTGAGACCAGCCTGGCCAACATGGTGAAACCCCATCTCTACTAAAAATAAAAATATTAGCTGGGTGTGGTGGCAGGTGCCTGTAATCCCAGCTACTGCTTAATAATAATTATTATTACTATTTCCCTATAAATAGACTTTTGAAATTTAATGAAAAGACCTCTTCACGTACTAGGAATAGGAGCAAACTTCTTTAACTCGATAAAGTCTATGTCTCGAAATCCAGTGAAAAAATCATACTTAGCACTAGCATAACTTATTTGAAGTCAAAGACAAAAGTATTATAACTACTTCATTTACCATTGTGCTCAAGGTCTTAGCCAGTGCAATGGGAAAAGAAAGTAAAAGGATTAGAAAGAGAAAAACATATTTTATTATTTGCAGATAATGTGATTTCTGCACACAAAAAAATCTAAAAGAGTTTAGCAAGTTCACTGGATATAAGATGATGATGATGGTGTGTGTGTGTGTGTGTGCACTCATGCCAGCAACATTACATTTTAAAATGAAAATTTTTGAAAGTACGACTTCCAATAACAATAAAAATTATAAGTACTTAGGAATAAAGTTAAGAAATTTGTACAAGACTTGTACACGTTGTTGCCCTGTGCAGCCATGAACTTTGTACACTGCACAACTCCAGGGGGCATCACTAGACTGAGATACACAATTTGCACAAGTGCAGCCATGCCTTTATAGAAAAAGTTCTAAGAAATCATTGAAAAAATTTAAAATAAATGTAAATACATAGGTAGTTTTACCATCCTCTTGAGATTTAGCATCATAAAGATATTGGTTCTTCCAAAATTATGCTATAAATTAAATGCAATTCAAATAAAAATTCAACAGCCTATTTCATGGCACTTGACAAAGTGATGATTTTGAAAAATATCTGAGAAACGAAGGGCCAAGAATACCAGCAAAATTTTTAATAAAAAGAAGTAGATAGGAATATTTATCCCATTAAATATCAGAAGTTATAATAAAGCTATAATCATTAAAGCAGTGTGGTATTGACCCAGGAACCATCAAATAGGAAGGGGGAATAGAATAAAAAGCCCAGAAACATATCCACACATATGTGGAAACAATGTGTGAGTTGGCATTAAAAATAGTGAGGACTGGGCAGCACGGTGGCTCCAGGCTGCAATCCTGAGGTGAAGCAGGAGGATCTCTTGAGGCAGAGTTCGAGACCTGCCTGAGCAACGTAGCAAGCCCTAATTTATATCTATATAACAATAAAAAATAATTAACAAAATAAAAATAAAATAGTGGAGACAGATGTTTCCATAAAGGAAAATATAAAAGCAGATCTTCATTTTGTACCACATACAAAAATCAGTTCGCACTAAAATAAAAATCTAAACATGAAAAGTAAAACCTTTAGGAAAAAATATGGGTAAGCATCTTTTATGGTCTTGCTACAAAGAAGGATTTCTTGAGGAACACAAAAAGGACAAGTCATAAAGGAAAAGGTTAATGAACTTGACTACAGTAAAATTTGTAAGTTCTTTTTTTGTTTTTTGTTTGTGTTTTGTTTTGTTTTGTTTTGAGACAGGGTCTCACTCTGTTGCCCAGGCTGGAGTGCAGTGACATGATCTCGGCTCACTGCAATCTCCCAGGTTCAAGGGATTCTCCTGCCTCAGCCTCCCAAGTAGCTAGGACTACAGGTGCGTGCCACCAGGCCCAGCTAATTTTTGTATTTTTATTAGAGATGGGGTTTCACATGTTGGCCAGGCTGATCTCCCAACTCCTAACCTCAAGTGATCTGCCTGCCTTGGCCTCCCAAAGTGCTGGGATTACAGGCATGAGCCACCATGCAGAGCCAAAATTTGTAAATTCTATGAATGAAAGATATCAAAAACAAAATAAAAACACAAGCTCATACTGAGAGAAGATATTTGCCGCTTAATAACAGTTAGTAGACAACATATATAAAGAATTCCCACAAATCAAAAAGAAAAAGACAAACAACCCAATTTTTTCAATGAGTAAACACTGTGAATGAGCAATTCATAAAAAGAGGAAAACCAAAAGGAGAGCCATAGGAAAAGATGCCCAAGACTCCCCAGTAAAGGCAGGTGTCCCTGGGTGGCCCTGGTGTACCTCAGCCTCACACTAACTTCTCCAGGTATAGGTCACCCCAAGAGCCCTGATGGGAAGCCCAGAGATGAGTGAGCCAGCCCTCCCTTTAGGACCTCACATTCTGAAGGGAGAGAAAGAGGCATGATCACCCATATCCCTGCACAGAACATGCCAAATGGATATTTGCACGAAGGTTTGTGCACCACCAGGGGGGAACGGCCAGCTCCACCAAGGCATTTAAGGAAAAGGCCCCTGGAATTGGGGAAATTCTAGCTTTCAAATCCTAAAGTAAATATGACATTTGTGACATAAATTGCTTTCTACTCTCTAGTTTTCAAAACCACTGGAAGAGAGAAAATCACCATGGAGTAGCAGAGAGAGGCTTGGACAGAGAGATCAGAGAAATCCTAATTCCCCTACCAGCTGCTCCTAATATGCTCAGGTAATCCTGGTCTATCACCTACTCAAAAGTCCAACGTAGATATCAAATGGGCATCTCAAACTCAACCACCCAGGACTTCAGCTCCTCAATCTTCCCCCACCCACTTGGCCTGAACCTTGCCTGACTCCACTCCATCCTTCCCATCACTCAGGTCAAAACCTTTAAGGTCATGGTTGACTCATCTGCTCTAATGGATCAGGAAATCTTGAGAGCTCACTATGCAAAATATATCCAGAATCTGGCCACATCCCTCCACTGCTAAGGCCCTGGCATGAGCTACCACCACCTCTCACCTGGATTATTGTAGTAGCCACCCAAGGATTCTACCTGCCCCACCCTTGCCTCCACACACAGCAGTCATGTGACCTTTTTAAAATAAAGTCCTGATTATAATGCTCCTCTGCTCCAACCCTCCCTGGCTCCCATTTTGGAGGAAAAGCCTAAGTCTTCACAGTGACTTCAAAGCCCCCCACAGCATGGCTTCCCTTGCCCCCGCTACAGCTCTTCCTGCAAGCGCTCTGTTCCAACCACGCTGGGCTCCTGGCTCTTCCTGGAGCACTCAGGCATGGCCCATCTTGGGGCTTTTGCAGGGTTGTTCCCTCTGCCTGGAACATTCTTCCCCCAGATAACCCCATGGCTAACTCCCTCGCCTCCTGCAAACCTTTGCTTAACATCACCTTGGCTTGGAGGCTTGCTCTGACTACTTATACAAAATTGCAAGTTGCCTCCAGCCCTTGCCCAACCCAGAATCCCTAATCTCACCTACTCTGCTGGGATTTCTCAAACATGAACTCCTCCTAACATACTATAGAATGCCCATAGTTGATAATGTGTCTCCTCCCTACTAGACCGAAGCTCTACAAGGGCAGGGATTTGTGTTATTCTGCCCAGTGCCTAGGGCAGTAGCTGGCAGGTGGAATACTTACTGAATTGAAAAGCTCTTAACATCGCTGAGTCCCAGCTTGCCCATCTTCCAAAGCTGAAATCTTTAACCTAGCTCAAAGGTGCTTATTGCTGGAAAGATCAAAGGAAAATGCTTTTAAAATATCTAACACTGTTCAAGAAATGGGTAGGGAGAGCTGCAGTTCTTCCTTTCAAACCACCCTTTAATAAAAGGCAAAGATTGCTGACTAAGTCTTCAGGGGTGGGGATAACACAAGTAGGGCCCTGGACAGCTGTAGGTCAAGCTGGAGGCCCCAGGTCACTTGTGTGGATGGCATCACCTACAGGCATTGGCTACATTTTGTTGAACTCTTGCTCTCATAGAGGTAGAAAGTCCCCTTGCTGGTTAAAGATGTGGAGCGGTGTCCTGGCTATCGGTGCTTCCTCTGCTGATTGCAGGGCCTAAGGACACAGCATCCTTGCCAGTGTCATAGGGGCTGAGAAAGGGTGTTGGCAGGTGTTTGCCGTCACTCTACAGTAGAATCGAATCCCTGTCACAACTGTCTTGGAAATATGATGCAATTGCACTCTCCATGCACGGGTTGCAGCAGGGCCAGGCTCAGAGATGCAGGGTGTAATCTCTCCCATGTTAGTCTGCAACTAATTGATTGTCTTCCCGGCCAGGAGCCAAAGCCATGGCTCACTGTAATTGTGTGAATCGGAAATCCTATCTAGAATCCACTTCCCTTTACTATTTGTCAAGATCACATTCAGGATAGGCTGTAGTTTCCAGTTGGAATATTGGGCCCCTGCACAGATGGGCTGAAATGTAATCCAGCACTGCCAAGGGCATCCCAAGGGTCAATTAATTTTGCCTTTTCTCAGAGAGGAATTTCCAAGAATCATAAAGTGGGATTGTGCTGGCCCTGGGAGAGGTGCTGAGCCCCTGCCTGGGCTGAGGCGTAAGGTTTTCACCACCATTTCAAACTGAGCTGGATTATTGAGAGACCAAGGAAGCAGCTGCCACCCACATACACAGAAGGCAACTACTATTGAAAGAAGTTCCTTAAACCACTGAGCTCCCAGAAAATCTGAGCCTGGCCGTGGTGTTGCTGTTGCTCTGAATGGAGGTAATCCCTGCTACAAGCTATGAGCAAGCACCGTGCTCAGAGCACACCATGAGGTCCTTTGCCGAACCTGACAACCACCCTGCCTCCCACCTGTCACCACCTGTCACAGACGAGCACAGATCCCCAGAGAGGTGAAGTGACAGGCTCGGTCACCCAGCTGTTCAGCATCCAAGCTGAGACACAACCGTACTCTGTCTACACAGCCCACCGCCAGAGTGGGGATGCTCCAAATTGCCCACGCCTCCTACCTCCTGCAGGCTGTGGTCCCAGGGGGGTGACTGGAGGGGGAAGGTCTCAGGAGGGGGTGCACACAGGCAAACAGCCTCCTGCACAGTTTGCAGGGCCAGGCCCAGCCAGGATGCCAACAGGCATAGCAGGCATGAGGAGAGAAGATTCTGGGCTTCCCATTTCTGGCAGTAGAGCAAAGATGCTTTGTAGACTGTGGCGAAGGCTCAGAGGCCCCCTGACAAGACAGGCTCAGAGGTGGGAGGAGGGGATAAGGGGTCCCCAAGGAAAGCCAAATGCTAAAGAAATCTGAGCCCATAGCCCTTGAGGGTTAGAGAACCTGCAACGTCAGGCTAGAAGAGGGTGGGAGATCATTCGGAGCCACATGGCAAATCTCCAAATACCAAGAACAGCCATCTTCCAACAGAATCAACAGCCTGTCCATTCACACTGGCCAGGAGAGCCAGTCCCGCTGCATTTTCTGCTGTGCCCACTGAGCACCTGCCATCCAGCCCTGCACTGCCCTGGACACCCTAAGATGACCACCATCAGCCACCCTTGGGGCTCCTAGTCTGGGGTGGGGAGCAAGGCACACCGCTAATGATTCCTGTGACAAAGAAGGAGGCAGAAACAGGTGTGGCCTGTCCTAGGGGAGCTTGAGAGGAGGCATCCTGGGGGCAGTGGAAGCAAGATTGGCTGGGAGAGGAGCAGCACTGCTGAGCAAGACTGAAGGCCCCGGCTGGGAGCCGCTGACACCTGTCCTCACCCTCCCCGCCCCCCACACACACACTGAGAGCGTCAGGCTTGCTGAGCACAAGCTGCCCATAGAACTTCCCCTTCCAACCAGGTGGCACCCAAGACACTTTCTGTGGGGAAATGGTGGCCTTGACCACCCCCGCCACCAGGCTAGGGCACCTGGGCAGAGCTCTAATGAGGGTTCCCCATGAAGGAGCGGTGGTCCAGACAACTGAGGGGCTGCCTGAGGTCACAGAACAGGCACGGCTCCACCAGGCCCGAGGACTCTGGACATGGAGTCACGCTCTGTCTCCCAACCACCCTCGGAGGCAGGCATGCATCCCTTCTCACTGCTGGGAGAGCCTCCGGACTCAGGACACAATGTCACACTCCATCTCCCAACCACCCTCATAGGCAGGCACGCATCCCCTCTGACTGCTGGGAGGGCCCCAGGCCTGCGGATTCCCACATTTGGGTTGTCTCCAAGGCTGCCCAACTGCTCCCACGGCCCTTGCACATAGCCCCCAGAGGTCAGACAAGGGTCCCCGTGCCTATCCCCTTGGCAGACACTGGCACTGGCCTGGCCTACACTGTTTTTTGGGCCTGGGCTGGCAGTGGCCTGGCCAACATCACCTTAGTTGCTGATTAAGGCCATGCTGTACCCAGCCCCAAAGCCAAAAATAAACATGCCTTTTTGCACGAACTAGTTAAGAAGTCCCCGCTGAGTGTGCCAGAATTTCCTTATCTTTCCACAACAGACATTTTTACAGGAAAACTTGAAATGTTTTTCATCCATCAGAATGGCAGGGTGTTGCGCAGGGAGCACCATTGCCACAGGCCTGGTATCCGCCCCGCTTTCTGGGAGTTTAGTCTTAAACCTAATCTCCAGTATGCCAAGGAGCTGGCGGCTCCAGCTGTGTTCTGTGAGCAGGGTCACCTCGGGTCACAGCTTTGCAGGCTGTTGGGGACCACAGGTGTCGTGTGGTGAGCGTGGGTTCCAGGGTGAGACCCCCTCCTGGGTTCAAATTCTGGTTCTGCTACTCGTGAATGTGAGCAAGTCACTTCACCTCGCTGTGCTTCAGGTGCCACTCTTGTAAAGCGGGAAATACTGAAGTGAAATCATGCATGTAAATCACGCAAAGGTAGATAAATCATGTGTGTGGATAGGTTTGGAAAACCCATGTGCTTAATCAAAGAGAGTGGGCTCTGGAGTCCTGAAGACAGTGACTCAGCGAAGTGGCCAATGTGAGGTCCCTGCTGGGTGTTCAGCCCCAAGGCCGACCCCGAGCAGACTGGACAGGTGAGAGTGGGAGCTCAGTGTCTGTCCTCCACATGCAAGGGAGGCCCCCGTGCAGCACACTCGCTGTGCTCAACTGGAGCCTCCACGCCCAGATGCCCAACATCGTTGCAGCACTTCCAACTTCAGAGCCCACGTTCTTGCACTAAACCAATGAAGTTTATTTTGGGTGGTGCTGGGACCCCTGGGGACACACCTGCCCCATCACTGCACCCCTCAGGCCGCGATGACACTGGAGGTGTCTCTTTCACCCAGGGGTCTTGCGGGGAATTCTCCTTGTACTCCACAGGCCCAACTGCAGAGCAGTGGTGTTGAACAGAGCAAGGAGAGGGAAAGATATCCCAGTAACTCTGCTAGAAGTCCCCATTCTAGCCACAGGGGCTCAAATGCTGGAGGCTGTTGTTGAGGGAGTGCCTGCTCTGTGCCTAGAGCCACGTGCTCAGCCCTGGTGTGAGAAATAAACTCACCCATCCAAACCCAAAGAATAGACTCAGAGACCCAGAGAGCAGTGAAAGTGAGACTTTTAATGACTGTCTTGCAAGATGGGGTGTCTGATGAGCAGACACCCCCAGCACAGTTTCAACAAGCAATTTATCCCCTAATGCTCAGGTCTCTCCCCCAGTTCCTCATAGGCTGAGTACTATGGGGTCACAATCTTCCCAGACATCACCTATCGGTTGTTGGGTAGAGGCTCTAGGTGTTTTCTTTAGGGTCGTCCTGCTGCATTTTGTTGCAGCCCACAATACATTGCAATCCTAGTTAGCTCTGGGGCTCTTCAAGTATTTGACTTATGACTTAAGTAGCTGGGCCAGCTGATAAGAACAGACAAAACAAGCTATTTTGCAGGCTAGCAAACTTTCATCTTAGACTAAACTTCTTTGGTTCGAGTGAAGGCAACTAAGGGGGGCCGACAAGCAGGCATTGGCTATCCAAGCAGGGGCCTAGTATATCCTATTTCTTCTGTAGTTTGCTGACCTAAGCCGATTTAAGGCACTTTGTCTTGGAAATGGACCACTATATACATTATTTTCTTCACTGGCAATAGAGGTTTTGAGCAGGCAGTATTAACACCACATAAGCAGGGAGAAATGAAGCCCCAGAGGCCGTCACTTGTCCAGATTGGCACAGGGCACAGCCAGAAATAAAAGCCGGCCTGTGAGACTCAGAGGCCCACACTTCTTCCACCAGGCAGTATCCAGCATGTGCTTAGAGCAACAGCCAGTCGGGGGAGAAGAGTGAGCCTGTGTAGCACAGACTGCAGCAGTCACTGGGGAGTGCGAGACTGATGGGTCTCAGGGGCCACCAGGACACCTGAGGGTGCAGGTGAACAGGGACCAGAAGCACACATGGGCGACTTCAGGAAGGCTCACAGTGGGGCCATGACAGTGCTGTGTTGGTAAATGTTTAGCAGCCTGCAGAGTGAAGGGGGCAGCCCTGATGCACAGCATTAGCCAATCGCCATGGTATAAATACCCCATCATGATCCACTTCAAGCTTCCAAGCGTTGAAGAACCAGCTTGCAACGTTTCAAAAAATGTGGCAATTGGCTTCAACCAGGCGCTGCGTCCTCTCTGACTCATGTGAGGCTCCCAGAGATGCTACCAAAGGTGCAGAGCTGGTACACTGGGGCACCGGGCCAGCTGGGCAGATAGAGTCACTGGGGAATGCAGAGGGAAGGGGAGCCCTCACAGCTGGGCTTTGCTGGCTCTCCTCTCTCCTGTGCTGCTGAGAAGGAAGGAGAGGCGGCTGCCGAGGGGCAGGGGCAGCTGCCTCATGGCCCAAGAGCAACCTGGACAACGTGGCGTGTGCCAGCTGTGCGCTTTGCCTCTCCTTCCCCTGGAGAAGCTTCCACCCCTGAACCAGGAGAGGAAGATAAGGGCAGCCCCAGGAGGCCTTCTTCACACAGCCGGGGCCTCCTTTGGCCCCTTTCTCCTTTTCGTTTCTTGGTCTCTAGTCGGGCTGCTGAAGAGGTGGGGTCACAGGGAGGGCTGCTGACTCCAGGAGCAGCGCCTGAGCCTCCTCACCCACTCCAGGGGCTGCAGTCAGCCTCCCTTGGCTTACTCAGAAACCGTTCAGACATACGAAAAGGCATGAAAACTCGTTCCACAACACCTGTGCATGCAGCACCCAGATCAAAGCATGAAACACCACAGGTGGGGATGGGCACAGTGGCTTATGACTGTAATCCCAGCACTTTGGGAGGCCAAGGCGGGAGGATCATTTGAGGTCAGGAGTTTAAGACCAGCCTGACCAACATGGTGGAATCCCGTCTCTACTAAAAATACAAAAAAACAATTAGCTGGATATGGTGGTGCACACCTGTAACCTCAGCTACTCGGGAGTCTGAGGCAAGAGAATCACTCGAACTCGGGAAGCGGAGATTGCAATGAGCCAAGACTGTGCCACTGCACTCCAGCCTGGACAACAGAGCAAGACTCCATCTCAGAAAAAAAGAAAAAAAAAAAAACAACCACATGCAGGATCAGATGAACCCTCCCCATTCCCACCCCCACCCCATTAAGGTAGCCACTCTCCCAAGCTGGAGTTCACCGTCCCACTTCGAGCTTGTGCGGTTGCATCCCTAAGCAATGCTAAGCACTGCTTTGCATATTTTAAATTTTTTCTGAATGGCCAGGGACCCTCTGCAACATTCTGCAACTGCAGCTTTTTTTCATCAGGCTTTTGTAAGGAGACAGCCAGCTGGGCTTGGCTTGAACCCTGCATCAAATCACACAATCCCCATGGCCTCAGTTTCCTCATCTATAGACTGCAGATAGCAGCCCTCCCTGGCGAGGCAGTGGGGAGAGGGCTAGCCCAGACACTGGCCTTCCCTCCCACCCTCTTCCCACCCTCTTCCCTGTGTGGACTGAGGTCTCACTCCACCCCGGTCTTCTGGGCTCCTCTTCCAGGCCGGAGGTAGAGCTGGCTCAGAAGAATTGCCCCAACCTCCGCTCCCCACCCACCCACAGACAGAGCACAGCTGCAAGGCCTCCCAGCCCTTCTTCAGTGGAGAAGGAAGTCAGGGACCCTACTCTCACCACAGTTTCTGTCTTAGACGAACAGAGTTCTTCCTGCCACAGAGGGCCGCTGCCTGTTCTCTTAGCACCCAGGACAGCTTCACTAGCAAGACCCCCTAATGGTCTCTCAGCTGCCCAACACCAGCACCAGCTCAAACCTTTGAGGAATCGCACGGCCTTCGGAACCACAGCCTTCGGGACCCGCCCGCAGTGCCCGCCACCCCAGCCATAACACAGACCCCTGCCTGAGGGGTGTGTGCCCGACCTTTCCCCACAACCACACACACCTCCCAACCTTGGTGCAGAGTCCATCTCATCAGGCCTCTGGCCTCCCAGCTGTTCCTGCTCTCCTCTTCTCCTGCTCTTCACGGTCTACTTCCCTCATGCACGGCTCCCGAGAGAGGACTTGGGGAGCAAAACTAAGGAATCAGGTGACAAGAAGGGTCAGTGGATGATCTCAGCTGGGCAAGCTGACTGACTCCTGTGAGCACCTGGCAGGCTCCTCGGTGGCCCCTGCTGGGATGTCCCTGCCTGTGGCACAGGCCATGCCCTCCTAGGATGGCCACTTCCAACTCCTAATCTCACCTGGGCTCAGGAGCCCACCCATCTCCTGAGGTCCTAGGGTCCTTCCAGGACACCCCTGCCTGGTCTTGACACACCGCCTTCACCCAAGCACACTGTGGGTGGGAGGGGAGCTCGTTCCCAAGCAGACCCCGCCCCCTTCATAACAGCCCCCTCTGTTAGGTGCCTCAGCGGTCACTAGTGCTGGTCCCTGGACATTTCTGAATCCCTGCCTTCCAGACACACAGTAACATTCCACTTCCATGCCTACCCCCTGCCCCTCTTCAAGGGCATGGCCAAGTGATTTGCATTGGATGGTGACATGGGGACATAGGAGCCATGTTCCATGTCGCTTTTAGAGAAAGCTTTAAGGGCCAATGCACAATCTCCTGCATCGTGGGAGCACAGAGAAGCCTATGGCAGGTCCCTAAGTGACTATGTGAGCAGAAGCCTCCATCTGCCCATGCGGGACAAGGAGCATGAATGGAAAAGACATGCCATAGCATCAAGCCACTGAGTGTCAGGGGTGCTTGTTACTGCAGCATAACCCAGTTATCCTGGCTGATAACTATCCTACACCAAGCACAATCACACCCCATCTCTTTGTCCTCCAAAACCCAGGGCCTCCACCCAAGAGCCTCTCTTGAAGCCTGCTCTCACTTGCTCAGGGGAGGGCAAGGCACCCTCGCCTCCCCTTTCTGGGAGTGGGGTGGGCACAGCACACAACGACCCCCACAGAAGAGCCTTCTGCACTGAGGGCCTCAACCTCCCACACAGCCCAGAAGCAGGATGTGGACTGATGCATTCCTCAGGGCGTCCTCGTGTGTGGCCTAGCTTCTTGCTTTAGGGCACTTGCAGAGCTGGGAAAGAACGACTCCAGGACTCCACGGGGACAGCAGCTGTACCTTCATTCTTTTTTCCCACTGCCCCCATGAACCAAGCCTCAGGCTGCTCCTCCCCAGGCCCTGCTCCCTGGATGAAATCTCAAGCGGGTCCTACAGGTCCCCTGGACTTCTTCATAAAATAAAACATTTTCCTGTCACTTTTAGTCCAAAGCAGCATTACTACCATAATCTTTTGTCAACGTCAGAGCCCTACACTTGATTGAGAGGAACCTCTTGTTTCTCCAGCAGGCCAGGCCAGGAGTCACCCCTCAGGAGGGTGGCCACCTCCAGTGATGCTCAGTTGGATGGGGAATTGAGGGCAGGTGATCAAGTTCTCATTGGGACTGTGGAGGGCGAATAGGGGTCCCTCCGCAGCCTGCATGCCCTCACTCCTCCCCCTGCACTCCGTGCTTGGGACCCTGGCTGACAGCCTCTTTGGTGTCACTTTGCTCCCTTCTGCTCCTTTCCCCTTTGAATTTGCATCTGTCACCAAAACCCCCACAGCACCTTACAGGGAGCAGCCTCTATAGTGTTGACGTGAATTGGCAGCACACCCTGAGACTGGCTTCTGCTTGCTTCCCTCGCAGCAGGGTACGTGGGACCTCACCAAGCAGGAGTCACCGGATGCACTGGACAGGACTGCAGCCTCCCAGCATAGCAAGGCAAGACTGGACCAATGTGGGTGCTGGCCCCTGACCTCAGGTAAACAATGAACTTTACTCAACCCCCACTTGGCTATGAGAATTTAGCAATTTCTGCTCAGATGAAGGATTCCTCACCAATTAGCAGAAAAAATGTAGGAGGAGGTGGCAAAAATGAATTTTAATAAAATGTGAACATGCCAGATCCCATGTGTGGAGGATGCTTGTTGGTGCCTCCCCAGCATCTAGATACTCCCTTCCTTTCCCTTCTGGACAGCTCTGCTTCCCACCTGGCCATCCATGGAGTCTCAGAGAAGTGGCTCCTTTTCAGGCCCCAGGCATGGAGCCCATGTCCCAGCCTGAGCCAGTCCACACCCTCTCACCCTGTGACAGACCCAGTAACTGGGGTGGAAGTGGCTGTGGCCTCTGCTTCTCAAGACGGTGACTACTGACCATGAGCACCAAAACCAAGGCTCCTTCTGGCTGGGCATGAGAGAAGATGTGTACCCACGAAGCTGCAGTCTGCTATCTTGGTACCTGATAAGAAGCAGGCCCAGGATGAATCTGACATTGTGGGAGGCAGCATGGAGCATGGGCCTTGTGATAGCAACAGGCCTTGGGAGCAAGCCTCACCAGAAGCCCACCCCAGTCTGGGCTTTTCACTTGAGTCAGTCAAAGAAGCCTCTCTGTTGATTCAACTGGTGCAATTGATTTTGCTGTTGCTTGTGATCAAAAGCAGCCTAACAGATACACTATTATGCATTTGAAAAGGGTGGCATTTAGGATCTGGATGGATTTGCTTCAAAAAACAAAAAAGGTGGCAGGCCATGGTGTGGTATAGACCCACTGGCATATGGTGGGGTAGAAGATGGGGAGGGGGAAGGAATTGAGCAAATTCTTATAAGCTAATTGATTTTTATTTAAGAACTGCAAAAGTCAACATTTGCAGGGGCAACTCTCTTGACCCTAGAAAAACATTGTGGCATATGCAAATTTGATTTGAACAACTGGGTAAATATTCATTCAATTCAGGATGCTGCCCCCCTTCTCCTCAAGAAGGATCAAGTGCTTGTTTGCTCAGCCACTGATCCCCCCAACTCCACTGCATCCTGTCAACACCCCTCCAAGCCCAGACAGTGGAGGGGGCATGGCATCAGCCCTTCTCAAGGACCCCCCTATCCAGGCTCTATCCACATCCATCTGGCCATCTTCCCCCACCAAAACATGACCCCTCAGGATGGGGAAGTGGCTGTTACAGCACCATGCAAGCTTCTCAATTTGTCTCTATGTTACAAATCTTATCTGCTGAGTGCTTCTCTTTCAAAAAGGCTGGCTCTCTCCATTAAAAACCTAGGCTTTCAAGACTATATCTCTGCTAGGTATTTTAGGAGCATATTTTGGAATCAAAGTCAAACTGTAATACTTGATATATTAGCTAGGGTTCACCAGAGAAAAAGAACCAATAGGATATATATATGAGGACATATATGTATAAGAGAGAGAGATTATAAGGAATGTGATTATGGAGCTCTGCCAGTGGCAAGCTGAAGATGCAGAAGAGCCAGTCTTGCAGTTCCAGTTCAAATGCCATCAGGCTCAAGACCCAGAAAGAACTGACACCTCAATCTGAGTCCAAAGGCAGGAAAGCAGCAATGTGCCAGCTCAAGGCAGTCAGAGAGGAGGAGCTCCCCTTTACTCAGCCTCTCTCTTCCATTCAGGTCTTCTACTGATTGGATGAGACCCACCCCCATTTGGAAGGGAAATCTGCTTTACTCAGTGCACTGATGCCAACGCTAATCTCATCGGGAATCACCCTGGCAAGCCCACCCAGAATGATGTCTGATCAGATGTCCAGGCATCCTATGGCCCTGCCAAGCTGACACATAACGTTAACCATCACACTTGGTCCCAGGCCACCTCTGCCTCTATGCACTGGAGGCAGGGCACCTGGAAAGCAGCCACTTCTGAGGGAATGGTGCAAAAGCTTGCATCATATCCTAAACATTATCCTGTGACACTGATTTTCACCTTCGGGTTCTTACTACAGAGTGAACATTCCTAATACAAAAATTCAGAATCCAAAATCTGAAAGTTTTTAAGCAGCAGCATGATGCCACAAGTGGTAAATTCTACATATAAGTACTTAACACAAACTTTGTTTTATGCACAAAATTATTTAAAATATCATATAAAATTACCTTCCGTCTATGTGTATAAAGTGTACATAAAACATAAATAGGCTGGGCGTGGTGGCTCATGCCTGTAATCCCAGCACTTTGGGAGGCCAAGGCAGGTGGATCACCTGAGGTTGGGAGTTCAAGACCAGCCTGACCAACATGGAGAAACCCTGTCTCTATTAAAAATACAAAATTAGCTGGGCATGGTGGTGCATGCTTGTAATCCCAGCTACTCAGGAGGCTGAGGCAAGAGAATTGCTTGAACCCGGGAGGTGGAGGTTTCAGTGAGCCGAGATCGTGCCTTTGCACTCCAGCCTGGGCAACAAGAGCGAAACTCCGTCTCAAAAAAATAAATAAATAAATTTTGTGCTTAGACTGGGTTCCATCCTCAAGATATCTCATTATGCACATGCAAATACTCCAAAATCTGAAAAAAATCTGAAATCTGAAACACTTCTAGTCCCAAGCATTTTGAACAATGGGTACTCACCCTGTAGAAGTCCTCCCTAGGCCATCAGCCCCTCCCTCTCCCTCGTGGCTTATCCTCATCCTCCAGGCCCCTTCCCTCTGAACCCTCTTCCCCAGAAGAGGTGGCAGGCAGGGCTGCTGGGGGAGCCTCTGCCCAAAACTCTGCGTGAACGGAAGCCCAGAAGCCTGCATCCAGATGGAGACTGATGGTGGGAGGAGTGGGCGACACAGACACAAAAAGCTGGAGGGCGAGCAGGAATGGGAGGCCAGGGAGCAGAGCCCATGGAGCAGAGTGGGCACCCACCAGGCCTGGCTCACCCCAGAGCACAGTCATTCAAAGCAACCTTTGCCTCCTTCACCATCTGGTCAGCACCAATGGGCCCAGGGATGGGGACACCATTTCTCACCTGCCATCGGCAGGTGACCCAAACCTGGCCCCTCTGGCGCTGTCAGAGAAGACAAACAGTGCCTATTTATAGGGCTGGGCCGGGGTAATGGTTATCTTGGCCTGCTGATAGTCCTTTTTCCCCATGAAACACATAACGCACCATAAGCACTGCTCAGAGGCCGATAAAAATAGCTTTGGATCAAAGAGGTAGTTTCCTTATTTTGTCTCCAAGGACAGATCAGAGAGCTGGGCTGCATGTGGGCAAATCAGTTTTGGCTCTTGGCAGGAGTTTCAATGCTTCCCCTCCACATGCACAGAAAAGTCTGCCAATGTCGATATCTGAAGCTGAGATAATAGGCTGTGGGCTGTGCTTTGTCTTTTGTTGACGCACTCCCAGCCTTCAAGGTCTCTGCTATCGTTTTGTAGACAGACAGGCTAAGCCCAGACATCAACAAGCAAAAGCAGCGAAGTCCACTTGTGCCTGCTGAACGGATGCGGGTGTGGAATAATGGTAATGACCTCCATTACAGACATCTGCTGCCTGCACCTCTGCAGATCCATAGCATCATCCCCATTTTACATGTGAGGAAACTGCAGCTCGAAGAGGCCACCAGCCCTCAACCCTAAATCCAGCTACCCCGGAAGCCTGAGGTCTTTCAGGACTCCGCAGATTTGGAATCAAACAGCCGGGGCTTGACTCCTATCTCACCGCTTAAAAGCCCAGGCTCTTAATCTCTCTGAGCCTGTTTCTCCATCTGTAAAATGGGAGTCATAACAACTTCCAAGCTATTTGTGACTCAAAGGAGATCGTGTAACCGAGCTACATCGTGTGCAGATTGGCTTGTAGACACTAGTTATTATGGCGGTGTTTTTCTAACTGAGCCATTGATGCTTTCAAGGCACTGCTGCTCCCTCGCATGCCTCTAGAGGCAGGTGATATTACACCCACTTCACAGACGAGGAACTGCGGTGTCAGAAGATTAAGGGCCTTGCTCACGCAGCCAGGACGAAGTGAAGCCGTCGTGGGAACCCTGGTGGCAGGCTCCAGGGTGGGCGCAGCGAAGCCTAGTACCCATGGCCACGGTTGTCATGTATTTTTCTATGCTGAAGACTGTCAGGGGCGATGGCGCATTGCAAGAGAATCTTCAAATCTGGCCAAAAGTCTGTTCTCTAGTACAATTCTCAGTCTAGGGGGAAAAGATCTGATAACGTCACGCCAAGGTGTTGCTGCTGATGGTGTTTCAGTCTGTAACGCTACTGGGTGTTTGCGTCCAAACCAAAGTGTGGTGGGGCCATGTTTCATTGGAGAGCTTAATCCCACCTGCTCAGCGCTAGTCCTACCATCCCGCGCCACAGCCCTCCAGCCAGCACCCGAGGCGAGCGGGCCTGGGAAGAAGGCGGACCCCAGCATCCCAGGCTGCTGGGTCCGGGAGCTCCGCGGCGAGGATCGCTCACCTGGGCGCTCCCCGGGACAGTGAGCGGCAACAGAGCCCAGGGAAACCTGAGCGCAGGTCCGCGTGCGTCCGGGCCTCGGGGGTGGTTTCACCCGCGGGCGGGGAGGGGGCGGGGCCTTCTGTCAGCCACGCCCCCAGAGTGGAGCCCCCGCCCCGCCCAACCCCCCACCGCTGGAAGCCCCTGGGCACTGGGACCCGCTTCTTCCTTTGCAGGGCGGCCCGGCCGCGGCCTGCTGGTGGCTGTGAAGGTTACATGGAGTGCGTATACACAGGTAGCGATGGCAGGGCAGACGTTCGCAGCTGCCTGTAGTCCCTCCACGTCCCTGCAAAGCCCCGTCCTCTGGACCCCCATCACCCCCGCTCCCACACGTTTGCAGGCTTTACTGCCCTGCCGCGTGCGGGCCAGACCCTCCGGGAGCTGCCAGCGCGCATTCCTTCGGCAGAGGACCCGCTGTGGGCAGGAGCAGGGTGGACGGTGTGGGCGCGCCCACGCCCCGGCGGGCAGTGCCAGGCATCGGTGCGCCCGCGGAGGGGGCGGCCTAGATAAGCAGACTCACCTCTCAGGATTTAATCCGAGAGACCTAGAAGAAAGTCCCCTGCTAGCTGGGGGCGAAGCAGGTCTTTCCCCAGGGAGTACTGAAGCCAGCTCTCTTGAGCCATTCTCTTGACAGAGTGTGGAGGCAGAGGTGAGTGAGGAGGAGGAGAGAGGAGGAGAAGGGAGCAGGCCGAGCAGCAAAGAGGAGCAGAAACCCCATACAGAGAGGGGAGAGAGAATGAGAATGAATATGGATTAGTCAAGGGCTGACATAACGAAACGCCACAGGCTGGGTGGCTTCAACAACAGAGATTTATTTCTCCTACTCCTGGGGCTGGAGGCCTGATCTCAGGTGCCAGCAGGGTCCAGTTCTGGGAGGCCCTCTCCCTGGCCTGCAGGTAGCCACCTTCTTACATGGTAGAGAATGAGAGCAAGCTCCCTGGTCTCTTCTTGTAGCGGCACTAATTCTATTCTGAGGGCCCCACCCTCATGACCTCATCTAAACCCAGTCACCTCCCAAAGGCCACACCTCCTAATGCAGTTATATTGGGGGCTGGGGCTTCAGCCTAAGCATCTGGGGGGAACAGGCATTCGGTCCAAACAAGTAGGCTCAGTACTGCACTGTTCCTCACCCAGGCCCAGCCTAGGGGCCCTGCTATTCTTTTGCTCCAGGCCCCAGGTTCTCAAAACCGCAGATTCCACAGGCTGAAAGCCCTCCTGAGGCATCTTGAGTGGGCCTCTTCTGGCACCTGAAACAGTCTTAGGAAAAGCAGCATCCTTCTTGCTTCCCTAGCTAGAAGATAAATTCGCCCTCCCACCCACAGCCCCATTTTCTGAGGGCCGAGTGCTCTGGGTCCCTGCAGGATGGTGGGATTACCGAGAGCAAAGAGAGCCAGCCTCACCTTGGGGAACACGCAGACCCAGAGCGCCCACTGTCCACAGACAGGCAGAGGGTCCCAGCTAGACTGCCCCAGCTGCAGGGCTCCTGGCAGTAGAATGCTGCTAGCAGGGCCAGTCAGGCTTCCCAGAGCTTAACCTGAGGTTTAGCATCAAAATGTCTGCACTTACAAATGTAAATAACGCTCCAAATACCTTAGACCAACATCAGTGCTGGGTTTGGCTTGCAAATAATTCATGTTTGGTCTAAATGGGTTTATTCTGCCTTGTTTGAGTGATTAGTTGCCTTGAAAGCATCAAGGAGTAGAGGCTCTACTAAGCCAGCAAGAAGGGGATAATGCAGGAATTGAAATGCAGAGAGGAGTTCTCAGGGCCAGGCTGTTAGCAATTGCTATTAGATTAAGGGATCATTTGGCGGAATTTAAAATGGAAGTAGGCACAATTCAGGAGAAAGAATCAGAGAGAATATTTCTCCTGCATCTCGCTGGAGGGTGGAGGAGACAGGCTGGTGCTCTTCAGTGTCTGGGCTGCAGCACAGAGTTCTGCTTTTCAGAGGGGAGGGCTGACTGAGGAGTGTCTGCTGTCCATTGCTTCTCAAATGCCACCAAGTCCCCTTGCCGCCCACACTGGCTCCCACAGCTTAGTTCTATTATGCAGTGGAAATGCAGGCCCATGCTGAGGAGATAAACCAAAAGCAAAGTGTTAGGAAGAAGAGGTCACCAACTGCGGGCAGCTGGGGACAGGGTAGTGCTGCCAGCCCCACGGGCACCATTTGCATGGCCACTGCTGACAACACTGCACATGGGACAGTCCCTTGGAGGCTTCTGACCACAGGCCAGAGAGCGACTAATAAGTGGAGAGTGGGGACTGCCTACACCCAGGCCAAAATACCCCTTGCTAGAGTCCAGCTTCCAGACCACCAACTTCACCGCAGAACTTGATTCTCCTATCAAGCAGGGTCTCTTGGCCCAGCCAACAAGAACAGTGATGAAGACATATTGACTGCTGCCTGCATAAACCCCTGGGCTAAGGGCATTACATGATCCGTCCTATTGAATCCTTACAACAGTCTGGAAGCTGGGGCTGGCATTATCCCATTCTCCAGATGAGAAATCCTAAGTGGAGGGAGAGTACGACTGGCCCAGAGTCGCACCCTGAAGACCTGCAGGTGGAGGATGTAGAGAAAGGAGGAATTGCGATACCCTGATCTGGGGGTTGGACTGTGGGTGGAAGGTAGTGCCTTTCCCCTGAGGCTGGTGAGTGCCAGTGTCTGTTGGACAAGTCAGTGAACATGTCCTAGAGACAACTGGATGTAAGTCTGCAGCCCAGTGGAGAGGTTAAGGCAGAATTAGAAATGTTGGTGAAGGTGTCAGTGGTGTTGATGGTGTGTGGGATAGCCGTGATGAATCCACAGCTGCTCTCTATTCCCAAATGATGCTTTTCTATTCCAGCCAGGGCCAGGTGTGCAGGAAAGGGAGGTAGGGAAGTTTCCCTTCAAGCCCCTTCCCAGGGCCCTGCCCCTCTGTTCCAATGTGTCTGGGATTGTCAGGCAGCAGGCCGTGCCTAAGACTATGTGACAAGGACTGGATGCTTACTGAGGTCATATCCTGTGAGCCTCTCCTCCCATGAATAAATGCTTCACCCCAAGAACTCCCGCCTGCCTCTGCAGAACCCTCCTCTCTTGTTCCAGAGCTGCTCCCCGTTCCCTTCCTCCTTCTCCTTTGCCTGTGTCAAGCACGTCCATGTGAAGAGACCACCAAACAGGCTTTGTGTGAGCAATAAAGCTGTTTATTCACTTGGGTGCAAGTGGGCTGAGTCCGAAAAGAGAGTCAGCAAAGGGAAATGGGGAAGGGAGTTGGGTAGGTAATGGAAAATTACAGTAAAATGTGGTTATTGTTAGCAGAGGAGGGGGTTACAACGTACATGGTGGAGAGATCATAAGATTCATTGTCCAGAAGAAGAATGTCACAAAGTCGATTGGCCAGCTAAGGTAGGGCAGCGACAAGTCACAATAGTAAAATGTTGTAATGTTGGTTAATCAGTTAAGCCAGGAACTGGCTGTTTTCCTTCTTTGTGGTTTTTTGACTGCTCCCCATTTCTTGGCTCCTGCAGGCCACCTGGATGTGTATGTATGTGCAGGTCACAGAGGTTATAATGGCTGAGCTTCGGCTCAGAGCCTGACAGCCTGGTCTCCTTTAGTTTGAGGAGAGGAAAATCAGGTCCTACAAGCTTGCACATCTTTGGAGGCCCGCCTTTCTGTCTCCATTTCTGTCTCTTTCCTCTGTCAGTATGAAACAGTGGAGGGAAACAACCTGTGGGGTCCTGCCAGGAGAGAGGGAGGAAGGGCCGGGTAAGGTCCCCTGGGGAGGAATAGAGACAAGGAAGGGAAAGGGCGGGGTCAGAACCAGCGCTCCCACATCCAGATGAGAGGAGAAGAAGGGGGCTGAGAGGGGCAGCCTGGGGCCGAGGGTGGGGCTGGGACTGATAAGAACCTCAGGGTGAGGGCATGCCCAAAAACTGAGAACAGGGCAGAGCAGGGCTTTCAAAACTGCTGAGAAGTAAAGAGGGGCACAGATAAGTGGGATTTACAACTTGGAGGTCATGAGTGACTATGATAAGCTATGATGGGAGGAGGGGCAGTTCCAGTGGGATAAGGAATGAAAGGATGTCCAGAAGAGGCAACCTGTTGGGGAAGTCATGGAAAATGAGGCTGCAAAGAAGTGGGACTGCCTCCCAGGGGTGTGCGTGGGTCGTTATCCTGGGACAAGGAACCAGCTAAGGTGGAATGTAGGTTTGCTGATGTTCAGCCATCCCACAGTTGGCTGAGTCCATCCTGATTATCCATCTCTCATCAAAGAATATTTGCAAATCACAAATTTTAATCAGGTCTGACTTTCTAATTTGTTTTGTGTGTGTGTGGAAATACTTTTATTGTTTTTTCTGATTGCAAAAATAACATATGCTAGGTTTTTTTAGAAAATGCGTAAAATAGAGCATGTATTTCTCCACTTCCATTTTTTCTCAGGCTAACCACTGCTTCTAGATCTTTACAGACATTTTTCTTTACATCTTTACTTTTTTAACAAACATAGACAGAGATAAACATTGTTCTGTATGCTGCTTTGATATCTAACAATCATTGACGTCTTTCCATATCAGTGCAGACTGATCAATTTCATTGTTTTAATAGGGTCAAAGGAGTCTACTGTTTTCATGGGTATTATTTATCTTATCTTCTCCCAGCCATCTACATTTAGAGTACTTCCATTCGGTTGTTGTTGTTGTTGTTTCTCTGGGAATTGATGAAATAAACAACCTTATACATACTTAATGCATCTGTGCAGGTACAACACATTCTTAGAACCTGCATTATTGAGTCAATGGTAAGCACATTTGAAATGTTCATAAAAATTTCCATATTTTCCCTCAAAAACAAGTACAGCAACACCACTGGCATTGTATATGGGTTCCTTTTGAATCTTTACTGAACTGATAGATGAAAAATTCTTTCCTGTGGGGGATGTTGCAGTGGGGGAGGCTGTGGTGTGTGGGCTCAAGGTATGTATGGAATTTCTCAGTACCTTCGGCTCGATTTTGCTATAAGAACCTAAAACTGCTCCAAAAAATAAAGTCTGTTAAAAATGATTTGTCAGTGTTATTTAAATTTTTCATTCCTTCAATTAATTTTAAGGTAGGACAACTTTTGATACATTTCTTAGCCAGGTGTGCTAACTCTCCTGTAAATTTCTTTTCATGTCTTTTGCTTATTTTCCTATTAGATTTCTTATCTTATTGGGTTATCTGAACTTTTCATGTATTATGAAGAGTAAGAAGTTGTTCTTAAACAGAAGAAAAAGCACTGACTCTTAAAGCCCCCAGGCTGCTGGGAGAGGAATGAGTTGAAGGAGGAGGTGGGCAGTGGGAGCCGGTGAAGAAGCTGTTCCCTGTCGGCCCCTATCCCATGCCCCACATGGCGTGGACACAGGTCAGCACTGGCTCTCTTCCTTCTTCCAGCACCCACCCCTGCAGTTTTGACTCTGACCTCCCCTGTCTTCACCTTACATTATCTGCTTTTAATACTCATTCATTTGATCTCCTGTTTCTGCTCTGAGGTTTTTAAAATGGATTTTGGGGTCATCTGTGTTGGATGACAGGAGGCAGGTAAGGAGTCCCTTGGAAAAGGTGGACAATTAGATTCAATTAAATTAAATCCAGTGCTACCAATGCTAGACAGAACAGTGTGGGAAAGGGGAGAGGAGGAGAGAAGAGACCCATGGGGCTGGGGAGGGAAGAGTAATCAGGGAAGTCTTCCTGGAGGAGGTACTACTAAATAGAAATTTCAATGCTGAATAAATTCATGTGGCAGAGCTTCTAGTGGTTCCCCAGTATCTGTCTTCCCTTTCTCTCCACTGTCAGCTGGATTTCCAGCCATCTAGACTACAGAAATCATTTCCCAGACTCTATTGCAGCAGATTTGGCCATGTGACTAATCATGGCCAGTGGGGTGTTAAGCAGAAGTAATGCCCCATTTCCGCATTGTCTTTAAAGGGCAGGGCTATGCCTCGCCTTGTCCTTTTCTCCCTTCTCTCTGGCTGAATGCAGGCATTGTGAGGAGCCATACTGGAACCCCCAGGTCCTTGATGACAGACAGAAGCTGAGAGGAGCCACTCCACCAGCTGTTTTGTTTATGCTCACATTTATGGAGGGCTTGCTCTGCAGTAGACACCTTGCTAAGCACCTCCCAGCTATCATCTCATTTAATCTTCTCAACAACCTGGAGGTGGGTACCATTCCTATCTCTGTATTGAGAATGAGGAAACTGAGTCACAGAGAGGTTAAGTAACTCATCCAAAGCCACACAGCTTGTGAGAGATGAATCTGGAATGTGCACCAGTAACCCTGGAATCAGGACCACTCCAGACCCTGAGCTCTTAGCCAATATATTTTGAAGCCTCTCTGTGCCTTCCTGCATCCCTCGCAGATGGACAAAGTTCCCGTCCTCCTGGGGCTGACAGACCAACAAGTGAGCAAGTAAAATAGGTAGTAAGTTACACAATGAGATGTACTACAGAGATTAAAGCAGGAAACAGGAATGGGCTGAACACAACGATCAGAAGAGGACATCTGAGCAGAGGCTGAGGCAGCCGTGAGAGTGTCTGGGGACATGCTGGCCTGCTTTCCAACCCCAGCCCAGACACACATCGGCCCCTATTCTTGAGTTCTTGACAGCGTCTGAGCCTCAGCTTCCTCATCTGTATAGCCTGCCATGGTAGGTTGGGAAGGCGATTGGCGAGAACATAAGTAGGCCCCGTGGCAGAGTAGGCATGGTGGTGTTGGTGCAGTGCTCTGGGAGGGTCAGGGCACCGTCTCCACGGTGCCCACCAAGCTCCAGGCCCCGTGCCCAGTGCTCCGTGGATCCACGCAGACAGCTCCCCAGAGTCAGGCACAGCACCCCCACGCGGCAGACGTGAGAATCACTCCCACTTTACAGAGGGGGAGACTAAGGCTATGTCACCGGCATGAGCCCCCCCCCCACCCCGCCCCCGGCCACGCGGCTGACGTGCAAGCAGTGTCCCCGTATCCTTCAGCACAGGAGAAGCACTTTCCTCATTCAGCAGCAGCGGTGAGCCAAGCCTCTTTATGTGCCAGGCGCTGACCGAGAGACTGTAATTAGTGGGCACCGGACAGATTAGAACAAGGACCTGGCCGCACTGAGCTGAGCGCGGCACCCGTCGCACCGGCAATGATGGCCTGACGTCCTGAAGAGTGACAGGACAGAGACAAAGCTCTCCGGTGTAGAAGTCAGGGTCATCCTCCACTCTATGGCAGGCACGTTTGAACCTGAATGAAGTGAGGAGCAGTCCCACATGCTATGGGGGAGGGCGGGCAGGCGGAGGAAAAAGCAAGCGCCAGCGCCGAGGCCTGCGCTATGGGATTTAGGTCTCCACTGCTGCTGGTCGGATGCCTGGGCTGCGCCGCACCACGGTCAGCGTCTCCTCTTTCCCTCTCACCTCCCAAAGCACATCCATCAACACCCACTCCTCCACCTCACAGTCTGTTTCTGGGACTCTTGACTTAAGGCAGGAGACAGTCCTGAAATATCTCCATGGGAACAGAAGAGTCAACCCGCTTGGGGTGGGCTTCCAGCATTCACAGAGCCTCAGGGAGGACAGGCTGCCTCCTTGCCCTCTCACTTTCCCAGGAGGTGGTTCATATAAGTATCCATTCACTGGCCTCAGAGGGAGGCTCAGAGAGGGCAACTAACTTGCCCAAGGTCACTGAAGCTCAGCGGTGCACTGGAGCCACTCAGTCCTGGCTCGATGTTGTTAAACACAGCCATTGCCAAAAATTAAATTATATAAACCTACAGTGAAGCACGTTATATGACAACAAGAGGCAATAAATACACAGAATTCACCTCCTCCAAATTGCTTTACTCCTGTCCCTGTGCTGTTGAGGTTACTGGCACCTGGTGTACCTAGGTGGTGGGGATGGTATTCAGTGGTGGGCGCTGCAGGTCTCCTCCCAACAAGCATCAGTGACATCACGGTGGTACCCTTAAATGGACCATGGTGGGGGTATTCCCACTACAGAAATCAGCAAATGCTACAAATTCAGCTTATAACATTACTGATTTCAGTGATAAAGGAATGTTAGAAATGAAGATTACATTGGCTGGGCGCGGTGGCTGACGCCTGTAATCCCAACACTTTGGGATGCCAAGGTGGGTGGATCACAAGGTCAGGAGTTTAAGACCAGCCTGGCCAACATGGTGAAACCCCATCTCTACTAAAAGACTCCATCTCAAAAAAAAAAAAATGCAGATTACATTACATTAAAAGTGTGTGTGTCTGGAAGTGTTACACTTTGAAGAGTGCAAAAAAAGAAAGTCTTCTAGTATGCAAAAATTATTATCCTATTGAGCCAAGCAGCCACTCACGTCATGGACAAACAAGTGGAGGTCGAATGTCCACCTGGGCCTGGATCTCTGCCTCTTGAGGAAGTCCATAAATTCCCCAGAGCACACTCAATCCAGCAGTGCCCTTGCTAGGACCTCAGCTTCTGTGGTTCTAGGCTGCCTTGGGGGCCACTCTTGTTCTTTTTGGCATTTGGTGACATTTCATTTAATGTCAGCTTATGTGCTATTCCACACAATTGCCAACATCTTCATGTGTCTCCCCAACTAAGGTTATTTACTGATGTTGACATTTGTTACCTTTTCTTTTTTTGTTTCTCTCTCCATTTTCTCTTTTCCTATCTTTAAAAATTTTACTGGCCGGGTGCAGTGGCTCATGCCTGTAATCCCAACATTTTGGGAGGCTGAGGCGGGCAGATCATCTGACGTCAGGAGTTCAAGACCAGCCTGACCAACATGGTGAAACCCCATCTCTACTAAAAATACAAAAAATTAGCTGGCCATGGTGGCACATTCCTGTAATCCCAGCTACTCAGGAAGCTGAGCCAGGAGAATCTCTTGAGCTCAGGAGGCGGAGGTTGCAGTGAGCCGAGATCGCGCCATTGCACTCCAGCCTGGGCAACAGATCACACCATTGCACTCCAGCCTGGGTGACAGAGCGAAACTCCATCAAAAAAAAAAGTTACTGATATTTGTTTGTTTTTAACAGCATTATTAAGAGATAATTCATATATTTTACAATTCACTTATTTGAATGTTCAGTTCAATGTTTTTTGACATATCCACAGACACATGCACCCATCACCACAATCAACTTTAGAATATTTTCATCACCTTGTAAGGAAGTGCTGTACCGTTTAGTTCTCACTGCTTAATGCCCCTACCCTACCCTCCCAGCCCTGAGCAACCGCTAATCTACTTTCTGTCTCTATAGGTTTCCCTATTCTGGACTTCTATATTACATAATTGATATGAATGACTGGCTTCTTAGCATAATGTTTTCAAGGCTCACCCATGTATCCATATATAATTTCTTATTATAGCCAAATAATATTCCTTTGTATGACTATACCATATTTTGTTTACCTATTCACCAGTTGATGGACATTTGGGTTACTCCTACTCTTCATGTCTTATGAATAATGCTGCTATGAACATGTACAAGTTTTTGTGTGGACAAATGTTTTCCTTCCTGTTGGGTGTATGCCTAGGAGAGGAATTGCTGATCGCATCCTACCATCCTAGTGAGAGTGAGGTGGCTTGTCACTGTGGTTTTGATTTGCATTTTTTGATGACAATTTTTCTGATAATGATGATATTGAGTATTTTTTCATGTACTTATTAGACATTTATACATCTTACTTGGAGACATGACTGTTTATACCCTTTGCCTATTTTAAAATTAGAACGTCATTGTCTTATTGAATTGTAAGAGCTCTTTCTACATATATGAATGTCCAACTTATCTATTTTTTCTTTGGTTGTTTATGCTTTTAATATCATATCTGAGAATCCTTTGCCAAGTCCAAGATAATGAAGATTTACCCATGTTTTTTCCTGACAGTTTTATGGTTATAACAGCTTTAATTTATGTTACATTAATGTTTGTATACGGTATGAGGTAAGGATCCAACATTATTCTTTTACATGTGGCAGCACCATTTGCTGAAAAGAATATTTTTCCCCCATTGAATGGTATTGAAATCCTTGTTGAAGATCAGTTGACCATAGATGTATGGATTTGTTTCTGGCCTCTCAATTATATTTTATTGATCTACATGTCTATCCTTGTGCCATTGCCTCCTCTGTCTTCATTATCATTGTTTGTAGTAAGTTTTGAAATTGGGAAATGTGAATCCTTGTATTAGGTTCTTCTCTTTCAAAATTCTGTTAGGTATTTGTAACTCCTTGTAATTCCATATGGATTTTAGAATTAAGTTGTCAATTTCAACAAAGAAAATAACTGGTATTCAGATAGGGATTATATTAAATATGTAGATCAATTGGGGAAGTATTGCCCTCTTAACATGATTAAATCTGTGATTTATAAACACAGTATGATTTTCTGTTTATTTCAATCTTTAATTTTGTTCAACAATGTTTTTAGTTTTCAGAGTATAAGTTTTGCACTTCTTTTGTTAAACTTATTTGTACATATCTTATGTACAAATTTTGATGCTATTTAAATGTAATTTATTTGATGCTACTTAAATGTAATTTATTTGATGCTATTTAAATGTAATTGATTTCTTAATTTCATTTTTGGATTGTTTACTGCAAGTGTGTAAAAATACAATTAATTTTTATATGGGTCTTTTGTTCTGCAACCTCAATGAACTCATTTATTAGCTTTAATAGTTTCTTAGTGGATATCCTAATTTTTAAAAGATTTTTCTATACAAGATATGTCATCTGTGAATTAAGATAATGTAATTTCTTCTTTTCTAATTGCCTGGGATGGAACCTCCACACAATGTTAAATGGGAGTGGTAAGAACTGGCATCCTTTTCTTATTCCCGATCTTAGGGAGAAAGCGTCCAGTCTTCTACCATTAAGTATGATGTTAGCTGTGGATTTTTCATAGATGCTCTTTGTCAAATTGAAGAAGCTCCCTTCTACTCCTAGTTTGTTGAGTGTTTTTATCATAAAAATATGTTGGATTTTGGGCCAGGCACAGTGGCTCATGCCTGTAATCCCAGCACTTTGGGAGGCCAAGGCAGGCAGATCAACTGATGTCAGGAGTTCCAGACCACCCTGACCAACATGGAGAAACCCCGTCTCTACTAAAAATACAAAATTAGCCGGGTATGGTGGCACATGCCTGTAATCCCAGCTACTCAGGAGGCTGAGGCAGGAGAATCACTTGAACCCGGGAGGCAGAGGTTGCAGTGAGCCGAGATCACGCCATTGCACTCTAGCCTGGGCAACAAGGGTGAAACTCCGTCTCAAAAAAAAAAAAAGTGTTGAATTTTGTCAAATACTTTTTTCTGTTTCTATTGAGATGATTGTGTGGTTTTTATTTTTTATTCTATTGAGATGGTGCATTACAATAATTGATTTTTACATGTTGAACCAACATTGCATTCTGGGATAAATTCCACTTGGTCACAGTGCATAATTTAAAAATATGTTATTGGATTCAGTTTGCTAGCATTTTGTTGACAATATTTGTATCCATATTTATGAAAGATATTATACCGATCTGTAGTTTTCTTGTGATAACTTTGACTGGTTTTGGTACCAGGGTAATGTTGGCCTCAAAGTGAATTTGTAGATGTTACTTTCTCTTCTATTTTTTGAATGAGTTTGTGAGAGATTGGTATGAATTCTCCTTTCAGTGTTTGGTAGAATTCAGCTGTGACGCGATCTGGACCTTGGCTTTTCTTCGTAGGTAGTTTTTTTGATTACTAATTCAATCTCTTCATTTGTTACAGGTCTATTCAGTTTGTCTATTTCTTCTTGAGTCAGTTTTAGTAGTTTGTGTCTCTCTAGAAATTTGTACATTTCATCTTCATTATCTAAGTTTTAGGCATACAGTTGTTTATAGTATTTATTTATTTATTTATTTATTTATTTTCTGAGACAGAGTCCCACTCTTTCCCAGGCCATAGTACAGTGGCGCGATCTCGGCTCACTGCAAACTTTGCCTCCTGGATTCAAGCGCTTCTCCTGCCTCAGCCTCCCGAGTAGCTGGTATTACAGGCGTGCGCCACCATGCCTGGCTAATTTTTGTATTTTTGGTAGACATAGGGCTTCACCGTGTTGGCCAGGCTGGTCTCAAACTCCTGACCTCAAGTGATCCTCCCGCCTTGGCCTCCCAAAGTGCTGGGATTACAGGTGTGAGCCATCATGCCTGGCCCTGTTTATAGTATTTCTTTATGGTCCTTTTAATTTCCGTAATATTGATAGTAATATATCCTCTTTCATTTCCAATTCAGGTTATTGTCCTCTTTCATTCCTCAATAAGTCTAGCTAAATGTCAATTTTGTTGATCTTTCCAAAGAACCAGGTTTTTATTTCATTGAATTTTTCAGATGGTTTTTCTATTCTCTATTTTATTAATTTATACTCTAGTCTTTTTATTTCCTTCTTTCTGCTTGCCTTAGGTTTAGATTGCTCTTTTTTTCTCAAGTGTCTTAAGGTGGAAGTTTAGGTTATTGATTTGAAATCTTTGTTTTTTCTTAATATTGGCATTTACAGCTACAAATTTTCATTCTTAGCACTGCTTTTGCTGTATCCCATGAATTTTGGTATGTTGTGTCTGTGTTTTTACTCATCTGAGAGTATTTTCTGATTCACTTTTGATTTCTTCTTTGATCCATTAGCTATTTTGGAGTATGTTGTTTAATTTCCACATATTTGTGAGTTTTACAAGTTTTTTTTTCCCTGATATTGATTTCTAATTCATATTATAATTGGATATTGTACTTTGTATTATTTCCACTCTTTTAAATTTGTTGTGGCTTGTTTTATGGCTTCTGGTCTATCCTGGAGAATGTTCTATGTGTACTCGAAAACAATATATATTCTGTAGTTGTGCAGAATGTTCTGTAGATATGTGTTAAGTCTATTTAGTTTACAGTGTTATTCAAGTCTTCTATTTTCCTGTTACTCTTATGTCTAGTTCAATACATTATTAAAAGTGGGTTATTTAAGTCTCCAACAATTACTGTTGAATTGTACATTTCTCTCTTCATTTCTGTCAGCTTTTGTTTCATCTATCTGGGTGCTCAGTTATTAGTTGCATACATGTTTATAATTGTTGTATCTTCCTGATGAATTGACCCTATTATCATCATAAAATGTCTCTTTGTACTAATATTTTTGGTTTTAAAGTCTATTTTGTCTGATATCAGTATGACCACCCAGCTTTATTGTGATTGCTCTTGGCATAATGTGTCTTTTTCCATTCTTTTACTTTCAGTTTATTTGTATCTTTGACTCTAAACTGTGTATTTTGTACTATAGATAGCATATGGCTGAATCATGTTTTATCCAGACTGACAATCTCTGCCTTTTGACTGGATTGCTTAATGTATTCATTTAATGTATTATTGATATAGCTGCCTTGACATTCGCCATTTTACTTTTTATTTTCTATGTCCCCTGTCTCTCTTTTCATTTTGCTATTCTCTTCTACCCTTTCTATTGTATTATTTTCTAATGCAGTATTATAATTTGTTTGATAATTTTTTCACTATATTTTGGGGTTGTGTTTTTAGTCATTGCTCTAGGGCTTACCATGTATATCTTAACTTATCAAAATCAGTTTCTTGTTTATACTAGCTTAATTTCAGTGACATATAGTAATGTTATCCCTATATAGTTCTATTTTATTCCCCTCTCTTTTTATGGTATCACTGTTATGCATATTACATCTATTAATGTTACAAACCTAACAATACATTGCTATAATTGTTAATTTGCTATCTGTAGTCTTTTCCTTCGCCCAGAGCAGCTTTTTTTCCCACTCACCTCCTTTGTGCCATTATTGGCAAATAGATTACATTTCTATACTTTACACACCCTGCAATATACTATAAACATATTATTTTATACAATTGCTTTTTAAATCAGTTAAGAGAGAAAAAGAAAATAGGCATTTATATTATCTTTTATAATTACACAATTGCCATTTTCTCTTTTTCATGCCCCTCTGTCTCTTTTTTAATCCTTGCCTTTCCTTCACTCTGATTCCCCTTCCTTGGCTGCTTATCAGACATCTGCAGGCCTTCTTGTGACACTCGGGACAGGAATATTCAGATGCTTCTCCCCAGCAGCTATGGGAACTGCCACTGGAGCAGGAGAAACAGGGAGGCCACAGTGAACTCTGCACTTGGAGCCCACACAGAGGTGTTCGCAGAAAAAGCACATCATGGTTGAACCCCTACTGTGTGCCGGGCACCAGACAAGACATGCTATAAGCAGGATCATTATCTTTACAACAGCCTGGCCAGGAAGGTGTCATCATTCCCATTTTGCAGATGAGAACGAGTAAATGATGACTTGCTTAAGGTCAACAGCTGAGTCAAGATTTTAACAGCAGTTTGTTTTATTCCAGTTCCAGAGTTGGATAAGCATCACATGACACTGGAAGGGATGCATATTTTATCCACATTTGGGCACATTCCTTGAGTGCAGACAGAGAATGTCTCCAGGTTCTCCTCCAGGAGGTACCCTGATAAATCCACCTGATTTTACTCTGTTCTCCAATAGAATCTAAAAATCAGGATGGGAAATGTGGTCTTGCGGGGGTTGAGGATTTTGTTTTGTTTTGTTTGTTTTAATTACATCTCCCTTTACCTTCCTGTAAAATAATGAAACACCTGGATAAAGGGGAAAATATTGAATCCCATTCATATTCCATCAAGCTGGGCAGCATCACCTCAGAACACAGATGCTTCTGTTACTTTTCAATAATTTTTAACCTTGTTTTCTCATTATACAAATAATACCAGCTGGGCGCAATGGCTCACATTTATAACCCCAGCACTTTGGGAGGCTGAGGCAGTCGGATCACTTGAGGTCAGGAGTTTGAGGCAGTCTGGCCAACATGGCAAAACCCCACCTCTACTAAAAATACAAAAATTAGCCGGGCATGGTGGTGGGCGCCTGTAATCCCAGCTTCAAAAAGCTGAGGCAGGAGAATCATTTGAACCTGGGAGGCGGAGGTTGCAGTGAGCCAAGATTGCGCCACTGCTCTCCAGCCTGGGCGACACAGCGAGACTCCGTCTCTAAATAAATAAATAAATAAATAAATAAAGCAAGCACTAAAATGGAAGTAATATATAATCCTTGAAAGAAATTTTAAAATGCAGAAAAGTAGAAAGAAGAAAATATAAATCACACAAAATTCCTCTATTCAAAAACAACCACTATTAATATTTTGTAGCATTTTCTTGTGTGCTTTTTCCTCAAGCCTTCTGTGTGATATATTCTGTGTAAGGTCCTGCTTTTTTCATTTGACATTCCTGAGTATTTATCTGTGTCATTAACATTTCTTCATAAGCATGATTTTAACAACTGCCTGATCTTTCATCATATGACTTGATGCGCCCATCATCATACTCTTGAGCACCCCAATTGCAACAACGTCATTGCACAGAAGGACACATGAGCATGATGGTGGGGCCCTCTCCTAGGCACTGGGGCAGTGAGAGGCCAGTGACAGGGAGGAGAGAGAGAGAAACAGGGAGCAGAGGAAGACATGGTCTCTGCCCTGGAAGAAACTGATGGCCAATTTGATGGACTCAAAGGAGTGGACTTTGAATTCTGGAAAGGATGGAGCTAGCAAAGTTGCTAGATCTAGAATTCAAAACTAAAGAGAAATAACAAGCCCAGAAGAAAAGATAGAATGCCTCAGTCCATCATCAACTCCAATGTAGCAACACTCAGACGCAAGTGCTCAGATGCAAATGGTGGTTTAGATTGATTAGACAGCTGTATGCAAGACAGATGGGAAGAGAATGAGCATGCAAGCAGAGACCAGCTAAGTGGAGGCAACTGCCCACTCCATGTCTGTTCCCTCCTTCAGGTAGCAGGACCTCTGTTTTTCTTGGGGAACCTCCTCCTCACTAGATCCAACCTTGATGGAATGGCCAACCAAGCAGCCCACCCTCCCTCAGCCAGGAGAGGAGCCTCAAATGCTCTCTCGCTGTGGGGCCAATTCTTAGCACAGGACGACACAGTCCTGGGACTCCTGCTTTGTCTCCTGTCCTGGCTTAATTCAAATCATTCTTCAGTTCTGACGGCTGCCCTAGAATCTTCCAAAAACTTCCCTCTCCTTAAGTTGTCCAGCCAGTTTCTGTTACTTTTCCTAAAGAATCCTGCCCACAGAGGAGTGAAAGCTGCAGAGTCCCTGGCACCATCATAATACAGGCCGGACAGACACCCGGTCATCTAATCATCACCACCACCAGAGGAGAACACTGGGCGGCTGCAATTCACCCCTGGCTGGCTGGTGCCGGTGCTCCTCAAACTCTGTGGTGTCGGACCCCAGAGCTTGGTGCTTGTCCTGACCACAGGGCTCAGACCCTTTCCAAGCTTAGCAGCTGACTGACCGATATATGGAAGCCTCAGAGGCACTGAGCCCCCAGGATGGCCCCTCAGTGAGCCCTAACCTCACCAGGGGAGGACAGAGTCCAATCCCAGGAGACCCTGAGATCCCAGCACCTCCCGAAGGGACCCTCCTTCAGTTTACACCAGGGGGGCTAAACAGTCGTTTCATGACAGGCGTGGACACAACACACAGAGTTGCAGCTCACTTTCTTAGCCTGAAAAATCTCCTCTATTAAAATAGATATTAGAATTAACCAGAATTCAGAAGACTGCCTGGCCTGTGGCAGAATGCTGTATGATTTTATTTCAAAAATGGTGATGATAATCACGATGATGATGACATTTTACCACAGCGGTGCCCAAACTTTACCAAAAAAAATGTATTATGGATGTATTCATGTTCAAACTTGTTTAACAGTATGTCATGTATTTTTTAAAAACTCTTACATGGAACACAATATTTAAAGGAGTTTGCAGAGACAAAGTGGCCCTTGTTGGATGGAGGAGGGGACAGAGCACACCCACCAGCCTCCTGTTTGTCCCTGTAGCATTTCTGTGGAAACTTAGGTCATGATTTGAAAAGTCGTTTCAGAAACACTTTGCAAACCAGCCTCTTAACTAGAGCAAGTCATTTTCATAGGAGAATCTGGACTCTGGGACAGCGCACAGGACAGCCTGATGTAGCCTTTCGCAGGGCTCCCTTGAATGGTCAATTGGTCATTTCCCTGATTCCAGCCTCCGTGAGAGGAGAGGGATTGTGGCAGGGATGGTCCTCATGACCACTCTGACCTTCACCAGCCTGTGCTAAGTCTCTAACACCACTTAGTACTGAGACAACCCTGAAAGCCAAATACCATTAGTATCCCCATCTGACAGATTTTTTAAAAAAGAGTAAAAGCATGGGGAGGTTAAATCACTTTCCTGATATCAGTTGCCACTAAGTGAGGTTCCAAGTTGAACCCTAAACAGAGTCCACACCCGTGGCCACTGGGGACCACACTGGGGACACACTGGGGACAACCAGAAAGAGCCGCAGCAGAAACGCCAAGGTGGGGAGGAAGAGCTTACATACTGAGGCCGGGCGACGCCAACAGCTCCCAGCTCCCTCCCCATCCCCTGGTCCCCTGGCCAGGCCCTGGTAGGCAGGGAAACCATAAGAAAACTCCCTGCCTTCCACCCACCCAGAAGGGACCCTGGGAAGCTGAGCTGGGACCTTGGCTGGGGAAGGCAGAGAGGCAGGCAGAGTGGGGTGGCGCATGGGAGAGGCAGCAGCCTGGGCTTTAAGGGGCAGAAGTGGGGACAGCCCGAGATCCCATCTGTGCTGTGGTCCAGTCACCAGGCCAGGGCACACAGGAGTCCTAGCAGAGTGGCTGGGCTGGGCTGGGCACCCTGGGAGAGAAGCCCCAGCCACGTGCCTGGGTAGGGTGTGCAGCACGTGTCTGTGGGAGTTGGTCAAGTCTCCACGGCACAATGAGGGCCACTGCTGTGGAGTGGCCTGAAGGCCCAGGAGGCCTCAGGAGGATGCGCGGATGCCAATCCCAGCACCCCCTCACCCCTCCTCCTGCTCCCTGCCAAGCAGCCGAATCTGCCCTCCCAAGTCGCTGGGTGATGCATTGCTTTTTCACTTCACCCCGGGTATGTCTTAAACAGTGGTGGTACCAACTGTGTACCAGGAGGCCTGCCTGGGGCAGGGCGGGCAGCTGTGGGGCAGCCAACGCCCATGTCACCAGGGGGGATGGTCAAACGGCAAAAGCACTGCAACAGTCTGAGGCTTGGTGCTCACCAGGATGCTGGGTTGCTGCCTGGGGGAAGCCCAGCAGAAAAGTGCTTCCAGGCCACGGCAGCTGGAGGGGAAGCCATTAAGGGGCGGCGGCCCAGCAGAAAGAGTGGCTCCAAGATGCCAGCATGGTCCCTGGCTCAGCCCCCACCTCCAACCTGGGCCCCACAGTCAGCCTGCTCCATGGCCGGCCCCCGCTCCTCATGGGGTTGAGCCCAGGTTGAGTCCCGAATGCTGTCAGCTCACAGAGCTCTCATGTCCAGGGCGCACTCCTGTCCTCAAGGATCCCCTCTGCTGGGAGAAGATGGGGTGCTGGGGCACACAGAGTAAGGGCCCAGCAGAAAAGTATGGAGGCTAAAGTAACACCATCTTGGGTTAGTCCACTATGTTGACTTCTGGTTAACTCTGCTTCTGGGAATGCCCCTGAGATTTCCAGTTTATCTATTGTTCCTTGTGTGAGAGCAGGCACTTACCCTAAATCCTGCCCTTAGATCAGATTCCTGCCCATTCCTTCTAAAGCACGTACACCCTTTCCTGTGGTATAGAAGCCCTGGGCCTGGGGTAACAGTGCAGAGATCTTCCTGTCTTGCGGCCGCCCAAGACCACGCTTCTGTCCGTACATTCCCCAATAAAACCACCCTCTAACAACAAATTGGCCTTGTCTGCCTCCTTCTGTGGTTTCTCTGCTCCTCCTGCCTTTGGGGGTCTCTTTGCATACACAGTTCATTCGGGAAACACACTGCAGAGACACACACATACATGCTCAGAGCACTCAGAAGAGGTCTCCCCTGCAGCCCTGGCACTCAGCTCTGCCACACGGAGCTGGGGGGACCAGGGAAGGGACAAACAGGACCCCTCAGCTTCCCAGGGCATGTGGGGGGTGGGGTTGGCACAGACCCAAGGGGAGAGAATCTGAGAGGGACCTGGGGCCAGAGCATTTGGAGTGTTCTTCGGTCTGGGTTCATGTCCAACCCCTCGCTTAGAACTCCCACAGGAACATGTTGGCATCCTTCAGAGTTGCCCACTGGACTCAGAATGAAGCCTGTACCACAAGGCAAGGCCACTGGTCCCCTCACAACCCCACTGCTGCTTTCGTTTTAATTGAATGACCACTGCGCTGACAGTGTGCACCTACCGCCCAGGCCAAGACAAGCACCTACAAAGGGGGGGTGCCCCAGCGCCCCATCCTGTCCTGGCAGAGGGGATCCTTGAGGACAGGAGTGCACCCTGGACATGAGAGCTCTGTGAGCTGACAGCATTTGGGACTCAACCTGGGCTCAAACCCCTGAGGAGCAGGGGCAGGCCACGGAGCAGGCTGAGGGGGCTGGAGGACGGGGCTGAGCCAGGGACCATGTGGGCATCTTGGAGGCCACTTTTTCTGCTGGGCCCTCACTCCTTAATGGCGCCCCCTCCAGCTGGCATGGCCTGGAGAGCTTGGTGAGGGAGGATGTGATAGTCCCTCCCGGAAGACATCCAGATGGTGTGGTAATCACTCATCCAAAGGCCCGCTCTGCACCAAGCAGAGTGCCCAGGTACTGGCTGCCCTGAGCACAGCCAGCCTCTTTGCATGGAACCAAGCCAACTTTTCGTCAGGCTATTTTAGGGTGGTGCAGATGCAGAGGTGATACTCCTGGCTGGACCCCCAAGCCCTGTCTCCCTGAGTACAAACACACAAGAACCCATGTGCGCTCCTGACTGAGCATGGCCGGTGTGACAGGAAGGAATGTTCTCCACGCCCCATGGGCCCCGTCTTTGGTGTAGCCCTTTGCCAAGATGACAGCGACAGGAGCAGTGAGACCGAGCATTCCACACAGACAAATTTAAAGCAATCCGCAAAATCTGGTTTGGATTCGCTGTAACACAAATGTCAGTGGAAGTCAGCAGCTCTGCTTTCAGGAAACCCAATCATCTGTCACAGGGAGTTTGCGTGGTTAAGAAAGACGCCTCTTTCCCCTGTCTTACACCACATCATTAATCTCCTGGAACGGCTGGGGACCCGAGAGCACCATCAGCGGAAAATGTGAGCACATGACGGAGTGTGCACTGCTCACTCACAGACCCCTCACAGATAGACATCAGCCTCAGAAGGAGGACTGGGAGGCCCAGGGGCCGCCACAGGAAGGAGGGAGGGCCATGCGCTGCAGAAAGCGATCTGATAGCTCATTGTCGGTTCAACTGAAACTCATCACGAGCGGCAGAGAGGGCAGATCTTCCTGTGAACCACAGGGTGGGGTGCTCACAGCTCCCACCCCCACCCCCACCCCCACCCTGGGTCCTGCGGGGATGGAAGGAGGGAAGTGGGAAGGAGGGGAGGAGGAAGGGAGAGGTAGCCCAGCCTACAGCCAGGGGCCCTCAGACTCTTGCAAACATCGCTGCACTGTGAGGCCAACAGCTCAGAGCTGTAGGGAAGTTCAGAGATAATTTGTGGCAAAAACGTGTTCAATTTTGTCAGAAAGAAACAGAACAGAGGGAAATGACCTTGCAGGCTTCTCACGCACACATTAGCCACAGCCTCGGCAGTGGGATTCAGGACTCTCAGCAACACCTTCTGGCATGGACAGAGTCAAAATGCCAATTCTCCACCCAGAGGCCAGCACAGATATTCATTAAGCATTGCTTGTGTGTAAGAGTCCATGCGTCCGGGTGCAGTGGCTCACACCTGTAATCCCAGCACTTTGGGAGGCCAAGGCAGGCAGATCACGAGGTCAGGAGTTCAAGACCAGCAGGGCCAACATGGTGAAACCCCGTCTCTACTAAAAATACAAAAATTAGCTGGGCGTGGTAGTCCGTAGTCCCAGCTACTCAGAAGGCTGAGGCAGAAGAATTGCTTGAACCCAGGAGGCGGAGGTTGCAGTGAGCCAAGATCACGCCACTGCACTCCAACCTGGGCAACACAGCGAGACTCTCAAAAACAACAAAAAAAGAGTCCATGCTAGGTGCCCTGCCAGATCACAGGTGACAAATCATCACATAAATAGTGATTTCATCTAAATTGTGGTAAAAAGCATGTAGAGCTGAGAGACCATAAAATCAGGGCACCTAATTTAGCCTGGGGCTGGGCAGCAGGGAGAACTTCCCTAAGGAGGTGACACTTCAGCAGAGCCTTGAAGTGTTTGTCAAACAAAAAAAATGGGCAAAGAGTGTTCCAAGGAAGAGGGTCCCTCCCCTGCCCCTCCCTTTCTTTTCTAAGCAAGCTGTTTGCTCCACCAAGCTTACCACTTTCTGACCTTCACACACAATATGGTCATGACTTTCACATGTCCAAGAGCCTTCATTCATCCAGTCCCACCTTCATCTGCTCCTCTCACCCAGCAATTTAGCTCCTGCCCCCAGCCCAGGATCCCAGCCTCCTCCCACACACCACAGTGAGTGGATCCCAGCCTCCTCCCACCCACCACAGTGAGTGGCTCCCAGCCTCCCCCAGCCCACCACAGTGAGTGGATCCCAGCCTCCTCCAGCCAACAGTGAGTGGATCCCAGTTTCCTCCTGCCTACCACAGTGAGTGAATCCTAGCCTCCTCCAGCCAACAGTGAGTGGATCCCAGTTTCCTCCCGCCCACCGCAGTGAGTGAATCCCAGCCTCCTCCTGCCCACCACAGTGAGTGGATCCCAGCCTCCTCCCGCCCGCCACAGTGAGTGGATCCCAGCCTCCTCCCGCCCGCCACAGTGAGTGGATCCCAGCCTCCTCCCGCCCGCCACAGTGAGTGGATCCCAGCCTCCTCACGCCCGCCACAGTGAGTGGATCCCAGCCTCCTCCCGCCCGCCACAGTGAGTGGATCCCAGCCTCCTCCTGCCCACCACAGTGAGTGGATCCCAGCCTCCTCCAGCCCGCCACAGTGAGTGGATCCCAGCCTCCTTCCACCCGCTACAGTGAGTGGATCCCAGCCTCCCCCAACCCACCACAGTGAGTGGATCCCAGTCTCCTCCCACCTACCACAGTAAGTAGATGCCAGCCTCCCCTTATCCATCACAGCAAGTGATCCCAGCCTCCTCCAGCCCACTGCAATGAGCAGGGCTCAGCTTCCTCCAGCCCACCACAGTGAGTGGGCCCGAAGTGTGTGGTGGGCTCCTGCAGCTCCCGTACTGCAGACCCCATTGCCACAACATCGGCTGTAGGACTGGATGCACCATGGACTTTTAGCAACAAAAGAATGAATGAATGAATGATGAACCCTATAACATGTGGCAAAATGCAACATAAGGGAAACTCTGGGATTCCCATGCTTCTCTGGCCAACAGCCCACACCAGCCTGGCCAGTGGGTGCACTTGGGGGTCCTGAACATGAGCCCAGACTCTCCTCCCAGGTGAGAACAGTGCCATTTTACAGTCTTCAAAGAGCTTCTCCATTTGGTAGTCTTAAAAAACGGATTTACTGAAACTCCCTCCTGCTGTTTATTATTTAAAGATTTGGGAAGCCCTTTACTTCTATTCGTCCCTTTCATCAGAGTCTCATGAGAAAGAGAACAACTTCAAGGCCTTGCTTTCTACCCTGTGGCGCTGGAGAAGGGTGGTCAAGGAGGGAAGGGATTTAACTAGAATGGCTTCTAGGGCCATCCCACTCTAACATTCCAGGGGTCCTCAGCCACCAGTCTTAGGGACAGTATTATCTTGAGCAGAGGCAGTGACTTGCAAAGATCCCTTGGCTGATCAGCAGCAAGGTTGGGATTCTGTTGTGGCTCTGGCCCTAGGACCCCGTCCCACTTCCCAGTAACTGTCCAGGAAGGATGCTAAGGCTTAGCCCCTGCCAACATGTGTCTCTCCAGCCCAGGTCACAAAGAGGCCTTAGCCTGAGGACTCAAATAACAAGTGCTCCAAGCACAGTATCCATGCAGCCAACCTCACATGCTCAGCTTCCAGGCCTTTGCATCTCAGCCTAATGGAGCAAGCTGTGAGCACCATGAACTTTTAGCTCTCCTGAGCCCCTTGAATCCAGGGCCCCCAGAAGTAAGGACAGCAGGATGATCAATTGATAAATGTCCTGGACACCAAGACACCTTACCAGGGCCTCTGATGTGACCTGTGACCTGCTGACTGACCCAGTGGAAAGGAAGGAGGCAAGCTCATGTCAGCTGACCAATCACCATGCATCAATCACACAAACTTAGTTTTTATGCATGAGGAGGTGCTGATGAGTTGGAATTTTAAGAATCAAGACAGCTTCCAGGATGTAGGAGTAAAGACAAGTCACCTTGCAGTTCACTTTTGTTTCCTGGGGACTTCACAGGAGTGGTCTCTGACTAGTTATAATCTCAGCAAAGTATCTTTGCCCCCCAGGAAAGGCTATCAGAAGACCTTTTGTTTTCTGCATTGTATAATCCCTCAAAAAGAATCTCAAGGGCTTTCTTGGAGGAAAAGGAACAACATCACAACCCTGCAGTCCATGGGTGGGCACAATGCAGTTAGTGTGGGGACCTGGAACTAGGCCTTCACCAGAGCAGCAAACCAGCATTCACAGAGCTGTGCAGGGCTTGTGTTCAACAGTGACACCTTGTGGCTACAACAGAAATCACAGTGCCTCTGGATTCTCCAGGTTTCTCTCTGGTGTCTGGAAGCAGTACCAGCTCCAGGTTCTTAGGTAGTTTGGGGAGTTTCTGCCCTTCCTACAAATTGAGCTGGTGAAAACTCTAGAAGTTCAGTGCCATGTAAACATCTCTCTCTATCTTCACCAAGCTGGTAAGGAGCCATTCCAATTCTGCATGCACTATCTTGTTTAATGCTACTACCTGAGTGGCACATACCCATTGTCTGCATTTTGCAGATGAGGGTGTTCAGAGGTTAACGACTTTCCCAAACTCATACACCACAAGTGGCAATGCTGCAATTCAAGCCACAATCCTGCACCCCACAAGGCCTCACTCTGCTTACAGCAGAAGTCAGAAACTAAAAAACATCTCAGGGTCACACTGCCTCCAGGTATTGTCTCCCCTTGGGTCCAGCCCAGTTAAAGCTTCCCTGAAAACCCATCTCTATCTGCAACTTCTCCAGTCAGCATAATGCCTTTGGTATTTGATTCACATGTGACCTGAGCCCCTTGGATCAAAGACTACATGTGCCACATGGCATATTTTTTTCCGGGGTGTGTGTGTGAATGTGTATGTTCGTGTTCATTTTGCTTAGCTAGTGCAAGAAACATGCCTAAGCAATCAGCATAACTTTTGAAAATCAATTTGTATTCTGCCAGCCTGAGTGTCATTAACAACCTCTGCTAATACAGCAGTAATGAACATCTGGAAACACAGCAGCTGCAGGGGGAATGGGGTACAAAAAACACTAAGATGACAGCTTGTTTTTCATAAGCTAGATTGGCTCTATGCAAATGGGAAAGGAAACAGAGACAAAATGGAAACCAGAGACAGAGCAGGGGAAAAGGAAGAGAATGAGCTGCTATGCCCCAGGAACATGGTCAATGGGAAGTCACCCACTCCTCAGGCACTACTGGCCTGTCCTCTCCCAGCCAGGCCTCCCTCAGGCAGAGTGCAGATGTGCTCTCAGGCATCTCTTGGCCACAGGGTTAGCACCAGGTGCAGGTGAGCTCCAGTAGGGCCACCTGGCCAGGCAGGCTGTGAAGGTGTCCCAGGGTAGGAGATGTTCAGGCCTGGCCTGAGGCCTGAATGACTTGTGTCAGCTGAGCAACAGAAGAGGACACTCCAGGCCAAAAATGCTGCTAGTGTTGTAATCAGCCAATGGGTTCTTCCTGCCTGCTACACAAACAAAATCAACACACTAAGACCATGATATTGCAGTAAAGAAAGAATTTAGTTGATGTGAGGCCAGCCACGCCATTGAGGAGACAAAGTTATTACTCAAATCAATCTCCCTGAAGGTTAGAGGTTTTCCAAAGATAGTTTAGTGGGCAGGGGACTAAGGTAGGAGGCATGCTGATTGGTTGGGTCGGAGATGAAATCATAGGGAATGGAAGCTGTCCTCTTGTGCTGAGTCGGCTGCTGGGTGGGGCCACAGGACTGGCTTGCAGGTCCAGTCATTCAGTCATCAGAAATGTGAAAACCTAAAAAGACATCTCAAACGGCCAAACTTAGTGACGGCAGCAGCGGCTCATCTGGAGAGGCCACTGCCATCATGCTGGCTCCAGCAGGGAGGCACAGCTGGGACTGCACACTCCACAGAGCCAGTAGGAGCCAGGGATAAGTGGGAGCCCTGCCCCTTACAAGTTGGTGGGGCGGGAGCTCCCCGGGTGCAGCTACAGCTGCCCAAGTTGTGACTGCGAAACCAGGCCTCCCTGTGCTCTTGGAGGGACCGGGAGCAGACAGGAGCCCTGCCTTTGCCACAGCTGCAGAGCCAGGCATCTTTGCACTCTCAGGGTCCCGAGAAGGCCCCCTCCTGCCCCTGAAGGCTGAGGTGTCTGCTCCCACTGCCTGGCCTCTCCTGACTCCTGGCTCCCACTCCAATCTTCAAGTGGGGTTGGGGCCAAGCCCAGGCACTGATATAGCCCAGCTGGGTGTGCGCACACTCAGGGCAGTGCTGACACACCAACCCCCTGCTGGCTTGGCCCTCTCTGGACTTTGGGTGCCAAGAAGCATGGGAGGGAAGTTAAGGGTTGGCTGAAGGCAGCTCGGCGATGGCCTACAGGCACCCCTGGCATGAATAGCCTGGGCACTATGAATGGCAGCAGGAGGCAGAGAGGCTCCTGGGTGGATGGGGAAGGGTTCCCATTGAGGCCCCACCTTCAGGCCAGGGAGGGCCTGAAGACTGGGGGCTGGGCTGCCAGTCCCATGGACCAGAGTGGGAACTTGTGGTGTCTTTCCTGGGCCCGCCCATGGCTACCAACAGCTGCCCACAGACCAACTGGCGTGGACTTTCTCCCTTTTGAAGCCCATAAAAGCCCCAGGCTCAGCCAGAGCTGAGCAGACATTGAGACAACCATCTGCAGAGAGGAGCTACTCACTCTAGGAGTCTGCTTGCCTCCTTCTTCCTGGACACAGGACAAGAACTTGGGACCTGCTGAATGGTAGGTCTAAAAGAGTTGTAACATAAACAGGGCTAAAACATGCCTCTTGCTCGCCACATTGCAGGTGAGAAGGTGAGAAGAGCTGCAGCCCTTTGGGGAGCCCAGACTAGGAGTTCCTGGAAGTAGGGCTGTGACTCCCTCTTTGGAGCCCTGTAGTTCCTGGATTCTCCAAGCTTCCAGGTGCTACTATGTTCCCCAGTGGCAGCCGTGGAAGCTGCTTGTGGTGTGCCTGGTCCAGCCACAACCTCACAGAGAGCCAGTGCCCATGCCTGCACCCGGAGCTGCCTACCCTGCTGCAGCAGCCAGTGTGCCTGACTGGGCATGGTGGCTGGACCCCAGGCTCGCTCACTTACACACCCCTCATTGCTCCATGCCTGGCTCGCCCTTGGCAGGCATGGGATCCAGGCTGGCAGCATGAGCCAAGCACAGCCTGCTAGGCCAAGTGGGTGGAATGAGCCCAGCAGGCCTGAGCAAAACTTGGGCAAAGGCATCTCCAGCTACAGAGGTTTCCAGCCAGAAAAGTGACATCCCGAAGAGCCCATAACATTTGGTTCTACAATAGTGATGTTATCTGCAAGAATAATTGGGGAAGTTGCAAGTCTTATGACCTCCGGAATAATGAACTGGTAATTATTGAAAATTCAAGCCCCTCTCATCCTCCTAACTTGATGGATTTTCATTAGTTTTACAAGAACAGTTTGGGGAAAGGGTTATTATCATTTAAACTATAAATCAAAAAAAATAAAAATAAAAAATAAACTATAAATCAAATTCTCACAAAGTTAGCTTGGCCCACACCCACCAAGGAATGAGCAAAGACATAGAAGCAAGATGGAGTCCACCATGTCAGATTTTTCTTACTATCATACATTTGCAAAGGTGGTTTCAGCATGAGGGTGAGGAGCATCCTGAGAAGGCCAGGGCCTCAGAGCAGGGGAAAGGTCAGTCCAGAGGGCCTGAAGGCCCTGCCAGGGATGTGCACTTCATCCTGCAAGTGTAGGGGTGACATGAAGCTTCTTAGAGCTACATTACGGATGGGACCAATGTGCCATTCCCCAGGGGACAGATGTGTGAGGTCCTGCTGGTATCCAGGTCATAACCTTCCCCACCCTGCAGGGCAGGGCTCCTAGAAGCCCCCTGGCACTGCACACCCCAGAGATTCATCAGGCAGCAGGACAGATGAGGTCCTGCTCTCTCAGAACCCACAGACAGGGAACAGAAGCAGCAGACTAGCGTGGGGACCATCCTGAGGGGGCAGGTGCTCTTTCTCCTGGAGTGTCCCAGAGTGGTTTCTCAAAGAAGACAGGCAGCACCCAAGCAGCTTCATGGGAAAGTGGGCATCAGGCAGAGGAACCCACAGGGGCAAAGCTGGGTGTGCAGAGTCTCAGTTCTGATGCCAGGGAAAGTGAGAGGGAGGCTGGCGGGTGAAGAAAGCCAGGGGGAGGGTGCCACTCCCATACTGCCCCACAGGGCAAACACTGAGGACAACCTGGCCCAGCCCAGGAAAACAAAGCTCCACCTGCACCCAGGCCTCTGCAGGCAGCTCCTTCCCAGCGCCCAGCACTCACACATCAGGAGGCTGGGACAATTTGGAGGAGTGGGGGCAGGAAGGGGGGCAGCAGGAGGACCCCTTCGGCATTCTGTTCTCTTTTGGTGAGACCTTTCCTTGCTTAGACCCTAAGCATCCTCCTTTAGTGCTTCGCAGATTGAATGTAAAATTCATCAGAGGCTCTCGGTAGACTCCCAGCCCCACACTAAGCCCTGTAAGAGGAAAATGCACTCCCCAACCAGTTTATAACATAGTTTTCATCTCACCAGAAGGATAGGTCTCAACTCTGAAAAATTGGAAAATGCAGGAAAATACAAGGAAAATTTGAAAGTGTCTATAATCCTACTTTATTGTTGGTATTTAGGTATTTTCCTACATATACAGATATGCAAAATTATATTCAAATGGTGTTTCTGTGTTTATTTTAATCTATAGAAGCTGGATTTTCTGCCCTTCTAAGTAGCATTGTTTTTTGTTTTGTTTTGTTTATTGCAAGGTAGAGCAGTGAGGAATGGAGGCATAGCTGGCACTTTTGTGACCTTTTAGAACCCTTGGTTTGCAGGCTGATGATAGGTCAGCCTGCACAAAGACCCCTGCCTTGGGGAGGGTGTGGAACCAGACCCCCACCTCTGCTTCCTGAGAAGTGAAGTGAGGGCCACCTGTTAGGACCTATGTACTACATTATCCTAAGGAAAGGCCCTACTGGTGACCTGGAGTCAATGCCAGTGGCAGGGACCAGAGAAGCACTGCTTTGGGTCCAAATGCACCTCATCCTAGAGGGTCTCTGGGAAGTAATGCTGAGCATAGGAGATGACCCCAAAAGAGCTACCCTGTGCAGAGAAGCACCAGCAAAGGGATCTCCCCAGTAGGGGACCAATGTCTCCATCCAACAACCAGCAGTCGGTATGGGGTGAGGATCCTCAAAACAATGATAAAAGGGATGAGACACTGGGTCTCTCTCACTCCACGTCTAATCTTGGTTTGTTTTGATTACTGTAACTTTGTAATAAGTTTTGTAATCAGAAAGTGTGACTCCTCTCACTTTGTTTTTGTTTTACTTTTTCAACATTTTTTTGGCTACCTGGGGTCCCTTGCAATTCCATATTCAAGGCTTGTTTTTTTCATTTGTGCGAAATAAGTCATTGGAATTTTGATAGAGACTGCACTGAATCAACAAATTGCTCCATGAACATGCGCTGTCTATTTAATTCAGTGTTCTAAAATTTCTTTCAGCAATGTTTTATAGTTTTCACTGTACAAGTCTTTCACATCATTGATTAAATTTAATCCCAGGTATTGTAAATTTTGGATAAAATTGTAAATGAAATTGTTTTCTTAATTTCCTTTCGTATTGTTCACTGCTGGTTTATAAAATCACAACTTACTTTCATGTATTGACCTCGTATCCTACAACTTGCCTAAATGTGTTTATTGCCTCTAGTAGTTATTTGTGATTTATTTGTGATTTTCAACCTATAAAATCATGTCATCATCAAATGGAAATCATTTCACTTCATTCTTTCCAATCTGAGTGCCTTTTCTTTCTTCATCTTGCTAACTGCTCTGTCTAGGACCTCCAGTACAAGGTTGAGTAGAAACAGTGAAAGGGGACAGCCTTGTCCTGCTCCTGATACGGGCTTTCAATCTTTGAGTATAATATTAGCTGTGGTTTTTTTCATAAATGTCTTTTATCATGTTAAGGAAGTTTTCTTCTCTTCCTAGTTTGCTTAGTGTTTTTATCATAAGAAAGTATTTAATTTTGACACTTTTTTCCTGTGTCTATTGAGATGCATGTGGGGTTTTTTCCTTCATTCTATTAATACAATATATCACACTGATTAATTTTCTTATGTTGAGCTATGCTTGCATTCTTGGAATAAACCTCACTTGATCGTGCTGGATAATACTTTTAATGTGCTGTTGGATTTGGTTGCTACTGTCTTGTTTTGTTTTGAAGATTTTCGTATCTATATTCATAAATTATATTGGTCTATAATTTCCTTGTGGTATCTTTCTCCAACTTTGGTATCAGGACCTCGTAGAATGTGTTAGGAAGTTGTTATGAACTAAATTGTGCCCCTCAAAAATTCATATGTTGAAGCCCTACCCCCCAATCTCTCTCACTCTCTCTCTCACACACACACACGCCCTGCATGCATACACAGAGGAAAGGCCATATGAAGGCAACCATCTGCAAGCCAGGAAAAGAGTCCTTCCCAGAAAACAATACTGCTGGCACTTTGATTTTAGACTTCCAGCCTTCAGAATCATGAGAAATAAATGTCTGTCATTGAGGCCACCCCAGTCTGTGGGATCATGTTATAAAAGCCCAAGAAGACTAGTACAAAAGTGGTCTCTCCTTTTCTGTTTTTTGGAAGATTTCGAGTAGCATTGATGTTAATTTTTCTTTAAAAGTTTGGTAGAATTTACCAGTAAGACCATTTGGTGCTGGGCTTTTTTTTAACTTTTATTTTAGGTTCAGGGGTACATGTGAAGGTTTGTTACATAGGTAAACTCATGTCACAGGGGTTTGTTGTACAGATTATCTCATCACCTAGGTGTTAAGCAAATAGTTATCTTTTCTGTTCCTCTCCCTTCCCCCACCCTCCACCCTCAAGTAGACCCCAGTCTCTATTGTTTCCTTCTTTGTGTTCATAAGTTCTCATCATTTAGCTTCCACTTATAAGTGAGAACATGTGGTATTTGGCTTTCTGCTCAAGATAGGCCTTTATTTCTTTATTTATTTTAGACAGGGTCTGGCTCTGTTGCTCAGGCTGGAGTGCAGTAGTGTGATCTCAGTTCACTGCAACCTGTGCCTCCTGGGCTCAAGCAATCCTCCTACCTTAGTCTCCTGAGTAGCTGGGACTACAGGTGCATGCCACCATGCCTGGCTAATGTTTGTATTTTTTGTAGAGATGGGGTTGTGCCATGTTGCCCAGGCTGGTCTCAAACTCCTGGGCTCAAGCAATCCACCTGCCTTGGCCTCCCAAAGTGCTGGGATTACAAGTTTGAGCCACTGTGCTAGGCCTGGACTTCTCATTTTTGAGAGTTTTTTGATTACTGATTCAATCTCTTTACTCATTATAGGTCTGAGATTTTCTATTTCATCTTGAGTCAGTTTTGGCAATTTGTGTATTTCTAGGTAGGAATGTGTTCATTTCATCTACTTTGTCAAATTAAGTGGTGTAAAATTTTCATGATATTATCTTATAATCCATTTAATTTTGATAAGGTTGGTAGAAATTTTTCTACTTTAATTTCTGATTTTAATTGTTTATGTCTTCTCTCTTATTTTCTTAGACTAGATAAAGGTTTGTCAATTTTGTTGATCACTTCAAAGAACTTGTTTTTGGGTTTGTTGATTTCTCTATTGTTCTTCTGGTCTATTTTGTTTATCTCTGCTCTAAGTTTTATTATTTCCTTCCTTCTGCTGGATTTGGATCTAGTTCTTTTATTTTTGTAGGTCCTTAAGATGTAAAGTTAGGTTAATGAGTTAAGTTTTTCTTCTTTTTTAATCTATGCATTTATGGCTATAAAATTCCCTCAGAGCACTGCTTTCACTGCATCCTATAAGTTTTGGTGTGTTGTGTTTTAGTTTTCATTCATCTCAAAGTATTTTTTCTTAGCGATTTCTTTTTTGACACCATTTTGTTGTGTAAGAATGTGTTATTTAATTTCCACCTGTTTATGTATTTTCCAGGTTTTCTGTTGTTGACTTCTAGCTTTATTTCTCTGGGGTTGGAGAAAATACTTTGTATGGTCTCAGTCTTTTTAAATTTACCGGGAATTGTTCTATGGCCTAAACATGGTCCCTCCTAGAGAAAATTTCAAGTGCACTTCAGAAGAATATGTATTCTGCTGTTGTTGGGTACAGTATTCTTTTTTGTTTGTTTGTTTTTTGTTTTTTGAGATGGAGTCTTATCTGCTGCCAGGGCTGGAGTGCAGTGGTGCGATCTCGGCTCACTGCAACCTCTGCCTCCTGGGTTCAAGCAATTCTCCTGCCTCAGCCTCCTGAGTAGCTGTGATTACAGGCACCCACCACCACACACAGCTAATTTTTTTGTATTTTTAGTACAGACGGGGTTTCACTATGTTGGTCAGGCTGGTCTCAAACTCCTGACCTCGTGATCCGCCCACCTCGGCCTCCCAAAGTGCTGGGATTACAGGTGTGAGCCATCATCCTTTTAACTTTCAACCTATTTGCATCTTGGGGTCTAAAGTGTATCTATTGTAAGTAGCATATAGTTAGATTGTGTTTACTTTTAAATTTTATTTTGCAAATCACTGTCTTTTAATTGATAAGTTTAATCCATTTACATTTAAAGTGATTACTGATAATGAAGGAGTTACCTCTGTCATTTTTCTATTTTTTCTACATATCTTACATTATTTTTTCTCAATTCCTCCAATACTGACTCATTTTGTATTGAATTGATTTCTTTTCTAGTTTGCAACCTTGTTTTTCTCTTTATTTCCTTTTCTGTATTTTCTTAGTTATATGGATGAGAGGTTTCTATGTTGCCCAATCTGGCCTCGAATGCCTAGTCTCACTGCCTTATGCACCAGGACAACAGGCCTGAGCCACCGCAGCTCCCTCTGTATTTTTTTAAATATATTATCTTAGTGGTTACTATAGGAGTTGCAGTTAACATCCTACATTCATAAAAATCTAGTTTGAATTGCTGCCAACTTATAATAGCTTCAATAGCATTCCTTAGCTTTATTCCTACACTGATCCATCTTTGTATTGTGTTGTCGTAAGTTGTATCTTTATAAAATACATACTTGTGTGTTCATTAACATAGATGCATAATTATTGTTTTGTTTGTCTTTTACATCATATAGGAAACAAAGAGAGATTTTACAAACCAACAAATACGATAATACTAGTTTCTATATTTACCCATGCAGTTACTTTTGCTGGAGAGCCTTTTTTTTTTGAGACAGAGTTTTCACTCTTGTTGCCCAGACTGGAGTGCAATGGTGCGATCTCAGCTCACCACAACCTCCACCTCCCAGGTTCAAGTGATTCTCCTGCCTCAGCCTCCTGAGTAGCTGGGATTACAGGCATGTGCCACGATGCCCAGCTAATCTTGTATTTTTAGTAGAGATGGGGTTTCTCCCTGTTGGTCAGTCTGGTCTCAAACTCCTGACCTCAGGTGATCCACCCATCTCGGCCTCCCAAAGTGCTGGGATTACAGGCATCAGCCAATGTGCCCAGCTGGAGAGACTTATTTCTTCCTACAGCTTTGAGTCACCTTCTAGTCACCTTTCACTTCAACCTGAAGTACTCACTTTAGCATTTATTGTAGGGCAGGTCTGTTATTGACAAACTCACTTACCTTTTGTTTGTCTAGGAATCTCTTAATTTATCCATTTCTGAAGGACAGTTTTGCCAGATATAGAATTCTTAGATGACAGGGGTTTTTTCCTCAGCAACTTAAATATATTATCTCACTGCCTTCTGATTACCATAGTTTCTGATAAGAAATTGGCTGTTTATCTTATTGAGTAGCATACATGACAAGTTATTTTTCTCTTACTGTTTTGAAGATTTTCTCTTTGGCTTTGGCTTTTTACAATTTAATTATAATGTGCCTCAGCATTGTTCTCTTTGAGTTTCTCCTGCTGGGATTTCTTTAAGCTTTTTGGATGTTTAAGTGTGCCCTTCATCAAATTTGAGGAGTTTTCAGCCATTGTTTCCTCAAATATCTTTTCTTCCCCTTTTTCTCTAGCTTCTCCTTCTAGAACTCTCATCATATGTATATTAATATTTGTCCACTTGATGCTGGCCCATAGACTACTTAGCTCTATTCATTTTTCCTCATTCTTTTTTCTTTCTGCTCCTGGGACTGGGTAATTTCAATTACCTATCTTCAAGTCCTCTACCTACTCAAATCTTCTGTGGAAGCTCTCTAGTGATTTTTTTTTTTTATTTTAGCAATAGTATAATACTTTTCAGCTCTAGAATTTCTATTTGGATCTTTTTTATAATTACTATCTCTTTATTGATATTTTCTACTTTTTCAGACGTCATTTTTTCTGATTTCTTTCATTTCTTTGTCCATGGTTTCCTTCAACTCATTGAGTATACATGAGAGTTAATTTAAAGTCTTTGTCTGGTAAGTTCAATGTCTGGACTTTCTGGGAAAATGTTTTTGTCCATTTCTTTTTTTCCTGGTGAGAATTGGGACATTTTGAATAATGTAATATAGTCATTCTAGAAATCAGATTCACCCTTTCCCTGTAGATTGCTATTTTGTTCGTTGAGGGCTGCAGTCACCCTGTTTGCTAATTTTTCTTTACTATTTTTGCAAAATCTCTGTGCCTAGTTGTGTGTGGTCACTGAAGTTCCTGTTCCATTATCTGTTTGGTCAAACAGTGACCTGACAGGGAATTATTTTAATTCCTGGATCCAATACAAAAATGGGAAAAAGTATGTTTTCTCTCTTTTAATTCTTTGGACAGGTGCTGCTTCAGCCAGAGTAGGTTGAAACAATGGCCAGCCTCTATGTTGGTCCCTCAGTAAACTATCAGACAGAACAAAATACACTACCCCATTTTGGAGGACAAAGTTTATTGCTTACCCTGGCACCAGCAGGCCACACAAGGAATGCCGGCTATCTTTCCTCCAGCTACCTGCCTCAAGGCTGGGGATGGAGGATGGTAGCTGTTACATAAAATACCAAATTTTACCAGCCCTTTTCTTCATCAAGCACTGCCCTGAAGGCTGCAACTATTTGACTAAATTCCAGAGCTCCAAAATCACTAATTCTGACAGTTCTTGCCAGCTCACTAGTTGTTTGGTGGAAGGATGAATTCCTGGAGCTTCCTACCTTGTGCCATTTTCCATGACATGTAACTGGTTGTTATTCTACCATTTTGTGGATAACTGTTCATTTTTTCCATAGTTATTATTGTATCCAGGTTTTCTCTCTCTTTGGGAGTAAGTTTTGGTCATTTATATTCATCTGGAAGATCACCTATTGAATTGTATTTGGCACTTTCCTAACCCTTTTTTAGTCTCCTCCACATCTGAGATACTGCCCCCCACCCTTCCAAATCCCTGTGCTTTAGGCTTTTTCCTCTCCACCATGAGGATGCAATGCATAAGTTTGGACATACAATGAAAGTTTTGTTTCTGGTTTTTGTTTGTTTGTTTGTTTGTTATTTAACAGAGTTTCACTCTTGTTGCCCAGGCTGGAGTGCTATGACGCAATCCTGGCTCGCTGCGACATCTGCCTCCCAGGTTCAAGTGATTCTTCTTCTCAGCCTCCCGAGTAGCTGGGATTACAGGCATGTGCCACCAAACCCAGCTAATTTTTGTATTTTTAGTACAGATGGGGTTTTACCATGTTGGTTAGACTAGTCTTGAACTCATGACCTCAAGTGATCCACCTGCCTCAGCCTCCTGAAGTGCTGGGATTACAGGCGTGACCCACCGTGACCAGCCTGTTTCTAATTATAGTTATATTTCCAACGTTTTTACAGCCTCCTTTTTATTAATTAGAGTGAATCCAAGTTTAGCTCTGAATCAATCATACTCCACTCACTTGCATTCTGGGAGAGTTTCCTGAGTGTTTGAGGAATTGAGCTCCCTGGAGGGAGTGTGGACTTACACATTAACCCCGAGTCCTCCCATAGAGAACTGTTTTTCCTGCAGTGCCATCCATCATACGTATACAGAGCAAACACATTGGGGCCAGCAGCACCAGCTAGTGATTTATTTATTTTGTTGAGGGTTTCCAAAGAACCAATTCTGGTATTTATTTGTGATTTGGGGTTTTTAATTCATTAATTTCTATCTATCAATCCCTTTGTCTTGCTTTCCTTGTATTTACTTTATTCTTCTCTTATTAACTTGAATTGAAAACTTACCTTATCTATTTTTCTTCTGTTCTTCATAACATTGAAAAGCATTTAAGGTCATGAATTTGCTTCATTATAACTTTGACAGCTCTCCTAGCTCTTGATATATAGGGTTTTCACGTTCCTGTTTTCTCAGTATTTTGCAATTGCAGTTTTAAATTCCTCTTTGATTCAAAAGTTACTTAGAAAACAGTTGCAATGTTTTTATGTTTATATTTAATTTTCACATGGATGGAGATTTTTGGTTTCTCTTTTGTTGTTAATCTCCATTTTTGCTGTACTAGGTCAAAGCACTGACCTGTACAATTTCTATTAGGGGAAATTTACTAGAATTTTTTTTCTTACTTTGTTGCCTAATGAATGCAATATTTTTGTAAGTGTCCCATGGGCACTGGAAAAGAACTGGGCTTCTCAGCCTGAAGGGCACAGTTTGATATGTAAACTATTAAGTCATCTTACTGATTACATTACTCAGAATCCCCACGTTCTTATTGACTTCTCAGGCCCTTAGGGAGTTATGTTATGGTTTTCCACTCTTACTGTGTATCTTTCAGGTTTTCCTTATGTTCATGGGTGCAGTTGGAGGGGGATGATATCAACCTAGGGCCCAATATTGCTCTGGAATCCTGTTGTTTAGGGCAGATAAGCATAACTGACAAATGTCCCTGAGCAAAGGAGAAGCAGCACATCCAGTGACAGTGGCATGTGAGGGGATTTCCCAGATTCCAGGGCTTTGGACAAGCCCCTATAGAAACTACCTGGGGAGTTGCACAGAAATATGACACCAAGTTAAGGAATGTGAAATTATACCCAGCCCCTACTTAAAATCATACCCACCTTCCCCCAAGTCTGCCCCTTTATAGCTTTAGCTCCTCTGTCCCCTTCTTAGAAGGGCACTAATCCCAGGATATACATACAAGAATGACCATAGTGGAAATACCCATATTAGCCAAATATTGGACACAATGCATACGGCCATCAAAAGTAGAATGAGTAGAGTATATTCACACATCAGAGCCCCATAGAGCAAAATACAGAAGCAGCAGCACATACAACACGAATAGGCAGGCATGTGGCAGACCCACAGCACCCTGAGCCCCGGCCTCCACTGGGACTGTCTTAGTGGGCTGCGATGCCATAACAAAATTCCACAGACCAGGTGGCTTAAACAACAGACACATTTCTCACCATACTGCAGGCCGGAAGTCCGAGATCAGGCTGCCAGCCTGATTGGGCTCTGGTGAGGAGGGCCCTTTTCCTGGCTTGCAGATGGCTGCCTTCTCATTGAATCCTCACATGGCAGAGAGAGAAAGAGACAGACAGAGAGAAAACTCTCTGGAGGCTCTTCTTAGAAGGGCACTAATCCCAGCATGAAGGCCTCACCCTCATGGATTTCCTTTAACCTTAAGTACCTACCAAAGGACCCACTGCCAAATAGCATCACATTGGGAATCAGGGTTTCAACTCATGAATTTGGGGGGACACAATTCAGCCCCTAGCAGTAACTCCAGGGACATCCCCTGCACTGGGCCTGGATGAGCACCCATTGAGTCTAGACCCTCAGCTAAAGGACCTGCTGCCCCCTAGCTCCCGGTCAGCACAGGCTCAGTCATCACTTGGGTTGGTCTGCGCGTGGTGATGAGAACTCTGCATGCTCATCCAGCCTGGCCAGCATGCGGGAAAGGTTTCTGGTGGGCATTCCTCAGAGCAAGAGCAGGCAGCAGCAGGCAGGAGGCAGAAGAAGGGACAGCACAAGCAAGCCAGGGGGTGTGCATGATGGGGGGATTGGGCAGGGCCACAGTGTGAAGCACAGGTCAGGAGGGGCAGGAGATGGGACTAGAACTGTAGTCTGAGACCTGGAGGCTGTGAGCACCAACCGGCAGCCTCCATCTCCATCCATGCTCAGCAAGAGGGAGGCACCCTGGAGGGTTTATACGGGGTGGCCTGGTGGGGCCTGTGTAGGCAGTGTCCCCAGCCCTAAGATGAGGCTGACAAGTTCTGGGCCCACAGGGCTCAGGCTGGGGTATGGAACAGCAGCAGTTGGAGTTCATGGTGGAAGCAGAGAGGAAGAATGGATTTGAGAAGGACTGAGAGCTTTTTTTTTTTTAGATGGAGTCTTGCTCTGTCACCAGGCTGGAGTGCTGTGGCATGATCTCATCTCACTGCAACCTCCGCCTCCCGGGTTCAAAGGATTCCCCTGCCTCAGCCTCCCGAGTAGCTGGGACTACAGGTGCGTGCCACCATGCCCAGCTAATTTTTTGTATTTTTAGTAGAGACTGGGTTTCATCGTGTTGGCCAGGATGGTCTTGATCTCCTGACCTCGTGATTCACCCACCTCGGCCTCCCAAAGTGCTGGGATTACAGGTGTGAGCCACCACAACCTGCCAGGACTGAGAGCTTTATTGTTGGTTGGGCAGAGTGGGAAGGAGTGAGAGGCAACTGGTGGGGAGTCACGCATCAAGCTAGTGAGCAAGAAGTGGGATGTCAGTTGGGAGGGACAGAACACAGGAAAAGGGGAGGCAGGGGGATGAGGGTCAGTGTGTCCTGGGACTGGTTGAGTTTGATGAGCCTATGGGAATTTGTCATGTCAGACCCCTATTAACCTCAACAGGGCTGGCACCAGGGTCATGAGGCCAAATAAGAGACCCACAGCCAGCAAAGGAGACATGGGGTTTCTTGAGGGGAACTTCCATACAGGGCAGTCCAGCGGCAGCGGGCTGGACAGGAGAACTGCCACTGTTTATAAAACGCATGCAGTTTATATAGCATTTTCACTTAGCACCCTTCCCCAACAACCCCCGCCTAGTAACCTTCATTTCACCCAAAGCAAAGGGTCTGGATCCCCTGTATGGTCTGTGTTCCACAGGACGGGACAGGGTCTTAGATGTTTCTCATAGATAAGGAATGAATCTCTGGGTTGGCCAATCCCGAACTCCTTAGCTCTGAACTCCCAACAAACATTCAGGTGCATCTGCCATACAGGGTCATTCCCAGGGTATGCTCAAGTTATTGCTATCGGGCACATCTGCCCTACAGAATTCCAGCAGAAATACCCAGCGGGAGTGGTGGGTCTGGAAACAGGAATGTGGGCAGAGCTGAAGCTGCTCTCCTTGGGGAGGGCTGCTATTGCTGTGTGGGTGTGCCTGAGAAGAGTAGCAGGGGAGGACACAGCCCACCAGCAGGTCAAGGTGGGCAGGGAGTTAAGGTCCAGTGGGAAGGAGTGCAGGGATCAGGAGGTGGCCAGCCAGAAGACATGAGATGGGAGAAGCTACATGTGAGGATTCTGATGCAGGGCATGCATGGAGCCCCACAGGATGACATCAGATCTGTCCACGGCTCCACAGCATTTCCTGACTGCCTCCATCTACCCTGCAGACCTACCTGCCCTGGGGTTTCCTTTGGATCTGGCTGACCAGATGCCCTCGTGGGAGCCTGGAGGCTGGAGGAGAGTGGATGGTGAGACCCAGGCCTCCAGCTCTCACCCTGCCAGGTCACAGTGGTCAGGGCTATCAGGTTCTAAGCCCAAACTGAGGTCCAAGGGGAGTTGGTGGGCAGGTGGCGGGTAGCTGGAAAACACACTCGAGGAATCATAGGCAGTTTCGACATGGCTTTATTCTCTCTCTGGGCGTGAGCCATACGTACAGCATCAGCAGTACATTTTACAGACAATAGCAGCTCCAGGCCAACCACGAGCTCATGTGAGTGGTCACTTAATGCATCTCACATGGCATGGTTATATAATGTGTGGAGTTGTGCACCTTCACTCCAAACCCGCTGAGTCATGCTGTGCCAGAGGGCCACCTCGACCTACTCCTGACTGAAGTGCAGCCATTTCCCTTACAAGAGCTGTGCCCTCTAACTGAAGCCCTGACTTCTCTGAGCTGCTCTTCCTACAACCAGAGCTTCCCCTGGGTTCTGGTTCAGCCCCTGGCTGGTTCCACAGCATGCCTGCAGGTCCCTCCACACTGCCCTGCTGTCCTCAACAGTCCCCTCATCAACCCCTCCCCAGCACCCAGGTTGAGTGTGCTCTCTGTTTCCTGCTGAAACTCTTTCCAGTACATCACTTTCATGCCAAGCTATCTCAGAGAAGGCTCTTTTATTTGCAAGGGAGAAAAGTATGCCTACGCCACTGTGTCAGGGGCTCTAAGATCACTCTCAGGCTTGACGATTCTCTAGAAGGGCTCACAGGACTCAGAAAAAGGTGTCATAATCACATTTATGGTTTATCTCAGTGAAAGGATATGGATTCAACCAGCAGAAGGAAAGGGCACATGAGTGATATCCAAGAGACTGCAGGTGTGAGCTTCCAGGTGTCCCCTCTCAGTGGAGTGTGACATGTTTTCTTGGTTCAGGGATATACTATTATACTCCCAGCAATGATGTGTGACAACCTTTGTGAAGTGTTCCCAACAGGGAAGCTCACCCAAGCCTTTGTGTCCAGAGGTTTTATTGGAGGACAGTCGCATAAGCACACAGCTTCTGCATGACTGACCTCAACTACTCAGACTCCAGCCTGCCCCTAAGCAAAAGCAGGGGTTCACCATACAGCACATTGTCAGGATAAACTTACCTAGTCAAACTGGCACAGCTGACCCAAAGCCTCAGGCATGCAAAAACACTTAGAAGCAGAATATTCTAAGATGTCACAGGTAATCTTCCAGGAGTAGGCAAGGACCAGTCCTGAAAACAGACCTTTATTTGGGAAGTGCAGGATTTCAGCAACTCAAGCCTCCTGAGTTACCTCTTTCCTGCCTAGTATCAAAGCAGACTATTATAAGGACTGCCCAGGGACTAGACAGGGCTAATGGCTGGGGAAGCAGAACACAGCAGAGAAGGCATCAGCCACCAGGTTTCCCTCCCCTCTCTTGCAGGGGCCACCTGGTCTCTCTTTCCTACTTCTTCCTGCTCTCTACTTTCTTGTCTTCCCTCCTCTTCTCCTCCCCTCTTCTCTCCTCCACACCCTACCCTTTCCTTCTCTCTCTGTCTCTGTCTCTCTCCCTCTTCCTCTCTTTCCTTCCCTTCCTCCCGCTAAATACCAGCATCCTCCTCTTCTTACAGGCACAGGAGCCAAAGGGGGCTGCCCCAGCCCACCTGCCCTACATGTTCTCTTGGTTCAGGTACAATTGCAGTTGTCTGAGGCTAAAAGAAAAACAAACTGGTTTTTTCTATACACACAACAATTCCGAGAGCAAGTGTCTGGAGGTTTTTTTCCACACCAACCGATTTTCCAATTCTCTGTGGACACCAACTGGGTGTCCTACAATTTAACTCAATTCTGGCACTAACTGCCCAGAGTTAGCACAGATCCCACAGGCTCAGGGCCATAAGACTTCCCCAGACTTCAGATGCCAGTTGCAAGCCCCAGGTTGTCACCTGTGCTTCTGACCAACCAGAAATAAATCAAAGGTTTCTTAAACCCCCTCCTTATGTTCAATAATTTACTGGAACAGCTCACAGAACTCAGGAAAATGGTTTATTGTTTATTATACTGTTTACCTACCAATTTATTACAAAGGATAGAACTCAGGAACAGCCAATAGAAGCAATGCACAGGACAAGCTATGGGGGCCTCTCATGAACCCAGAAGCTGTCCAAATCCCATCATGTGGGGGTTTCACAGAGGCTCAATGACGTAGTTGCGACTGATTAAATCACTAGCCACGAGACTGAACTTGATCCCCAGGCCCTCTTCCCTGCCAGCAGGTGGGGGATAGGCTGAAAGTTCCGACCCTCTAATCACACAGCTGGTCCAGCCCCGTCCTCCAAGAGTCATCTCACTGGCATAAATTCAGGTGAGGTTGAAAGGGTCTTGCTGTGAATAACAGAAGGTGCTCCTCTCACCCTCATCACTCAGAGAATGCCAAGGGTACTAGGAGCTCTGTGCCAGGAGCCAGGGACTAAGACCACATATGTATTTCTTATGATGTCACAACATCGCAGATGCCCAATTCCAAATGACTGGGAGGAACCTGAGGGGACCACTGGGGTCAGATGCCCACATCTGGTCCAGCCAGCCATGTCAGAGAAGGGAGTGTAGAGAAAGGTCGTGTGGAATGGGGACACTCCCCAAAGCACGTCTACTCAACAGGCACAGTGCTTGGCACCAGCAATGAACAGAGAGACCCAGGAGCTCACAGAACTGTACGGGAGGAGCGGAGAGGCCGAGCCGCCCATGCCAGCTAGAGAAGTCATCAGCTAGCACCCTGGCGCTGCAGGAGACTGGAAACCAGCTAAGATGAGCTCAGGCAAAAATGATATGGCCTCACTGCCCTGAGGGGCACTTTGGTCCGATGCTGTTCCCAAGGCTCCTTGGTGGACATAACTGGTCCTGGGGTAAGGGGCAGGTAATCGAGCAGGAGCACAGGTGGTGCCGTAAAGAAAGGGACCCAGATGCCAAGCTGCGGGCTTTTTATCCCGCATTATTAGGACCCTTTTAACAGAGAAGTAAGGATCACAGAATGAAAAGGACAACAAAGACCTCCACGAGGGCCATCAGCTTTAAAGAAGAAGTAGGCTGGTGGGTAATGGAGGCTGGTATGTAATGGAGGCTGGTGGGTAATGGAGACTGGCAGGTAATAAAGGCTAGTATGTAATAGAGGTTGGTGGATAATAGAAGCTGGTGGGTAATGGAGACTGGTGGGTAATGGAAGCTGGTAGGTCACGGAGGCTGGCGGGTAATGGAGGCTGGTGGGTAATGGAGGCTGGAGGATAATGGAGGCTGGTAGGTCATGGAGGCTGCTGGGTAATAGAGGTTGGTGGGTAATGGAGGCTGGTGGGTAACAGAGGTTGGTGAGTAATGGAGGTTGGTGAGTAATGGAGGCTGATGGGTAATGGAGGCTGGTAGGTCATGGAGGCTGCTGGGTAATGGAGGCTGATGAGTAATGGAGGCTGGTGGGTAACAGAGGTTGGTGAGTAATGGAGGTTGGTGAGTAATGGAGGCTGATGGGTAATGGAGTCTGGTAGGTCATGGAGGCTGGTAGGTTATGGAGGCTGCTGGGTAATAGAGGCTGGTGGGTAATGGAGGCTGATGGGTAATGGAGGCTGGTGGGTAACAGAGGTTGGTGAGTAATGGAGGTTGGTGAGTAATGGAGGCTGATGGGTAATGGAGTCTGGTAGGTCACGGAGGCTGGTAGGTTATGGAGGCTGGTGGGTAACAGAGGCTGGTGGGTAATGGAGGCTGGTGGGTAACGAAGGCTGGTATGTAATGGACGCTGATGGACTGAGGATCTGTGGGAGGCTGAGTGGGGTGAGGCTGAAGCCACCAAGCAGCTGCTTTGGACTGAGTGCAGCAACAGTGCAGAAGTGACTGCGCTTGGACTGGCCACTGGGCAGGTGAGAGACAGTGTGCGAGAAGTGAGGGGAACAGGCTGGACAAGCCACCATCAGGCTACATAGGACCCATGCTCAGCGGTGATACTATGTGGTGGGGTCAGGCAGCCACAGAGGAAATGGGACTAAGTTCTTAAGTGGAGTAAGACCCAGGACAGCCAAAGGGCGGGGAGGCCTCACCCGGAGGGAGAGGGGCTGGAAATCCTCCTAAATAAGGTGGGGGAGGTTCAAGCCCTTAGCTGGAAAAATAAAAAATGAGAACACATATCTGCATGCAGCTGGGGAAGGGGGCAAGGGGCTCACCCATCTAAACACCAGGCACAGAACGCACCTGCCTCCTTGCCCCTCCTGCCCTCCACTTCTAAAACCCAGACTCAAGACTCATCCTGGTTACTCTCACAACAAGGTGATGCTGGGACTGGATCAAAGGCTATTTCTTCCAAGGAAATGTATTGCTGAACACACCGAAACCAAAGCACAGAACATCTCAGGGTAACATTCTGGACTTAGGAAACAGGGGCCCTGTTAAGGCCAGAGGGCCCTTCCTGCTGCCACTACCAGAAGTTGGGCTGGCCCCAACCCGGACACAGGGTCACAAATAGTAAATATGTCCAGAGCACTTTCCAACATCATGGTGCCACCGGCTCCCAGAAGGCTTCTAGGGCACCTGACCCAGCCCCTCCAGCAGGGACACTGGGGCCCCCAGAAACCGGTGTGGCCCTCGAACACGTCTCCAGCACAGTCCTTCTTACCCATCCCCCAGGCGAGGCACTTAACCCCCCTGAGCTGCTGTTTATCCATCAGTAAAATGGATAGAATAATATCAATCTCACCGGGGTGTTATTTAGATTTATTTATTAATGCTGGCAATATACTCAGAGCCCTCAAGATTAAAGCAATAGATCATCAGGAAATATTATGGCATCCTGTTGCCATAGCGATGGTTCCATTCTTCCGGCTCCTCCTCAAGCCCTGCTGCAGCATCAGGCTCAGAGGGTCTGGGGAGCAGAGCTGCACCAACCAGGGCATTAACACTAACAACAGTGATAATTAAATTACACAGAGGAAGCCCATGAAATATGTATGGGAGAGAAATGGATTTGATTCATTTAGGCAAATGGGCATGTTTTCCCATTAGAAATTGCTCCCTGGAGCCTGTGGCTAGCTCTCTGCAGCACTCATTTCTTTAGATAAAGCAGGGGATTAGGGGGTTCTGGAAGACGCCTAAGTCAGGGGCGGAAGTGGGGCAGAGATCTAAATTCTGTGCAACCTTCCTGAAAACACAGCCGCTGCCCCAGGCCCAGGGGGGCAGGGCTCTTACTGCAGAAGGACCCTGGGTCTGGCCCTCACCCAGCACTCATGAGCAGCTTCCGCAACTCCCTAGCTGTCTCTTCTGTAAAACGGGGTGACACTGGGGGTGACCTGGGATTGTTGTGATAACTCAAGGAAAGAGGCAGTGGCTCCTCCAGTGGTGACCCCTGAAGGAGTGGGGCTCTCTGTGCTGAGGAGATGCCTGGTCTCAGAGCCGAGGCGGGAACGCTGTCTGCCTGCCATTGGCCATCCAACGCACCATCCAGCAGAGCATACAGCAGCCTCATGATGCAGAGGCATCAAAGAGACCCATGAAGCAGAGGCATCAAAGAGACCCATGAAGCAGAGGCATCAAAGAGGCCCAGGAAGTAGAGGCATCAAAGCTAGGTGCATCTCCCAGTCTTCTTCATCTATTCCTTTTCCTCACCCTCCCAGGCTAGCCCAGCCCAGGCCACCCTTCTGGGTGGCCATGTCCACCCTGAGTGGCCCTGCCTCTGTAGAGGCCTTAGGGACAGGGACCCAGCCTCGTCTGCCTGCTCTCTTCCTGTTTAGGATGGGGTGAGCCTCAGCCACCACTTTCTGATCCCAGAGACAGATGTCACTGTCCTGTTGGGAGCTGCTGCAGCTTTGGCCAGGAGCTGGAAGTAAGCCTGATGCCCGAGGCCTGGGCCTCTGAAGGGAAGGGCTGGGAGCTAGACACACGCGGGGCTTCGGAGTTGCGGTATTTCCCCACCAGCACTGGGAAGACAGCGCCACAGCCCCACTAAGCCTGCCCTCTATAGACGGCCTTCCCTGAGACGGCTCAGTTCAGACCGGGAGGGTCAGGCTAGGAGCACGGGGCCCAGGCCCACTCCCAGAGGCTTCTCTCTCCAGCAAGGCCACCACCCACTGCTCCTCCACTCACGCAACTGGGAAGGGCTGGCTGTGCCTTGGGCCCACCGCCCTCCTTTCTTGGTTAGAGTCTACTTGCAGAGGCTCCACCATCCAAGAAGATCTCGGGAAAGTCCCCTCCAGCACATGTGGTTCATGCCGTGGAGTGAATTCGAATCCCCATGGTAACTGCGAGAACAAGCAGTGCTCAGTGTGCACTCTACCCCAAGACAGCCCCTGAGGCTGTACTGTTACCACGCCCGCTTTACAGGTGCAGAAACTGAGGCTCAGTGAGCCAGTCACCACCCACAGTCAGAGGGCATCAGCCACACAGGACTCAGATCCAGCTCGGGCCCCTCTCCCAGGAAGATTCGTGTTCATCACTGACAGAGGACTCCGTCCTTTGGTCAATCCCAGGCCCATGCTTGTGTGTGCCGGGGTGGGCACCCTGACTTAGTCCCTTGCTGCATCCCTCAACTGTTCAGCCCAGGCAACGTCCTCAACCCCTCACGGGTTTTACAGGTCCTCTGCCATCTGCGTGTACCTGTAATGACCAGGGGGAAAGAGCTCTTGAGGACAGAGACAACATGCCAGCACACAGCTCCTAAGGAGCCTGGGTCTCATTGACCTACACAGCAGCCAGGCCCATGAATACCCACCCACGTGGCCAGGGAAGGTTGGGGGTGCCTCCCTAAGGGGCCAACTGGGCTACTGCCAAGCAGCCCTCTGAGGTTGCCAAGGGGCACCCTGACCCGGGAAGTCACTGTCTGGGTCTGGTTCTGACATCATCCTGGGTGGCTTCCAACTCTTCTCATGGCTGGGGCCCCCTCCAGACCAGGAGCTTCTCACAGGCAGGGACGGAGCCTGATTCACCTGGGGCCTGAGCCTCCCACCTGCACTCCCTGCAGGGGTGGAACCAGCTCTCTGATTCCAAGGCCCAGCCTCTCTCTTCCCACCTCGTGGAGGCTCAAAAGGACTGACAGCCCCCTTCCACTAAGGCCCTCGGCCCAGACCCCTCTTCTGTTGCTCAGGGTTAGTGAGAAGAAATGGCCATGGCTTTGCTCTCAGACATTCTAGCCACTCAGCAGCACCCCTCGCCCTTGCCACTGGCCAGGCACTGTTCTGGGCATGGAAGAGACTGGGGGAACAAAGCAAATCGAAACCCCAGCCCTGGCGATGCTCACATTCTGGTGAGGGAAAGAAAAGACACCCATCTCCGTGGGACATCACTGAGCACTGTGGCGAGAGGATACAGCAGGGCAGGGGGCAGTGCTGGGGTGACAGGGAGGTGGCAGCACATGCCAAGGCCCTGTGGCGCAGCCTGCCTGAAGTGTCCAGGTAAACGAACAGCACCTGGGCTGAGCTCCTGGGGCCCTGGTGGGGGCCTAATACCTGCCAGGTCCTTCATAGCCACCATATCCCTGGAGCCCCACAGCCATCTGACAAGAGTTAACCCTGTTTTGCTGTTGAGGAAACTGAGGCCCAGAGATCTTCGATGGCTTTCTAGAGGTCACCTACAGTGTATGATTTGATCCTAGTCTGCCTGGCTCCAAAGCCTGTGTTTGTCCACCTGCCCCCACCGAAACGCTGTGGGTCCCGCCCCCCACCTGCCCCCACCATAATGCTGTGGGTCCCGTCCCCCACCTGCCCCCACCATAATGCTGTGGGTCCCGCCCCCCACCTGCCCCCACTGTAACGCAGTGGGTCCTGCCCCCCCACCTACCCCAACCATAATGCTGTGGGTCCCGCCCCCCCACACCTGCCCCCACCATAATGCTGTGGGTCCTGCTCCCCACCTGCTCCCGCCATACCGCTGTGGGTCCCGCCCCACTTCCTGCCCCCATCGTAACACTGTGGGTCCCGCCCCCCCACCCGCCCCCCCACCCGCCCCCACCATAATACTGTGGGCCCTGCTTCCCACCTGCTCCTGCCATAACGCTATGGGGCTGGCTCCCCAGCACCTTGCCCAGGCCCAGGTGTCGATGTTCCTCCCAAGGAATGATTGGGTGGATGAATGAACACTGAGATGTACCTGGGTGCGATGGCCTCCTGAGCCCTGCTGACAGGGGAGATGGTCTGCCTGGACAGGGGACTGGCCTGGGCTGTCTTCAGAGCAGGTGGCACCACCCAGAGGGGCCATGGCTGGGAATGTGTCCACTGTTGCTGGGCAGCCTCAGCCAAGCCCAAGGGAGGCAGAACAGCGGCCTCCGGTCAGTGTCCCTTTGCCCAGCTCCAGGCCCAGGGTGGGCATCATGGGTGATCAGCAGGGGCTATACCCCACCCAAAGGTGCCTCCCCACACCTGGACTGACGGCCCCTGGAGGGTGGTAGCAGGGAAAGACACTGGGACCGCCGGGGGCTCCTGTCCCTCTCTCCAGCCTCCCCATCTCCTGCCTTTACCCTGAGAGTCCCAGCCACACTGGGCTCCCACTGGTTTCCTGCAGGGAGCTGCCTGGCCAGGGGCCGGGCATGGTGTCTCTCCACCTAGAAGGTTCTACATGGCCAATCCTGAGACTCATCTCAGACGCTGGCTTCCTCAGGCGGCCTCCCCGACCCCAGGGCTCTGTCAGGCCCCTCTGGGCTTCCCCTTTCAACACCCGGCCCACGATGGGGTGGCTGCTTGTTGGGGCTGCAAGGCTCACTGCAGATCTTGTCCCGGGAATAGCCCCAGACAGCTCATCCTGCCGCCCTCTGTCTCCAGAAAGCCACCAGAAAGCATCTGAGGATGGAACCAAGCCACCTCTGCTCATCTCCGGCAACATGTTGGTTTTTCTGAGAGTGCTGCAAATCCATTTCCCTGACAGTGATGGGAATGGGTATTGTCAGTGGTGGCAGAACACATTATGAATGATTCCACTTGAGTCCATTTTTAAAAGGAGGAAATCAATATGTGCTTCCTGGCAGCGTCCGCTCCCCTCCCTTGACCTCTCTGCTCAGCCACCAGCTGCTCCCTGCCGCCACCCTCTCTCCTCCTTCCTTCCCAGAAGGGGACAGCCCTTTCTGGGAACTGCCACCAAAGCCTCAGGGAAATTGAGCTTCTCTTCCGGGGAAACTGCTGGGTGCTGGCTGAGGCACCCATGCCGGCCCGAGGGTGGAAGCAGCAGATCTCCAAGAGGTTCTGTGCTGGAGGAACTCCCAGGACTCTACATGCATGAGCCTTGCCTGCCTTGCGTTGGCCCTAACCAGCATTCACACACGTTGTCTGCAAAACTCATGGGAACACCAAGATGGCAGGCCTAGGATCTGCCCTAGGATCCAACTGAGGGGCAAGGAAACAACCTCAGAGGTGAGGCAACACCCACAGACACACAGCTAAAAGGTGGCAAAATCTGGATGCTGAGCCAGGGCTGCAGCTGACAGCTCCAGGAACCAGTCCTAGGGCCACACCACCCACATTCAAATCCAGTTCCATCACCTACCAGCTGTGTGACCCTGGACAAGTCAATGTTTGCAAACCTCCAATGCACTCGCCTTTAGAACAAGACAAGGCTGGCCAGGCGTGGTAGCTCACCACTGTAATCCCTGAACACTTTGGGAGGCTGAGGAGGGTGGATCACTTGAGGTCAGGAGTTCGAGACCAGCCTGGCCAACATGGTGAAACCCCATCTCTACTAAAAATACAAAAATTAGCCGGGTGTGGTGGCACATGCCAGTAATCCCAGCTACTCGGGAGGCTGAGGCAGGAGAATCACCTGAACCTCGGAGGTGGAGGTTGCAGTGAGCCGAGATCACACCACTGCACTCCAGCCCGAGCTCAGAATGAGACTCCATCTCAAAAAAAAAAAAAAAAAGAAAAAAGAACGAGACAAGGCTAATATAACCTACATGCAGCAATGTGAGCCCGCCCAGAAAGGACCTAGCCAGCACCAGCCCCTGTTTCTTCCCTTGGCTGGTCTCCCAGGGAACTCAGTGTGCTCTTCAGAGAAGGCTGCAAACTGTTCAAAGGCTTCCAGGGGCCGACCCAGCTACGCCCCTGCCAGGAAGCCTGCAGCCTCAATGATAGCAGCAGGATGGTCTTCTTGGCCTCAGGCTAAGGTTGAAAATGAGTGTTTAATAAAAATTCTCTTCATTAACTCTCCCTCACCCCAAAGTTGGGCCATTGTTTTTCTGTTCTGCTTCAGAAGCATTTCCACAAATCCAGTCTCTGGAAGCAATGTGACTCAACAAAGAAGATACCAACAAGACAAGCAATCGCCTCCCAGCTGTGGCACCAACCAACTGGCTCTGTGACCTAAGACTCCATCCTTCCCACTCTGGGCCTCAATTTCCCCTTCTGTAAAGGTTTGCACCACATGAATCACCAGGGCTCCTCTAGCCAGGAGCAGCTCCTTCGTTCTGAACAAGAGGCATTTTCCACAGGGCCTGTGTCAGTCGGGATCAGCTTTACTGCCCTGAGACAGTCAACAACCTCACTGTAGTGACTTAATCAGAGATACAGTCTGTGCCATACCATCCTGAACATGCCTGATCTCGTGTGATCTCAGAAGCTAAACAGGGTTGTGCCTGATTAGTATTTGGATGGGAGACCACCCGGGAATACCGGGTGCTATAGGCTTTTGTAAAAAATAAAAATAGAAAAGAAATCAGAGATGCAGCATTGCTCACACTGAATCCCACGAGAAGGGTAGGGCTCCCCTACATGTTCCCTCATGCCAAGGCTAGAGTTTGGGGTCTCCCCTCTGGAATTTGGCTGATTAGTAGAAGAGGCAGAAAGAATTTTGAGAGGCCTCACATTAGAAATTAAGTGCCCAGCCTGGAGGCCACTCTCGACTCATCACTTCGTTACCATCGAAGCCAGAACCAGTTACTCTGCCCCAGCCAACCACAGGGAAACCAGGATGGGTCTCCTTCCACATCCCCAAAAGTGGAGAGCTGGGAATATCATCAGCAAACAGCCCAGTGACCACCACCCACGCCTGGCCATATCAGCCACCCTCAAGCTTCCCACAGCAGGGGCTTGGTGGGGGGGCTGCCTGGTGGTGAGAGAGGAGGGGAGCAGGTGGGTGCCACCTGGCCCTTGCACCACCTCCCTCTGAGCCCTGGCAGAGAAGAGGGGGAGGCCCAGGCCAGACGGGCTCTCTTTGAGAGCTCTGCAGGCCTGAGGGACTGGGAGCAGATGGTGCCACTGCCAGGCAGAGGGGCCAGACTGCCGCACAAACCCAGCGCTCATCTGAGGACGCAGAGTGATTCCTGCATCCGAGTGTCCTCACGAGAGCACCATGCACGGGGCAGCTTCTTGGGAAGACAGAGCAGGAAAGGGATTGTGCTAGGGAGCTTTGGGCCTCCCGGAAATGCAGTCATGTGGTGAGGGAAGGGCCAGAGGAGGGGAGGCAAGGAAGAGAATTGGGGAGTCACTGATGGTCATGCAGCTTCATGCTCACACCAGGGCCTGCCTGCCAGGAGAACTCCCCAGTGCAGCAGGAACAGCCCAGCGAGGTCCTAACTGCAGAAGCAGGGGGCTGCACAGGCACAGGAGGGTAGACTCTGGGGAGTTAGGGTGGCCACCCTGGGGCCACACTGACTGCATCATTCAGCAATGCCAGCCTCAGCCAAAAGCAAATGTCTGCCCAAGGCTCCCAGACAGTGTTCAGTCATTCCTCACTCATCTCATGAACTAGGGTCAGGCACCAGCAGCATCGAACCCTGCCCCAAGGTGGCCACTGGATGAGGCGTTGGAAGCCCACCCTGCACCCGCTACTTTCTGCCGTCCTGTGTTCCCCTGAACTCTCCAGTACCAGACCTCAGATGAAGCCCCATGCAGAGCTGCCGCACGCCAGGCCGGCGGGACCTCACGCCCCGCCTGGCAGCATCCGCAGGAGCGTCAGAGGCATGTGAACCAGAGCAACTCCATCTTGAATAGGGGCTGGGTAAAATAAGGCTGAGATCTACTGGGCTGCATTCCCAGATGGTTAGGCATTCTAAGTCACGGATGAGATAGGAGGTCGGCACAAAATACAGGTCATAAAGACCTTGCTGATAAAACAGGCTGCAGTAAAGAAGCCGGCCAAAACCCACCAAAACCAAGATGGTGAAGAGAGTGACCTCTGGTCATCCTCACTGCCACACTCCCATCAGCGCAATGACAGTTTACAAATGCCATGGCAACGCCAGGAAGTTACCCTGAATGGTTTCAAAAGGGGAGGCATGAATAATCCACCCCGTGTTTAGCACATCATCAAGAAATATCCATAAAAATGGGCAACCAGCAGCCCTCAGGGCTGCCCTGCCTATGAAGTAGCCATTCTTTATTCCTTTACTTACTTAATAAACTTGCTTTCACTTCACCCCAAATTCCTTCTTGTGCAAGATTCAAGAACCCTCTCTTGGGGTCTGGATCGGGACCCCTTTCCGGTAACAGGAGGGTGCCAGCTAAGTCAGCAGGTTACTACTCCGACTACACATGAGAGGCCACAGGGGCCACAAGAATCTTGACTTGGTCTTGCTGGCAAATCACCCAGTAGGGACTAGACCCAGCCAGGCCACCTCAGGAGAGAAGGGAGGGCCCCGGGCCGGCAGCTACTGCACTTCTTCCTGCACTGCTTCTATCAGGGAACCAGAGCAGGGGTGTGGGGAGCGCCGGCCCGACTCCACTCCGGAGAAAAAAGATCCTCCTCCTGACTTGGGTTTGCCCCCAAGGAGGCTCTAACTCCTGAGCCTCTTCCTCTGCACCCCCAGGGCCCACCTACTCCACTAAGATAACTTCTGCTTTTTACAAAGCAAAATTCCAAGAATAGGGCATGCTTTTTGTAGCCTGCTTTTTTGTGTTAATTCATAGGTTTAGCAAACCTTTCCCTGGCTGCCTCACCTTCATTCTAATCAGCTGCCCACATTACACAGTGACTCCCAAGGGCAAAAAGAAAAGAAAAAAGTAAATAATGCAAAAACTCACTGTAAGGAAAGGAAAAATGTAAATAACTCATAAACTCACTGTTCCCACATTGGTCTAGTACTTCCTCCAGCCTTTTTTCTCTGCGTAACTTCTGTTTGTTTACAAAGCAAAATTTGCAAGAAGTGGGGGGCGGGGCAGGGGCCATTTTGTAGCCTGCTCTTTGTACTTAAGCTTCTAGGAGGAGCATTTTATCTCGTGGATTCATATGTTTAGTAAACCTTTGAATGGCTGAGGGGCATTCATTCCAATCACTCCATAATTTAGACAGCCATTCCCCTAAAGTGGACCTTAAGTAGTTGCCAATTTGGGGCCACATAAATAAAGCCTCAGGGCCTCTCTGGGAAGGAGCCATGGTTTGCAGATTCAAGGGCACCCCAGGGCAGATTCTCACCCGGGGCCTTCCCCTCAAAGCCCCTGCTCACCTTGGCCTGTGCCTTTTCTGGAGGAGACCCAGGAATCCCCCCTCCAGTTCCCTCTTGCTCCCTGGAGCAAACTGCCCTCAGGAGGTGCTTTCCCCCACCCCCAGCCTCAGCCTCAGCTCCCACTCTGCGCCCCTGGGCGGTTGGGGGGCTCTTGCCCTCTGTGTGAGAAGGTCACCTTGTCCATGAAATGGACTGCTAATGAGTTGGTTACTGGGTAGGGGAGAACCGAGATAAGGATTGGGGAGCAGGAAGGGGAATGCCCAAGAGAGGGCTCAAGGCAAAATCTAGCAGCTCCCTGCCCAGGCCTCAGCCAGGCTGCATTCACACACCCCTCGTCAGTGCCCACCAGCAGCACCCAGCCACAGAAGGCCCCTCCAGACTGTGAACCCCAAGCACAGAGGAGCAGGGAATGTCAGGGAAATTCAAGAGACAAAAACAGCAAAGACCACAGACAGCAGGAAGAGCACTAGGAAGATAATGAGAGGGGCTGAGGGCCTGGCTGGAGGGGCCCCAGGTGCCACACTGTGATGGCTGAACTGACCAAGGGGGTAGTGGTGTCCCCTGGACGGCTCCCTGGGACTCACCAGGCTTCCGACTGGGATGGAGTTGCCACCACTGCAGGCCTGGGTGGCCCTGCCTATGGGGAGAGGCGCAGGTGGCCTTTCCTGAACCACACCCCAGGGCTCAGGGCAGCGAGACAGGAGCTGCTTGGAGAGAGGTCAACGCGTGGCCTGGCACGTGGTCCAGCCCTGGGAGGTGGTGCTCCTCGGTGGCCTCTGCCCGTCTCCGCACCTCTGAAGGCTGCTCCCACTCCTGCCGCCTCTGCCTTTCGCACCACAGCCTCTGTTCCCAGCTCTCCAGGCTCCACTTCCTGGAACCTGCCTGGCCCAGCCAGGAGCAGCCCCAACAGCAGCAGCCTAGGCAGTGGACACACTCAGAAGGGGACAGATGAGCGATGCAGTCATGACGGGTGTACCAGGCTGAGGCCATGGGCCCCGAGGACCAGCACCAAGGGCTGGGAACTCGCACAGCTGCCCGCCAAGGGGCTGCCCAGCCGGACGGGCTGTGCTCCAGGGTAGGCAGGCAGGGCAGGGACAGGCAGGACACAGGGCCCAGCAGGCCCCATGACCGTGCACTAGCTCCACACAGCTGAACAAGCTCCTGAGGCTGTGGCCGTGTGGGCATCTCTGGAGCTGGCCAGAGCCCAAGAGGAGGGGAAAGGCAAAGGAAGCAGGTGCCGGATGAGAACTGGTGGGACCCACGTGCCAGCATCTGATGGGCTCCCCTGGGGCCCATGAGTACCGGGCAAGGAAGGCTGGGGTGGAGGGGGGGTGCACATCCAAGGGGTCCTGAGGAGCAGTAAAGTCCCAGTGGTCACCAGACTGCTGGGAGGGCTGCCGGCCACTGTGGGGTCTGCTTCAGCTGCAGAGCTGCCAGCCAAGGCCGCCTCCCCAGGCAGCCCACACCCAAGGGCCTTCTTCACCCACCAGGGGAAGCCTCTGTGGGCCACTCTGCCCACTGCTCCCTGGCCATCAGCCAAGGCTAAAATAGTTCTGCTTGGCATCCCAACTTACCCCTCCCCGCCCCTGCTCGATGCCAAGATAATTCCCTAAAGTCGTCCTGCCCAGTACACCCTCTCAGAATCTGCTTCCTGGAGCCGCTGTGTGACCATCACCATCAGGTCCCAGGAATGCAGCAGGGCTGCTGCCCAGCCTCCCCTCTCCCCTTCTGACCTCAGCTGCCCTCTTCCTCCACCAGGACTTCCGCAGCTCCCCAAGGACTCTGTGCCCATGGCCATCTGGGTGGGGCCCGCTCCTTGCTCACCGGGGCCATCCTCCCATGGCCTGCCTCCCTGAAGCCTCTGCTTGCTGCGCTGCACTGTCTTGAGGCCGGCCAGGAGTCTCCTCTGCACAGTGCCTCTGAGTTTGCTCCCTTGAGCCAGGGCAGGACCACTGTGGCTTGGAACAAGGCTTGCAGGGAGCCACTGACAGTTGCTAGGGGCTTCGATTTTGAATTCATGGGGCTACTCCAGCTTGGGGATTTCTCACTGGTGAGACTCAGAAGTGGGGCAACCAAGGACCCAGCTGGAGTGTCATTCCTGGTTGTCCCCATGGTGGGACCCCCACCTCATAGGAATGAAGCCACAAAGCACAAAAATGCCACAAAAGAAGGGAAGGATCACTGGACAGAGTGGAGGTGGCCCCAAACCACCTTCCTGGGGGAGGTGCAGGGTCCAGCCTGGGACAAGCGTGCACAGCCTACCTTGCTGTGACATGGGGAAAGCCGTGGTGGGGGGCAGCAGGTGACCACGCAGGAGCACCCAGGCATTCGGCCAGGCAAGCTCATGGCTGCCCTCACACATGCAGCTGTGATCAGCATGAACGCGCCAAGTGTCCTGGTCACCTCGGGCTGCCAGAACAAAGTGCCACACACCAGGTGGCTTCAACACCCCAGCTTTGCTGTCTCACAGCTGTAGAGGCCAGGAGTCCAAAATCAAGGTGCCCTCTGAGGGCTGTGAGGGAAGGCTCTGTCCCCGGCCTCTCCCTGTGTCTTGCAGATGTCCTGTGTCTTCGTGTCACCTCCCTGTGTGTGTCCTCATCTCCTCTTGTAAAGACTCCAGTGGTTGGATTAGGGCTCCTTTTACCTTGACCACCTCTGTAAGGACCCTAGGTCCAAATAAGGTCACTTTCTGAGTTCCTGGGGTGAGGACTTTAGTAAAGGAGTTTCGGGGGACAAGCACAAGTCAGCCCACACCACCAAGTGCTGGCTGACACCTGTGCCTCACCACATCAAGGAAGGCGTGGCCGAGAAGCTGGAAAGCCTGCTGGGGGCTCCTGCTCAACCTCAGGGTTACTGGCCGCCAGCTCCACACAGCTACCCGGGAGGCAGCAGCGGAGGAGAGAGAGGCCTGGAACCCACAGGCCCTGTAGCCCTCCTGTCAGTCATCAGCTCACTCCCTGCCTGCTTTAGGCTCTAAAATAATACATTGATTTTTGAGCCAAGGCTAACTTTAGTTACCAGTGATGCTGCTAACAGGGGAAAAATAAGTCATCATCATTAGAACTGAATCTAAATGAATGAGCTAGCCTGTGTCTCACTGGGATTCGGGCTGCTGCTTTTTTTTTTTATTGTCACAGTTTGCTGACATGGTTCTTTCTAATTTGAAGCAGCCTGAAAGAAACCCTTTACCAAACATGACACATTACCATTTGGGAAATATTAAAGGAATTGATCATTCTGCTTATCTGCTGCTATTTTACAAACCATCCCAAGATGTAGTGGCTTAAAACACACCATACGATCAGATCTCACTGTCCAGGGGGTCAGAGTTGGAGCAGGACTCATCTGGGCGATTCTTCTGCTTGGTGTGACGTGACGTTGGGCGATGGAGGTCGTTCTGTGGCGCTCAGCCTGCAGCACAGCTGGCCTGGAGGTCCAGAAGGTGCCTACTCTCATACCCGGCACATGGGTGGGGATGGCGGGCCCCCATCCCTCTTCTGTTGATCTTGGGCCTCTCCACAGGGCAGTCGAGCTTCTGACACAGTGACTCAGGGCCCCAGGAACCAGTGGTCCAGACAGAAGTGCTGGGAGCCCAGGCCCGAGCCTGACCCCAGAGACGGGGAAGGGCTCAGGCCCGTTCGTTGTGGGCAGAGCGTTTTGGAGAGGAACAGAGGGAATCACAGTGGACAGGCAGCTGTCCTGCCCCCTGAGGTTTGGAGCCAAGGTGCTCGGCTTGCAAAGCACCCCAGACTCTGAGGAGATTTGGCACAATGCTCACTCACACACACAGGCACACATGCATGCACTCCATCATACATACACCCACTCATGCTCACACCTCACACTCCAACTTGCCCCGTGCACGGGCTCTCTCTCATATGCAGGTGTCCACACTCACACCTACACCTCATGTCCACACTCACACCTACACCTCATGCCCACACTCATACATACACGATCACATTCACACACTCACACACCCACTTGTGCAACACGAAGTGGCAGACCCCTGTAGGACAGTCACGGAACCGTGTGGAGAGCAGCCGTGTCCTCGGGAGTGGTTAGTGGACGGCCTCCGCAGACCAGGCTGCGCTCCACACTGGGGGGTGGCACGGGGTGGCGGGGGACAGAGATGGGCACCAGGAGGTGGGTGCCAGGAGATGGGTACCAGGAGATGGGCACCAGGAGGCAGTGCCAGTCCAGGTGCCCACAGCCCCTGCTCTTCAGGATTTTGCTTCACAATGTACGGACATGAAGCCACCAGCACCAGATGCACACACTGACACCCGCAGGACATCCATCCAGCAAAGGGTCTTGTTTAACCCTACAGTGGGTTTTTTGTTTGTTAATTACTTATCAACATTTGAAACTCAGTAAATACCATATAAAATGAGGGGGGTTTCTGACTTCTCTTGAAAAACTAGAAGACCAGAAGGCCGGGCGCAGTGGCTAATCCTAGCACTTTAGGAGGCCGAGGCGGGCAGATCACCTGAGGTCAGGAGTTTGAGACCAGCCTGACCAACATGGAGCAACCCCATCTCTACTAAAAAAAAAATTAGCCAGGTATGGTGGCACCTGTCTATAATCCCAGCTCCTCGGGAGGTTCAGGCTGAGAATCACTTGAACCCAGGAGGCAGAGGTTGCGGTGAGCCAAGATCGCGCCATTGCACTCCAGCCTGGGCAACAAAGTGAAACTCTATCTCAGAAAAAAAGAAAGAAAGAAAGAAAGAAAAACTAAAAGACCTAGGAACTCATGTGATGCCGGCCTGCCCAGCCACCCACAGCAGCCAGCCCCAGCCCCTGGCTGCCTTTCCAGCCCACCAATGCCTGCAGCAGATGACCTCCATGTCATACAACATCAGCTCTTGGAAGTCATCTGCCTCAACCCTCATTTCCTGCCACACAGACCACTGAGCTCAGAGCTCCTCAGGCGGGGCCGGGGACGCCTGCCCAGCACCACTCCCGTCCTCCACCCTCCCCTCCTCCAGGCCTCGCCTGGCTTCAGGCCCCTGGTAGATGCCCTATAAAGCCCCAGGGACTTGACCGAGGGGACAAAAAGCCAGGTTCTCCAGACTCCAAGAACTGGCTCAGCTGGTGGACGCAGGTCTGCCTGGGGCCAGGCTGATGCCAGGCTCTCCATTTCCTATGGGTCCTGGGGGGCTGCGTCTTGCTCTGCCGATAGGGCCCCAACTCCTGGCGCTCTTGCCTCCCATCCTCACCCCTCCACACCCCTCCCTGGTGCAACACACCACTCACACAGCTCTCACCTATGGCCAGTGTTCAGTTCAACCGGGAGGACCCAGGCCCCACCTTCCACATGAATAAAGGAACTTCCAAACTCCCGGTCAGAGCCAACGGGATGGAGCGATGATGCCTACCCTCGGCGTTGTAGTGAGGACAAAAGGCAACAACGTGCCACGATCTGACACCTGGTAGGTGCTTAGGAGATGACAGCTACTGGTATCATCATCTTCAAAGAAAACCTCACATCCTCTCCACACTAAATCTGGCTGACAATGTACGGTGGAAGATATTCGTTAGTTCCACCATATGTCCTAATTGGAACCACAGCCTGAACCAGCACCACTTGCCAGAAGCCAAAAAAAAGAATTGTTTTTCCTTGACTCGCTGCAGACTGGCACAGTTACCAGGCACATGTCTTCCCTGTGACTCCAGGATTTCTCCCCAGCTGCTCACACTGGTCTTCATCTCAGCAATCAGCCCACATCCCAGGACTCATGGGGATGCCCTTGAAACCCAGCAGCAATGAGGCACTAGCAGTGATATTGCAGATGCTGCACCCCCAATACTTCACTGAACAAGTATTTGGGGTGCAGCTGCCATGTATGTGAGTGCTGGGCAGGTGAGGAGCCAGCCCCGGGCAGCTCCGTGCAAAGGGGAGGGCCGGCGCCCAAGTGCACGCAGACAGCTCCACATCAGAGGACCAGCGTGACAGACCGCAGGGGCTCCTGCAACGGGAAACTGCCAGGATGGCCCAGAAATGGCACCATCTGCCAGTCATGCGTGAAGGACGCCAGGCTGGGGGCAGTGCCCTGCCTCTACCACCTCGGAACTGGGAGCCAGTTGCTCCATATGTCAGTAAAAAGAGGGCCATGTATGCCTGAATGCTGAAGAAGCAGACCAGCAATAATCGCGTCATTTATATACAGCACAATGCTTTGCATGAGTGCCGCTGACACTGAGCAGAGTGCCCAGGACACTGCTTCAGACCTTCCCTGCCTTGCCCGCCTCTTGCTCCACTCTGTGTGTGGTCTCTAACCAACTTCACACAGATGAGAATGAAGTGCCTGGCCCCTGCCCTCACCCCCGCCTCTCCCTGCCACTGAGCCTCTCTGTTAACATCCCTGGGGACCCCCAGGCATCTGCACACGTGTGCAGCCCAGAGAAGCAGTGGGCTAACACCCTACAGGACAGAACTTTACCTAGGGGCACACGGGACCAGTGGGCAAATGCCTCCTCCCTTCTCTCCTTCTCCCTGCACCGAGGCCTGGATGGAGCTTCTCAGGGGCTGCAGCTCAGTGGGTCACCCTCCTGTGGGCTCTTGCTCCAACCTGGCTCACTCCCTGCCCCGCACTCCTGCTCCCTGGACTTGCACCCACTAAGGACACCATCCTTGGCACAGAGACACCACGCAGCATCACCCATCCAGGACATCCTCACTGGGAAGGTCTTCAAGGTCACCTTGCTCAACCCCAGACCTCTCTTTTCATTTTATGGATGAAGAAATATGGCTGTAGGGGTGAAAAAATATATTTTCTTCACCCACTGATAGGTTCATGGCTAAGGCCCCTGCAATAAAAGACACATCAGCAAGAGAAAAGCATACATGTGTTTTTAATCTAAGTTTTACCTGACACAGGAGCCTTCATAAGGAAAGGCAGACTCAAGCAGGGAAGCCTGTGTACTTTTTGCTAGGTCTGATGAAGTGGGTGGTCATGGAGAAGTGTAATCTATGGCAATAACCTCGGGGAGGTCAGCAAGGCCGGTCTGTTTAGTTTCTTCTCTGTCAACCTGTGTCTTCAGAGATAGGGACGTTCCTTTCCTCTAGGTATAAAGAGGATACGTCTCCAGTGAGGGGCTTGTGACCTACCTCAGGGGAAGGTCAGAACATCCTAGGTTTTATGACCTGCTTTAGGGGAGAAAGGTGTCGAGGGAGTCAGAGAGACCTTCCTGCATCTGCTGCTTCCTCAAATGCCAAGATTTCACACTTCAGGGTAGCATATCCTGAACCTCATCAAGACCCAGAGTTGAAAAGGGAAGTTGTTGTCCTAGCAGAGCTAAGAGCAAAGTCACATCTGGGTCTCCTAAGTCAACTCTCCTTGCCTTTCACCCCACTGTCTCATTTCCTGCCACCTCATACGTTTATCTGTGGCAGGGCCAAGGAAGAGAGTACTGGAACAAAGGCGATGGTGTTCAATGGAGATAGTTCAGGACCCACTTCCCCTGATCCTCTCACCAAGTTCACTTGGGGCCTGGGAAATTGTGCAAGAGACAAGCTACCAAAGGAGGTCACTGAAAAAGGTACAAGAAACTAAACTGGTCTGGGACTCCGGGACTGAGGAACGGCACCGTGGCAGGGGGTCTTGCATCCGCCACCCAACAAGAGACAGCCACCCAGGCTCAGTGTTTCCCAATCCCAACGAGCAACAGAAGGCAGCCCAGGTGGGCTATACCTCCCCCAGACTCAGTGGGAGTCCCCCATACACACACACCCGCACGTGTGTGCATCTCTGGCAAGCCCAACACCAACAGCAAGAGTAATGGTTAGAAGACGCATCAGAATAAGTGGCAAAGGAGATGCTCTGCTTCCTCATGAGCCTGAGACTTCCCTTTTTCCCTGAGAGATGCCAGGGCAGGTGACAGGCAGAGCCAGCATGAGAGGCTACTATAGGCAGCTTAGTCCACAGAGGCTCTTCCTCCTTCCCTAACCAGCAACAACTGGGCAGGCCTGTGAGGGGCCCGGCTGCAGCAGGTGGCCCAGTCTAGGGGCCTTTTTGTCCAAGACTCTCCACCCCAACCCAGAGATACCTGGACATCCAGAGGGCACCAGTAGAGTGGTGGTGTCGCTCCTCCCTCCCCAAAGAAACACTGGGTAACCCAACCTAGAGAAACTTCTTCTACCCCACAGGCAGCATCAGCAGAGACCATTGGGAGCCTCAGCAGTGCCAGATAAACCAGGCAGACCAAAGTCACAGCACAAAGGCTTTGAAGTGACATTCGAACCACAACTGATAGAAGTAGACTGCATGCCAAACCTAAACAGCGTGACTGAATGCTAAAATAAAAGATTTATATAAGACCCAGAGTCTCCTAATGTGTCGTAGAAAAAATGTCCAAGATACAATAAAAAATCATCTATCATACCAAGAACCAAAAAAAAAAAATCACAACTTGAGTGAGAAGAGACAATTAACACCAACACTAAGATGAATCAGATGTTGGAATTATCTGACAAGGATTTTAAAACAGAGATTATAAAAATGCTTCAGGCCAGGCTGCTGTGGCTCACGCCTGTATTTCCAGCACTTTGGGAGGCTGAGGCAGGTGGATCACTTGAGGTCCAGAGTTCAAGACCAGCCTGGGCAACCTGACAATACCCCACGTCTACAAAAAATACAAAAATTAGCTGGGTGTGGTGGCATGCACCTTGGAGGCCCAGCTACTCGGGAGGCTGAAGTGGAAGGATCACTTGGGCCCAGGAGGCAGAGGTTGCAGTGAGCCAGGATCACACCACTGCACTCCAGCCTGGACTACAGAGTAAGACTCTGTCTCAAAATAAAAATAAAAATGCTTCTGTCTGCTGGGCGCGGGGGCTCACACCTGTAATCCCAGGACTTTGGGAGGCCAAGACGGGCAGATCATGAGGTCAGGAGTTCAAGACCAGCCTGGCCAACACAGTGAAGCCCCGTCTCTACTAAAAATACAAAAATTAGCCAGGCACGGTGGCATGCACCTATAGTCCCAGCTACTCAGGAGGCTGAGGCAGGAGAATTGCTTGAACCTGGGAGGCAGAGGTTGCAGTGAGCCGAGATCACGCCACTGCACTCCAGCTTGGAGAACAAAGCAAGACTCCGTATCAAAAAAATAAAATGCTTCTGCCTATAATCCCAGCACTTTGGGAGGCTGAGGCTTGCAGATCACCTAAGTCAGGAGTTCAACACCAGCCTGGCCAACATGGTGAAACCCCATCTCTACTAAAAATACAAAAATTAGGCGGGCGCGGTGGTGCATGCCTGTAGTCCCAGCTATTTGGGAAGCTGAGGCAGGAGAATCGCTTGAACCCAGGAGGCAGAGGTTGCAGTGAGCTGAGATTGTGCCACCATACTCCAGCTTGGGGGACAGAGCGAGACTCCATCTCAAAAAAAAAAAAAAAAAGTACCAAATGGAAATTAGAAATATGTAATAAGAAATAAATGTAATAATGTTTAATGTAATAACAAATACAAATCTTGCTGGATAGGTTCAATAGTAGTATGGAGATTATAGAAGATGGAATCAGATAAATGAAACAAAAAAATAGAATTTGCTCAATCTAAACATCAGAGAGAAAAGATAAACAGAATTTCAGAAACCTGTAGGACTATGATGAAAGATTCAACATTTATATCAGTGAAGTACCAGAGGGAGAGGAGAAAGAGTGAGCCTACAAATTAGGCAACGGAGACAAATCTCCAGAGCCAAGAAGCTGAACAAAAACCAAATGGGATAAACCCAAAGAATTTCACACCAAGACACACCTTAATCTTTTGAAAACTAAAAACAAATAAAAATTTTGAAAGCAGTGAGGGAAGATACCTATAAGGGAATACCAACTCAAACGACAATAGATTTTTTTATCTGAAATAAGGGAGGGTACAAAGAAGTAGCACAATGTTGTTTCAAGTGTTGAAAGAAAATAAATGTCAACCATGAATTCTATGTTCAATTAAACTATACTTCAGGAATGAAGGAGAAATTAAAACATTCTTAGCAGAAGGATAACCAAAAGAACTTATTGTAATAGACCTATCATTACAGATTGGGTAAAGGAAGTTCTTCAAACAGATAAGTGATAAAAGAAGGAATTTTGGAGCACAAGGAATAAAGAAGGAAACATAGAAAGGGCAAAAATATGGATAGTTATAAAAGACTGTCCTTTTTCTCATGGATTGTATAAATCATATTTAATGATTGAAACAAAAATTATAACACCATTTTACACCCAAGACAATTCTATTTAGTGTGGGGAAGATAAAAGGACCTAAATGTAAGTGAGGTTTCTACACTTGATTCAAAGTGGTAAGATGTTGACACTGATAGACTATTGTTATAAGTCACACATGTATATTATAATATCAAAGCAAGCACTAAAAAACTATACAGATATAGTCCCAAAAAAGCACTATAAGTAAGTCAAATTGAATCCTAAAATGTGCTCAAATAACCTGTCCAAAGGCAAGACAAGGGAAAAAGAGGAGCTAAAACTACAGAATACAAATAGAAAATAGTGCATTAAATGTTAAACTTAAGTATTAACATCACAATATTACCTTAAATGTAAATGGTCTAAATACTCCAACCAAAAGATAGAGATTGAGGCAGTAGTTTTTAAGAAAAATAGCCAATTATATGCTGCTTAGGAAAAACTCTCCTCAAATTCAATGACGTACACAGGTTGAGAGTAAAAGCTTGGAAAAAGACATACCATGCAAACATTAATTTTTTAAAGGGAGTGGCTGTAATAATAACAGACAAAGTATACCTCAGAGAAAAAGAATTTCTAGAGGCAAAGAAAAAAAAGATATTGCATAATGAGAAAAGGATCAAACCATCAGGAAGATACAATGATCCTAAACAAATATATACGACACAACAGAGCCTTAAAATACATAAAGCAAAAACTGATAGAGCTAAAAGATAAAATAGATAAGGCCACAATTATAGCTGGAGACATAACATCCCCCTTTCAGCAACTGATAGAACTACTAGACAGAAAATCAGCAAAGATATAGTATTGTGAACAATGTAATCAACTAACAAGATCTAATTGACATGTGTAGAATACTGCATCCAAATGTAGCAGAATACACATTTTCTAAGCAGCCAAATGAAACATTCACCAAGTTAGGCCATATCCTGATCCATAAAACAAATCTTAACAAGTTTAAGAGAATTAAAATAATACAGAGTGTGCTCTTTGACCATAATGAAATCAATAACAAAAACATAAGAAAATCTTTGTACACATGGAAATTAAACGACACACTTCTAAACAATATGAGTCAAAGAGGAAGTCTCAAAGGCAATTTTAAAAATTTATTTGTGTGACGTGGCTAAAGCAATGCTGAGAGGAAATTTTATAGCACAATTTGTATTTGTATTTATTCTTTATAACATTAGCACAATTTGTATTTGTATTTATTATTTATAACATGTTAGAAATAACCTAATCAATAAACTCAAATTAATAACCTAAGTTTCTTCCCTCAAGAAACTAGCAAAATAAGAGCAAAATAAACTCAAAGTGAGCACAAGGAAGGAAATAAAGAATAGAAGTCAATGAAATGAAACATAGAAAAACACTAGAAAAATGAATGAAACAAAAAATCAATTCTTAAAAAAAGAAATTAATAAACCTCTAGCAAGACCAACAAAAAGGAGTGAAGACACAAATCATCAATATCACCACAGATCCTACAGTCATGAAAAAGATAATAACGGAGTACTATGAACAATTTGACACTCAGAGATCTGACAACGTAGAAGAAATGGACCAATCGAAAACAATAAAGTACCAAAACTCACTAAGACAAAATAGACAATCTCAATAGCTCTATAATCATCAAAGAAATTGAATTCATCTTTTAAAGTGTCTCAAAAAAGAAATATCCAGAACCAGATTATTTCACTAGGGAATGTGGTCAAACATTTAAAGAATTAACATCAATTGTACGAATCTCTTCCAGAAAACAGAAAAGGAGGGAATACTTCCCAACTCATTTCATGAGACCAGAATTATCCTGATACCAAAATCAAACAGAAAACTGTAATTCAATATCTCTCATGGATGTAGATGCAAAATTTCTCAACAAAACTAAAAACAAATCCAACAATGTATAAAAAGAATTGTACACCATGACCAAATGGAATTTACTTCATGGATGCAAAACTGATTCAACATTTGAAATTTCATCTATGTAACTTACCATATCAACAAACTAAAGAAGAACAATTATATAATAATATCAATAGGTGCAGAAAAAGCATTTGACAAAATCCTAATACCCATTCATAATTTTTTATAATCTCTTAGAAAATTAGGAATTGAGGGGAATTACCTCAACTTGTTAAAGAATATCTACCCCAAAAACTATAGCTAACATTATACTTAACGGTGAAAACCCAGATGTTTTCTCCCTAAAATCAGGAGTAAAGCAAAGATATTCATTCTCACCACTGTTATTCAATATGGTACTAACTAGAAGTTCTAGCCACTACAATAAGGCAAGAAAAAGAAATAAAAAGCAAAAAGTTCAGAAAGAAAGAAATAAAACCACCTATATTTGAAGATGACATAATTGTCTACTTGGAAAATCTCATGGAATCTACACCACACACAGAACCTCCTAGAATTAACAAGTGAGTTCAGCAAAATCACAGGATACAAGATCAACACACAAAAATCAATCACATTTCTATACACTAACAATGAAGTCCAGAAAGCAAAATTTAAAACAATACCATTTACAGTTACTCCAAAGAAAATGGAATACTTAGACATGCAATTAATGAAACATTTACAGAATCTACAGGATGAAATACTGAGGAAAGGAATCAAAGAAGACTTAAATGAAGAGACATTCCATGTTCATGGATTGGAAGACTTAAAATAGTAAAGATGCCAATTTTTTCTCAAATTGTTTGATAGATTTAATGTAATTGATATCAAAATCCCAGCAAGATTTAATGCAGACAAATTTATTCTAAAATGTATGTGGAAAGACACAGGAACTAGAATAGTAAACAATATTGAAATAAGAAAAACTAAAGTGAGAGTAACTTGATATTAAAGCTACGGTAAACAAGACACTGTGGCATTGTGCAGGGATAGACGCATAGATCAACAGAACAGAATAGAGAACCCAGAAATAGACCCACACAAATATGCACAAGTGATGTTTGACAAAAGTGTGAAACCTATTCAATGGAAGGGTAGTCTTTTCCAAAAGCAAAAACCAACAAACAAACAAAACAACAACAAATGGATCATGGACTTAAACGTAAAACAACTCAATAAAACTTTCAGGAAAAACATGATAGAAAATCTTCAGAATCTAGGGCTAGGCAATGAATTCTTAGACTTGACACCCAAAGCATCATCCATAAAAGAAAAACTGATAAATTAGACCTCACCACAATTTAAAACTTCGTTCTGTGAAAGCACACGTAAAGAAGATGAAAAGACAGGTTGCAGACGGCAAGAAAATATCCGCAAACCACATATCTGAGAAAGGGCAAGTATCTAGAACATAGAGAGACTATCAAAACTCAATACTTAAAAAAAAATTCAGTCAGAGAATGAGCAAATAACATAAGACATTTCATTAAACAGAGTATACAAATGACTGATAAGTACACGAAAACACAGCTGATGTCATTAGCCACTAAGGAAATGCAAATTAAAACCACAAGATTATCACTATATACCTATCAGAGTGGCTAAAGTAAAAAATAGCGACAATAGCAAAAGCTTGGGAGGATGTGGAGAACCGGGTCACTCATGCTCTTGGGAATGTCAAATGGTAAATAAAGCCACTGCAGAAAACAATTAGGCAGTTTCTTTAAAAAGTTAAACATGTAACTACTGTATGACCCTGGGCACTATCCTAGAGAAATGAAAACTTCCATTCACACAAAAACATATACGCAATGTTCATAGCAGCTTTATTTGTAAGACCCAAAATCTGGATTCAGCCCAGATGTCCTTCAACAGGTGAGTGTTAACCAAATGACCATGCATGCATGCTATGGAACACTTCTCAAACAAACTCCATGCACACAGCATGGTTGAATCTCCTAGGGGATCCTACTGAACAAGAAAAGCCAATCCCAGATGGTTGCATAGTTCCATTTACACAACAGTTCTGAAACAGCAGTACTTTAGAAATGGAGAACAGATTCGTGGTTGCTAGGGATTAGGTCCAGGGGTAAAAGGAGCTAGTGATGAGTTATAAAATACCAACAAGTGGGAGCTTGGCGGTGTTGAAACTGTCCAGCATCCTGATTGTGGTGGAAGATCCATGAACCTATACAAAAAAACTCATGGGAAGGAATGGGAATATATTTTAATTTTTTAGCATTAAAAGTTGCTGTTTTACTTTCTGGAAGTTTCTTAGCTTGAAAGCCATGACAGACAAGTGTGCATGCATGCAGACACACACACACACGCACATGCACAAACGCACACATAGTTATATAGATGAGCCAAAGACTACCACTGTGTGTTGAACCCTACATTATTTAGTTTCTGCAGGCTGAGACCTGGTAGCTCTAAAGCCCACTGGTGCCAAACTCAAATTTTACACATGCTATTATTTCAAAAATAGGCCCTACAAATGGCAAATGTTTAGCCATTTAGACATTGCCTGTTTTGCATCTCCCGCAAAACCTCACCCCCGCTGTTCCCTATTGATAAGGTCCCAGCTGCTGCTGCCCCCCAGAGACTCTGCAGGACGTCACTTAAACACAGACAGCCTCTCCAACCCCTCTCTCTTAGGAGGTCCCTTACCCTCCTTCCCTTCTGGGTAGGGACTTCTCCTATTGCCTCTGGACAGACATCTGTCAGGAAGGACTTCCCCTACCTGCAACCGTCCCAGCGCTGCCCAATAAAGCTTGATGTGTGTTACCACCTCTTACAGTCATATATTTCCCTTCAGCTAGCCAGAATCCCTCCTACCCTTCACACACACACACACACACACACACACACACAAGTAAAACTGGGAGATTGGAATTAACATCAGTGGATTGTAGCAATGTCCAGATGCAGTTTGTGATATCATACTAGAGCTTTGCAAAATGTTACCCCTGGAGGAAACAAGGTAAAGCCTACAAGGGGTCATTATTACTTCTTAAAACTTCATATGGTTTTACAATTATCTCAAAAAAAATCAATTTAAAAAATGTCTGGCTACTCGTAAGCTCTACACACCCCACTCTCACCATGACAAGTGAAAGCATGAGCGGGCCCTTCCTCAGCTGGTGAGACTGTCACATCCTGCACAGAACATCCCTGCCAGACTGCTGGCAATGGACCACGTGCACACGCATGCATGAGCACACACACACATGCATGTGCACACACGTGCACACAGCTGCACACACACACACACACACACACACACCCCTTGCCAGGCCCTGCATGGAAGCCCCCCATCCTCTCCTCCTGCTGGGGGCACAGGAAGCTCAGCGCCCCATAGATCTGTATTTGACTTCAGACCCTGTTCCCAGCTCTGGCTTCTCAAGCAAGCTGTGGCCACTCAGCCTTATCTGTAAAACGGGGAAACAGTCTCCCGCTGTGAGGTTCTTGTCAGGATGAGAGGTAGCATCTATAAAGTGGGTATCCTCATCCCCATTGCACAAATGAGAAACTTGGGGCCAATAAATATTATTGTTGTTACTAATAAAACGCCATGCCACATTCATGTAAGCGATGACCCCAAAAGGAGAGTGGTCAGGGGATGGAGTGTGGGGAGGATGGGAGGAGGGTGTCAGCGTCCCTGGGCTGGCAGTTCTGTTCCCTGGGGAGTGCTCCTTCTGCTCCAGTGGGTCTAGGAGAAGCCAAGTGGGTGCCAGGCGGGATCATTGCCTCCTTTGCGGATGCTTGTGTGCATCAGGGCACACTTACACCCATACACATGCACACCCTCAGCCCAGACTGAGCTCAAATCCAGAATCTGTTAAACAAATACTGCTCTCATCAGTCAAAGGTCCACATCCTGCAGTGGGCAGAACTCCCAGAGCTATCAGGAAAAGCAGGGTGAGAGCTGGACAGGGTCCGGGTGGACCTCCCGGGGAGGCTGGGAAGGGCTGAGGGCTGGGTGGGATGAGTGAGGCTCACAGTGCTCCTGCCTCTGCCAGGCCTGGGGCTCCAACTGTCACCCCCCCGCCATGCTGTGCCATGCTGGAGTGCCTCTGCCAGGCCCTCAGGGGGAGACCTCCAACCCACCAAAACAAATAGCTAGGCTTTGTATTCCGAGAACCTGGTCACCAGATGGGAATGCGGACGGGTGATGCCACAAACAAGCTCCAGGAGGGAAGCTTCCGAGATTCCCCAAGCTTTGAACACAGCAACCTGAACAAGGGAGCTGGAGAGGTAACGGAGGCGTCTCCAGAAAAGCCAAAGCAGAGAAAACCACCTTTCTATGCATAGCTGAGTCGGTTCATGTCCGAGGACCCCTCCTCCTGAGCACTCTTGACAGCCAGCTCGGAGCATGGCCCAGGAGGACTGGCTGGTGGAGACCCCAAGGTAGGGGAATCCACCCTGGAGGATCCTGAATGCCAGAACCACAAAACCAAGTAGCCCCTGGCAATCTTATCCTAAAGCCCTGGTCTAGGGTTTGTGTCAAAATTCACAGACCCTCTTTCTTGGGTCAGTAAGATCCACTCCCGCCCCTATTCCCCTCCTGTTGCCCCCATCTCGGGGAGCTGGCCAGCACTCTGACCTTTAGAGCAAATTCTGTCAGGACTGGTATAAGACTAGAACATGGCTCAGAAGAAACAAATCCTGCATGACTCCCCCTCAATGAGGGGCCTACCAGGGTCAAATTCATAGAATCACAGAGTGGCAGCCAGGGGCTGTGGGAGGGGCGTAGGGAGGAAGTAATCCTGCTCCAGGCCAGCAAGAGGAGTGCGTTCTGGAGACCTCAGAGCACGGTGGCACCCAAAATCCTGTTAAGAGGAGAAGTCTCATGATACATGCTCTCACCTCAAAAAAATTAAAAATAAATAAGTAAATTAAAAGAAAACAGAAGTGTCGGGCCTGTGCCGCCGCCCAGGGAGCAGCCCGCACCCCTCACAAAGACAGGAGGCCTGCCAGAAACAGGCTGGCAGGCACCCTCATCTATATGCTAATTAGCCCGTGCAAGAAATACAGGGTTAATTAAGCAGCGCCGCCCTCCCTTCATTTTATCTGCCCTGGACACTGAGGCAAGAGGAGGAAATCACAACCTCTGATCAAATTAGCTGTCCCCCGGTGCTCTGGGCCACTCCTCTCTGCCAGGCTTGGCCAGCCAGCTCCTGGAGTTAATCATGTTTATTTCACAAGGCACCAGGGATTTAAAACGTGATTAGGAATCAAACCCAGGAGCAACCAGCCTGACCCTTCCACTATCAACTTCCTCTGTACAAAGCGGGTGTTTTATCGCTGATAGGCGGCAAATACACACCAGGCCCCATCCTCTCTGCCTCAAGCGGGATTATCGGTCAGTGGGTAAATGACTGTCAAGTCAGAAGGGGGATGGAGGAAGGAGGCAGGGCTCTCTCTTGCTCTTCCTGCCCTTCACCCGGCATCCCAATGCTTAATACTGTTAAAGGGCCAAAGGCTTTTTTTATGGTTCTGCCCACTGTGTGGTCTCAGGTAAGCAGCTTACATTCAGTGAGCCTCAGGTTTCTTACTCATTAGGTAGGAATATGCCATCCATCCAGCAGGGTAAGATGGATGTGAGCTATGGGTAGCATGGATGCCCTGGGCATCAGCATCAGGAATGTTCATTTTCTGCCTTCCTTTCCTTTCACCCCAGCATCCCGGTCTTGAGCCCCTGTTGCTCCACCCCCCATAGTCCAGTCAAAGCTATATCCCACCCCGCCAAAAGCCTCCCTGATAACTCAGCACAGACATGGTGGCCCCCTGAAACTCCATGGAGAACATGCATCTGAGCACTGGGTCACATACCCTTGCTCCTCTAAAGAATTCTCCCAGCACAGAGGAGGCATCAGTGATTCTGTGCTGAATACATGAACTGAAAAGGCTGAAAAGTCACTGATTCCAGGCTCAGTAAATAGATGACAAGAGAACGATTGGCCTCCCACCCAATGTCCTTGACAGACATAGCTAATCAATCACCACATGCTTCCCTGCCAGGGCCCAGGCTAACCTCATAGGCTCAATAGAGCACCCCAAACAGCCACTACCAAGCAATAACAGTTGGCCAGTTTGTCCATCTGAATTTAGCCATTTACATGCTGAGCCCCAGGGAGAGGGAGAGAGCTCTCCCAGCTAGTTCATGACAGCTCTCCAGACACTCCCTCCATATCCCAGGCTGAGTTCACCTGTGTTGGTCTTATGTCCCCGGACACAGCACATTCTCAAAGGGCCCAGACCAAGTCCCTGCCCCACATGGAATCTGGCTCAAGGCATGTGGTGACCAGAACTCATGTAGCCATTCAGATTTTCAACTCCCAAGAGTGCACATTCCTGCATAATCCTGAGACTAAGAATATGATGGACTTTGCTCCTGAGATTAAGTTCTATCATGTGACACACTGACTCTAAGATTGGGAGATGGTTCTGGTGGGCCTGACCTGATTGCCTGAGCCATTTATTTATTTATTTATTGAGATGGAGTCTCCCTCTGCTGCCCAGGCTGGAGTGCAGTGGCGCAGTCTCACTGCAACCTCCGCCTCCCGAGTTCAAGCGATTCTTCTGCCTCAGCCTCCCAAGTAGCTGGAACTACAGGCACGCATCACCTCGCCCAGCTAATTTTTGTATTTTTAGTAGAGACGGAGTTTCACCATATTGGCCAAATTGGTCTCAAACACCTGACCTTGTGATTCGCCCTCCTCGGCCTCCCAAAGTGCTGGGATTACAGGCATGAGCCACCACGCCCAGCCCCTGCATGAGCCCTTTAAAGTAGAGAGTGTCCTTCCTCTGCTAGCAACAGAAGAGCAAGTCAGAGCTTGGAAGCATGAGAAGGACTCTCTGCGCCTTTGCTGGCTTGAAGACAGACAGGCCACCTGGCAAACGGTGCAGCAGCCTTCAGAAGCTGAGAGCAGCCCCAGCTGACAGCAGCAAGGGAACAGCACCTTAGTCCTGCAACCACAAAGAACCGAGTCCTGGCAACAAAGAATGAGCTAGGAAGAGTTTTCCCACCCCACCCCCAGCCTCCAGAAGAGGACTCAGTCCAATCAAAACCTTCATTCTCCCATCGTGATTCCCTGAGCAGGATGCTCAGCCACAGCAAGCTGGACTTTTGACTTACAGAAGGAGGAGCAAAAAAATAGGTGTTGCTTTAAGCTGCTGTGTCCTGGCGATTTGTTACACAGCACAGAAAACTAATCCAGGGCAATGTGCAACGAAGGCTCAAGGAACTCATCCGAAGTGAATGAAATTGGGTCACATTTGATCGGCTGGGGCCAGAGGAGGATCTGCCTCGAACTCAATTCTTTCTCCTTAGACACTGGGAGAGGTGCCAGCGGCTCCACCACCATGTTCTCATCATGCCTTAAGCAAATCTGACTCGACGAAAGAAAATTCTCACTATGCTCCAAGAGCATATTAATAGAAGCAGGAAGGAGAGAAATCCTAGGCAGACAGGGGCAGGTCCCCAGTGAAACCCCACATTCAAGCCAAAAACAGTCTGAAACCCACAGACCAGAGTGAGAACTTCTATTCCTGTTTGCCTGCTCTCTCCCAGTTGGTTCCTTCTAATGCCTTTCAACCAATCAAATGTTGCCTTTTCCAATACTACCAATGGCCCACCCGGCCCCTATGTGGTACCTATAAAGACCCTAGACTCGGTCAGTAGAGGGAAGACAGCCTGACTTTGGGGAGGAGACCTCCTGACTTTGGGAGAAGATGACCTGCCCTTCCCATCCCCTCTCTAGCTCCCCTCTCCACTGAGAGCTGTTTTCATCACTCAATAAAATTCTCCACCCTCACCATCCTTCAATCATCAAACGTGACCTCATTCTGCTTGGATGCTGGACAAGAGCTCAGGACCTACCGAGTGCGGGTACCTGGAGAGGCTGTCACACTGGCCCTGTGCCCTCACCAGTGGGGGACAGCTGCCCCATGAGATGGGGCAAGGGGCTGACTGAGCTGCTAACGCACCACCATCCATCGGGCTGTGGATGGCAGAACTAAAAGAGCTAATTAGCATGCTAATACCCCCTCTGGGGCTTCAGGGTCATGGCTACTCTTGTCTGGGCACTGCTGCATTCCCCTCGAAGCCACACACCTGGTCTGGCTGCGGGCCCTGCACAGAGCTTGCTCCTGTGTCAGTGGAGTGGCCGGCTGGATCCTGCACTCACTTGCTCAAGTGCTCCCTCCTGCAAGGGGCTGAGAAGAGTGGGCCGAGTAGACCAGGCACCCCTGCTGCGAGTCTGGCGAAGAGGCCAAGAAAAGTCCTGCATTAATATGAACTAGAACCATCCCTGACCAGCTCATCAAAAGCTGCTGTAGATTTTCCTGAGGAGGCAGGAGGTGGCCCCTTTGGCATCTCTGGCCTGCTGCAGGGTAAGAAGAAAAGGAGGAGGCTTTGAGGGACATCAGAACTACTTTCTTTTTCACAAAGCTTCAGAAGTCCTGTTGCTGAAGACATCCCTTTAAGCCTTGCACCCCTAATAGTGTCTAGCCCCAGCAGGCTTATCTCAAAGCCAGTGTGTTACCTGCCTTGGCACTACCGCCCAAGACCTGCTGTCCTCCACAGAACATAAGTCCCCCATAGGCAGGAGTTACCATCTTGCCCAGTGCCCCATGCCCTTCGCCAGCATACTGCCAGGTGCGTAGGAGGCATCCACAAACACCTCATGGGTTGTAAATGCCTCGGGAGCCAGCAAACCGCACACAACAGCACACAGAAAACACGTGTGCGGTAAACTTCTGAGCGGCCACAGCTGGGGTGAGCGGGAGCACTACAAGTCTTACGACTGGTCGTGCATGACCCCAGACTCACACATACACAGGGAAGATCAATCACATGCATTGTCAGCTCTCTCTCACAACACACCACTAAAATGATATCAATAGATTTAAATATATATATATATAAGCTCATAAGGACTGAGAGAATGGGAGAGAAGACAGCAGCAAATCCAAGAATGCAATACATTTTGGAATCTAGAAAATGGATGGAGGAGAGTAACTGAGCCAGAGAGCCCAGGCAGCTGCCCTCAGTGAGGCACAGAGGCAATGCCAAGAGGAAGTGATCCCTGGCCCCAAGCCACCCTCTGGGCCCAGGAGAGGGGAGCCCAGAGCACACCTGAGGGCCAGCAGGAAGCGTGGCCCACAAAATGTATTATTCCAGCCAAGACAATCTGGGGAGGGGTGCTATTAATAATTATACCAGGACAACAGATGCAGCCTGGGCTGGCCTGGGGGCGGAAATCCTGGTACTGGCAAAAGTTCGTGTCTTCGTCTGTTTTGTGCTGCTAAAACAGACTACCACAGCCTGGGTAATTTATAAAGAACAGAAATGTATTTCTCACAATTCTGGAGACTGGGAAGTCTGACATCAAGGCGCCAGCATCTAGTTAAGACCTTTGTGCTATGTCATCCCATGACAGAAGACAAGAAGGCAAGAGAGACAGAGACAGAGAGAGAGCAAGAGAGGACCAAACTCTTATTTAAAAAAACACTCTCTCAGTAAGGAACGCACTCCCTTGATAGGGACATTAATCCATTCCTGAGAGCTCTGCGTCTTTTGGGTCTATTAATCACCTCTTAGAGATCTCACCTCTCAGCATTATAGTATTGGGGACTAAGTTTCCAGCACATGAACTGTGGGGAATACTAACATTCAGTGATAATGGCACTAGACACTCAAGGACCCTCGCTCCTCACTGAGACCGCAAGTACAGTGGAGGGAAGGCCTGATGTGCAGAGAGACGTGGAGGATGATGACGTCTGCACTCAAAATGGGGAAACCACAACCTCCTGGACCACTCCTGGCTCCTACCCCAAGAAAGTACATACAAGGGCTGTTGTGCAGAAGAGACTCCAAGGCTTCATGTTTGGGGTCCCCGAGGATAAGTTCCCATCATCACCTGTTCACTACACGGCAAGGTTCCACTCATACCCAAAAGCTCCCTACTCATTTTTAGTGCTTTGTCCTTAAATACAAATTGGCAGCCAACAGTCACCAAACATTTGAGGAAATCCTCCAACAGGGAAAAAAAGAAACTAAAGCAATCGGGGGGAAAGGAAGGAAAAAATAAAGTCAGAAAGATATTGCAGACACAGAACAAGAATAGAGTTCTGTGAAAAAGTAACAGATGCACAAAAGAACTCTTGGGAATTAAAATTATAATGGCTGAAGTAAGTAGAACAAAAAGACAAAAAGTAGAACAAAAAATACACAAAGTAGAACAAAAAAAGATGGAAAATAGAAAAGTAAGAAGCTTAAAGGGCCGATTCAAAAGATCTACTATCTAAGAGATAATCCAGACATAGAGAATGACAAAGATGAGGAGATTATCAATAAATGCTATTAAACCTTTCCCAACTCATGAGTTTGCAATCATCGCATGGCCAGTGCAACAACAACAACAAAAAGACAAGAAAAACCAACGTACATCACTGTAACATTCCCATCACTGTAACATTTCCAAATGTCAGGGTAACAGAGTAGATCCTCAGAGCTTTGGTGGGGTGAAGGGGGGGCAGTGGAAAGAAAGTCGCTTATAAAGGAATTAGAGTGGAGTTAGATTTTTCTGCAATTAACCCAGAAGCTAGAACATAGTGGAGCAGCACCTTGAAAATTCCCAAGGAAAAAAAAAATGTTGTTGAATGTGGAATTCCATACCCAGCTGCAGGGTATTTGTATTGCTTGCCCAACCTCCAATTTACCCTCCTATTTAAAAAGGCTGGGCAGGCCAGGCCCGGTGGCTCATGCCTGTAATCCCAGCACTTTGGGAGGCCAAGGTGGGCGGATCGCTTGAGATCAAGAGTTCGAGACCAGTCTGGCCAACATGGCAAAACCCTGCCTCTACTAAATACACAAAAATTAGCGGGCGTGGTGGTGCATGTCTGTAATCCCAGCTACTCAGGAGGCTGAGGTGGGAGAATCGCTCGAACCCAGGAGGCGGAGATTGCAGTGAGCCAGGATCACACCACTGCACTCTAGCCTGGGCAACAGAGCAAGACTCTGTCTCAAAAAGAAAAAAAAAAAAAAGGTTGGGCTGGGCAGGTAAGACTACATTTCCAGTTCACAGCTAGGGTCTTGGATGTACATTGGGTTCTGCAGGAGGTGAAAGCAGGTCTTTTTGCTTTTGTTTTGTTTTTAGGAGGAGACAGTTTCCACGCAGCTTCTGGAAGTCAGTCCTCATTCAGAAGGGGTTGCCTTTTTTTAATGAGTCCCAGGTTCCTTCAGCTGCTTCCTGGCACAACACCAAGCAGTGGCAGTGGTGGAGGTGGCTTCTTTCTCTATGACTCTGAGCCTAGTGGAAGCTTAGAGGGTCCAACCCCCAGCTTCCAGGGGTGCAGAGGCTGCTGGCGTAAGAGTGGCTCCAGACCCTGGCTGATGGGGCTGCAGAGGCTGCCTGAGGGGAGCTGCTCCCTAGGGGGCAGTTCTATATTGTTCTGAAAAATCATTCCTAGAGGCCCCACCTAGAAATTGCTCCTATATAGTCCTTCTAGCAATTGCGATTTGTGTATCCTGCACTGAGCATTGGACTCTGCTGATATAGCTGCCAAACTGCCAACCAAGGCAAAGAACAGAGCAGCCCCCGGCAGTATTTGGTCCAGGGCCCCCAGCCAGCCTTTTCCAGCCCTGCACCACCAGCTGCTGCCACATGCCTGCTTCCAGAGTCTCAGCCTGCAGGGGACTCCAATCCAGTACCCTCGGGCCCAGACAGTGCCTGGAGTTAAGGTTTCTCCCTATGTCTGTCCTTGCTTACAGGGGACCTAGAGCTAATGCCTGCCCCAGGCAGCAGTGTGAAATCTCAGTGCCCTTGCAGGACAAAACCTGTCGTGTCCTTTCCCCTCCAGGGCCCCCCCATCAAGCTGAGACCAGCACTGCACCTGAAAGCACACCCGCTGAGCTTCCTCCCTTCCCTTCCCTGCAGTCCCCACTCTCTGGCAGTATTTTCTCAATGAATCACTTTCACACAGACTCATGTTTCACAGTCTGGAAGAAACATTTTCAGATATGCAAGGACTCTAAAATTTTATCCCCCAAGAACCTGTTCTTAGGAAGCTACTAGAGGATATGCTTCAGCAGAATGACAGCATGAAACAGGAAAGGAAGTCACGACACCCGGAATCCATCCCAAGCAAGCCCTGGGATTGGCTGGGATGAGGAGAGGATGTCTAGGGAGCAGCCTAGAGCCAGAAAGCCCACATGGGAGGGTCCAGGAGAAAAGGGGGTTGGTAGAAGGGCAATTTGACTATTTGGAAAGTAACATTGATTCATATATAACTGCTCTGGTGAAGACTGAGAAAAACAGAAGTGGGTATAAAGAAATCTAAATAAAGGGGAAATATGCACATATTCAGTCCAGGAAACATTATCGTTTACTTCACTTAGCAGTAAACACAATTCACTGCCATAGTAATGTACATCACTGTCATAGTAATGTACATACTGGCTATTGATTTAACCAAAAATTGTGATAAGAGTGTACTGAAGATGGGGGAAGGGCCAGGGCAGGGAAGTCTGTGGAGGGCTACTTCACTAGCTTCCAATGCAGTCAATAGACAATGTTTAGAATTGATTAATCAAGAAATAGCAGTGTCAGCATATTATTTAGCAATACTGAAGTAAATACTAGCTGTAAGCATTGTCAACAGAAATCCATTTGAAATGAATGTGTCTTTTTCAACCTCATTACTTCCAAAAAGATGGAGCATGGCTTCTGATGTAACACACACACTCCAACATGACACAATGAGGCTGGAAGAATGAGAATGCAGCTGTGGAGGAAGCAGGCAGTGGGGAAAGTGGGGGAGAGATGGGCCCCCAGTACACACACAAGCTCTTTACCTCGAGCCCAGCCCCACAGCCAGGGAGGCTCAACAGCCACATGAAGTGAATGCTCCTGATACAATTTAAGAACCCTCCATCCCCACACTCCCAGCTGCCATCAGCCATTGCTGCCCCAAACTCCACATTATGGGTTCATTTATCTGAGTTGGGCATTGCTGTCTTCACTTTATGTATGTATGTATTTATATGTGTATATATGTATATATTTATAAGAGACAAGGTCTCAATACGTTGCCCAGGCTGGAGTACAATGGCTCAATCACAGCTCACTGTGGTCTCGACCTCCTGGGCTCAAGTGATCCTCCTGCCTCAGCCTCCAAAGAAGGTGGGACTACAGGTATGTGCCACGAAGCCCAACTAATTTTTTTATTTTTTTTTTATTTTTATTTTGTAGAGATGGAGGCCTCAGCATGCTGCCCAGACTGGTCAAATTCCTGGGCTTAAGTGACCCTCCTGCCTTGGCCTCCCACAGTTCTGGGATTAGTCTCTTGACTTTAAAAGTGGAGGTTCCCCTGCTGGGGTCACACACCACATATAGTGTGGAGGAAGCACAGGTTGGGCTCCAACTCCCATTGCATGGCCTTGGCAAGCTGCTGAGAAAGTCTTAGAACCTCATCTTCCTCAAGTGGTAGATCACAAAAATGACCACCATTTTTTGCAGAAAAAAAAAAAAAAAAAAAAAACACTTGTTCTGGGCTGGCCCAGTGGTTTGCTTTGACCAACAGAACATAGAAGAAGTGATATTGAACCAATATTAAGTCTAGACCAAGAGAAACCTTCAGCTTCCATTCTTGCTGCTCTTAGAGGCCTGACATTGCCATGTGAACAAGCCAAGCTAGCCTGCTGGAGGAAGAGAGACACATGGCCCAACATGGCCCAGCCCCTCAGTGCCCCAGCCAAGAGCCAGCACACTCCCAGACTTGTGAATGAGGCCATTCAGGACAAATGGGCTTCCAGCTGACCTACCAACTGACTACAGATCCTTGAGCAGGCCCAGCTGAGATTAGTCTAGCCCAGTCCGGACCGAAAGAACCACCCAGCAGAATCATAGGCTAAACAGACGGTGGTGGTTTTTTTATGCCACTGAGTTTTGGGAAGCTTTGCTATGTAGCAAGGGAAAAGTAATACAACTATGGGAAATAATACTGATGCTTAGGTCACAGGGTTGTTAAGATGTAATGATAGATAGGAAGGGACCCAGCTGCTGGAAAATGTCCTTATCTCCCATCCCCATCTCCAACACTTGCAAGCAGAGTTTTTAGCAACTGCTTTTCTACTGAGGGCCATGGAGAGAAGGTCAGGAAGTGGGGGCAGGGCTCCCAAAGAAGAGCTCAAACGGTGCCTCCACCGACCCCCTAACGCAGCCCTGGAGTCTGAGCCACAGGCCGGCTGGTGAAGCAAAGAGCAACTCAGCTTTGCAAGCAGCTCTGAAAAGGCAAAGATTTAACCACTGTAATTGGCTTATTGATTTTGCAATCACATTTTAAGATGCACAATCTGCCACTATCTGCATTGGCTATTACAGCAGCCTTCCAGGGAAGTTTTATCTCCACCACCTGCGGACCAGACCTTGAACCAGGAGGTAGAGAAACGACTCTCCCTAATCATCCTGGAAGTCTGGTAAACACAGCTCATGGCAGGCACAGATGGCAGTGGGGAATGAGAGAATGGAATGGAAGCCTCAGGCTTTCTGCACTGATCCCACAAGGCACCCTTTACCTCGCCACTGCACTAAGCTCGTCTGCTTCACTCTGACTGCCGCAGAAGCCTCTATTCTTGCTGGAAAGACCTGGGGTTCCAAGGAAGAGCACTGAGTCTGGAGTCAGAAGCTGCAGGCTGTGCCAATGGTTCTACGTCTGACGAAGACATACACCCCGGAGAGCCCTGAACTGCCCTCAGTCATCTATTGTTGTGGGGCAGCTCTTCCAGAAAAGTAGGTCTGGATGCTCTTGTCCACACAGACCCCCACAAGAGCAAACAGGAGGTGCCCTGAGTCTGCTAAGAGCATCCTAAGCACCTGAGCTAGGCCCAAGGGGGCACGTGATCTCCTCTGCACAGGAGGCCACAGTCTAGAATTTGTAAGTCTGGGTTTGCAAAGATGATAGGGCTCACTGAGTCCATCCAAGCCTCCATTTTATGGCTGAGCAAACAGAAACAGCCATTCAGAGAAAGTCAATGACCTGCCCAAGGGACCTCAGTTCCTGAGCAGCAGGGACAGCACCAAAGCAAAAGTTCCATTGCCCACGTGGGGCACTTCCTCACTGCAGGGCTGCCTCTGGTGCACAGATCTCGAGATTACAAGACAGTGAGGGTCTCCGTGCCCGAGAGGGCTTTGTCCACTCTGGGTCCCATAACCTTGAGTGCAGGTGACCAAGTGTCCATCTAAAGGGCTTTGTAACTCAGGACTAACACAGTTAAGCAAGGGGTTCATTGGAATTGCAAGGACACACTATAGATGAGACCGATGAATAGTGACCTACGTTAATGGTGATACCGTGAAGGTAGGCAGGTGGTTCCAGAACCAGTGCCTGGACCCGTGTGGCCAGTCTGCATTCCTCTCATCTCAGATTCTTTGATTCTCTCTGGAAACCTCACAGTTCTTGGCCTGTGCTCAGTATGTGTGACTTCAATGGGCCCTTGTAGCAACTTGTGGTTAATTCTCCAGTTCCCTCAGTGCTTTTGCTCAATGTTCACTTCAATAAGCCAGTCTTTATCAGTTGGTTTGTCTAAGGGTTTCCTTCCTTTCCTATCCTCTACAAAATGCCACGGCATGTGATGGTCACCGGCCACCAGGAGCCGCAGCTTCCCTGAGGTCTGGGGTTAACACTGGGACAGCAACAGAGACCCACCTGCCCTGCAGAATCTCAGGGCCCAGCCTTGGTTCCCTGTGGCCCACAGCATCATGGCAGAAGACACGGTCCTTCCATTCAGCTCAGAAGAGTGCACACCTGTTCACAATGCCATCCCCTCCCGTCCCACCACTTTCCTGAACACTGCAATGATAGAAGGGAAGCCCAGTGTCCGGAAGGAGCAAACTGCCCAGGAGGGAAATTCTGGACCTGAGTAAGCAAGAGCCTTGGAGAAGACAGGCAGCCCTGGAGGGTGTCAGGCCCAGGGGCATCCCATCCAGCCTGATGCAGGAAGGCACCCAATTTGGCCAGAGCCCCTGGGACCTGGTACAGCCTGTGATCACCACCTCCCACCAGTCTCCCTGTGCCCTATTCCACCTCCCCTAACCACCCACTGCTGTCCCCAGAGTGGCCTTTCTAAAATGCAAGTTTGTGGGCCAGGCGTGGTGGCTCAGCCTGTAATCCCAGCACTTTGGAAGGCCGAGGCGGGTGGATCACAAGGTCAGGAGTTCAAGACCAGCCTGACCAACATGGTGAAACCCCATCTCAACTAAAAATACAAAAAGAAAAAAAAATCAGCCGGGCGTCGTGGCGGGCACCTGTAATCCCAGCTACTCGGGAGGCTAAGGCAGGAGAATAGCTTCAACCCAGAAGGTAGAGGTTGCAGTGAGCCGAGATCACGCCACTGCACTCTAGCCTGGGTGACGGAGCAAGACTCCATCTTGGAATAAATAAGTAAATTAAATAAAATAAAATGCAAGTTTGCCCCCTGCTTAGAATCCTGCAGAATAAACCTGGGCCTGGCACTCAAAGCCCATCTTATCCAGTCCCAGCAAACACCCCAATTTCATCTCCCACTACTCCTCTCACCCCAGGGACCCTTCACTCCAAATACGGGCACCTTGCCAGGACACACCACCAAACAGCCTCTGCTCTGCCACCCTGATAAATTCCACCCCTACCTGGTGACAGCGCAGGTGGCCCTCCATGCACGGCAGCTTCCCAGGGCCCTCAGCACTTGGTCTGTCCACACATTTGCTCATCCCACTGTGTGCCATCTATCTGTCCCCACGATCCGGGGGCCTGGGGCAGGGTCGGATCTCACTTCTGGAACCTGAGTGCCATGCTGCGCCTGGCTCACAGTGAGCCCTTGATAAATGTCTGATGAGCGGCTGGCTGCATTAATGAGCAAATATGGAATAAAACCTACGTGCACAAGTTTGCTGAGGGTAAAACAAATCCCAATTAACACAATAAGTGGCATGTTGTTGTCTCTATTTCAGGATACATCAAATAATTAGTGCTTAGTACACAGAGAGCTCCGAGTGTGAAGCTGGATGTAATCAAATGTCAAAACACAGAAACCTAAGGAGAAAAATCATTGATGCACTCAATTAGGAAGCAACAACTACTCCGGGTAGGTTTTCTCCTGGACGCGGACAGCTTATTGCAGGATTCCAAGGCTACATTACAATGTTTAAAAGACTCATTACAAGGCAAGCTGGAAAATGTAACAGTCCTGAGTTCAGATTGGGGCTGCTGGCTGCCCAGAGTGGCTGAGTGGCTGGTGCCCCACAGCAGGCCTGCCCACTGCCCCACTAGCCACAAAGGGCTACATTTGCCGAGTGCCAACCATGTGACGGGCACTTTATATCACTAAACTCTCATGAGGCAGACATGCTCATTGTCTCCATTCTATCTGAGAAAAGGGGGCTAGAGCAGCTGCATAATTTGCTCGTGGACTCACGCTCAGGTCTGCTTGGATCTAAGCCACATGCATGTCCATCTTCTCAGGCAAGATGAGCTGGGCTCATCCTCCTCCACCATCACCAGGTGACACAACCCCCTCCTGGGCATCTTCTCAGGCTCTCTTGCCTTGCCACCTCTCGCTCCCTCTCACTCCCACGGCCACCAGCTCACCCGATTCCACTGCTCTGTGCAATTCCATTGCTTGTAGCCAACCAGCCATGCTCCTGGGGTCCCTGGCTCCTCCTACCACATGCAGACCCAGAAGTGAAATGCTGCCAAAAAGGGCAGGCAAGGGACTCCTCACAGGGGTGACCTCTTGCAAATGGGTGGTGGAGGGAGAGGAGAGGAGCCGACAAACACCTTCATCCTCTCTTCTTCTCTCCTATGGACTCATCCAAGGCAGGAACTCTCCACACTGCAGGTCGAGAGGTGTCCCATGTGGCTGACAGTGTGTACCTGTGGCCTGACCGCTGTGTCCTCCCGGTTCCCATTCATCCTTCCCACCTGTCCTCCTAAACAAAGCACTGGTACTCAGTCCTTGCCCCGGCTCTGGTTTCTAGGGAACCCAGGCTAAGACACTGCTGTGGTCTTTACCATTTTTCTTCCCCTTTATCCCCAGCCCCACCCACCACCCTTTCCCTCAGAGGCATCTACTCCCACACGCCAGATAGACTTCCTGCAATGTGGAGGCTTCTTGGAATCTGTCCTTCCAGGCCGTGTAGTTTAATCTACCTAAAGAGTATTGCACCATGCATTTCTTTCCCGTGCTGGACCTTGCCACCCAGGCCCAGTCTATGTGAGCTGCTCACAGAAGCCCAGGTGTCACCTCCCTGCTGCGTCGGGGTCCATGGTACTGCCACGGGTCACTCATCCACTCATCCAGAGAATGCTGGATGAACACCCTCACAGTTCTTTGGGGACTGTGCGGAGTGTCTCGGTACAGAGCAGGTGCAGGACCATGGAGGCCTGTGCCACACCCAGTCCAAATGTCTCTAAACACACGGGGCTGCTCTTACACCAAGAGCACCCCCTTGAGAGAGGCCTGCTCCCCACAGTTTGGCCAACACCACTGTCATTTGACATGCCAAGGCCTCTAGTCCTGCTGGGTGTGAGGCAGCAGTGCCGCATCCTCCCTCTCAGGACTGGTGAGGTTAGCGGCTTGCTTCAGCTCATTGGCTGTTTGAGATGCCCTGTTGCTGCCTGATATTTCACCTTTGAGCTCACACTGCCCTAGCCCTGTGGCCACCTGGGCTGCTCATGTGGGTTTCAGAGGAGCAATAAAGCCCAGGGCCTGCCGTGTGCCTGGTCATGGGTTTAGGGAGTTGGGGAGGGGCTATATCAGGGCAGAGCGCCTCTGACTTACCAACTGCACCTACCTCCTCCCCATGAGCCCCCAAGTGACCCTGTCCTACCGCAAGGGTGGATTCAGGTTTTGTGAGGCTAAAATCCCATGGCCCCACAATCCTGACGGGCTCTGAGTCCATACAATCCATGTTCTATTTCTCCCCCATTACCCACTTTCCCTCTTGCTTGGGTCTCCGAAGGCCTAAAGACCAGGACACCACAATCACAAAGGGCCTGACATATCTGCTCCCTAGCGCTGCTGGTCCTTAGGAGACCTGAGTGCAAGAGCCCAGGAGGCTGGGTCAGCCCTGAGGCCAGCCAGTTCCCTGGTGTCTGGCCGTCCATACTGTCCAGGACCAGGACCCAGCCCGAGGAACTCATAGGAAATCAGGGACAGCTCGATGGTTTCTTGCAGCTGACTCACTCATGAGCGTATTTCCCAAAGCACATTCCACAAAAACTCACTTCTGTGATGTGTTAACATGAATTCATAAAATAAAAGCAGCTTGGCAGGCCTGTATTTGGAGGAAGTTTTTCATTGACCATGACGAGCATCAGGACCTCCCAGGACCTCTCCCTGTTCATGTGCCATCAGTCCCCTGTGTTTGCAGCACAGTGGGCAGCACCCCACAGCCCACCCTAACCACAGGGTCCCTGCCCACCGCCCACGCAACTGCATCCTCCAGAATTATCATCTCAAGACAAAGACACACGCCCAGGGAAAGCCACGCAACAGGGTAGGACAGGGAAGCTTGTCCATCTGCCTCTGCTCCACCCAGAAAGGCTGGGCACTCTCTCAGCCACCACATGGATATCCCGTTCCCAGAGGCCTCAGGAACTGCTGTGCCCTGGAGTCGCCCTTCACATTCTACCCCAAATCCTCCCCAACTTCCTGGCCAGGCATCCTCCTTTGCAGCCTGCAGACAGACTGGCTTTGCTCCCAAGGTGTGTGTTCCCAAGACCTGAATGAAATGCCATGGGATGTTTAAACTAGACACAACATGCCTGCCACGCAGGACCCTGGCTAGATGTGGTATAACAGGGCCTGTGTCTCCCACGTGGGGCCCATGCAGGCCGCACCCGCCCCCATCCAACTTCCTCACAGCTGGGAGCTCAGGATACTTCCAGACCTTTGTTTGTAGTTGCTGCTATAAACGTGCTGCAATTTATTTGGGTTTTCTAGAATCCCTGTGATTTTCGCTTGCTGCATCAAAACACACTTATAGCTATTATGACACTAGTACTGGTAATAATCATGCAGGAAAAAATAACTTTATTCTCGCAAGCAAATTCTGTGGTCCCAACCTCCTTCCCCGCAATAAAACAAAACCCTGAAATTTCTAAGGGATTCAGCCACCAGAACATTCTCTTATACTGTCCCCACATCCAGTCTGTGGGATAGAAAAAGCAAAACAGGCCGGGCGCGGTGGCTCACGCCTGTCATCCCAGCACTTTGAGAGGCCAAGGCGGGCGGATCACGAGGTCAAGAGATCGAGACTAGCCTGGCCAACGAGATTGGCCCGGCCACTGCACCCCAGCCTGGTGACAGAGCAAGACTCCGTCTCAAAAAAAAAAAAAAAAGAAAGAAAGAAAGAAAGAAAAAAAAGGCAAAACAACACCTATCACATCCCATGAATCCCCCTCCCACACACTCCCTCCCCTGCAGGCCCAGTACCCCCCACCACAAAGCCCACAGCCTCAGAGGACAGGCTTTCCAGGACCCCGTCCCTACTGCACTGCCCACCCAGTCTCACTCATTAGCTGACTACACACATGCACATACACGCCCATGCATGCCTGCATACACATACATATAGGCACACGTGCACACAGTAGACGGGGAAGGAACTGCAAACTCCCCGGCCATGGAGGCCGGGACCCTCCAGTCACCCCACCACCTCAGCCAGGGCCAGCTCAGTGCTGCCTGAGCCCCAGGACACGCAGCTGTCCCCCAGGACCACACTCCTCATGCCCTTCTAGGCCCTGCTTTCACGGTCCTCAGCCCAGCTCAGCGCAGAGGATATTCCAGAGTCGTCTTGCAGGTGGGATGGTGACAGGCTGTTTCCAGGGATGCAGATCCACGGGCTCCTCAGCCTGCGAGCTTGGCCAGCTTAGGAAAGCCCTCTGCTTCCCAGTGCCTCCCAAAAAGTGCTCTCTCCCCATCAGGCCATGCGCCACAGTGAGAGCCACTGCCGTCCCCACACCCCGCAGGCCGAGCTCCTCCATTGAAGCCACTATGGCTCACCACACTGTAATGCATCTGTGACCATCCCCAGGCATCAGTGCCACCCTACGGGACAGGGAGGGGCAGGGTCTTGCACAGCAAACCAGGCAGTGCAGCAGAGCCAGCTACCTTGCCGTCCTGCCGCCAGCACCCATCCGTCCACCTGGCCAGGCCCCAGAGGCTAAAGTCAGGGTGCTCGGCCCAAGAACGGGCAGTCTCCTTTATCGTGTGCCAGGGCGGGGGTAAAAAACCCTCACCATTTCCTGATGCATTATTTATCAGGAGCGCATTAACTGTGGGTGACATCACAGGCATTCGAAGGTAATTTGTGGAAAGTATTGTTAAAGCAATTGATTTGCAAATTCCTTGACAGGGAAACGGAGCACTGAGCAGGCAGAGATGTGACATGGAGCCCTTTTTTTAATGTATTTGGGGATAATTGATTGAAAGCTAAGCTGTGTAGCCAGTGAGAAAATGAGATTATTCTGTCTGTTATGCAAAGAAATTGTATATTGTGCAAAACAGCAGGCTGAGGAGCTGTCAGAGCAGCTGAGAGGCACTTGCTCCTCCTGGGAAAGGCAGAGCATGATGTCTTCCTTTCCAAATCCAAACAAGTCCTCACCATTCCCCTAACCCCAGAAAGCTCTCACCACCAGCTCCTCCTGCATCGCCTCTCGCCCCTCCACCCAGCCCCACATCAGCCCTGGGCCTCAGCCTAGACCCCTCCCTTTCTCCACCCTATACTGGGATCGGTCAGTCAAGTCACTGGGTCCTGAAGATTCCAGCACCTTTGTCTGATCATCCATGCTCCTGTCCACAATCTGACTCCAGGGTGTGCCAAGGACACAAGGGCTCCTGGGGAGCCCACGAGAACACAGCACAGCCATGTGGATGGGGGTGTGCTGCAGGGATTGGGACTCCACCCTGCTTGGCTCTCAGCAGCCACTACCCTTCACCAGGATGGTTTCAGTCCCCCAGTAATCCACACTGCGCCTTCTTAGCCCACACAGCCAGCTGTACCTGCCCATCAGGACTCTCAGTGACTACTCAGAGCCTCTAGGACTACACAGAGCACCTTTGTGAGGCCACAGAGCCACGTGGCCTCCTCCCCTCTACTCCCTCCACACCTTCCTGCAGTCCAGCAGCATCAAACTGCCTCTGCATGTGCCAGCCTGGAGGCTGGAATGCCACCCACCCATGGTTTGTCCACCCAGAAGGCACATTTAGTCTCCAGGAGTAGTTCAAATGCCTCGTCCTCCAGGAAGCCTTCTCTGACTGCCCCAGGCAGCACCCCTTAGGTGCTCCTCCCTCCCTCTGAACACCAGTGTGTTCACTAGTGGGGCCCTCCCTTCCCTAGATTATGAGCTCAGAGGTGGCTAAAAGGGTAAGTGCATGGCTGCAATGAATTAATGTATGCAAGAATGAATTAGGGAATGAATGAACCACTGCCCAAATCACACTGCTGGGTCCCTCAATTTCTCCCAACTCTAACAAAGCATGGGCACCCATGGGGGCTGTTGGTTTTGTTAGCTGTTCCCACTACTCTGAGCCAGAGGATCACCCAGTCCAGAGCTCCACTGGCAGGACGGTCCCACAGTCATGGGGAGGCAATTTGCACCAACAGTCTGATCCCAGTCCACATATGAAAGCTGCATAATCTCAGCCACTTGGCTACCACCCTGAGCCTGTGGACAGGCCCAGTCAAACAAAAGTGCGCCTGGGGTTGGAACAATAGCTTAGCTCTGCCTCCCACACATCTGTAACCCTGGGCAGATCACTCGGCCGCACCGAGCCTCAGTCTTCACATCTGCCAAATGGAAATCACATTAGTGCCAACCCGTAAGGCTGTTGTGAGGGTTACAGTCACAGTGCCTAGGTCTCACCAGGCCCTCACTAGAGGTAGAAATGCTTGCTGTGACCACCTCATCCCAGTGCCTTTATTTATGTGATTACACTGAAAGTTCCCATCAACTTGATTTAGGATTTTCCTGCCCATTTTCTGTATTAGGAAATGGAGGCTCCTGGAGTTGCTCAAGAAGACCTGCTAATAGTGGTGGGGATCTGGCCACACCTGGCCATGTCAGTACCCAGTACCATTCTCCCCTGGAAAGCAGGAGGCAGGAGCTGACCCTTCAGCAGGGAGGGAGGTTGCCGGACAGCAAGGCCTGCTGGCCTTCTCCCAGAGCCCCAGCACAGCCACCACAGGGGCCCCTGACCAGCCAGGGGTCGAGCCGTAACCCCATCACCTTCAAATACCTGGTTTTTCCAGCAGACTCCACAGCTCCGCACAGCAAGCTTGACCCTAGGGGAGGAAGGAAAGAGGCCTCACACCATACGGCCACTAAATATCAGAGTTTGTCTAGGACTGAGGGGATTTCCAGACACAGGACCTACATTGAAAAACCAGGAAAGCCCCAGACGGACCAGTACAAGCTGGTCACTTGTCACCATAGTCCCACCTTTAAAGAGCTAGAAAATGCATAATGGTCTATTCAAAATATTTTGGCAACAGACACACACAAGGTCAGGCCAATTCATTTTATATAAGTTGACATTTTTTTAAGACGATGGCTGGGGAAGCAGAAAAGAAAGTTTCTGACCACCCCCTCACCCCGACTCCTGTTCCCAATGGGTCAGCTCACCCACTACAGGCAACAGCCAAATCTCATCTTCAGTTCATTTTAACACCACCTCCTGCTCCCAGCCAGGCCTGGTGCTAGGCAGACAGCATTCAAAGGTGACCAAATCACAGCCCTTCCCATCCCAAGGAGCCTCCAGGACAGAGGGCAAAGATGAATTGCAACAACATACAGTAAAGGCAGGACTGAGAGACACAGCAGATGGAGGGAAGGTCAGGAAGGGCTTCCTGGAGGAGGAGACAGCTCCTTCACATGAGCTGTAAGGAGGAATTAGCAAAGTGGCAAGCAAGCTAGGGTGGGTGTTCTAGTCCTAGAACAGCATGGGCAAGGCCCAGAGGTGTGGCAGAGTATGGCCCAGTCTAGGGATCGCTAATGTGACTGAAGAACCTGGCAAAATGAGGGGGAGAGAAGGGACAAAGACAGAGGAGTAGATGGGCTACACCCAGGAGACCTTTTAAAGTTTGGGCTTGATTTGGGTATTCATAGGGAGCTACTGAAGAACTTTAGGGGAGTCAAGTTTAAGGCTCCCAGGACATTGGGTTTGAGCTAAAAGTCCAACTGCATCAGATGACCAATGAAAACACCAAGGCCCAGAGAGGGCAGGAAATCACCCAAGGTCACATAGCAGAAGGACTCGGTGGGGAAAAGGCAGACCTTGCCCCCACGCCTTCTGCCTTCAGCAGTATGGTCTAATGAAATGAACCATCTCACCTAACCCTCCCTCCTCACACCTATGCCAGCTCCAGCCCCTGATTTACGAACATGCCTGTTTAACAAACCTCATTTTAAGGTATCCTACAAGTTTGGATAATCTTCATTTCTTCTCCCTGATAATCTTCTGAATTCCTCTGAGAAGGGCTGAATATGCAAATCACCCAGGTAGTTCAAACAAGGGATAATCTTTCGTTTATTTACTTTAATCCTGAATTCTGTTCTCTTCATTTAGAATTTGAGATTTGAGATGAGATAAGAAAAAAGCATTAACTGCCTTGACCCCAAAGGAAGTCTTCCACAGATCTTTATCATTTCAGGACTCTAGGGAATCCAGTGACCTTGCACACAGCCTTCCCAACCCTAAGCCTCCAAAGCTCAGTCCCAGCGGCACCGCTCCCTTCTGCAACCCGTCAAATCCCTGGGCCAGTCCATCTCCACCCAGCCCAACTCCAGGCCCATGAGCAACAGACCTTGGGCTGAGCTTGCAGAAGTAAAAGGAAATAAAATGGCCCCTGTGACAAGGACCTCAGAGTGTCTCCCCATATTGTGGGCGCACATACGGGTGAAGGGTGAGGTAGGCGCAATAGCAAAGACAGGGGAAGACGGCACAGAAGAGAGAGAAGGATCATCTCAGCCTGGGCCATCAAAAGAGGGAAGCTCTGTGGGAGCTGAAGATGATGGACCAGGTGTCAAAGAGAAGCCCACAGCCCTGTAAGCAGAGAGAAGCCCTCTCGCGTCCCAGCCCCAGCGGCTGATGAGGGCCTCTGTGTTCTGGGAGAGTACAGGAACCACATCTGCCTCTGGGGCAGGGAAGGGGAGGTGCCTTGCCTGATTTGGGCCAGCATAATAGCCACCTGATTGAGTTCTCTTACCCACCTCAAAGGAATTCTCTCATGCAGTGGTTTCAAAACCAGGCTGCATTCTAGTTCAAAACCAGGCTGCATTCTAGTTCTGTGTGAGATGGGGCAGACACATTTCTCCGTATTCCTCCCACAAAGCACAACTGAAAACCCCAGGCATTATATATAAGATAATATAAGAAGACTCTGGAAGGTGGAAAGAAGAAAGTTGACCAGTTACAAACTTTAAGGAATAATGTGGCAGTGAGTTCCCAAGGTTTTGTTTTAGCCATATATATTCTGGATTGGGTGCTGGAGAAGCTGGTGACCCAGGATCATCAACAGGTACAGTTGAACAAAGCCCTAAGAAAAGCCAGCTCTCAGCTGGGAGCAGTGGCTCACGCCTGTAATCCCAGCACTTTGAGAGGTTGAGGTGGGTGGATCACCTGAGGTCAGGAGCTTGAGACCAGCCTGACCAACATGGTGAAACCCCGTCTCTACTAAAAATACAAAAATTAGCTGGGTGTGGTGGCACGCACCTTGGAGGCCCAGCTACTCGGGAGGCTGAAGTGGAAGGATCACTTGCGCCCAGGAGGCAGAGGTTGCAGTGAGCCAAGATGACACCACTGCACTCCAGCCTGAGCAACAGAGCAAGACTTCGTCTAAAAAAAAAAAGAAAAAGAAAAAGAAAGAGAGCCAGCTCTCTCTAACTAAAGGACTAGGAAAGGGGCAGCCTAGCAAGGCAGGAAACTTCTAGACAATAATTGCCCTACCCTAGCCAAAGAGGAACAACTATGACCCTACCCCCACCCGCAAAGGCCCAAGGGGGACTGGGGACTTCATCTCCACCTGTAGTAAAAAGCCCCTCATCCCCACTCATGGTGTCACTGGAGTCCGTGTAGGAATCCTGGATTTCTACCCCCACCCTGGCAATAATGAGGCACCCCTCCCTTCCATGCTGGAGTGGTGTCAGAGGAGGCCTAGTACCACCCCCAGCAGTGAGGAGGCCACCCCTACTTTGGGAAGCAGTAAAGAGGCACCCATTTCCCTCCCTTTCAGCAGTGACAAGCCATCCTTCCCTACTCAGGTGTCCACAAAGGCCAGACAGAGAACCTGGGTCCAGCCCTGCCTCACAGCAACAAGGCTGCATCCTCCTTCTCTGCAAGTGCAGGTCAAAGGAGACAGCTAAGACAGATTTAAATAAGATCCAGAATCTATAAAACCCAAAACGCAGGCCGGGGGCGGTGGCTCACACCTGTAATCCCAGCACTTTGAGAGGCCAAGGCGAGCAGATCACCTGAGGTCGGGAGTTAGAGACCAGCCTGACCAACATGGAGAAACCCCATCTCTACTAAAAATACAAAATTAGCCAGGCATGGTGGCTCATGCCTGTAATCCCAGCTATTCGGGAGGCTGAGGCAGGACAATCACTTGAACCTGGGAGCTGGAGGTTGTGGTGAGCCGAGATCGCGCCATTGCACTCCAGCCTGAGCAACAAGAGCAAAACTCCATCTAAAAAAAAATGCCTAAGGTTCAAGTGAAAATCATTCATTTTACCAAGAACCAAGAAAATTTCAACTTGAATGAGGACAAGTAATCAAAAGATTCCCACACTGACATGACACAGATGTTGGAATGATCTGACAAAGATTTTAAAGCAGCCACAGTGAAAAAGCTACGATGCTACAATGATGATATAAAAATGCAATTATGAACACATTTGAGATGAAAAAAATAGAAAATCTCAAAAAAAAATAGACTGTCTAAAAAAAAAACCAAAAGGAAATTTTAGAACTGAAAAACATAATAATAAAAATAAAAATCTCAATGGGTAAGGAAAAGTAGAATGTAGAGGACAGAGGAAGATTCAGCGAACTTGAAGACAGAATAGAAATTGTCCAGTCTTAACAATGGGGAGAAAATAGACTGAAAAATGATCACCCCAGGACCTGGGGGACTCTGACAAAACATGTAACATTTATGTCACCTGAGTCCATGAGGGAGAGAACAAAGGGGGTGACTTAAAAAAGTATTAAGGAAATAATAGCTGAAGTCTTCACAAATTTGGCAAAAGACAAAAACCTACACATTCAATAAGCTAAGCAAACCCCAAATAGGATAAACCCAAAGAAGCTATGCCATGTATATCATAATCTAACTTGTGAAAACTAAAGACAAATTAAAAATCTTGAAAGCATCGAGAGAGATGACATCTTACTTTAAGAAATAACCAACTCTAATGAAAGCAGATTTCTCCTCAGAACACATGGGTGAGATGGAGTAGCTAGCCCAGCATGTTTCCAGTACTGAAAGAAAAGAACTGCTGCCCAGAATCCTATACCCAGCAAAAGCAGGCTTTCAGGACAGTCAAGAGAATTTGTGTCAGCTGACCTACCCTGAAGGACAGACTAAGGAAAGTTCTTACAACAGAAAAAAAAGGATTAAGGAAGGAAATCTTGGAAATCAGGAAGAAAGAACAGAAATAGTTAAAAAAAAAAAAAAAAAAAAAAAGATGCGGGGCACAGTAGCTCACGCCTCTAATCCTAGCACTTTGGGAAGCCAAGGTGGGTGGATCACTTGAGGTCAGGAGTTTGAGACCAGCCTGACCAACATGGTGAAACTCCGTCTCTACTGAAAATACAAAAAAAAAAATTAGCCAGGCATGGTGGCACACACCTGCAATCCCAGCTACCCGGCAGCTGAGGCAGGAGAATCACTGGAACTCAGGAGGTGGAGGCTGCAGTGAGCAGCCTCCTGCAGCCCAGTCTGGGCAACAGAGCGAGACTCAGTCTCAAAAAAAGAAACCAAAAAAGTAAAAAATATAAATACAGAAACTCCTCTTGAGTTTCCTAAATTACATCTGATGACTTAAGCAAAAATTGTATCACTGTCTGATGTGGTTATCAGTGCATGTAGAGGAAACGTTCACGACGATATCATTCTCAATGGGGGAGGATAAAGGGGCATAAAGGGAGGTAGTTTTGTACATTTCGTCCTAACTGAGGCAGTACACTTGGAAACTTATAGCACTAAGTGCTTACATTAGAAAAGAGGAAAAGAGTCAGATCAATAAACCAAGCTCTAACCTTAAGTAAATAGGAAAAAAAAGAGCAAAATAAACCCCAGCAAGCAAAAGGAAGGAAATACTAAAGGCAGAGAAGAAATCAATAAAATTGAAAACAGAAAACAATAGAGAAAATCAATGAAACAGAAGTCAGTTCTTTGAAAAAAATCAATAAAATTGACAAACTTCTACTAAGATTGACAACAAAAAAAAAAGAGAGAGAGAGAAAAGCTGGAAATTACGAAAATCAGGAATGTAACAGGGGCTACCACTGCAGGGGCTAGAACCGCAGACGTCAACAGGACAGTAAAGGAATACCATGAACTATTCCACTCCTAAATACACAGCTTAGATGGAACGAACCACTTCCCCAAACACTAGACATTCACTCTGTAGGAAATAGATATAAAAACTCAGTCACACAACTCACTCAATATGAAATGGATAATTTGAATAACTCTGTAACACTTAAAGAAATTGAATTTTTAATTTTAAAACTCCCAAAAAAAAAATCTCCAAGCCCAGATGGCTTCACTGGAGAATTCTACCAAACACTTCAAGAAGAATTAATGCCAATTCTACACACTCTTTTTCAGAAAACAGAAAAGCAGGGAACATTTCCCAACTCATTCTATCAAACTAGTATTACTCAGATACCAAAATAAGACTAAAAGAGTACAAAGAAAAAAACATATAGTCCAATATTCCTTATGAACATAAACGCAAAAATCCTGAACATAATATTAGCTAATAAAATTCAGCAATACATAAAAATAATTATACATCATGAGCAAGTGGGGCTACTTCCAGGTATGCAAGGCTGGTGCAATATTTGAAAATCAATCAACGTAATGCACCATACTGACAGACTAATGAAGAAAAATCACATGATTTTGTATTGATTGATGCAGAAAAAAGCACTTCTCAAAATTCAATACACATTCAAGATTAAAACTCTCAGGAAAAAAAAAAACTGAATAGAGAAGAACTTTCTCAACTTGACATCTACAAAAAAACAAACAAACAAACAAACAAAACACCCTGTAGCTAATTAACGGTGAAAGACAATACTTTTTCCCTAAGATTGGAGCAAGGCAATGATGATCACTCACCACTGCTAGTCAATGTTATACTGGAAGTTCCAGCCAATGCAGCAAGGCAAGAAAAAAAGAAAAGCAAAGGGAAGGGAAGGGGAAGGAAATCAGAAGGGAAGAAATAAAACTATTTGCAGATGGCATAATGGTCGATGTAGAGAAGCTTAAAGAATCTACAAAACAACTCCTAGAACTAGTAAGTGATTCTAGCAAGTTTGCTGGATACAGGATCAACATACAAAAATCAACTGTAGGGCCGGGCATGGTGACTCATGCCTGTAATCCCAGCCCTTTGGGAGGCTGAGGCAGGTGGATCATGAGATCAGGTGTTCAAGACCAGCCTGGCCAACATAGTGAAACCCCGTCTGTACTAAAAATACAAAACAATAGCCAGGCATGGTGGCAGGCACCTGTAATCCCAGCTACTCGGGAGGCTGAGGCAGGAGAATTGCTTGAACCCAGGAGGCAGAGGTTGCAGTGAGCCAAGATTGTGCCACTGCACTCCAGCCTGGGCAACAGAGTGAGACTCCATCTCAAAAAAAAAGAATCAACTGTATTTTTATATACTAGCAACAAATACGTGGAAATCAAAACTAAAAATACAATATTATCTACAACTCTGCAGAAAGTAATAATGATGATGAAATACATGTAAATCTAATAAAACATATACTTAGCTTCTAGCCAAAAACTACAACATGCTGATGAAAGAAATCAAACTCAAAATAAATGAAGAGACATACAGTGTTCATGGATTGAAAGATTCGATTTAGTAAAGATACAAATTCTCCCTAAAAGGACCTATAGGTTTAACGCAACTCTCAAAATTCCAGCAAGAAATGTTGAAGACATAGACAAAATTATTCCAAAATGTATATGGAAAGGCAAAGAAACTAGGATAACTAAAACAATTTTGAAAAGAATAAAATGGGAAGAATCACTCTACCCAATTTTAAGACTTATATAGCTACAGGAATCAAGACCATGTGGTATGGGCAGAGGGACAGACCCATAAATAGTGGAACAGAATCAAGAGATCAGAAATAGACCCACACACGTATGGCCAACAGATTCTGGACAAAGGTGCAAAAGCAACAGAGGAAAGATGGTCTTTTCAAGGAATGGTGCTGGAGTAATTACATACCCACAGGCAAAAAAAAAAGACCTTGACCTAAACCTCGCAGCTTGTACAAAAATGAACTCAAAATGAATTTAAGTGCAAAACATAAAACTTCAAAACTTTCAGGCTGGGCGTGGTGGCTCATGCCTATAATCCCAGCACTTTGGGAGGCCGAGGCGGGTGGATCACTTGAGGTCAGGAGTTAGAGATCAGCATGGCCAACATGGTGAAACCCTGTCTCTACTAAAAATACAAAAATTAGCCAGGTGTGGTGGCGGGCACCTGTAATCCCAGCTACTCAGGAGACTGAGGCAGGAGAATCGCTTGAACCCAGGAGGCACTGGTTGCAGTGAGCCGAGATAGCGCCACTGTACTCCAGCCAGGGTGATAGAGCAAGACTCAGTCTCAAAAAAAAAAAAGGCAAAAAAACAAAACTATAAAACTTTTAGAAGAAAACATAGAAGATCATCTTCAGGACCTCAGGCTTGGTGAACATTCCTTGGACATGACACTAAAGGTAAGATCTATAAAAGATAAATATCAATTAATTGTACTACATTGAAATTTAAAACTTTCACTCTGTGAGCAACCCTGCTAAGAGGATGAAAGACAAGTAGGCTGGGAGAAAATATTTGCAAACCACATAGCTGATAAATGACTTGTTTCTCGAATATGTAAAGAATGTTCTTCATATATAATTTACAAAATGTATGAAAGTTTTTAAAATTTATACATTTATATATAATTTATCAAACTTCATATATATATATACACATATATATATATACTTCTAAAACTCAACAGAAAAATAACAAATAATCCGATTGGAACATGGGCAAAAAGCACCAAGAGACATTTCACAGAGGATACCCAGATGCCTAATAAGCACATGAAAAGATGTTCAGCATCGCTAAGCACTGGGGAAGCGCAGATCGGAGCCACAGGGACGCTTCAGCACTGCCTCCCGGGTCCCCTCCCTCCCACAGAGGCCTGTCTGGATCTGCAGCTGCTCACTCCCTGACAGCTACCAGAGGAAGAGAATGAAAAGCCCTTTGTGATTATTGTCATGCTAAGTCCCCTCTCCCTGGGCAGGAACAGACCAAGAGGGGACAGGGAAGCTGTCTGAAGCCCCTGCTCAGGTCGTCAAGGCCTTTAAACACTTTTACTGGGAATGCCGGGTTGAGAGTGTCCACAGCTCCCCAGTCCTGGATGGCAAACAAGGGTGACTTCATGGACACAGGGCCTCCCAAGTTCTCCTCTCTTTTTTGCCACGACTGTTTGTTAAGCAAATTAACAACCTGGCCCCAGTGAAACCCCAGTGAGTTTCAATGTTTAACATGCAGACATAAGACTGCTTGGAAGGGAATGCTGTCAAGCAACCTACCCAAGAGAGAAATGGGCCAGAACTTAGCTAGATGAGCAAACCTCTAGAAAGGTAGCAGGCTGCCCCACAGGAAATGGGAGCAGGGGAGGGTATGGGAGGGGACAGCCCCAGAGCCTGCCCTATCGGCAATTTCAATCCTACCTACTGGAGGTGGCAGGGGCACATGGACGGAGACACCTGAGCCCAGATCCTGGCAGACCTTTAATTGCTATGCGACCCGGTGATCCTTCTTCCTTCCTGTAAAACGGCTCATTGCTCACCATGCTTGAGCATTCAGCCCAACCCAGGAAACTAGCTAGAGCCAGTTATTCACAGGCAGTAATAACTTCCTGGAATAATAATTCCGCATTCTTTCATTCAACAGCATGCATGAGGAACGAGGCACCCTCTCTGTCTGGTATTTTAATCCCATGGTTTTAGAGATGAGAATACTGAGGCCAGAAAGCACAGCCCACTTGCTCAAGTCCCAGGGCTGGAGAAAGGCAGGGCTGGGAACCGGATCCTCTGCCGCCCAAGGCCTGTCCAGCAGCCTGGGCCCTGGGAGAAACACATGGGGATGGATGGACGAGTCAGGAACCGCCCCCTCGCAGGGTGCCCGCAGATGCCCCAGCACCTTTGGCTCGACAACTCCAACCTGCACAGGGACCCAGTTTTAGAATATTCAGAAGGCGAAAATGCACACTTTCCAACCAAAACCTTCAACAAGATCATCATTAGCAGTTTATATAAAACTTTTATAAAATTCTGCTTTCAAAATTCTTTTTGTAACAAAGATGCTCTTCTACGGCGCTTAAAGTGGAAGCCAATGTCTTACATTTTTATTTACATCCCAGCCTCGCCGACAGTGTATGAACCAAAGCTGGACTCCCTAGAAGGAGGGGACTCTGGCGTGTGGGGCTCACAGGAGGGGTGAGGCTCAGAGGATGCACTGGTGCTCACCCTACAGTTGACGCCTCACTGCAGTCAGACCCCACAGCGGCTTCCTCTGGGGCCTGTCGCCCAGAGGTTGGGCCACTTTAGCCACACCTGACTCCTGGCAAACAGAGGAGAGGATTGTTTGTTTGCTTGACTTTTTTTTTTTTTTTTTTTTTTTTTTTGAGATGGAGTTTTGCTCTTGTCACCCAGGCTAGAGTGCAGTGGTGCGATCTTGGCTCACTGCAGCCTCCGCCTCCTGGGTTCAAGCAATTCTCTTGCCTTAGCTTCCTGAGCAGCTGGGATTACAGGTGCCTGCCACCACACCTGGCTAATTTTTTTTTTTTTTTTTGTATTTTTGTATTTTGTATTTTTAGTACAAAGGAGGCTGGTCTCAAACTCCTGACCTCAGGTGATCCGCCCGCCTCAGCCTCCCAAAGTGCTGGGATTACAGGCGTGAGCCACTGCACCCGGCCTGTTTGCTTGACTTAATGAAAACACACCCAATACCCCTTAGGTACACCTGTGACTGAAGTAAAGCAGCTTAGAAACCTCCTCCCCCACAGAAAAGAGTGGAAACCCTCAAGTTGACACCAGGCTCTGGAGAAAAACCTGCCACGGAGCCAAGTGTTATCTCACTCCTTTGTTGAAGGCATTGTTCAAATAAACTTCTCAAATTAAGTCAGGTTATTTTACAGTCTTTTACATTTTTTAATACTGTAAGCTGGTCCCAAAAAAACTCTTTCTTGTGCATGATCTTACTTGACTCCAGCAACAAGCCTGCAGGTACAATGAAACCTCTCTGATGGAAGAGAGCCCTGGGGCTCAGAGAGGCAAAAGGATAGGTCCGAGATCTTGCAGCTAAGCAGCAGCCTTAGCGCCCAGTCCCTGCCCTCATGCCTGGTGCTGGCCCGTGTTGCCAGACCTGCTTGCACACAATTCCTTAGCAGCCCAATCTCAGTGCCAGCTGATTTCTTGCCAAGTCAGCAAATGGCTAACCACCATTCCAGTTCCATCATCACAGGTAATGAAGCTCTGACTGCCACGGAGAGAACAAAAATTAAAACTAAACTAAATGTTGGGTTTCAGGCTCCCAAATACTTCTGGATTGCAAAGGGCAAAAAAAAAAGAATCATTTACTTGGTCTCATCTTCCCTTCCAATGAGCCTCAACAGCACGCTGGCAGCTTCCCTTTTTACTGAAGTGGATTTCTTATTAATCAGTACATCTCCATGGCTCTGAGCTGTCCTCATACCATTGTCCCAACTTACAATGGTTTGATTTATGGTTTTTCAACTTTGCAAGGGTGTGAAAGCGATACACGTTCAGTAGAAAGTGGTAGGACAGTCTCTTGCCATGCTAGGCAGAAGCAGTGAGCCGCAGATCCCAGTCAGCTCCACTATCCTGAGGGTAAACGGTGTCCATGTTGCCAGGCAATTTTGCTAATGCAAGTGTTCCGAGCATGTTTAAGGTAGGCTCAGCTAAGCTATGATGCTGGGTAGGTTAGCGTATTAAATGTGTTTTCAAATTATGATGGGCTTACCAGGACATATGCCCAATGTAAGCTGAGGAGCGTCTACACCAAGCATGAGACGATGTCACCACAGGCACAGTGGACTCCCACCAGCAAACCTGGAAAGGGGCAAGGCCAAATTTTTTGAGGTCCCTGCCAAATCTAAGAACAAAAAAAGGCAACCAGTGGAAGTCTAGAAGTACAGAGAGGTAGGTGGTCTAACCAAAATCGCTTCTCTCTTACTGCTCCTGTCCAGGGGCGAAAAGAGAATGAACTTGGGATTACTTCCAAGGCAAATGAGAAAAAAGCTGGGATCCCATACTCCCAAGAGCTGGGGCTCATCCACACATTGGAAGAATACTTGACACACATTTACAGAAAGGAATTGGATTAAGTTAGAAATATGGGAGCAAAGTTATGCCCAGGGAAGCCTCGAAGAGGACAGCAGTGAGAGAAGGTGCAGGTGAGGACAGGCCCGTGCTGAGTGGGAGTGTGTCTTAAGTGTATTGGTCCATTTTCATGCTGCTGCTAAAGACATGCCCAAGACTGGGTAATTTATAAGGAAAAGCAGGTTTAATGGACTCAAGGTTCCACATGGCTGGGGAGGCCTCACAATCATGGCAGAAGGTGAAAGGCACCTCTCACATGGTGATAGACAAAAGAAGAAAACCAACCAAAAGAGAAAACTCTTTTTTTCTTTTTCTGAGATGGGGTCTCGCTCTGTTGCCCAGGCTGGACTGTAATGGTGTGATCTCGGCTCACTGTAGCCTCTGCCTCCCAGGTTCAAGCAATTCTCCCACCTTAACCTCCTAGTAGCTGAGATTACAGGGGTGCACCACCACGCCCAGCTAATTTTTATATTTTAGTAGAGATGGGGTTTCACCATGTTGACCAGGCTGGTCTCGAACTCCTGACCTCAGGTGATCCACCTGCTTCAGCCTCCCAAAGTGCTGGGATTACAGGTGTGAGCCACCACGCCTGGGCTGGGGAAACCTCTTACAAAACTATTAGATCTCGTGAGACTCATGAGACTCATTCACTACCATAAGAAGAGTAAGGGGGAAACCGCCCCCTGGCCATGATCCAATCATCTCCCACCAGGTCCCTCCCACAACATATGAGAATTATGGCAGCTACAATTCAAGATGAGGTTTGGGTGGGGACACAGCCAAACCATATCATTAGGTCAGCCCTGAAAAGGGCTACAGGGGAGCCTGGAGGAAAGTCCATCCACAAGCACAGGACACCCACTAGGACACCTATCTCTTCCTCCTGGCTTCTAGGTACAGAAAAAATATTTTTCTCTGAGAATTTGAAACATGAGCCTGAGATTCATGTATTTGGAATTTTAAAAGTCATATTACTCTCATGCTCCACAAACCACCAATCTAAGAAATTAACATTAAAAACTAAGTTATAGGCCAGTGAAATCCCTGGAGTACCTGACAAAGACCAAAACTAAACCTAGAGGGACATGACCTCAACTAAGTCTGTAAGAGATTCTCAGTGACGCAGCCACTGTGACGATGAGCTCACAATGAAAAATTACAAACGCACAGCAAAAAATCACAAACATGAGTGAGAGTCAGCAAATACCATAAACAGGAAAGTGTTACCCAAGAGATACAGACTGTAGAATAATCTGATAGTGACTATGAAATAAATATGTTTAAAAGACATAAAACAATTTACATCCCACCCCAAAAAAGCTATTTTTAAAAAGGATGGATCTGTTTGAAAAAATATGCAAATAGAATTTCTACAAGTAAGAAGCAAAGGCACTGCAACTGGAAACTCAATAAGATGGTTTAAACAATAGATTAAAAACAGTTGAAGGGAGAATTTGTGGAGTTAGATTTGAAGGAATTAAACCAGAAGAAGCAAAAAGAAATAAAGAGAAACTATGACAGAGAGTCTAGAGAGGTTAAGAGACATGTGAATCGAATAAGAAAATTTAATAAGTTGGTAAGAACTCCAGAAAGAGAAAATAAGGAGAATGGAAAAAACTCAATATTTGAAGAAATGATAGCTGAGAATACTCCAGAATGATAATAATCTACATATTCATGAGTCACAGACTCCCAAGCAGGATAAGCAAAAATGAACTCATTATAGACACATCAAATAGTACTGAAGAACCAAATACAAAGCTATGATCTTAAAAGCGACCAGGGCACAACGAAGCAGTGTGACCAAAGTACCAAGAGAAAACATCTGTCACTTTACAATGAATTGTGAGAGTTTACCACTCATAGACCCTCACCAAAGAACACTGAAGAAGGAACTTTAAGAAGAAAACTGAACCCAGGAGAAGTTAATAGGCACCAGAAACAACAGGAAACAAAGAAATCAGGAAAAAAATCCCAAAATCTATTCAAGCATTGATTGAATAAATAATACATTGATTATGTAAATCGGTATAATAATACTGAATCAGGAGTATACAAAAACTGAAACTAAAATACTGGTTGTCAATAACACGTAACACGGGCGGGGTGATCAGGGCTCTGTGCTGCTCAGAAGGATTTTAAATTTGGGCAGCTGGCCTCCGGCCCACACTCTCAGCCCGGTGCTGGGATGTGCACTTCCCTCATACGTTCCCTTCCCTGCTGTGAGTTCCAGTTTAAGTTTAAGGTACTAAAAGGCAATATGTCTACCTGGAAAAGGTTTATGGAGAGCTAGCTGCTCAGATCAACAAGCCAGCACCAGTGCATTCTAACTACAGACTATTCCAACTATCTCATGGTACTAAAGTGTATTGCACATGTCACCATGTATACCGGGCCTATTCAACATTATCTCATTTAATTTTACAGTAAACCTGCAAAGTGGGTTGTATGATGACTCAGATAAGACTGATAACCTGCCCAAGGTCACGCAGCCAGCAGAGACGGGCCCCGGCTGGTTCCAGGAGACCATGCTGCCTCCCTCGTGGTATCAGTTCTCTCCCCACAGACCTAGCCTTGTAAAACATCCACGCTTGTCAAAAGGGGTTCTTGCCTTTGCCTATTGCTGATTGGGCGTGGAGACTGCACGGGGAGCCTCTGCGGATCTCCTTTCCAAGATAAACTGCATTCAGCACATATTAGGGACCTCGAGGGGTGGCAGGCACAGAGAAGACCAGGTTAGATAAATAGAGAGGGGCTGACACATGGACCTTCAAACCCTGAAGGGAGGAGTCTGGGGAGGCCTCAAAGGGAGGGAGCAACCGTGCTAAGCTCCCACCCTGAGCAAAGATGGTTGAACCTCATGTACTGCTAGGCACAGAGAAAACATCAGGAATGTCATCAATTCCCAATTCACTGGGAGTGACAGTCGGCCTGGGAAGCTCCTCCCTCACCCGTTGTTGGAGTCCAATTTTTAAAGCTTGGGGCCCTTTAAGATGGCCTATCTCCATGGAAAGTGACTGCTCTGTGAGTTCCTTGAGGACTCCAGCATGGCTGACCCCTCTCCACACCTCCAGGGTGGTGTCTGGCCTGGGCCTGGACTGGAAGTGCAGTAAAGGTTGGCTGAATGCACAAGTGACTCAGGGTGGGCTCCCATACAGTCGAGAAGGGGGCTTCAGCAGCCCCTGGGCAAGCACCTGTGAGAGCGCCAGAGAATGCCCAAGGGCCCAGCCAGGGCCCAGTCAGAGCCCAGCAGACTTGATTCAGTGGGCAGAGCACCCTCAGGGATCCTCCGCCACACGGAAAAGGGCAAACTGCCCCCAACAAGTGACTTCCCCATGGACCCTTCTTACTTTTTGTTTAATTTCATAGTCTAGGAAAGAAAATACTATGCATTTGTTTCTTATTAATTTACACTCAAATCATTAAAAACACATTTTTGCAAGAATTTTTAACATCCACAAGGCTCTTTTTTTAACCTCTTATAAGTCATTTTAGTACTCTTTTTCTCAAGGAAGAGGAAAATGTATTTTTGCCAAGAATAAGCTCCTTGCTTCAATTTTGATTCAGCGTTTAGTCCCAGGCTCATAAACTCCAGCAGGGCTTGGGCCAACTGAGAAATGAAATTCTCCCCCAGCCGTGAGTCTCCAAATAATAACCCAAGATTGTAACCAGCATGATTTTCCCACACACGCAAAGCCAAACAAAACTGGGAAATGAAGATGGGATATGCTCCACTAGTTTGGCTTCTGCTTATATCCAGTGGGCCCCCAACAGAGTCCCCTAGGGAGTCCACAGGCATTCCGAGCCCCAGACGAGAGGTTTTCAGCCGGGGTACCTCAGCACCCTGGCTCCACGAGACTGCGCAGCCATAGACGATGCACATGGTCAGGCCGAGCTGGGCCTGGGGACCCCCCGGGCCACTGCATGCTGTGGATGGCAGGCAGCACAGCCAAGCCGGCACTAAAGGAAGGCTGTGCATGCGTGGGGACGCGAGAGAATTCTGCTCTTTGCATATGCACGGGAGCACAGGCAGAGCAGGAGACCAGTCACCCAGATGGGGCCAGCCCCAAAGGACAAGCAGAGGGTGATGGAGAAGTTTGGGTGATTTTGTAGATACGATTAGCATCATAATGCTGCAGTAATGACTGAGCTGACATCATCCCTGCTGTGTGCACGCTTAGTGCTGTGGACTGAATATTAGCATCCCCCCACCCCTGCCAAATTTACATGTTGAAGCCCCTAATCCCCAATGTGATGGTATTTGGAGATGAGGCCTTTGAAGGAAATGAGGGTTAGATGGGGTCATACAGGTATGGCCCTCATGATGGGAATAGTGTCCTTATGAGAAGAGACGCCATATGAGCACACAGCGAGAAAGCAGTTGTCTGCAAGCCAGGAAGAGAGTCCTCACCAAACCCACCCCTACTGGCACACTGATTTCAAACTTCCCAGCCTCCAGAAGTGTGAGAAAATAAATGTCTGTTGTTGAAGCCATTCCGACTATGGTATTTTGTGATGGCAGCCCAAGCCGACTAAGACACCTAGTCAGAGTTTTAATCCCTGCAAGGACACCTCAGAGTCCTAGAGTTTGCAAACATGCTGTCAAGACTGGAGAAGGAGAACTACTACTAGCTGGGCTGGCAGGACGCGGCAGCGTGGACAGGTGGGAGTGAGTCCCGTCCACAGCACATTTGGATCTGTTTATCTTCCTGTCTCTGTTCTGGTTCATCCCACTCCACCCCGTGAGGACTCCCTCCTCCTAGGCTCCCCGGCACTCAAGGCTCCTGTCCTTCAGTCACCTAAGTCTCTTTTCAGCATGGTAGAGGGCTTCCCCGGACTGCACCTGGCAGGTTGGCCGAGAACTTCCTCTGAAGCCCGACAGTGCAGAAGCCTGGACCCACCCCTGAAGGCTGATTTTATAGCTCTGGAATCTGAATTTAGGGCAAGGGCCACAGATGTTTCTGGTAAGAAACTGCTGATGCAGCAGAAGCTCTAAAGCCTTTACAAGCACACAAACCCGACTTTGAGGCCCAGCCCTGCCACTTTTGAGCTGTGTGACCACAGGTAGTTTACTCAGCCTTGCTGAGCCTCAGTTTTCTTACACTCACATTACACTGGAAAAAACGGAATCCTGGATTCATTTTTCTTATTGCTGGAATTAACCCTCTATTAACTCTTTCAGAGAGGCATGCGTGATTGACTTCCTGGGTCTTTCTATGTCCTAAATTGCCCTTACAGTGCTATCATACAAAATCGATTTTGAGTATGAAGTTCAATACTCAGAGACGTTATTGTATCCCTGCACTTTGAAGGCCTTGCCCCATTCCGTATAGCAATTTTCTTAATGAGAGACTGATGTCATCTGATTCTCATGTTTTTGTGGACAAAAGTTCCTTTTTTTCTTCTTTTAGTTTGGGTTTTGTTTTTTCTGGGAGTCCTTTATCACTCATGTTCTGAAATTTCAATATAGGCGACCAGCTATGACACTTTTTTGGTTGCTCATCTGTTTTTGTCTTGCTTGACATTTTCTCCTCCTTTTCAACCTGAGGATTTGGGCTTTTTTGTTTGTTATGTAATATTCTTATCTATTTTTATTTAAATAGTGTCTACCCTCCTTTGTTCTGTTCTTTCCCTCTGGCACATCCACGTAGAGGAATGCTTGAGTTTCAGAAGGTATCTCCTGCCTCAACTTTGTTTTTTCATTTTCCATCTCATTATCCCTTTAGGAAAAACTCACTCCCAGAGAAATAAAGTAATAAAGAAATTAGACCTTTAAAAGTAGGAATAATTATTATTCCCTGAGAGACAAGAAAATGTTGCATCCATGAAATAAGAATAAGAGGTTATGAAAAAGAATGAATTAATAGAGCTTGGCAATGAGAAATTCAGCACATCGCTGGATGATAGGATAGGTGGCACTGAAGAGTGCCCTGTCATTAGAAGGTTGCGCTGAGAAACTGTGCTGGAGCCTGGCTACTCAGAGTGTGGGCCACAGACCCACACTCTGCATCAGCACCACCCACACGCTTGTGAGCAATGCAGTCTCAGGATCACAACCAGCATTGAAGACCCAGGCAACATGCATATATTGCAATTTAAGAAGCACTGGACTAATTTTTGTGTTTCTGTAGAGATGGGGTTTCACCATGTTGGCCAGGCTGGTATCGAACTTCTGACCTCAGGTGATCTGCCCGCCTCAGCCTCCCAAAGTGCTGGGATTACAGGTGTGAGCCACCACGCCCCGCCTCGGTGATTCTTAATTGTGTGTTCCAGCAATCTTGGTAGTGGAGGTCCAATCACTCTGTCTGCTTCAGTGTGAGAGGCCTGCCTGGGGGCAGATGTGGGAGCTTTGCAGTGAACAGGGAGGAGCAGGAAGTACCATCAGTGGGGACACTTCTACAGCTCCTTTTCTAAATTTGGGCAGCCCTCTTTCTTATGGGTTCATTGTGTCCCCCTAAAATGCATATGTTGAAGTACTAACCCCCAGGTCTGCAGAATGTGACTTTGTTTAGAAATAGAGTTGTTACAGATAGAATTAGTTAAGTTAAAATGAGGTCATGCTGGCTGGGCACGGTGGCTCACACCTGTAATCCCAGCACTTCGGGAGGCCGAGGTGGGTGGATCATGAGGTCAAGAGATCAAGACCATCCTGGCCAACATGGTGAAACCCCGTCTGTACTAAAAATACAAAAATTAGCCGGGCGTGGTGGCACACGCCTGTAGTCCCAGCTACTCAGGAGGCTGAGGCAGGAGAATCGCTTGAACCCAGGAGGCGGAGGTTGCAGTGAGCCAAGACCGCGCCACTGCACTCCAGCCTGGCGACAGAGCAAGACTCCTGTCTCAAAAAAATGAGGTCGTGCTGGGGTAGGTAGGGGCCCTGATCCAATCTCACTAGTATCCTTAGACAACAGACAGGAAAATTCCGAACCAGACGCACACACAGAGGGAACACCATGTGAAGATGAAGGCAGACTGGAGTGAGGCAAGCCAAGGAATGCCGAAGATGGCCAGCAAACCACCAGAAGCCAGCAGAGGAGCATGGTAGATTCTTGATCACAGCCTCAGAAGGAACCAGCCTCACCTACACCTTCATTGCAGACTCCCAGCCTCCAGAACCCTAAGGAAATGCATTTCTGCGCTTTCAGCCGCCCAGCCTGTGGCGCTTTGTTACAGCAGCTCAACCTAAGACACCGTTCCACCCAGCCCCCATCATGCCCTTGGGCACCGTCCTGTCCCTAAGGCGAGATCCCTGTTCCCAGCAGGAGTCAGATGCCCCTATCACTGCTGCCTGGGCGAAGTAGGGGGAAAAGCACCTTATCAGCTCCCACTTGCCACCGCTGGGGCGCCCACATGGATCCTCGGAGGCAGCTGCTAAGCCTCCCTCTTGGGTGGATCCACGCCCTGCCTGCGGGCCTCTGCCTCTCCAGGACTCTTCCTCAGCCCCTGCAGCGTGCCGCTGTATGTCCAACCCTGCCTGCTCTCTTCTTGGCAGGGATTCCTTGCAATGTCTGGTGCCCTGAGGGTTCTCATGTTTGTTTTTGATCACGTTTGTGTATTTACTTAGTTTCCTTTTAAAATAATTTCTAGAGGGAGGAGCTTAAGTTCAGTCCACCATTTTGAAACAGAAGTTGAAAATTATTTCCATGGCAGACACTTAGTCCAAGGGCAGACAAAATGAGGTAAGACATCTCCAAGCACTTGGGGAAATGCAAAGGTATTACCCCTAGTTGATCCAAATTTTCTAATACATCACATCCTATTAAATGCAAAGTTATTACCCCTAGTTGATCCAAATTTTCTAATACATCACATCCTATTAAATGCAAAGTATTTCTCTTATCCAGCAACATGCAGGATGGAGGAAATGAGTCTCCAATCTGAAATGGAAAACACTATGTTTGGGGCTTGCTCTGGGGTCGTGGGGTGGAAGACCGTCCAGGCCATCCCTGGGCTCTGCTATGTACCTGGGGTGGGATGCCAACTCTCACATCCTGGCCCCAGAAAGATGACCACCACCACGAGCTGGGGGCCCTGGAGCCTGGATTCTTAGCAACACAAATGGAGCTCAGTGGAAGCTACTGCCCAGTCAGGGACAGCAGAAGACAGAGCTTTATCTCCTGCCCCTTAACAGCCTGAGCACCGTGCCCCGACCTGTGTGTGCACACACACGCATGCACACACACAGGCATTACCAACCCATTTCCCCAAGGAAAATAGTAACTTTGGAAATGTAGGGCATGCGGTAGGTCAGAAATGGATTGAGACAGATTCATTTAGATTAGATCAGACCAGATTCGATTAGAGACAGAGGGGAGGGAAGTTTGTTGTCCCATCTGCCCTCCATTGGCGGCCTGCCGTGGTTTCCAGAGGGTCTCAGGCACTGGTGGGCACTGGGCTTCCCAGCCTGTCCGAGGTCCACGTCCCTAACCCTCAGGACCCCAGCAGGCACTGGGGTCAAGTGTCAGGGGAGCCTGAGCATGACTCCTTCCTGGGTGCGGCCACCTGACAAGCAGCCTCTGAAGCTTGGGTGGGCCAGAGGGCTATGATCACTCATGCGTCCACAGTACCTCCCCCCCAGGACCCCAGCAGAGGACATGAGCAGACCAGCTCTGGCCACGCAGTGCTGGGTCCATGGTGCAGCCTGGGTGTTTTAATAAGGACACAGCCACACCACAGAGGGATGAGGTCAGGATGTCCCCCTCTTACTCTGCAGCCATGATGTTAGAACAGAGGCCGGGAGGGATGGTAAGAGAGAAGATGTATTGCTTGCCAAACCATTTCCCTTTCCTCTGGACGCCCAGGCAGATCACCTCGGCCTCCCTGCAGACAGCGGGCCCGACAGAGTACTGTCCATACATGGGGCAGCCCTGAACCCTTCCCATACTGATCCTATCAGTCCTCACTGCTGCAGGGAAACTGCTGGGTGGAGACCATGGAAGAGCCCCTAGGGAAGGCCGGGTGCTGCCTTGAAGGAGACCTTCATGCCGATGAAAACGCCAGTTGGGAAGCAGAGAGCAGCTGGCGGGGTCCAGCGGCCTGAGCGAGGGAAATAGGGAGATGTTGGTGGAAGGGTATGAGCTTCCAGTTCAAAGATGAGCAAGAGGCTGGGCGCAGTGGCTCACGCCTGTAATCCCAGCACTTTGGGAAGCCGAAGCCGGCAGATCACCTGAGGTCAGGAGTTGGAGACCAGCCTGGCCAACGTGGCGAAACCCTGTCTCTATTGAAAATACAAAAATTAGCCGGGCGTGGTGGTGTGCGCCTGTAATCCCAGCTACTCAGGATGCTTAGACAGGAGAATCACTTGAATCCAGGAGCCAGAGTTTGCAATGAGCCGAGATCGCGCCACTGCACTCCAGCCTGGGTGACAGAGCAAGACTGTGTCTCAAAAAAAAAAAAAAAAAAAAAGATGAGTAAGGCCTGAGGATTGAATGTTCAGCATGATGACCACAGCTAATAAGCTAATAATGCTAATAATACTGCACTACATACTTGAATCTGCAAGACCTCAAGCTTTCTTTTTCTTTTCCTTTTTTTTTTTTTTTTTTTTTGAGATGGAGTCTCACTCTGTCACCCAGTCTGGACTGCTGTAGCACAATCTCAGCTCACTGCAACCTCCACCTCCCGAGTTCAAGCAATTCTCCTGCCTCAGCCTCCTGAAGAGCTGGGATTATAGACGGTTTAACCCCATCTCTACTAAGACTACAAAATTAGCCGGGTGCAGTGGCATGTGCCTGTAGTCCCAGCTACTCAGGAGGTTGAGGCAGGAGAATTACTTGAACCCAGAAGGCAAAGTTTGCAGTGAGTTGAGATTGTGCCACTGCACTCCAGCCTGGGTGACAGACTGAGACTCCATCTCAAAAAAAAAAAGAAAGAAAGAAATTTAATATAATTTAAAGAAAATATATTAAAACACTGTTGACCCTTGAACAACACGGGAGTTAGGGATGCCAACCCCTCTAACAGTAAAAAAATTTGTGTAGAACTTTTGACTCCCCCAAAACTTAACTACAAATGCCCTATTGTTGACCAGGAGACTTACTGATAACACACACAGTCGATTCACACACATTTTCTATGTTCTGTGTGTTACATACTCTATCCCTACAATAAAGTAAGCTATAGAAAATCATAAAGAGAAAATATATTTATTATTCTTAAGTGGATGTGGATCATCATAAAGGTCTACATCCTCACATCTTCACATTGAGTAGGCTGAGGAGGAAAGGGGTTGGTCTTTGCTGTCTCAGGGGTGCAGACATGGAAAAAATCCTCATATAAATGAACTCATGTTGTTCAAGGGTCAACTGTATATTTTAAACAAAATCTTTTCGGCAATAAGAAAATGTACAATTTGAGGCCAGGCACAGTGGCTCACGCTTATAATCCCAACACTTTGGGAGGCTGAGGTGGGAGGATCACTTGAACCTAGGAGTTCAAGATCAGCCTGGGCAACACAGTGAGACCCCCATTGCTACAAAACATTTAAAAATTAGCTAAGCGTGGTGGCGCACACCTGTATTCCCAACTATTTGGGTGGTGGAAGTGGGAGGATCACTCGAGTCTGGCAGGTGGAGGCTGCAATGAGTTGTGATCACGCCACTGCACTCCAGCCTGGGTGACAGAGCAAAACCCTGTACCCTGTCTTAAAATAAAAAAGAAATGTACCGGCCAGCCACGGTGGCTCACGCTTGTAATCCCAGCACTTTGGGAGACCAAGGTGGGTGGATCACGAGGTCAGGAGTTCAAGACCAGCCTGATCAACATGGAGAAACCCTGTCTCTACTAAAAATACAAAATTAGCTGGGCGTGGTGGCGGGTGCCTATAATCCCAGCTACTCAGGAGGGAGTATTGAGTAGCTGGGATTGAGGCAGGAGAATTGCTTGAACCTGGGAGGTGGAGTTTGCAGTGAGCCGCGATCACACCATTGCACTTCAGGGTGGGTGACAGAGCGAGACTCTGTCTCAAAAAAAAAAAAAAAGAAGTACCATTTGAACGGAGTGTATAATAAATTGTTTAGCAGAGCAAGTAACATGTTTGTAAGCTACAATCAAGGATCTGGTGAAAGAGCACTTCCCCATGCCTGCCCCTCCAGGTTCTGTCTAGCAGTGCCCTATCCATGTACTCCCAACCGAGAGTTGAGGCTCAGCTCTGGGCCTGACCCCAATCCCTCAGGATTCCCCCAGAAGCCCCCTCCTCGCCTCCACCAGCCCACAGAGGACCCCACCAAAACCTGTGCACAGGTGGCCCAGCCCTCGCCCAGCACATGGTGTTGACTGAGCTTTTCTCACCTGTTTGCTCAGCTCAAACCATAGGGGCTCAGTGAGCTCACTCACCGGGCTTTTTGCTGCAGAAAAAAAAAACAACCTGAGACCCTAGTCCTAAAGAGCAGCAAGGGCTGAATGAGATGAGCGCTTCCTGTGCACCAGGCACTGTTGTAAGCACTTTACCTGCGTTAACTCATGCAGTCCCAAGAATCCCGTGTCCTTGATGAGGAAACTAAGGCACACAAAGGTCACCTGATGTGCTCAAAGGTACATCACAGTTAGTGAGAGGCAGAGTCCTCTCTGAATCCTGGTGCAGCCCAGGGTCTCACTCTGAAGGAAAGTGGCCAGCCCCGGTCAGCATCAAGGAACTGTTTAAATCTCAGCTCCACCTGTAAGTAGCTATGCAGCCTATGGAAAGTTCCTTAGCCTCTCTGGACCCAGAGTGCAATGAAGCAGGGAAGATAATAGACACCTGGCAGGATTGTTATAGGAACTAAATCAAACAGCATCACGTGCAAACGCAGTTCAGTTCAGCATGGCATCACAGCAGCTTATTTAACCAGCACAGCAGGCATTTAGTGTAATTGCTTATGGTTTCCAAGTGGCAGCTGTTATCTGTGTCTAAGAGGTCTCCCCAGAGGGGCTCATGTGCTCAGAGCCTTTGGAGACCATCAGACACGGCCATCGGCCTCCCTAGGACAGGGCAGCAACAGCATGAGAGTCCTGGGTCCCTGGTTCCAAGGAGAGGGAAAGGGGGTGGGGGACCCTGAGATGTCACCGCAGGGAGGAAGGAGCCAGGTGGGGCGTCTCCAGCTGTCAGGCAGCTTCCAAACCTGTCCTCTTTCTTAATTCTCCTAACACCCCGTGAGTCTCGTTCCACATCACAGATGAGGAACTGAGTTGCCTATGGTCACAAAGCTGAGGTAAAGACCTCTGCCCTGTCAAGGGCTCACAAGGCCAGGTGTGCCTGCGACGGGTCCACGCCCACTTTCCCTGGCCATCGCCCTCCCTGCTCACTCTGCATTCCTGCTCACAGGCTCCCAGGGCGCTGCAGTCCTGACCCCTGTGCTGACACTGCCCAGCCCTCCTCAGGCCTGGTCTCCAGACACTAGGGAGGATATGCAGGTCACATGTGCAGGGACACTCTGACAGGACCTCCCTGGACTCAGGGATCCACACAGGCCTGCACGAGTGTCTTCTGCCCCTAAGCTCAGCCATGGGGATGTCCAGCAGCCTGGGCGCCCGGCCTGTGCCAAGCTCATCCTCTCCTCCCCAGCTCACTTTCCGGTTCTGTGTCTGGGACTCCCTCTCTGCGGGGGTGTGCACCACCCCCATGGGAATCACCAATTTGCACTCATCCAGGACACACTCCCGGACCACGGTCAGGCCATGTGTCAGAGTCTAGGGCTCCACCATCCCCTCAGGGCCCTGACATGTCTGAACTGGGGCTGGGCCTAAAACTGGGTGCTTGGACCCTCACACATATTTGGGACACCCACAGGATGAACTGGAGGGTGAGGGAGAGGAGCAGGGACCCACTGGTTCCCACATTCTGTGCCCAGAAAGGAGACTCATTGCACTGGGACCCAGGGCGGCAGGGTCGGTCAGAGTGAGAGACCAAGCTGGACTCTCAGGGTGACATGCACACACCCCAAGGAGGGGGCTCCCCTTTGCACACGTGCCCTGATGTATGCAGTGGGTCGGGGTCCCTGGCACCAGCCAGACTCCATAGCTCTCAGAACGCTGTTGGGGTAGAAAGGACCCCCAGACTGTTCCAGAGAGAAGGCAGAAGCCTGGGCTGGGCTCCAGAGAGCTGATGGTGGCCTGGCGGGTTCCTCACTGACAGGCAGGGATCCCTGGTGTCTGCGATATCATCTTACCACGCATGACATCTTCACCCCCGGCTACCAAGGCTCTGGGGCTCACAGATCCCCTCCCTCAGGGGCCGCTGCAGCACGGAGACATGGCCAGGCTCTCTACCATGGCAGACTAGGCTCAGTGGGCCAGACTCCCCAGGCAGGGACTCTCGGATGGCAGCCCTCACGACCTGCAGCTCCACCAGTGTCAGGAGCAAGGGTGTGAGATGAAGGGAGAACAGAAGCTGCCACATCCGGGGAGGTCGGAAGGCACTCCCAGGGGGTGGGAGCCTGGGGACGCTGAGGTGGCACTCAGCCGCCAAGGTGGAGTGTGCAGCTCATAGCCATGCGAGGTTCACAGCGACAGCACTCATGCCTCACCCCAGCAGGCTCGCCTCCAGGAACCTCATCTAAGAGGCGATTACATGCTCGGGTCTTGAAGCAGCCGGAGCCCCCAGCAGCAGGAGGCGGGTCGGTGCACAACAGTGGATCCCTAAGGCGGAATATCACAGGGCTTTAAAGTGTGTGTGGATGAGTTTTTAATGACACTGACCAGTGCTCTCTGCAGTGCCCCCTTCTCCTCGCCACATCCCTTTTCCCCTGCGAGCTGCATGGGGCTCCTAGCTGTTTGGGAGCAAGACCTGAGCAAGACAGAGGAAACCAGAGGGTCTGGATTGAGGCCCCAGTAAGTCACACTCACCAGGGGTCCCTGGACACCTCTCTATGATGTCTGCCTTCCTGGAGAAACTGAGCCCCGAGCTGTTGCTCCTGCAACTTCAGGGAGTCGTTGCCAGCGTGAGGAGGAAGGCTTTCCAGGGCTCCGGCCGCCCCTCAGTGTAGCCACTGAAGGCAAACACTTACCCACAATGTGCTGTGCGGGCTCCGGCCCAGCCTGGGATGTCCACAGGCCCTGACGACGAGGCTTTGAACTAAGGCAGAGAGAGCAAGGCCTCAACCACCAAGCGCTTCAAAGGCTGGTGGGAAGTGCTCTCTGTTAATTCCAACCACATGGCAAATTAAATTCTATTTAGCCCCTTTCCAAAATATTTTCCTCTCTTGATGTAAGGAAAGCTGGAGCTGTGCCATCGTTCAGACAGGCTGGGTCCAGCCCAGGGAAGGGAGAGCCAGCGCCCGCACCCATGGAAGCGCAGCCTCTCCCCCACGGAGCTGGCTGCTGGCTGCAGACAGGCCCGTGCAGACAGCTGGAGGAGTGAATGGACAGGAGGGAGGCGGGAGAGGGGAAGGATGATAACGTGGGTAAACGAGAGGGTAGGGAGAGTGCGAGCTTGCTTTGTTTACAGCTTCAAATCCGACAGGATTGTTTCTTTGAACACTTCAATTAAGACCACAATGTTCTTTGGCCCTGGTAGCTTTGTTCTGCCTTTCCTCCTCCCCCATCTTCCTGGAATGTGTGGGCTTGGAGAGAGGAACATAAAGGGAGACAAAAGGAAAGAGTTGTCCTGTCCACTGAAGCCCAAGGTTGGGCAAGGCCCCTACATAATGCACAGAGGACACCCACAACCAGCCTTCAGCATCTGGGGTGACCTGCTCCAAACACCTCTCCGCTCGGGTGCCCAGCCCCACCCCTCCCCTGGAGCAAGGGACAGTCCCAGTCCACATCTCACTTGTTCCTCAGCAGCTATGGACAAGCTGGACCCTTCCTCCTCCTGGAAGTGAGCCACTCTCCAGCATCTAGAGAGCAGCTCCTCTCCTGCGAGCCCGTGCCAGCCAGCTGCTTGGGAAGGTGGGAAGCATGCCTCGCCAGCAGCCCCTCGCCCAAGATTGCAGCCCCTTCCAGAGCTGGTCTGCAGGCTCATGGCTGCCTGGTGAGCAGTCCAAAGGCCTAGCCCCTTGCATTCATGAGGCACAGCTCTGGGGGGCTGTCCCCACTCTCAGTGCCATAGGACCAGCCAAAGCCTCAGTTCAACTGCCCAGAGCCTCCCTCTGCCCAGCCCCACAGCCAGCTTCCCTGCAGAGATACCTTCTGAAATCACCCCACCCAACTCTCCAGCTCTGCATCTGTTTCCAGGAAACCCATCCTAGGACAGTCAGCTCTGCCAGCAGACCTGGGAGGCCGACTCCAAAGGCAGATGTTGGAGCTGGCTCTCTGACCAGCTCGGGGGCAATGGAGACCCGCCACTCCTGGGAGATGGAGACTGGAGAGCTCTGGGTGCTGCCAAGGCATAAAAGGTGAATCGTGCCCATGGTGAGCAGGGCCGGGAGACCTGCAGAGGAGAATGCAGGGGCCAGGGCAGCATCGCTGGCCCTGAGAGAAGTAGTCACATAGGACCAGGGAACTGGATAGCACTTGGCTGAGGTCACCAATTCACTGAAAATGAAAACAGGCTTAGGGTGATCGATGACCCATTCAAGGCACAAGGTGAAATCTCAGGGGCCTCCTTGACAGCACTGAGGGAAGCCCTAATCTGAGCCAAGGACAGAGAGCAGAGAGTGAGCTCAGGACCCGACTGCACAAGCACCACGCTTCAGAAAAGATGGAATTCTAGCCCGGGCATACTCCCCACAACACATTCAGGGCTCCAATGTGCAAAGAATGGGACTCGAGGCCAGGGATGAGGACACTTAGAGGTGCAACTCCTAGATCCTGGAATCCGCCAAGAGGAGAGGGCAGGGCAGCCCCCTCCCCTATGAGGAGACAGTGCCCCACCTGACTGAAGAGCCTGCAGCGGCTCAAATGAGGCAGGTTCTAGGCGGTGCCAGAGGAGACAACTGCCCCCTCCCTCCTACAACCAGTATCACACCTGGCACACCCCAGTGGGAAGGTGCTGGTCTGTGAGAGGAAGAACGAGATCACCTCCCTGTGTTCCCAGAGGGCTGCAGGGCTAGGGGAGATGCCGTAGCAGGGGAATACATGCCCATTTGGGGGTGCCGCATCAAGGTTCAGAACCACGGGTAAGGAAGGAAGTGCCGGCATGGAGGGCTTTAGCCTCCTGAAAGGACCCGGGTTACAGAGCTCATGCTTATGGCTCCTGGCTCCTGCAAGCTTGCAAGAAGCGAGGGCCTGTGAGAAGTGGAAATGCCAGCATTACCACAGCAGACAGCAGAGGCACAGCAGAGGCTCTCAGAAGTGGGCCTGCTTGAGCAGATGGGCTGCATAGGAAGGAAACCCACCATATTCCATGTTCCCAGGAAGGGCAGGGGGATGCCCCGCACCCCCATAAGAAGGCCCCAGTGGTGAGCAGCGCACTCTTGGAGGCCCTCGCAGGTTGGGCTGATGGCAGGAGACGCTGCTACAGACCTCGGCTGTGAGCAGCAGGGGCAAGGACAGGAGCCCAACCTGGCGGAGGCCAGGTGGCAGTGCCACAGCCAGAAGCAGGCATAAGTGCATGATGAGGAACAAGAGCTGAGTGGCCAGCGAGTGCCGAGAGCCAGGCAATCACTTAAGGTCTGCCATCAGAATAAATCAAGGTTGGAGGACACAATGGTTTGAACATGTCCCTCCAAAGTGCAGATATTGCCAGTAAGCTTGAACCTGTCAAGAGGTGGAGCCTTTAAGAGGTGACCAGGCTGGGGGGCTCCTCCCCCTCGAGTGGGGTTAACTGTGCTTATGAAAGGGCTTGACTCTCCTACCTTCTGCTGCAGGGGACACAGCGTGCCTCACCTCCGGATGACTCAGCACCAGGCGCCATCCTGGAAGTGGCGAGCAGCCCTCACCAGGCTCCCAAACTGCCAGCCCCTTGATCCTGGACTTCCAGCCTCCAGAGCTGCCAGAGGAGACCTGTCTGTTCCTCATCAGTTACCCATCCTGGGGTGTTTTGTTGTAGCAACACTAAGCGACTGAGACAGACAGCCAGGACACTGAGGGCAAAGGCGCTCTAGAAAGCCAGTGGGTCCCTCGCCTGGTGTCAGGTGCTAAGGCACCGGCCAGAGGAGAGGGCGGGTCCCTGGGAGGAAGGCCCTGCAACCTCATGGCAAGGATGGCCAGTCACATTCCTGGGTCCTTCCCCAAAGGGGCAGCAGTGTGCCGGAGAACCAGGAAGGCCCAGGCCCCTCCAGGACTGTTGAGGGTGATCCTGAGCACCTGAAGTGCCCCAGGCCCAGAGTAGCAGGGCTCTTCGTCTTCCTGGAGGGTGAGTCAGGCCTCCCCGCCCTGGCCCACTTGCCCATGGGTCCTCATCCATGTGGGATGAAGTCTGAAGACATCACTGGGCCCTCCCAGCACCCCAGCCCGGGGCAGGACTGCGTGAGTGATAAATAAAGATGCCCTGGACCGCCCTTGATGAAGGCCAGCTCCCTCCCACCTTCTGGACTGCCACCTCCCCACTCTGTACCTTCACCCCCTCTCAAGAACCACAGCCTCTAGGGCCCACCTCTCTGCTTCTGAGGAAAGCATTAGGGTGGGGACGTGGATGGTCCCACCACTTGCATTGTAAAAGACACACAGAGGGCAATGCTGTAGTCTAAGAAAAGACTTTCTAATGGTGGAGTTTCTGGCAAAAAGGCATGGCCATCATGAGGCAGTTAGTGCTGTTGGGCAAAGAATTGCTTCCATATTTGTCTCAAAGCATTAAAATGGGCACCAAATCAATATTTCTTTAATAAAAAACACAAAAATCTTGGCCTATGCTCTCCCAACACACCCTGAGCATGTCTCTAGCATCACTAGAATGCTAGAGGCATTTGACTGCATCTTGCCTGTTACCTGTTAACTTCTTGCTTCCCTCCCTCAATTGTGAGCTCACTGAGGGCAGGGATAGGACTGAAGTATCCTCTGAATCTTTAACCTCAGGCGCTTAGGGACAGGGGGATGGGACGGAGATGTGGCAGGCAGAGTCCAGCCTCCCCAGAGCCACCTCCCAGCCCTGCGCATGTGCTTGGCAAGTCCCTGATGGGAGCCCAGGCAAGGCTGGGGCTTGTGCGTGTCTCCCCTGCCAGGCTGTGAGCACCCGGGCAGGCTTGTCCAGGCCAGCCCAGCTGCTGCCTGACACCAGCCCAGGTCCTGGCCCCCAGAGAGTGCCTGGTGAAGTCTGTCTGGCTGAGGTCCGACACAAGGGGGTAAGGAATTATTTCCTTCCCTGAGGCTTCATTTTGAAAATAAATTTAGTAACTTCTAAACAAATCGTACTGACTCTCCCAGTTGCATTTGTTTAGTTAAATTAATTCTATTTTAATATTTCCATTAGCCATTTAATTTATTCTAAAACGTGGCACTGCAAAGTAATAAAACCTCTCAAATATTGACAGACAGAAAGTAAATGTCGCCCAGCTACAACCATCTGTTTTTCCTCCAAATTCCTCAAGATGGAGAGTGCGCCGCCGTGCTTGATTTACGGCCTTCCTGGGCCCATGCACGGCTGGCTGGCAGCCTCCTGAGCCAGCGCTGCTGGGGGCGACACTCTGGACTCCACAGGGTGAGAGGGGAGGGAGGGGAGGGTATGGGGTGCAGTGAGAAAGTCTACACGGCAAACAGAAATGGAGTCCCGGCTTTAAAATGGATAAGCTGGATGAAATGCAAAAGCTTGCTGCTTTCCTGCCACCCTCCCCAGCGCCAGCTGCCCTGCGATGTCCCTGGCATGACAGCCCAGAAGCCACATACACCACCTCCCCTGCACCACCTGTGCCTCCACCCCCTCTCCCCCACCCACCTACCCTGCTCCTTGGATGAGAGACAGGCGCCCTCCTTCCTGGCAGTCCAGCCAGGGGCAGGGGCACCCCCTTAGAAGCAGGGTCTCCAGGACCGATGGCTCGGAGCCCCTCTACTGTGCATGGTTCCTGAGGGTATGCACTATCACGGGGGGTGACGGAGCCTGGCTCCACGGTCAGCTCCTCTTCAGCCAGGTGTGGTGTGGTCTGAGGGAAAGTCTCCAGGCTGGACAAGAGACACAGCCAGGTGTGAACCTTGGTCCCACCTCTCCTGACCTGTGGGAGCTTCCACTTCCCCTCTCAGCAGAGCAGTGAGTGGACGGGATTCCCCACAGGAGTGCCGAGTGGGTACATCCGCCCCATGCCCAGCCCTGTGCCTAGCTGGGCCTAGCCCATAACCAGTACCCATCATCTCCTGGAAGAAAAGCTTTCACCTGGGCCTCTGCTGTCAGGTTAGACTTCCCCCAAAAGCAGAGGGCCAGAGAGGGAGGCCACACAGCCCCACCCCAGCACTCCCCACCCATCAGCACATTTCAGTGTGACATGTGTTTACACGGCACGCGTGCTTACAATTCCTCTCCAACCACCGCTCAAAGCCTAGGCAGCCACAAATATTCCACAGTGCTTGTCGGGGCCCAGCAGCCCCAGCCTGCCCTGCCTGCACCTCCCTCACTGCCCTTGGTGCTCCCGCTGCCTCTGCCCGCAGCCCTGCCGCAGCGCTGCCCACTGCTAGGGGAGGCCAGGCACCACCCAAGCACTCTGTGGGCCCTGCTGGAGTCTGTGCAGTGGATGGAGGGCCAGACAATGCGTGTGTCCAAGTGTGTGTCAGCCCCACAGCTTGCTCCAGCGACACCGAGACGCCTCAAGGGGCTCAGGGCCCTGTGGGAGACACACCAGCAAATGAGGAAATGTGCCAGCATGCCCGGGGGCAGCAGTGGGGTCTGCAAGAACCCAGCAGGGCACAAAAGGTGGGCACCCGGCCTGCCAGGAGGACCAGGAGAGGGTTCCGAGAGAAGTGTAGCACCAGGATGAGCTCTTCAGATTATGAAGTCCTCCAGGAAGAGAGGGCGGTGTGAGTGAAGGGTCAGGGGACAGAGCAGTCTCCCCAGTTCAGTGAACCCCACAGCTTGCTTGGCTACAGCAGAAGGTGTGAGAAGACAGGGAGAATGGAAAGGCCAAGACCTGCAGCTGGGAAGGGAGCACAGGCTTCACCCTGAGGGCAGTGGGGATCCACAGCAGGCTTTAGCCTCCAGGAGGAACGTGCTCCAACTTGAATCTGAGACACATCCCTGGGACAGCCGTGGAGGACTGGAGGAACCCAGCCTAGGAGGAAATCCTGAAGACAGTGGGAAAGAGCAAGCTCGGGAAGGCCCTGGAAAACTCTTTCCAAATTCCTGCCCATGGCTTGGGCAGGGTCTCAAGGAGGTGCGTTGAACAGCCGGTAGGTACCATGCAGATTGGCAGGGGCTGTGTGTGTGTGGGGTGGGGGTGGAGTGGGGTGGGGGGGTGACACCTTTGGCCCAGGAGGAGGCCCAGGAGGGCCTTGGTGGAAGTTGCTGAAGGGAACTGTACTCAGGTAAGGCCTCTGGCATCGCATCCAATAAAGGAACATTGAGCAACTGCTATACGGACCACCGCTCTGCACATGCTCACTCAGGGCTCCCCCCGGAACTGGGAAATGGGACAGGAATCTAAGAATTACACACAGTGCAAAGGACAATTCTGGGGGTGCAGCCAAAGGGGACAGCGGCAGGGGGAGAGTGATTCCAGGCCCTTCCTTTCACTAGAACCCTAGAGCCTTCCTGGGCCCCCAGTCCCCACAGCCTTACCCGATACCCACAGAGACCTGAGGTGCAAGTGGCTCCTCCCGCCCTGGCTTCCCCTAACCCCACACCAGCGGACAAAAACTGCCGGATGTCAGACAGGAACAGGACCCCCAACACGGCCGCGGTGCCACCGCAGGGTCCCACCGCAGCCCTCATTTACCTTCTTCAAGCTTCAAGGTAGCCATAGGTGTGAAACCACAGAACAGACTGCACAGATGAGGGGAAGGAAGCAAGAGAAATGACGTTCCCGTGCAAGAACGCAGGGCACAGGGCGGCAGGCAGCTGCAGCCCAGGTGAGCGAGGCGACACACACACTCTACCCACCATGGCTCACTCCCAGCCACATGGACCTTAGTCCTGAAGCCCCAGCCTGCTGCATCCAGGCCCCTGCAGCACGTGCAGCACACAGACACGCGCGTCCCCTCGGCACGCTGCGCCCCATCTCCCCATGAAGCCTCTATGGCCCTCTCCCATTTCTTAACTACATATTTGAGTCTTCACTTATCCCAACAGGTTCTGCTGACATTCTGGGAATTAATGAAGCTGGGTGCAGCCTGCCAACCTCACAGCTCCAGAGGAGGAAAAAGCGAGTTGTGTGTTCACAGCCAAAAGAGGAGCTCATAAATTCTCATAAAATTACTAGATGTATGTAATTTATGGCCAAGGCCAGACACTCCAAGCCCCCAAAGAGCAGAGCAATGGCTGCAAGGAGGCATCATGGGAGAATGGCCACCGTGTGTTCTGCCATGCTCTGAAGGACAGCAGGGAGGTGGCAAGTGATGGGAAAGGGGCCCAGGAAGCAGCATCCAGAAAGACCGGGCAAAGGCAGCGCTTATTCCATTCTTGTGCCAAGCTATCCTTGAGCATCAGACAGAGTGAGCACCTGAGCAGATGGCCGGCTGGGAACGCCGCGGGGGCCCTCCTCAGCCGCCAAGTGAGAAACACCCGAGGTTGGCCCCCAGCACACTGGAGCCCCTGGAGACAGCATGGCCCTCCCTGCTGCTGGCAGAAATCAAAGGTGCCTTGAGACAGGGACATCACCAAGGCTGGGCCGGATGACCCTGCTGCAGGGTAGCTACTAATACTCAGGTGACAAACACCACATTGGCCACCCAGCACCTGCATCTTCATGCACCTTGTGTGCCCGCTACTCACAAGCATACACAGGCCAAGATGCTCCCCCCACCCAGCCAAAAAACAGAAAAGCTCTGCAGGTGTCTTAGGACCTATTACTCAACGATGCCCTGAACCTTTGGTGTACCCATTTTCAGTTGACACAGGTCTGAGCAGCTGTGACCTTCCCAAGGCCACACAGGTAGTCAGTGCCAGAAGTCAGTTTCAGATTCAGATCTCACATCCCCTCATTGTCCCCCAGCTGTGTCTCCTTACACCCATGACAATCAGAGGCAGCCATGTCTATGTCAGTCATGCCTTTAACTAACACACAAGACCCTGTATATAGTTTCTTGCTACATATATTTTTAAAGATAATGAAGAACTATATGTGTCCACTGTATTTGAGAAGACAAAGCACCAGTGGAGAGCAGATGACTCCCCTCCTCCCATGGGCATACAGCCACAGGTGCCCAGAGGCCTGGGAGGAAGCCTGCCCAGGCATGAGGGAACGTTTCCAGATCCCCGACCCCGCCAGGCTGTGAATTTATCTGCAGCCCCTGGCCCGCCAGGCTTTTGGGGGAGCTTCTCAGGACCAGCACTCTAGGCCAGTCCTGGAGCCATCCCTGGAGGGGCCACGACCATCGTGGGAAGGACACCAGGCCAGGGAAATGGGGACTCTGATGTGGGCCCCAAAGAGCTGCCCTCTGCTGAGAGGCTGTTATTTCCTGACAAGTGCACCTCCCAGAACAACTTCACTGTTAGGATGAAAAGCCGTCTGGAGGCGGGAGAAAGGGATGCCCCACGGAGGTGACTCCAAGTTTCCCTGGTCGAGTGGAGCAGGCAGCCCAACCCTATCCATCTGCCCTCCTGCCAGGCCATCCCAAGAACTCTGAGGACAGTTGAGGTCACAGACAGTTTAGGAACAGAAGAGGCAGGGTGGAGGGACCAGAGAAGGAGGACGGTGAGCTTGGCCGGGGCAGCCGCACAGCGATGTGACCGTGTGGCCTGTGGTGAGCTGGGGTGGCGGGCGGCCCCGGGCCACTGTGTGCAGCTGAGCAGGCAGAGAGCTTGTCCACCACCCTGCCCCGCCACCTGCGCATCGGGCCATGAGGCCAGCAAGCCCACCACTGCCGTGCAAGTCACAGGACGTGCAGTCACCGGGCTGGGGGCCACCTGGGAGGCCAATCAGGCCACAGGCCGGTGCAGAAAAAGAAGATTCAATCCTGAGGGGGTAAGAGGTGAGGGCTTGAGGTCACCAGACCCAGGTTCAAGCCTGACCTGAGTCTTGACCACAGAACCTCGGGCAAGCGGCTCCAACTCGCTGAGATTCGTTTTCCTCATCCATCTGCGGGAACTGAGGATTCCTGTCCAGCAGTACAATGGGATGAAATGAGATCACGTGTTTGCCAATGAGACATGTAGATAATATTGCAACTGCTGGGGCCTGAAGGCTGCATGGGCGGGGCACTGTGCCATCTCGGATGGGCCTCGAGCCTCCTGTATGAAGGCAGCGTGATGGTCATTCCCATTTTACAGATGAGATGACTGAAGCTCACAGAGGGAAGGAAGTAGCCCAAGCCCACGGGGCTAGGAAGTGGCCATCAGGCCCAGAACGTGGGTCTACCTGGCTCCAAGGAGCCAGCCCTTCCTCAGACCCCAGCCCCTCCTGGAGGAGGAGCCTATAGATTCCAGTCTCTCCCTGCAGAGACCAGAAATGGAGGCATTTTCAATGTGCAAATTTTCCTTCCCTGAGATTCTGGGAGACTCTTCCAAAACTGCAACAGCACAGACAGGAGGCTGGAAGAGACGTGTCCTGCTCTGGGGCGGGGGCGTCCATCCCCCTGTTTACGGGGAGTCCCTCTGCACCCCTTGGCCTCCTCCACAGGGACGGTCTGAATGGTGGCAGGAAGGTAAATGTTTCGTCATTCAGAGACGCCTCCCGCCAGACAGATTAGCTAGGCTCTGGCCTCTGGCCACCCCTGACCTTACATGTCACCTTGGAGGGTGACCCAAGCTCTCCACTCTCCTCCTTCTCAGGGTCAGGAATGGTATTGTTTTTGCAAAGAACAGCTTCAGAAGCTCCCTCAGGCTGAGCAGGAATTAAATCACAAGTGTCCCAGGGCAGGGACAGCCACAGGCTCAATGTCCCCATCAATCTTCCCACGGGGCATTGCAGGCTCCGGCTGAGAAGGATTTACGGGGTGGGACGGGTGTGGGACAATGCCTGCCCCTCCCAGGCCCTGCCGTCAGGCTTTTCCCACGGTTGGCTCCGACCAGGCCCTAATGGATGGGTCAGAAAGGTCAGCTCATGGGGAGTTCGCTCCTGTGTGCCAGAGGTTGCCCCCACAGTCAGTTCGGGCTGGGGGCTTACCGCTGGCGTCACTTGCTCTTTATTCTCTTCTGTATTTTCCAAAGTCTCTGCAAAGAGCATGTATTACTTTTAAAATCAAAGGAGGAGAGGAAACAATAACATTGTTTTGTTTTGTCTTATTTTGTTTATAAGCGTGTTTTTCTCCAGTGCTAAGAAATGGGCAGGCATCTCCCACCAGCCTGCAGGGAGTGCGGACACACGGCGGGGAGCCTGGACTTGTCTGATTTCCCAGGGAACCTACATAAAAAGCTCTTCTCGTTGGGAACAATGCTCTTGCTAAGTGCAGGCACAAACCTCCCCTAGAGAAACCCGAGCTGTGTCCGGATCCCAGCCCGGGAACCGCCCCCAAGGCTGGCGGCCACATTCAGCTGCAGTCCTGCACCCCGCCCGATCCCCATCCATCTCTCTCCTCCTCACCAAGTCAGACAAGCTGGGGCCTGGCCCAGGGCTCTGACCTGAGCAGCCGGGCCAGCATCAGCACCGTTTTGGTCAGAAAGGTCTGGGTGCTTGGACAAGGCCTTGGTGAGCTGGGAGGAGGCAAGCGTGGGCCCCTACACATACCTCTCTACCTGCCCTCCTGCCTCCACAGAACCTTAGCAAGTTGCTTCACCTCTCCGCACCTCGTTTCCTGTCTCTCATGGACATCATCCCATTTAGTGGAGCACACAGGAAAACCACTCAGGCAGGCCCTGGCTTGAAGGAAGCACCCATGTGTTAGTAGTTATTGCCATCCGTTCCACTAGTCTACCCGCAGCAAACAGGTCTAAGCCCCATCTGCACTGCTGTGCTTGAAGCAGCTATGACAATGGACAATTGCTCCCTCGTGGCCACCTTAAAGGCAACCTGCGATTCAGTTGTAGCAAGGCAAGAATTATCCTCGCTGCATGAAACAAGGAAACTGACCAGCCCTGCTGCACGGCAGTTCAGCGTCTCCAAAGGGCCTGCCCCTGCCAGGCAGGCTGCTGGGGCCTGAAGGATCCAATGAGTGGCTCCTGCCTGGCCGTGAGCAACCTCATGCTGTAAAACCTCAGTCGTTTTCCCCGAAGCAGCGTGTTGAGAAGGGTTCCCAGGCTGCCTGTCAGTGCAGCCTAAAAGTGCTCTGGGGTGGATGAGCGACACCTGCCACAGGCACAGGCGGGCCCTAGTGTTATGAGTGCTAAGGCCATGCTTTTGCCAACCCTGCCACAGTGCATCAGATGCAAGGCTGGCTTCGGGTAGAGACACAATTAGAACCCAGATCTCTTGACATCAGTGTGGTGGTCACAAGCATGGCACCACCAAAGCACCAGGAAGTTACTTGCCAAGTTTTCCTTTTGTATTTTGATGAAGACTTCACCATGTTTACACTGCTGCTGATAATTGGAAGCGGGACATGTGTTCCCCGTGTGCATAGCGCACCGGTCCTCCCCATGATCCTGACCTATCCCCAGATGTGACTGGTCCCTTCTCCCCAGGCACCCGTGGGAAGCCACACCCCTGCCCCATGCCCCTCCTGCCCCGGCCTTCCTCTGTAGGATGGTCACCCTAGACAGCCTTCATTCTCTCAGAATCTGGAGAGAGGGAGAGAAGACGCTTCTGAAGTTTCCCCTTCAGACACTTCTCATTTCCCCTCTGCACCCTCACAGTGCCCCCGTGGGCTTCCCAAACCCAGGGCCATCTCCCAGGGCCCACAGCCAGTCTTTCGGAACAACCAGTGCCCTGAAGACACCCACCCCTTCCTACCTCGAAGGCATGGAGCCCCTAGCCTCCCAGATGGGTGGGCAGATTGGCGGCGCCACCAAGGGCTCAGCCTTGTGCGTGCTGGCAATGGATCGACCACGGGCATGGAACCTGACGAAGACCAGCACTGCAACCAGCACAAGCTTCTTTGCCCAGCGCAGTCACTGAGTGCCCAGGCTGCCACTGTGTGCCAGCAGGCAGAGGCTGTTCCTCTCACAGGCTCTTGTCCTGCCTGTAAAGTGGGACTGCGAAGGTGGGCCAGCCTCCGGGCAGCCCCTGTGCAGGGCAGGCATCTTTGAGCCTGAGTGCTGTTATTCTTATTGTATTCATGCACCCGGCACCCAAGAAACCAGGCAGCTGGGGCTGCAGTAGGCTGAGGACACAACAACAATCTCAGAACCAGGAACCCGGAGTGGACCCCCACTTCCTGCACCCAGCAGGCAGCACACCCAGAAGATGCAGGGGGCAGAAGGGATGGGAGCCCAGGCCCTTCCCCACTGCCTTTGCTCAGCCTTTTCCTGGCGAGAGTCACTCAGGGACCTGGCAAAGGAAACAGGCATCTCAGGGCCTCATGGACACCAAGGGGGGCTGCAGCAAGGAGGGAAGACACAGCTGTCTCATTTGCAGGGCAGGACCCTAGCAGTGTCTGGTTGCCTAGCTGAAGGGTGCTGGGCCCAGGACCAGTCCTCACTGGCCCAAGCTCCCAGGCAGGTGTTCAGGGAGGTAGGGGGATGAGCACACACTCCTCTGGCTTCCCCAGTGCCTTTCCCCACATTGTCCCCCACCAAAGACAACACAGCTGGCGAGCTGATTCAGGCGGTGGGCTTCTCGGCCAGGCTCCTGGCCCTGGGGGCTGTGAAATGCAGCCTTCAGTCCCCAGCAGCCTGCTGCTAGGAGTGTGATCACCAGCCTTCTGGCCCTTTCCTGAGCTGGGAGAGGCTGTGCTCCATGGGACACAGGCCCTGAGGCTGCTATGAGGAAGACAGTGCCAGGCCTCCCACTGCAGGGACACTCAATACTCCCTTGCAGTCCCCATTCATCCTGCCACTTCAGGCACCCAGGCATGTGCCCTGCCCCACCCTCGGATCTGTCTTTCCTGCCTATGAACCTAATGTGAACTAGAGCACAGAGTGTGAATGCCAGCTGTTACTTCAAAGAGCTCAGCTCATCACTCCTTGGAGGACAGGTGCCCGTTTCAAGGTATTTTCCCATCCATGTCTGCCTCTTCAACAACCCTGGGAGGCCATTTAAGGCCCATGTCTCTCTGTCACACCACAGGGTCCATCCCTCAAGGGGAGCCCCCACAACCCAGCATGTCACCTGAGCCAACTCTGTGTCCCCCGCACTGCCTGGCTCAGGGGTGGTGCCCAGCAGATGTTGGGTGGATTGCATGAATAAACACAAATTGGTGGAGAGCCAGGATCTCAGTGAAAACACCTCCTTGCTGATACGGAATCCTTTTCACCAAAATGCAGTTTTACCCCCTTTTTTCCTTTCTTCTTCATGCAGAGTAATTTTCACCCCTGTCACTATGACCCATGGTAGGCAAAAGCAAGAGGAGGTCAGGTGACGAAATGGCCTTCATCTTCTCTGGGTGGGAAAGACACACGTGTGTGCCATGGGTTCAAGCCTCTTCCTTTCTTTCTTTTCTTTTTTTTTTTTTTTAGATGGAGTTTCGCTCTTGTTGCCCAGGCTGGAGTGCAATGGCGCGATCTCGGCTCACCACGACCTCCACCTCCTGGTGTCAAGCAATTCTCCTGCCTCAGCCTCCCGAGTAGCTGGGATTACAGACGTGCACGACCACACCCGGCTAATTTTGTATTTTTGGTAGAGATGGGGTTTCTCCATGTTGGTCAGGCTGGTTTCAAACTCCCGACTTCAGGTGATCCACCTACCTCGGCCTCTCAAAGTGCTGGGATTACAGACGTGAGCCACCACACCCAGCCTCAAGCCACTTTCTGCAGTAAAACCCTTGTGTTATCAACTGTGTTGTAACAAACTACCCAGAAATTAGCAGCTGAAAACAATTCAAGTTCATTACCCCCCGGTTTCCACAAGTCAGGAACCTGAACTTGGCTCTGCTGGGAGCCCCTCACCAGGTCGGTCAGGAGGATGCAGTCAAGTTGTCAGCGGACTGCAGCCTCATCCGGAGGACCAGCTAAGGATCAGCCTCCAAGTGCTCCCCTGTGGCTTTGAGAGGCCTGATCCCTTGCTGTGTGGACTTCTCTGCAAGGTTCCTTTACAGCGTGGCAGCCAGCTTTCCCCCAGGATGAGTGACCTGACAGAGTGAGAGAAAGCACCCAGGACAGAAGCCACAACCTTCTCATAGTTGAATCTTGGAAGTGATGCCCCATTCCTCTGCCAGATTTTGTCCATCAGAAGTGAGTCAATGAGTCCAGCCCACAGTCAAGGGGAGGGGATCACACAAGGTATGAATAGAGCAGGGCACCCTTGAGCCGGCCAGATCGTTCCCAAAACTGTCAGCCATAGCCTATCCCATTCCACGGGCTCTTCTAGAATCCCTGCCACTCAGCCATCAAGAGGTGGAGCCAGGGTCCCCACTCCTCCCACCTGAGGGAGCCACTGTGACTTTTCCTCTCAATATCCCGTGTGGAAGTGATGTGCTGCGCCCTCTAAGGCTTCCTGGTTTTCTGGAGATGCCCGCTCTTGGAACCGGCCTCCCTGCCTTAAAGAAGCCTATGAAGAGACCTGCGCTCACATGAGCTCCCAGGTGACGCCTGCAGCAGCCTGCCAAGCGAGTGTGTCCTTTCGGAAGAGACCCTCTGGCCCCGTCAGGGGGCTCGCAGTGACACCATGAGGAGCAGTCTCTGCCTAGCCAAGCCCAAATTGAAGATTGATGAGAAAAACAAATTCTTGTCATTTTAAACTTGTTACCCAATAATAATGTGGTTCCCACATGCTGTTCTCCCACTGTGAACCCCAGTCCACCAACCCACAGGCCGGGGGGGCAGGAAGGAGTGGCCATGTGGCATCCTACAGATGTGGCCCGTAGGTGCTGCTGTGTCTCCAGCAAAGGCAAGGGAGCCCACTGGTGCAAGGGTAAGGTGTCTTCAAGGGTCTGGGGCCCTGGGAGTGTGGGCACTGGGCAGGGCAGTCACCAGGCTATAGCCTGGAGCCCAGCCCAGGGCCATGGGTGGGGGCAGTGTGGGGGTCTCATAACAGCTGCCCTGAGAGCGTGTGCCCAGCTGGAGAGGGCAGGGCCTGGCACAGAATGCACACTTGATTTTGGCTGCAGACAACCCTCCCGGGCTCACCTGCAGGTGGAGAGGCGCCAGAGCCCCCACGCCGAGGGAGTTGCTCGGGGCCAACCCCATGGAGAGCGGCCATGTTCAAGTGGGGCCTGAGCCACATGGGACTCCAGCTCCCTAGCCGGGCCTGGAAGGAGCAAGAGGAGAAGGGCTCCTAGAGCGGCATTCCAGTTGGCGCCAGCCTGGCCCAGACACAGAGGATGGAGAGCATGGAGGCATAGAGGTACTGCAGGTCCCAGTCCTCTTCCTCCAAGCCTTCACTGCCCATTTCCCCATGGATGGGCGGAAAAACCAAGGTCAAGTTTCAGGAAGCCCCTCTCACAAAAGAACCTCTCACGCACTGCCCCCACGCAGCTGTCCATTGTTTCCACGAGAAAAACAAATTCTTGTCATTTTAAACTTGTTATCTGATAATGAGGCAGCTTCCCTCCAGCAGTGAATGCCAGTCCACCAACCCCCGGGCAAGGACGGGCAGGAAGGAGTGGAGATGCTGCTGTGTCTGCAGTGATGGCAAGACAGCCCGCTGGTGCAGGGGTGAGACGTCATCCCAGCCTCTCTCACTACCCATCTGCACAATGTGCACGCTCTGCAGAGACTTCGTGGAGGGAAACAGCCAATCTTACAAGGAAAATTGCAGCACGTGGTAAAGTCCAGGAAAGCTGCTACTCCCCTCACGCTCCAAGCCCTTGCAAAGGGGGCTCAGCAGGATAGGTGGGTGGCCAGCTGAAGAGGAGGAAATCCCTCACAGTGAGAAGGCAGGCACAGGCCCAGTGGTAGGGGCATCAGGCCACCAACCTGGGTTCAAGGCTCCTGGGGGGTCCAAAGAAATTGAGCAACCCTTTCTAAGATCATATCCCAAGAACCAGATGTCCAGTGACATATTCATAGTTCACCACTGTGTCACTAGTATCTTACACACACACCTCATCTTTGCTAATGCGTAGGTATCATCATACCCGAAATTTAAGTTAAAATAGAGCTTTAAAAAAATGTTACTTTTAGTGTTTCAGTATGATATCCCAAATAAATCTCCTTTAAAAGGATGTTCTGGGCTGGGCGCAGTGGTTCACACCTGTAATTTCAGCACTTTGGGAGGCCGAGGCGGGCAGATCACTTGAGGTCAGGAGTCCAAAACCAGCCTGGCCAACATGGTGAAACCTTGTCTCTACTAAAAATACAAAAATTAGCTGGGCGTGGTGCTACACGCCTGTAATCCCAGCTATTCGGGAGGCTGAGGCAGGAGAATCACTTGAACCCAGGAGGTGGAGGCTGCAGTGAGCTGAGATCGTGCCACTGCACTCTAGCCCGGGTGACCAGAGTGAGACTCCGTCTAAAAAAAAAACAAAGACTTTTCCATGACACTTTGGTCTCCAAATTAAGTAGCATCATTTTTGGTGCCCTTTCCTTGGTACCACACGCCCTGGGGCCTAAGTCTCCCACCCCCTTCCTGAGTCCCCTGTGGAGCAAGTTTCATCTGACAACATTCTGGAAAGCCCCACCCCAGTCACTTGGGGTGGAGACTGACTGGAGCCCAAGCCACCAACTCGGCACCGCTCCTGCCTTCCCCAGAGCTGAGTCTGGAAAGGATGCAGACATGCTTGGAATCTCAAAAATGTGCCCCTTCTCAGGCCTCTGCCTGCACCGCAGCTCACTCAGCCTCCTGGGAGTCAAAGAGTGGAGCTGGGGCTCCAGGGTGGTCTGGGAAGGAAAACCCACCCCCCACCCTCCCAAGACAGGGTGGAACTCCTGCCCCACCCCCAACCTAGCACATAGATTTCCTCTGCGCACCCCCAGAGCTGCCTGCAGGCCTCAGTGGGGCAGCTCCAAGGAGGAACACTGGCTCTAATCATCTCTGGTAATGCAGCCCTGGGGGACACCATCCCAACGCCATGATCTTCAGGAAGGCCCAGCCCTCAGGGGCCACAGCAGACAGAATATGGCAGACAGAGGACCGTAGACAGGGAACAGGAGAAGGGGAAAGCAGACAGGGGATGGCAGGCAGGAGACAGCAGACGAGGACTGCACGCAGGGAACAGGGGATAGCAGGCAGGGGACAGGGGGCAGTGGACAGGGGACAGCAGACAGAACAGTAGACAGGGGACTGCAGACAGGAGACAGTAGTCAGAGGACAGTAGATGGGACAGCAGACAGGGGACAGTAGATGGAGACGGCAGATGGGGACAGTAGATGGGATGGTAGACAGGACGACAGACAGGGGACAGCAGGCAGGACAAAAGCATCTTTCCAGCAGCTCCTGCCTGGACTGAGCCCTCCCACACTCTGCACAGGGCCTAGAGGAGCTGGGAGGTTAAACACGTGCGGTGAGCCTGCCTAAGAATCTCATCTCAGTGGCTCAAGTGCAAAACAATTTTATTTTTCCTCCAATCACTGCCTTCAGCCATATGTGTTAAATCTCTCTTTAGACACATCCAAGTATAAAAATCCAGTCCAGAAGAAAAGGTGTCCGTGCACTGGAGTCTAGTTAAATGTGCATTTCCCCTCCACGCTCCTGTCTCAGGGCAGAGCAGAGGCTTAGGGCTGCAGTGCCAGGGACTGCACTAGGGGTGGCCTCTTCCCCTGAGGATACACCCGACAAGGTTCCAAGCCTGCCAGAGCCCAGCCCTCCTGGGTGCATCCACAGCACAGCACCAGGTCAGCCACTCTCGGTGGTGCACTCTGCACTCACAGGAAGCTCCAGCCTCCTGGACACACCAGATGGACAGAGGTGTCTGGCTCTGCCCTGGTCCCGCTTTAATCCTCTCCCTGCTCAGGGAAGCTGGAGACAGAGCAGCACATCAGTCTGGGCCACCACGCGATGGAAGGCCCGTGCCCCCTACCTGCATGACCCTCCAGTTTCCACCGAGGACCGTCCTCCCCTCCCAGGGTACCCTCAATTCTCTTTTCAGCTTGTCTCTCAGGGTGAAGGCAACCACTGCTGTCCCCACCACCCTTGCTGAAGTGCTTCCATAAAGCACATGCACCCAGGGAGCTATCCGGTCAGCTCTGCCTGCTCTAAGGTAGTACCACAGCCTGGGAGGCTTAGCAGCAGATGCGTGTTTCTCACAGTTCCGGAGGCTGAAGTCCAAGATCAAGGTGCTGGCAGATGTGGTGCCTGGTGAAGGCCTGCTTCCTGGTTTGCTGGTGGCCACCTTCTCACTGTATCCTCACATGGTGGAGAGAGATCGTCTCCCGTGTCTCTTCTTAGAAGAGCGCTAATCCCATCATCAGGTCAGGACCCAGCCTCATGACCTCCCCTAAGCCTAATCACCTCCCAAAGGCTCCACTTCCTCCTAAGATCTTCACATTGGGAGTTAGGGCTTCAATGTATGAATTTGGGGGGCACAAGCATTCAGTCCATAACAGTACAGATACCCATGATACTGTGAAAATTATGATGGGCGTTGTATGAATGACACGGTGTCACACTTGTATCACCTCCTGCAAAACCAGCTGGGCTCTGCCCAGCGGCCTCCAGCCATTGGGGCAGGAGACTGGGAAGGACAGAGCAGACCTGCAATGGCGGAGCAGCCTCTGCAGGGCCGAGCTCTGCCTGGGGCTTTCTGCAGTCTCTCTCCTATAGACCTCAATAACCCCATCATCTCCATTTCACAATGAAGAAACTGACCCTGAGAGAAGGTGTGTGATTTGCCCAAGGTCACTCAGCCAGCACAGAATGAAGCAGACAGCCTGACCCACATCTGAGTCTGCACCAGCGATGTTCCAAAGGCGGCCTGGGGGACCCCCCAGCGTCTCAGGATCTTTCCAGGGATCAGAAAGACCGGACTTACTTTCACAGTAACACGGAGCCCTGATTTGCCTTTCTCATGCATTTTCTCACAGAGGTATCCAGGGGGCTTTCAGAGGCTCTTGATGCATAACGCAGCCTCACCCTGATGGCTGACAAAACGTGTGCTTCTGTCTTCCCGTGTTTTGCAAATTTATCAGTTTTAAACTCTAATGTAGTGAACACAGTTGTAACCATGGAGTGCTGGAGGATGTTAAACCACCAGCTCTCCAAGCCATAGGGCCCCACTATGCAGTATTTGCCACTTTCTGTGGTGTAAATATTTTCACCATGATCGATGTTAAGCCACCAAAATAACATCACTGGGTGCAGAGGTGGAAAGAAAGTGCACAGTCAGCTCTTGCCAGCTGGTGAGACAGCTGAGGCACATCACTGAAAAGACGCACACAAAACAGGAGCTCTTTAGGGTCCTCCCTATTTTTAAGGGTGTAAAGGGGTGCTGGCATCAAAAAGTTTGAGAACACTACTACATCACCCCTGACTGAATAAGGTGCAAAGAACTGCAGGAGGTGCCATCAGGACTTGGGAGGCAGGGGATCTGGTCTCCACCTTCTGGAAGCGCCAGCCTAACTGGGGAGCCCCTGATGGGACTCAAGCAAGTGAAGGGAGAAGATGTCTGGCCAGGGTTGGAGAGAGGACGAGCCTGTGGCCTGGAGAGGCCCCGGGGGCTCGGGCCATCAGCTGGGCGCTGGTGCCGTGGGGAAGCCTGGGCTCTGTTGTCAGGATGCCCTGCTTTCTGGTGAAATCGGCTGTGATCTCCCCATTGACACCACTGCCCTGGACACTCAGGGTCCCACGGCCGCCAGGCATGCTGAGCAGGGACACAGGTGGAGCAGCAAGAAGCCTGGTGGTTTGCAGACTGACAGGGCAAGGGCCCCTCCAGAAGGGAGTGGACTGAGCCAAACAGGTTAGACTTGACGTGGTCCACTGACCCTAAAACCGACTGCCAATCCACTTCGTGTTGCTATAAAGGAATACCTGAAGCTGGACAATTTATACAGAAAGGGGGTTTAATTGGCTCTGGGAGCATCTGCTCCGCTTCTGGGGAGGCCTCAAGGAGCTTTCATACATGACAGAAGGCGAAAGGGGAGCAGGCATGTCCCATGGTGAGAGGGGAGCAAGAGAGAGGAGAGGGAGGTCCAGATGCTTTTTAACAATCAGATCTCACGGTAACTTATTACCACAAGGAGGGCACTAAGCCAGTCATGAGGGCCCCACCCCGCTGACCCAAACACCTCCCACCAGGCAACGTGAGGCTTGGAGAGGACACACATCAAGCCATATCCCTGCCCTTTAGCAGCAGTCTAGCTGAGGCCCGAGGTGCAGCGGCTGCCTGACCCAGCTGCGGCCACCATGCTTTTTCCAAGCATCTACTCCAGTCAGCTGTGGTCCAGGGGCTGGGAGCCCCACGAAGGCTAACAGAAGCCAGGCTATGAGAGGGCAGCCAGGATGCCCTCATGCCCAGGAGAAGGAAAGGCGAGCCCTGGGTGCAGGAAGAGGCAATGGCAGAGGTGTGAAACAGCCTCAGGGCTGAGAGGCAGGACCTCTGAGACTGCCCAGAGCACAATGCGGCGAGAAAGGCGCGAGAAAACCACGGCTGGCACGCCCTGCCAAGTGTCAATTCACCCAGCCAGAGACTCAATGCTGCTGGAGTGGTCCGTCCCAGACGGCCCCACAGCCTGGTCCTCGTTGGTCTCCCGTGCTCTGGTTGGTGGGGGTGGGGTTTGGGGTCCACTCTGAAAGCCTATCCCGCCCTTACTTCTGGTTACTCTTGGTAGACTTGACCTAGCCTGCTCCATATTCCTCCCCATTCCCCAGGGCTTCTGAGCAGTCTCTCCTTGGAGGAAGCAGGCTGGGAGGAGGTAAGTGTGAGGCTGCTGGCATTACCTTCCCCCGCATAGGCAGGAGCTGTCAGAAGGAAGCTAAATGCCAATAAACCTTTTGCCCAAGAGGATGATGATGGTTTGGCTTCAGTGACTAGTTATTAAAAGTTAGTTTTTTTTTTTTTTTTTTTTTGAGACAGAGTTTCTCTCTTGTTGTCCAGGCTGGAGTGCAATGGCGCGATCTCCGCTCGCCACAACCTCCGCCTCCCGGGTTCAAGCAATTCTCCTGCCTCAGCCTCCCGAGTAGCTGGGATTACAGGCATGCGCCACCACGCCCAGCTAATTTTGTATTTTTAGTAGAGATGGGGTTTCGCCATGTTGGCCAGTCTGGTCTCAAACTCCAGACCTCAGGTGATGCACCCGCCTTGGCTTCCCAAAGTGCTGGGATTACAGGCATGAGCCACCGCTCCCGGTCAAAAAGTTACATTTTCATTTGCAGAAGCATAGACAGCAATGGGGAAAGGAGAAAGGGATCATTAAACTAGGGGCATGTACAGCTTCCAGGGCTCAGTGTGAACAGACGGACAGCAAAGGATTGGCAGAGCATTGCCTTCACCTCTGTCTACTGAGACTTGAAACGTATTGAGTGCCCTTTACAAAATCATCCCATTTCATTCTCCCAGCCCGGCAAGGTAGGCAGAACCTTCACCCAAAATACATCGTAACTGAGAAAACAGAGGCTTAGAAAGGGTAAGTAACATGCCCAAGGGTGCCCAGCTGGCTGATGGTGGGGCCAGGATTCACAGGCTACCTGACCACCACCCTCTCAGCCACCAAAACCTGAGGTCAAGTGTGAGAGCCCAGGAGTCTGAGGAAGGACACGAATATACCTCTGAAAAAGCTGGAAGATGGAAAAGACAAGCGGAGTTCCCAAATCCTCATTTGACATGCATGTTGTACTCATTGGGTAAAGTAAGTCATGGTCATCACACAACTTGAACTTTGGGGACAGTGGGGAGGACGACCAGACTCCTGCCAGAATGGAGTTGGGGTGAGGGGTCCACTGAGGCAATAGCTCTCAGCTCACTAGGTTGGAAGCCAGGAAAGAGAATAAGAAGGCTTCCAACAAGGCTTCCATGCCCAGGCAGCCCGGGCTCTCTGTCTCAGTGCTGGAGAGTGGCAGAAGTAAGTGGACACAGGGGCCCACACCTCGGTTTGTCCCAGTTCCAGGAGGTGAGACACGTGACAGCAAATTCCATTCACTGGGCCTCGGCGGCTTGTTCAGACGTGAGCGTAAGACCTAAGTTGGTCCCATCAGACTGAATCTCAGGACACTCTGCCAGGAATTCTAAGACACAGGTGCTTCCTCTAGCTCTAGCTCATGTCATCGTGCAGGGGTGAGGCCTGGAACAGTGGTAGCTGTGTTGCTGCCATGACGGAAGTCGGCCTGAGATGAGACTGGCTGCAGAGTCAAGCACAGGCAGAATCATGGAGCAATGAAGCCAGGGTTCTTGAATTTCATTTACAGCAGACAATGTGGTCGGAACCGCTGGTTGCCTACAAAAATATCCATGCTTTCCTCTATCATCCTTAGCAACAGAAATTTGATTTTGCACAGCAATATGAATGTAGCAATGTGCCCATAAGAAAAACTACAACAGCAAAAGTCCTTTAAAATATATATATAACATCTATATAATAAATACAATAAGTTTAACAAAAGTATAAAACTTGTACATTAAAAACTACAAAACATTATTGAAAAAGAATAAAGAAGACTAAAGTAAATGAAAAGACAGCTGGTGTTCATGGATCAGAAGACTTACTATTGCTGAAATGTCAGCACTTCCCAAATTGATCAACAGACTCAATGCAATTCCTATCAAAATTCTAAAGGTCTTTTTCACAGAAATGGGCAAGCTGATTCTAAAATTCATATGAGAATCCAAGGAACTCAGAGTAGTCAAAACAATCTTGAAAAGGAAGGAAATATTTGGAGGATTCACATTTCCCAATCTCAAAACTTACTACAAAGCTACAGTAATCAAGACTGTGTTGTACAGGCACAAGGACAGACAAATAGATTAATGGAATAGAATTGAGAGTCAGAAATAAACTCATACATTTGTCGTCATCTGAGTTTCAACCAGGTGCCAAGACAGTTAAACAAAGGCAGTAGGACAACGAGATAGTGACATGCAAAAGAATTGATTTGAACCCCTACCTCGTGACACATACAAAAATTAATTCAAAATGAATCAAAGTCTAAAAGTAAGAGCTGAAACTATAAAACTCTTAGAAGAAAACACAGGTGAAAATCTTCATGACCTTGAGTTTGGCCATGGTTTCTTAGATATGATGTCTAAAATACAAGTAACCAAAGAAAAAAATAGATAAATTGGACTTCATCAAAATTTAAAACTTTGTTCATCAAGGGACACTATCAAGAAAGTGAAAAAAACAACCCACAGAATGGGAAAAAATATTCTTAACTCATATAATTGATAAGGGCCTATAACCAGAATATAAAAAGACAATCTAATTTTAAAACAGGCAAAGTATTTGAATAAACATTTCTCCAAAGAAGGCATGCAAATGACCTGTGAACACAGTGGATGATACTCGATGTCACCATTTATTAGGAAAGTGCAAATCAACACCCCAGTGGAACATCACTTCACACACACACTAAGATGGCTCTAATCAAACAGATAAAAATTCACAAGTGTTGGTGAGGATGTGGAGAAACTGGAACCTTCATGCACTGCTGGTGGGAATGTAAAATGATGCAGCCACTTTGGAAAACAGTCTAGAAGTTTCTCAAAAAAACTAACCATAGAGTTACAATTTAGCCAAGCAATTCCATTCTGTGGTATATACCCAAGAAAAATGAAAGTTTGTCTGCACAATAGCAGCATTATTCATAATAGCCAAGAAGTGGAAACAACCCAAATGGTCATCAGCTGATGAATGGATAAAGGAAATGAGGTATATTTATGCAATAGAATCCTATTCAGCAATATAAAGAAATGAAATACTGATACATGCGACAACACAGATGAATCTTGAGACCCTGTAATGCTGAGTGAAAGAAGCCAAGCACAGAGTTGTCAATTTTACATAAAGCATGAAGTATAGGCACATCAAAAGAAACAGCAAGTACCTTGTGTTAGGCCATTCTTGTATAGCTATAAAGAAATATCTGAGGCTGCACTGGGCGCGGTGGCTCACGCCTGTAATCCCAGCACTTTGGGAGGCTGAGGTGAGTGGATCACTTGAGGTCGGGAGTTCGAGACTACCCTGGCCAACATGGTGAGCTCCTGTCTCTACTCAAAATACAGAAATTAGCCAGGCATGGTGGCACACACCTGTAATCCTAGCTACTCGGGAAGCTGAGGCAGGACAATTGCTTGAACCCAGGCGGCAGAGGTTGCAGTGAGCCAAGATCACACCACTGCACTCCAGCCTGGGCAACAGAGTGAAATTCCATCTCAAAAAAAAAAAAAAAAGAGGAGAGGGTATAGGTCAGTGGTAGAGCATTGGACTGCAGATCAAGAAATACCTGAGGCTGGATAATTTATAAAGAAAAGAGGTTTAATTGACTCACGGTTCTGCAGGCTGTACCAGCACAGCTCCAGCATGTGCTTCTAGCGAGGGCCTCAGGAAGCTTACAATCATGGTGGAAGGTGAAGGGGGAGCAGGTCCATCACATGGTGAGAACAGGAGCGAGACAGAGGGTGGGTGCCACACAATTTTAAACAGCAAGATCTCACCAACTTACTCATCACCATGGGGATGGCACTAAGCCATTCATGAGGGATCTGCCCCTGTGAGCCAAACACCCCCCACCGGGCCTCCCCCCAACACTGGGGATTACATTTCAACATGAGATTTGGAGGGGACAAACATCCAAACCATATCATAGGTTCATGGTTGCCAGAAGCTGGGGGCAGAAAGGAATGGGAGTAGGGTTCCTATTTGGGGGGGATGAAATGTTCTGGAATTAGTGATGATTGTTGCACAACTCTATGAATAAGCTAAAAAAAAACCACGGAATTGTACACTTTGAAGTGGTGATTTTTATGGTATGTGAATATCTCTACTTATTAAAATGATCCTTATTGTTCAAGCCAATTTGAGGTAGATGTGCTGTTTCTTGCAAACCAAAGCTCCTGATACTTGGTGGGACACCCTCCCCTGCTGGCTGACTTCTTCTCCTCCCAGGCAGGCTTTCTCTTAGAGCATGGGTGCAGATGAGGCCCAGCTATGACTAATCAAACAGATAAAAATTCACGAGTGTTGGTGCAGATGTGGAGAAACTGGAACCTTCATACACTGCTGGTGGGAATGTAAAATGGTGCAGCCACTTTGGAAAACAGTCTAGCAGTCCCTCAAAAAACTAACCATAAAGTGACAATTTGGCCAAGCAATTCCACTCTGTGGTATATACCCAGGAAATATGGGACAGATTGGGGACAGCTGTGTGCAGAACCAGAGTACCCCCAGCTTCTGAGAGAGAACACGGCCCCAAGCTCTTGCCCAAATTTTCGGGGTCTTGCTGTGGGTGGGGGCTGCTGCCTCTCTGGCCCTGAAGGATCAGGAATGACAGAGGGATCACATCAGAGCAGTTCAGGAACCACCATCACCTGCTCCATGGGTCACTGGGCAGCCGGGAGCCAGGCTGCCTGGGATCAGGTGACCTTGTGGTAAAATCTGTGGTGTCCGCTGGGCCAGAACAGCTGAGGCTGCTTCCATGAGCAGAAGGATGTGGGAAGTGACTGGAGCCATGACCCCATACAGTCACCTCGGTCACTCCCCAGCAGTATCCTGAAGAGAGCCAATTACCCCGTTTGAAATTAAAGACATGATGAGAACTGTGTGTTGAGATGTTTCTTGGGCCTTGGGGCAATTGGTAACTCCAGCTTTGGAAATATCCAGCCTAAATCCCCACCACCCACATCGCGTGGTGGCCAGCTTTCAGATCCCCTCATCCACAGTGGGGGAGCACACAATCCAGGCACTCATGGCCCCGTTGGCAGACACATCGCAGGAAGCCCCAGTCCAGGGCAGGATGTTGTTACATGTTCAGGTAAGAATCAGGCTGAGACTCCCTGGCCTTCTTTCAAGGGTGTCAGCTCTACCATCACACCGTTCCTTCTCTCAAGTGGGCAGATTGGTGTCTTAATTTGTTTTCTGTTGTCTATAACAGAATATCTGAAACTAGGTAACTTATAAAGAAAAGAAATATATTTCCTACAGTTATGGAGGCTGGAAACTCCAAGGCCAAGGGAGCACATGGTGAGAGCCTTCTTGCTGGTGGGGACTCTACAGCATTCTGAGGCAATGCAGGGCATCACATGGTGAGGGGACGGAGGTACTAACTCAGACCTCCCTTCCTCTTCTTGTAAAGCCACCAGTCCCACTCTCATGATAACTATTAATCCATTAGTCCATTAATCCACGAATGGGTTAATCCATTCATGAGGGCAGAACCCTCCTGACCCAATCACCTCTTAAAGACTCCACCTCTCAATACTGCCACATTGGGGATCAAAGTTTCAACATGAGTTTTTTTTGTTTTTTGTTTGTTTGTTTTGAGATGGAGTCTCACTCTGTCGCCCAGGATGGAGTAGAGTGACACAATCTCGGCTCACTGTAGATTCCACCTCCCAGGTTCAAGCGATTCTCCTGCCTCAGCCTCCCAAGTAGCTGGGATTACAGGCACCTGCCATCATGCCCAGCAAAGTTTTGTATTTTTGTAGAGACAGGGTTTCACCATGTTGGCCAGGCTGGTCTCAAACTCCTGGCCTCAAATGATCTGCCTGCCTCAGCCTCCCAAGGTGCTGGGATTACAGGCATGAGCCACCACACCCAGCCTCAACATGAGTTTTAGAGGGGACAAACACTTAAACAATAGCAATTGACCTTGAGTCAGCCAAGCTGAGGAACAGGACGTCAGGCTATCACCAGAGAACGTTACCTCAAACTCTCTGTTCTCCAGTTTTAATTAAAGCAATATTTTTCATGGAGAATTACCCAAGAAATACACATTCCATGGACTCCTGAAGGCCATGCCCCCTAGAGAACCACAGGCCAACTGCATGGTTTGGCCCTGATAAACCAGCACTCACTGAACTCACACCAGGATGATCTGCTGAGCCCACTCTGAGGGCTATTAAGACAGACTCATGGGACTGTGGTTTTTGGTGTTATGCTGTTGGGTTGTGTGGTTTTGTAATTCATTTTAAAAGTGTACATTTGCACAAAAAGGTACAAAACAAAAATGTGCAGACCATGTAGTGAACAGCCATGTAACCACTAGCCAGGTAAAGAATAAGACATGGAGTCTTATTTGGTGAGATGGGAGGCCAACTCCCTGAGGCCCCTCCACCTCACCAAGGGTAACTTCATTTAAATAGAATTATATAACATGGACTCTTCTGTGTCAGACTGCTTTCACTCAAATTATGCTTCTGAGACCTATTCCTGGTATTGTGTATAGTCATAATTCCTTAATTTTCATAGCTTACAGTATTCCATTGTATGAATGAACTGTGAATGAAATTTTGGTCCATTTTTTGCTTGGGGCTATTATAAATAATGCTGTTAGGAATGTTCTATATATGCATCCTGATATGCACATTTACACATACACCTTTCCGTTGGGTATATTCCCATAAGTGTAATTGCTGGGTCATCAGGGATGGGTCATTGGAAATGCATACCTTCAATTATTTAGAAAGTAATAGAAATAATACCAAATTGTTTTCCAAAATGGTTGTTTCAATTTACATTTCCAGCAGCAGTCCGTGAGAGTTCCAGTAGCTCCACATTCTCATCAACACTTGCTACTATCAATCTTCTTAATATTAGCCATTCTGGTGAGTAAAGGTAGTGTGTTAGTTATCTAGTGTTGCATAACAAATTATCCTCAAAATGTAGTAGGCTAAAACAACATACACTTATTATTTCAAGGTTTGTGTGGGTCAGAAAGCCAGGAGTGGCTTGTCTGGGTGGTTCTGGTCTCTCACGAGGTTTCCATCAAGATGTTAGCCAGGGCTGCTGTCATCTGAAGGCTCAACTGGGGCTATAGGATTCGCTTCCAAGATGGCTCACTCACATGATCTGATGGCAAGAGGCCTCAGTTTCTTGCTGTACGCACCTCTTAGCAGGTCTGCTTGACTGTCCTCATGAGAGTCATGCCTCATGGCATCAGCAAGTACTGTGAGAGAGAGGGGTGTGGGGAAGAGAGAGAAAGAGAGAGAGAGGCCACATTGTCTCATGACCTAGTGTTGCAAGTGATACACCATTACTTTTGCCATATCCTATTTATTAAGGCGAATCACTCAAGTCCAGCCACACTCAAGGCGAGGGGAATTAAGTTCGACCTCTTGAAATGAAGAGTACTGAAGAATTTGTGGACATATTTTAACACTACCACAGGAAACTCACTATGGTTTTAATTTGTATTTCTCTGACTAAATGAGGTTGAACACTTTTTATGTGTTTACTGGCCATTAACTCTATCACACAGTACCTATTCAAGTCTCTTTCATAATTTTCTGTTTTTTTTTTTTTTTTTTTAGTTTTTCTCATTGATTTGTAAGAGTTCTTTCTATATTCTAGATATGAGTCTCTTGTCAGTTATATGTGCTGCAAATACTTTCTCCCACTCCTAGATTGCTTTTTGTACATTCTTAATGGTCTCTTTGATAAATAAACTTTCTTAATTTTAGCGTAGCCTAAATTATCAGTCTTTTTCTTTATGGACTGTGCTTTTTATATCTTGCTTAAGAAGCAAAGTCATAAAGCTATTTTCCTATTTGGGTGGCTTTCTGATGTGTGACCTTGCCTAGGCTGAGCTATATTTCCCTGGAATGCCCTTTCTAGTGTGCATTCAGTTAGGGAGGGTACAGGGATGGGATGGGCAACAAGGGGTATTCTCTACTGAGAGCAGGAGGACACAGGGAAGCAGTGGCCTTTCAAGCATGCACACACTTTCTCCAGTTACTCACTTGAGCCCTGGCCTTCATGCTGCTGCAAAGAGATTTTGCAATGTGATTAAAGTCCCAAGTCAGTTGACATTAAGATAATCAAAAGGGAGATTATTGCTCACAGTCAGTTACAGATCGAACTCCTTGTTCCACTCATCCTCCACTTCTCACTACTGCACTTGATTAATCTAAAAAAAAGTGGGGAGAGATTATCCTGGATGGACCTGACTCATTTAATTGAAAGGCTTTGTTAAAAGGGTTTAGGCATTCCCTGAGCCACACTCCAAACAGCCCCTGACAGCCTGCCCATCAAACTTCAGATGTCCTTAGCCTGTGCCCACAATTGTATGAGCCAATTCCATGTAAACACACACACAGAGGATCACTGACTGGCCCTGCTTCTCTGGTTGAGCCCTCACTGATACTCCTATATTATCTTCTAAAGCTACATTGTTTTGCCTTTCTCATTTAAATCTAAATCTACCTGGAGTTGCTTTTTTTGTGGATGGTGTGAGGTAGGGGTCAAGAATTTAGTTTTGCTTTCTTCTATTTAGATACTCAATAATCCCAGCACCATTTATTAAAAAGCCTTTCCTTTCCTACTGCTTGGCCAGCTTTGTCATAAATCAAAAGTGCACATATTCACAGGTCTGAGTGTTTTCAGCTGATCTGCTTTGGCCACCAAGAAATTAGTTTTCAGATTTGCTTTCCATTTTCAACAATTGTGTTGGACTTTATGACGTGATTTCTGAACACCAATTTACCACTGGCCTTGACTGATGGCCCAGCCCACATTTTCCCTCTACTGTGGCATACAGAGTGGCTGTTCATGAAATCTTGGTGTCCTCTCTTTCCTCTGCTTTGGAAAACAGGGAGAGCCCTAGAATTGAGCTACAGGAGGGCTGCTAGGGGAGACAGGAGGTAGTGAAGTGGTCCCCAGAAGTCCTGGTGACTTTGGTTTTGTTTTATTTTGTTTTATTTTTGTTTTTGAGAAGGAGTTTTGCTCTTGTTGCTTAGGCTGGAGTGCAACGGTGTCATCTCAGCTCACTGCAACCTCCACCTCCCAGGTTCAAGTGATTCTCCTGCCTCAGCCTTCTGAGTAGCTGGGATTACAAGTGCCCACCACCAAACTCAGCTAATTTTTGTATTTTAATTAGAGATGGGGTTTCACCATGTTGGCCAGGCTGGTCTCGAACTCCTGACCTCAGGTGATCCACCCACTTCGGCCTCCTAAAGTGCTGGGATTACAGGTGTGAGCCACCACGCCCAGCCCCTGGCAACTTTGTTGAAGAGGGATGGGTAGAGGTATTGATCATCAGAACATGGTGGGTTGGGAAGCCTATCACCATGTGGATTGCGCAGGCCACGTGATGTTCACCTGAACTCAGCATACCACATAGACACCGGCATGGAGGAGGAGAGCAGAGACAGTCCCAATCCCATAGGTGCAGAGGGGTCAAGAGGAAGAGCTTTACACAGCAGCATGGATGGAACTGGAGATTGGTGTGTTGAGTGAAATAAGCCAGGCACAGAAAGACAAACTTCACATGTTCTCACTCATTTGTGGGAGTTAAAAATTAAAACAATGAACTCATGGAGCTAGAGAGTAGAAGGATGGTTACCAGAGGCTGGGAAGGGTCGTGGAGGGGGAGTGAGAATGGTTAAAGGGTGCAAAAATATGGTTAGAAAGAATGAATAATATCTAGTATTTGATGGCATAATAGAGTGACTACAGTCAACAATAATTTGTTGTACATTTCAAAATAACTAAAAGAGTATAATTGGATTGTTTGCAACACAAAGAAATAATAAATACTTGAGGTGATGGATACCCCATTTACCCTGATATAATTATTATGCAATGCATGCCTGCATCAAAATATCTCATGTAACCCATAAATACTTACTCTGTACCCACAAAAACTTTAAAAATAAAAGGGAAACAATGTGATGTGTTAAAACTATAAACATCCTATAACTCTCCCTCAGCATAACTGCAACAGTCACTCCTGCAAGAGTGATCTAAGCTGCTGTCAGTTCCCATTTTGCCTGTGTCCAGCTGGACCTCACCCACACAAACGTGGGGTCTTTGGCCCAGCGTCACCTGAGCTGCTGTACAGCAGCAAGCCCTGTTCTTTCCATGAAACGTTACAACCAACAGCAGCCCCCAGGACCTGGGCACAGAGCTGGGCACGCAGTGGGTGCTGCCCAAAGGAGTTTTGAACAACTGGATGCATTACAGGTTAGATAAATTATGACTTCTCCACACCGTGAACTATGTGTCTCAAATTCCTAAGGAACCTCCTTATATCCTGGTCTAGAGTGGGCCCCACTGTCACACCATCGAGTGAAAAAGGCAACATGAAACAAGCATGTGACATGTGTCATCTTTTCTACAAAATTGGAGGGAAAGAGAAATGTACGCACATATTTGCTTGAATGTGCAGAAAATAGCTCTAAAAGGACCTGCAAAAGCTGTGTGATATTGGCCCTAGCAGGGCGGAAGGCCTGCTGGAGGTTCAGGGCAGGAGAAACCCTTCCCTGGGAGCTTCTGGCAGCTTTTAGCTTTGGAGCTATGTGAACAGCCTGCCTGTTCACAAAACCAAAACAATTGTTTTAAGAAAAAAAGAAAAGAAAGAACAAGGCGTAGACGGCCTGAGGGAGCACATCCACCCAGCTGGGCCAGGACAGGGAGAACCCAGGAGCATGAAGAGGGGGCTGTGCCCATCCTGGGCAGGAGGCCAGCCCTGCCTCCCAGTCCCTGCCTTCCTAAAGCTGCCCTGGCAGGAGCCCTCACAGGAGGCCTGCGGAAGCCAGGCCCACTGGGCCGTGCAGCTTCCCTGGAATTTCTCCTCCCCCTTGGTGGCTGGCAGAGGAGGCTCTTTTTCTTGGCAAGCCACCGTCTGTGAAAAATGCGGTGGCCAGGAGGCTGCATCTGCAGACAATGGTTTGGACATGGAGCAAATTAGGAAAAACCTCTTTACCTCTGCACTGCAAATCCTCTCTCCCTGTGGCAGCCAAGCCAGGCAACGAGGAGCAGAGAAAGAAGACTGCAGGGAAGAGCACGTCCAGCTTCCTGGCAAACACCTGTGGCTGGGGTGGTGGCTGGGAGTGCAGAGGTGTGCTTAGAAAACACAGCCCTGTGATGCAGGATCAGACAGACGTGGGGGAACTGTGGGTGTGCACGTGAATGGGTGCGTACAGGAGGGTCGGGTGAGCGGGCGTGTGTGTGCACATGTGTGTGCACATTTGGGTACATGTGCATATGTGGAACAGACCCCCTGGTGCGTGTTGGAGATGCCCGGCTGTGCAGCAGGCCTGCCTCTGGGGCTCCACGCCTCAAGGGGTGTTGGGAACAGGCATGTGATTCTTCTGCGGATTCCAACCCCTGCTTGGCCAACCCTGCTTTGTCATTTGTTAGCTGGGTCTCTAGAAAATTCTGTTAGTCCTTTAACTTTAGTCGCTTTATGTGTAACACAAGGTTATGGCGAGGAGTCACTGAAAATACCAAGCAGAGAGGCAGCAGCTCGGTGACGGCGACGCCAGGGAGTGGGCCGCAGTGGCTGGAGTCTGTGCCTTCTTTTCTGGCTTCGACTCTGGCCTAGCTGATGGTCCTAAAAGTGCATGATTTTCCCCCATGGGCTGACCATAGGCAGGGCTTGTGGCCCACCGTCCCACACAGCGCCTGGCTTGGGGTAGGTGGAGAGGCCCAGGGTGAGAGGTGACAGCCCAGCTGAGGCGCCGTGGTGGCCGCCTGTGTGTGCCCAGTTCACAGGAGCCTCACCCTCCAGGAGGCCCCACTGAGCCGCAGCAACCACCAGGCCTGCCCTCCTCACTCACCACGTCTGCCCTCACCCACCAGGCCCGCTCCTGCCTGGAGGACGAACCATAGGGCTGTCCTCCCCACCCCACCTAGTTTCCAGAGGGGAAAAACAAGAGACCACAGTACAGGAGTCCTCCCTCTGCTTAGCCCCGCGCGGCGGCTTCCTCTCAGGCTTGGGATAAAGCCAAACCACTCGCCATCGCCTAGAAGGCCCTCTTCCCGGATCCGAGCCCTGGCACCCGCCCCCCGCCCGCCGCTGCTTCCCTCTGCTCAGGGGGCTCCACATGGGCAGCCCACACTTATCTGCGCCCCAGGATCTTTGCTCCAGCCGCTCCCCGGCCCGGGGTGAGGCGCGGGTGTTTCCAAGGCTGCTCTCTGCTGCTGGTCCTCATCATTCTAGGCTTGCCTGACAGACAGCTCAGCTCCTCAGAGAGACCTCCCTGACCCACACCAGGGGCAAGCCTACCTCTGCCCTCTGTCTGCCCGCTCTGCCCATGGGGCGATGCGCTCTCCAGGAACGGAGGGACAGGGCTGAGCCGTGAGGACCTCGCACTCCTGGTTGCCGTGGGACACGTGCGCAGGGGAGAAGGCCTGCGGGCTTCATCTAGAAGAAACCCTGGCGGGGCTCAGCGCACAGACCCCACACCGCACCGCAGCCCCGCAGACGGGACAGCCTTGGCACAGCCCTGCAGACTCAACCCGTTCATTCCTTCTCTCATTAGAACAAATGGATGGATGCCAAGCAGGCTGCCCGGTCCTCCTGGCACCTCAGGGGCCGGCTTCTCACGGAGGAGCCCGCCTTCCGAGCGCCGCGAGCAGGCTGATTCCCACCTGGCCCAGGGTCTGCAGGCCGCGGAGAAGAAGGGACGGGGCGGGAACCGGTCCTCACCTTTCCAGCCCTTTCCTGTCTCCACCACAACGGACGACTTCCTTCCAGCCCACCTGCCCCTGCCCCTGGGGCCTCCCAGGCTGTTCCTGGGCCTGGGCGCCTTCCTCCCCCTAGGCCACCCCAACAACCGGTTCAGCCTCCTCCTTAGGAGCCCCCGCCCGCCCGGGCAAGGCCAGATGCCCAAGCCCCATCTCACCCCGCCTGCCCAGCCTCACAACCCCAACCCCCATTTTAAAACCTTCACGGCCACGTGGCACCAACACGTGGTTTGGGCCACGTGGGCACCTGTCTCGAAGGCCCCCAAGCCTTCACTGTCCCCGCCAGAGGGGACCACCAAGCCAGCGTGCAGACCCCCTCCTCTCAGCGCCCCCAGCCCTAGCTCCCATCCCCCTGTGGAGGAAGGCAAGGGGTCTGGGGCAGGGTCCGTCTTATATGCGCGCCCCCGGGAGACGATGATCCCCGCGCGCGTCCCTGGGTAAAGAGAGGCCACCTCGCTGCCTGCAGGACCCCCAGAGCGGCCTCAGGGCCGGGGTTGGGGACCCTCTCCACAGGTTCCCTTCCAGGAAGAGAAGAGTAAGGCAGAGCCACCGGCCACACCACCCACCCCTCCCCACTGGCCCTCCGCCTTTCCCTTCCCTCCTGCACTCCGGTGACAGAGCGTCCTGGGCCGGTGGCACCTTCCTGTGCACCCTTCGCGGGGACTCGCCGCTCAGCCGCGGAATCTGGAAGTCGGAGCTGCTGCTGGATGGTGATCCTGAAAGCCAGCGCTGCCCACCGCAGCGTGAACAACGAGCGCCTCCCGGTCAGGTAGAAGAGCCCCTCACCTTCACTGAGTGAGGGATGGCCCCCAGCCTGGATTTTGTACTTGGGGTGAAAATACCAGCCAAATGTGACTCCTGTTTTAAAAACAGTAGTCCATTGATTAAGATATACCTTCTAAAAGTTCAGCGTACTTACATTTATCATGAACACTTTTTAATTCGCATGTTCTTCTTCTTTTTTTTTTTTTTTTTTTTTTTTTTTTTGAGATGGAATCTCACTCTGTTGCCAGGCTGGAGTGCATGGAGTGCAGTGGTGCAATCTGGGCTCACTGCAACCTCCCCTTCCAGGGTTCAAGTGATTCTCCTGTCTCAGCCTCCCAAGTAGCTGGGAGTATAGGCGCATGCCATCCCACCCAATTTTTATATTTTTAGCAGAGACGGGGTTTCACCATGTTTGCCAGGATGGTCTCCATCTCTTGACCTCATGATCCGCTCGCCTCGGCCTCCCAAAGTGCTGGGATTACTGGCCTGAGCTACCATGCCAGGCCTTTAATTTGCATTTTCTAAAGTGCTTTTAGCTTTTAAAAACGTTCACACCTACATCAGTTCATACAACTGCCTGAGAGAAGTGTAGCCACCATTAAGAACTCCATTATAAGGCTGGGCACGGTGGCTCACACCTGTAATCCCAGGACTTTGGGAGCCTGAGGTGGCTGGATCACTTGAGGTCAGGAGTTCGAGACCATCCTGGCCAACATGGCGAAACCCCGTCTTTACTAAAAATACAAAACTTAGCCAGGCAGCATGGCGCACGCCTGTAATCCCAGCTAGTGGGGAGGCTGAGACAGGAGAATCACTTGAACCCAGGAGGTGGAGGTTGCAGTGAGCCAAGATCGCACCAGTGCACTCCAGCATGGGCAATAAAGGAGACTGGGTCTTTAAAAAAAAAAACAACAACAAAAAACAAAAATAAAAAAATCTCCATTACATAAATGACAAAACTGAGGGTTACATTGTCACATAACTTGGGTTAGTGCACAAAGAAAAGAAACATACTGGTGAGTGACCACTCCCGTCAGTAATCTGCTCTAATTTTATCCTCATAAGAACCCTTAGAAGTGGAGGTGGGTACCTTGGCCCATTTTACAGATAAGGAAAGTGAGGCTCTGAGTGTTGGGTGTTTGCCCAGGTCACACAGCTAGAGAATGGAGCTGAACCATGGTTTGGCTTATCACATCGCTAAGCCCTTTCATCCCCTCTGGGCTGTGAAACATCACTGCTCCTTCACTGGGGGAAGTGTTGCCCCTGTGATAAGACCAATAAGAACCTTTTTCTTGGAATGAATAAAATACAGTGAAAGGAATGAAGGAACAAGATGTTAGGGGCCCGTCTCATGATGACTCCTACATTAGAACAGTGTAGAATTCTATAGCTGTTCTAAGGCCTTGGAACCCAGGCACTGGTGCCACACTCCACCCTCTTTTCTCTGGAGAGTCCACTAACCAACCATTCTAATCTAAAATAGGATAAGATTTTATGAGGGTCAATTTAGATATCTATGGTAGTCATTTGTGCTGTTTTCCAAATAGTCTGGGTCTCCTTTGCCGACATGTGGTAGGAGGCCATGCCTTGGGCCTCTTGGAGTAGGCATGGTCATGTGACTCACTTTTGCCAGTTAGCAGAAGTGACTTATGCCACTTCCTGGAGAAAATCGTAAGAGCCAGTTCACAATAGTCTTGTAGTCTCTTTTGTCTTGTGTTCACAAAGTCAGAGACAAAGAGATAGAGCCTGGGTTTTCCCTTAGTCAGGAGGATAAGCCCCCAGCTGATCTACAATGAGTATGTGGTATAAGGGAGAAATATGTTGCTTCTAGTTGCAGAGATTTGAGGATGCTTGTTACAGCAGCAAATTCTAGCCTATCCTAACTGATACAATAACATATTTGAGAACAGTATACTTTCTATACATATACTATAATATGTATTTGCATCACTCTTCTCATCTATAAAATAGGGTAATATATCATGAGGATTAACTGAATAAATACATATAAATGATTACATATGTGCCTGACACATAGTATACCTTGTATGTGTTAATTGTTATCATTAATGCTGTTCTTCTTCTATGTAACTATTATTATGAATGTTGTTCTTGCTGTTGTTCTTTTTTAAAATGTTTCCTGCATAAGCCCCAATGCCCCAATAAAAGCGGAGGGCAAAGGCGAGGCCAGGTCTTCTGAGGAGCAGTCAGCTCTGGAGGTGACTTGGTTGCAGCACTCTCTCTTTGATGGCAATTGCCCTATCTGCCTTCTTTAAAACAAATTCTATTATAAAAGTCATGCATGTTGTCCATGAAAAATCAGAAAACATATAAAAATATAAAGAAAATAACAAAAATGTTCTGTAATCCCACGTCAGAGTTAACCTCTTTTAATATTTTTGTATGTATTCTTCTCATCCATTTTTCTTGCACCATTTTATTTTTCCAAGTAGAACTTGTACTGCACATAGTGGTCAGGCAACCTGCGTTTGCCTTTCTTATTATTTTTTCTTTTAACTAAAAATATGTCAAGAACATTTTCCTACTTTATTAAATGTTTTCCTACAAAATAATTTTAATGCAGCTTAGTAAGGCACATATGAATGTGTAGCAATTAAATTACTAATTCCTGGTTCAAAATCAAACCACAAAATTACTGAGAATTTACTACATGCCATGCACTGAGCTAGTGCTAGTGATAAACTGATGACAAAATCAGGCCTGGCCCAGCCCTCAGGCGCTAACCCTTCACTGTCTCCCAGGGGATATTCATTCAGGTTCTTGCCCTCGGGGGAGGGGGGCAGGGCTGTTATCATTAGTGACGTAGTGATGCAAAGAACATCCTTAAAGCTACCTCTTTGTGCCGAATCTGCCTGACTTGTCATTCTGATAGGTGCTAGACAAGATAGAATAAATGCCTTCTTAAGTGCAAAACTGAGTTCAAAAAGAAATGAGGGTATCAGGGGCCAAAAACAGAAAGAAACATGGAAACCAGTAGACTAAATAGGTGTAAGCATTTCAGATACCCGGAGGTGGAAAGAAGATGGGAGTCCATTTAGGTACCCTGGGGCTTGGGTTTATAGCCGTACAAATATAGGAGAAGAAGTCTCATAAGCCAGATCAGGATGAAGAGCTGTGTCTGAGATCCCTGCAGAAGGTGACATCCACAAGAAGCTCCATATTTGGTAAAAGAGCAGATTGCACCCTAACAAAGAGAGAGAAGAAGGAAGCTTGTCCATTTTAGCTTGAGTGCTGAAAAAAAGGAAAAATGGTTCCTGAGAATTTGTAAACTCTGCAAACAATGTCCACATCGTTTAGAGTTCAGGGTTTGGGGTTCAAACGTATTGTACCTCATGGCCTAGGTACCGCAAAACAAATAAATTAACATGAGAAATATCCCTGGGTTGGTAACACCCCCTGGACACCGGCAGAAGTAACAGCCATCCTCTCAATCCAGGCCACAAGGAAGTCCTACAGATAAAGCCCCAGTGCAGATGAGCTCCCTCGTCAAAATTAGAAAGCTGTTGAGGAAGTGAACCATAAGGAGAGGAGTCAAAAGAAACAACAAATAGAGAATTAGGCCTTCAAATACTTCACATAATGAGATTATCTGATAAGTACTATGAAGTGTCTAAAACCATGGAATACGTAAGTAAAGAAATGCAAATCATTGAAGAACAGATTGTTGTGTAAAAAGAGAGGAGCAGGAGCTCAGCAAACATCCATGGCTATGTGCGATGATATCAGGCATTGCTCACACCCCAAGAGGATGCCTCTATCAGTATCGTGTTTGACTGCAAATAACAGAAAACCTACTGACCAACAGTGCCTGAAACAAGCAGAGATTATTTTTTTCAAAAACCTACCAGTTTAGAGGTGGGCTTCTGTTGGCATTGGCTCAACCATTCATCTGTGGCATCTAGGGCCCAGGCTGCCATCACTGCACTTGGCCTCCTTTAGTAAATCATTTTTTATGATTGTCCTGGCTACCTCAAGATTTCAATGACTGCTACCTCTTCAGATATCATGTAACTGCAAAAGTGGGAAGGGAAGAGGTGAAGGATGAAGAGCCAACTACATATGTCCCTGCTTATAACAAACTACCACCACTACCACCATCACCACCACCACCAACATCATCACCATCACCACCACTACCAATACCACCATCACCAGCACTATCATCATTATTTCCACCACCACCACCACTACCACCACTACCACTACCACTATCCCCACCACCAGCACCAGCACCATCATCATTTCCACCACCATGGCCACTATCATCACCATCATCACCATCACCACCACTTCCGCCACCACTTTCACCATCATCACCACTTCCACCACCACCACCATCACCATCACCACCACTACCACCATCACCACCACTATCACCATCACCACCACCACCACCATCACCACCACTACCATCACCACCACCACCATCATCACCATCACCACCACTACCACCATCACCACCACCATCACCACCACCACCATCATCACCATCACCACTACCAATACCACCATCACCAGCACTATCATCATTTCCACCACCACCACTACAACTACCACTATCCCCACCACCAGCACCAGCACCATCATCATTTCCACCACCATGACCACTATCATCACCATCACCGCCACTTCCACCACCACCACCACCACCACCATCATCACCATCACCACCACCATCACCACCACTATCACCACCACCACCACCACCATCATCACCATCACCATCACTACCACCATCACTACCACAACCATCATCACCACCACCACCACTACCACCATCACCACCACTACCACCATCACCACCTCCACATCATCACCATCACCACCACTACCACCATCACCACCACCACCATCATCACCATCACCACCACTAGCACCATCACCACCACTACCACCATCACCACCTCCACATCATCACCATCATCACCACATCATCACCATCACCACCACTACCACCATCACCACCACTATCACCATCACCATCACTACCACCATCACCACCACCACATCATCACCATCACCACCACCACCATCATCACCATCACCACCACTACCACCATCACCACCACCACATCATCACCATCACCACCACCACCATCATCACCATCACCACCACAACATCATCACCATCACCACTGCTCTGTGACTCCTTGGCTCCCCTCATACTAAGGTCTTCAACCGTCTGCAGCCCAAATCCTCGCACAAAGCCACTGCAGACCAGATGGTCCCAGACCAACACCTTGCAACAACACTCCAGTCACCAGCCGTACATGGGACTGGTGGAAACAGGAAACGGGAAACAGGAAACAGAAGTGCCACTTTAGTGAGCTGCTGTGAGGACAATATCAGCAAATGCACCTAGGACAGCCCAGCGCAGCCACCCAGGCTGGGGTAGTCAATGCACATTCCCCTCTCCTCTCCCTTCCCTCCCGTGTCTCCATATGAAGTACTTAGAGGCTTTCCCAGTGTTCCTCCAAGCAGGGTGCTCCCAGGAATTCTTGCCTAGCAGAGTGGTGTTGCCACCAAACGCCTCCAGCCAATGAAAAGGAAGCAGCCAAGTGTGTGACCACAACATCCATCACCCTAGAAACATTGCCCCCACTTCCCAACAGCCAGTGGTCAGGAGAGGGACAGCACCCTGGGCAGGCACCTCTGTGGATTTCATGAGCTGAACCACACAAAACCTTGGCAGCAGGACCTGGCCCAGAGCAAGAGCTCAAGCATTGTTGGCTGCTGCTAGGAGAGTTTTTTGTTGTTGTTGTTGTTGTTATTTTTTTAAGATGGAGTTTCACTCTTATTGCCCAGGCTGGAGTGCAGTAGCATGATCTCAGCTCACTGCAAACTCCGCCCCCACACCGGGTTCAAGCGATTCTCCTGCCTCAGCCTCCTGAGTAGCTGGAATTACAGGTGCCCACCACCACGCCCATCTAATTTTTTTGTATTTTCAGTATAGACGGGGTTTCACCATGTTAGCCAGGCTGGTCTCAAACTCCTGACCTCAGGAGATCCAACCACCTCAGCCTCCCAGAGCGCTGGGATTACAGGTGTGAGCAACCACCCCCGGCCACTAGGAGAGTTTTTAAAAAGAAAGGTCCAAGGGACCATGTGGCTGTGTAGAGGAGTTTGTGGGAGGACAGGCTGCAGAGGTCACATGTGTCTGGTGGCCCCAATGAGACTGATTGTTGACTTCATTCCTCTACCCCATCAGTGCCTCGTGAGCATCTAGGATGCACTGGCCCTGCTCTGCAGTGCACGGGGAGGTCAGGGGCACAGAGAGGCTCTTCCCTGAGGTGCTGACGTTCCCACGCAGTGTGATGTTCAGCCTCAACGTGTCCGGCGAGCCTGTCACAGCCTTTTCCAAAGCTTTTCTTGCATATTTTCAGATAATCACATGCTTTTCCTCCTGCTATTCCTGGAATAAATCCTGGTTTGTCATGGTGTAGTGTTATCCAATTTAATTTTCTACTATTTTGTGTTTTTACATTTATTTTCAAAAATGAACTTGGTCTACAGTTTTGTGTCTGACTTTATCAAGTTTTGACATCAAGGAAATTTGAAGGGAATTATTTATTAAAAGTTTGACAGACTTTGACTATAAAATTGCTTGGACAAGTGAGAAAAGGTAATAGAAAAAAGTATTATATTTATAACAGCAATAAAAATAAATATCTAGATATAAATTTCCCTCCATAATACTGTTCTTTTTCATTTGTATGTATAAATTGATGTACAATTTACATACAACAAAATATGCAGATCTTTACTGCTCAGTTCAATGAATTGTGACTGTTGCAAACAGCCAAATCAAGATCTAGAATATGTCTATCACCCCGAAATTTCCCTCATGCTCTTTTGCTGTTGATACCCCACAGAATCAACCACTGTTCTGATTTCTATCACCAGAGATTAGTTTTGCTTGTCCTAAAAATGTATATAAATGGAAACATTCTGTTTGAACTCTTTTGTGTCTGGTTTCTTTCACACAGCAAAATAATTTTGTGCTTCAGCCATATAGCTGTATGTATCAATAAGTGATTCTGTTTTATTGCTAAGTAGTAGGCCATTGTTTGTATCAAAAATTGTGTAATTCATTCACCTATGGATGGATCTAAGATGTTTTTAGCATATGATTATTTGAATAAAGCTGCAATGCACATTCATGTACAGATATTTTTAAGGACTCCTGGGTAAATACCTAGAAGTCAAATTGCTGGGTCACGGGTAGGTGTATGTTTTAGCTTTATAAGGAACTGTCAGAGAGTCCTCCAAAGTTACCGTCCCATTTTACATGCCCACCAACAAAGTATGAGTTCCAGTTCCTCCACACTCTCACCGATATATGATATTGTCAGTTATTTTAATTTTAGTCATTCTAATATTTGTATAACGGGAATTCATCATGATTTTCACTTTGCTTTTCAACAATGTTGAACATCTTTTCATGTGCTTATTGGCCATTTACATATCTTGCATTGTAAAGTGTCTATGAGTCTTATTACCATTTTAACTGGGCTGTCTGCCTTTTTATTATTTTTAGTAATTCTTTACATATTATGAATATGGATTCTTTATCACTGTGAATATTTCCTCATCTGTGGCTTGCTTGTTCATTTTCTTAATTGTATCTTTTGATGAGTAGAAATGTTCATCCTGATGATGTCCAATTCTTATTTTTTTTTATTTATAGTTAAAGTTTTTTGTGCTGATTTGGTTGGTGTCTTTGCATTCCCCAAATTTGCAAATATCCTGCTATATTTTTTTCTAAAAGATTCAGGGTTCTAAGTTTACATTTTAGGTCAATGATTCATCTTAAATTATTTTCCATGGGGGTTAAGTTTATTTTTTATATAAATATCCGGTTTGTTTTAGCACCATTTGTTTAAAAGGTTTTCTTTTCTGCTTTGAATTAATTTGATTCCTTGTTCAAAAATCAATTAACCATATTGTGGAGATTTATTGCCTAACTCTCTACTCTGTTCCATGGATCCATTTGTCTATCCTTATGTCAGTACGATACCATCTTGATTACTGTAGCCTTATAGGGAGTCTGAAAAGCAGTTAGTGTAAGTTGTCCACTTTTAAAAATTTAGAATCAGCTTTCTTCAAAAAGACTGCTGACATTTTTTCTTGAGATTGTGTTGAATCTACAAACCAATTTGGAGAAAATCAACTTCTTTTCAATATCCAAGAACTCTAATCTATGAACATAGTATATTTCTCCATTAACGCAGGTGTTATTTCATTTCTCTCAACGATGTTTGTGCAGTGGTCAACATGGAGGTCTTGTGCATCTTTCTTCAGACACATTCCTAGGTATTTGGTGGGTTTTAATGCTATTTTTAAAAGTATTTTTAATCTCACTTTTGTAGGTTTTTGGATACCTTCTTTATCAGATCAAAGAAGTTCCTGTTTATTTCTAGTTAGTTGAAAGTGTTTAATCATATATGTGTTTGAATTTTATCAGATGCTTTTTCTGTATTTATTGAGATGATGGTATGGTTTTTCTCCTTTAGTTCTTTAGTCTCCTTTAGCCACCACCTCATAGTGATGAATTACATCGATTTCTATTGGAGTAGTAAATAAACTTTTCACACCTGGGGTAAATCGCACTTGGTCATTATATACTATTCTTTCTATGTATTGCTGGATTCAATTGGCTAATATTTTATAAGAATTTTTGCAAATATGTTATTAAGGGATATTGGTCTACAATTTTCTTGTCAGGTTTTCATACCAGGATTATGCTGACTTCATAAAACAAATTGAGAAGTATTCCCTCCTCCTCTGTTTCCTCCAGAGTTTTGTAGGATTATTTTGTGGTATTATTTCTTCCTTAGATATTTGATAGAATTTTCTGGAGAAGCCATTTGAGCCTGAAGATTTTTTGTAAGAAGATTTTTTATTATAAGTTTAATGTCTTTGATAGACATAGGGCTATTTAGACTTTCCATTCTTGTGTAAGTTTTGGTAATCTGCAATTTTCAAGAAATTTGTTGATTTCATCAAAGTTGTTGAACTTACTGTCATGAAGTCATCCTTAATATTCCCTCATTATCACTTTAATGTCTATATAATCTGCAGTGGTGGCCTCTCTTTAATTCCTGATAGTGATAATTTTTTTTATATTTTCTTTATTAGTCTTTCTAGGGCATTTTGTTAATATTTTCAAAGAAGCAGCTATTGGTTTAATAGGTTTTTCTCTACTGTTTTCTAGTTCATTACTTTTCACTCTCTTTTCTACCTTGGGTTTAATGTACTCTTGTTTTTCTAGCTTCTTAATGTAGAAGTTTAAATCAGTGAATTTGAACCTTTTTTTCCTAATATGTGTTTAAAGCTATAAAGTTTCCTCTAAACACTGCTGTAGCTGCATCTCACATTTTTTTTTTTTTTTTTCCGAGATAGTGTGTCATTCCGTTGCCCAGGCTGGAGTGGAGAGGAGCAATTTTGGCTCACTGCAAGCTCAACATCCCAGGCTCAGGTGACCCTACCACCTCCACCTCCCAAGTGGCTGGGACTATAGGCACATGCCACCATGCCTGACTAATTTTTGGTCTTTTGTAGAGACAGGGTCTTGCCATGTTGCCTAGGCTGATGTTGAACTCCTGGGCTCAAGCGATCTGCCCACCTTTGCCTCCCAAAGTGCTGGGGACAACCATTCCCAGCCACAAATTTTAATATAGTATCTTTTCATTATTATTCAGGTGAAAATATTTGCTAAGTTATTTTATGATTTCCTATTGACCCATAGGTTATTTAGAAGTGTATTATTTAATTTCCAAATATTTATGAATTTTCTAGATAACCTTTTGTCACTGATTTCTATTTTAGTCATATTGTGGTCAGAGAACAGATTCTATATAAAAATCAAAACACTTAAATTTATTGAAACTTATTTTGTGGCATCTTTACATTTTTTAGGGGTCGATCAAGTATTTTTTGTGTGTTTTAGTGTCATCTATTGAACTTTTAGATATAACTCTTCACATTACTTTTTAGTACAGTAAGCGCTCACTTAATGTCTTCAATAGGTTTTTGGAAACTGTGACTTTAAGTGAAACGATGTAAAGCAGGTTCTCCAATAATGTCATTTTGTTCAACATCATTTCTTTTTTTTTTGAGATGGAGTTTCATTCTTGTCACCCAGGCTTGAGTACAATGGCACAATCTCAGCTCACTGTAACCTCTGCTTCCCATGTTCAAGCTATTCTCCTGCCTCAACCTCTCAAGTAGCTGGGACTACAGGCACCTGCCACCATGCCCAGCTAATTTTTGTATTTTTTAGTAGAGACAGGGTTTCACCATGTTGGCCAGGCTGGTCTCAAACTCCTGACCTCAAGTTATCTGCCCGCCTCAGCCTCCCAAAGTGCTGGGATTACAGGCGTGAGCCACCGTGCCCGGCCCAATATCATTTCATTTCTCAATGAATTTTCCATGTGCACTTAAAAAGAACAAGTATTCTACTATTGTTGGATATAGTGTTCAAAATGTCAAAGTCATTTTGATGATGTCATTCAAATATTCTGAAACCTTACTGGTTTTGTCTGCTCATTCTATCAGTTACTCAGAGAATGGTGTTGAAGTGACTAAGTATGATAATGGATTTGTCATTTTCCCCTTTAATTCTGTCAGCTTTTGCTTCATGTATTTTGGGGCTCTGTTATTAGGTGAATACACATTTAGGATTATTACGGTTTCATGAATTTTCCTTTTATATTTATGAAATGTCCCTCTTGGCATTTATATCTTTATTTTGAAGGCTACCTCTTCTGATATTGATATAGCCACCCCAGCTTTCTTGTGGTTAGGGTTTTCATGGTATATCTTGTTCCACCCTTTTACTTTCAACCTGTCTTTATATTTAAGTTGTTTCTTATTATATAAACAATGTACAGTTGGATCTTTCTTCTTTATCCAGCCTGGCAGTCTCTGCATTTTAATTGGAGAGTTTTTCTATTTACACCAAATGTAGTAACTGTTATGCTTTGGCTTGAGTCTACCATCTTGGTATGTTTTCTATTTGTCACATTTGTTTTGTTTTGTTTTGTGCTCTGCTCCACTTTTCCTGAGTTTTTTAGGGGTCAATCAAGTATTTTTTTGTGTGTTTTAATGTCATCTATTGAACTTTTAGATATAACTCTTCACACTTTTTTAGTAAAGTAAGCTCTCACTTAATATCATCAATAGGTTCTTGGAAACTGACTTTAAGTGAAACAATGTACAGCAGGTTCTCAAATAATGTCATCGTGTTCAACATTATTTCATCATAACGATGAAAAAATGGTTTTATTATATGTCATTTTACTCAGTCACATTTTCCAAGAACCAACTGATAACATTAAGTGAGGTTTACTTTAGTTACTCTAGGCAGGGGTGTCCAATCTTCTTTCTTCTCTGGGCCACATTGGAAGAAGAAGAATTGCCTTGGGCTACACATAAAATACACTAATACTAACATTTTAGCTGATGAGCAAAAAAAAAAAAAAATTCGCAAAAAAAATCTCATAATGTGCCAGGCACATGCCTGTACATTATGAGTAATGTACAAGTAATCTCAGCACTTTGGGAAGCTGAGGGGGGCAGATCACTTGAGGCCAGGAGTTTAAGACCAGCCTGGCCAACATGGTGAAACCCCGTCTCTACTAAAAATACAAAGCTGGGCGTGGCGCTGTTTGCCTGTAATCCCAGCTACTCGGGAGGCTGAGGCAGGCGAATCACTTGAGCCTGGGAGGCAGAGATTGCAGTGAGCCAAGATAGCGCCACTGCACTCCAGCCTGGGTGACACAGTGCAACTCTGTCTCAAAAAAAAAAAAAAAAAAAACTCTTAAGGTTTTAAGAAAGTTTACAAATTTGTGTTGGGCTGCCTTCAAAGTCATCCTGGGATACATGTGGCCACAGGTGGACAGGCTTGCTCTAGAGATTAAAAGGCACATTTTTATAAAACATTTGACTGATTTTGGCTGCTAATTCTATCTGTCACTCAGAGAGTGGTGTTAAAATGCCTAGCTATGATCAAGGATTTGTCTATTTTCCCCTAAAATATTAGAGCAATATATTTCATTTACTCCCTCCTGTCTTGTGCTTTTGTTTTCATATATTTTACTTTTATTTATTCTATAAATCCCACAATTCCTTGTTATTGTTTTGCTTTGGTCAACATTTATAAGTAGACATAGGTCTAGAGGTATACATACATCTTTCTAATACTCTTCGTACCTTCCTGCAGATCTGGGATTTCATCTGGCATCATTACTCTTCAGCTTGAAGACCTTCTTTTAGCATTTCTTGAAGTGTAGATCTACTTGTGATTAATTCTCTCAGTCTTTGTTTGAAAATTTGTATTTGCCTTTATTTAAAGATACTTTTTTTCTGGATATATGTTTCTTGCTGGAAAGGGTTTTTAATTTTGTCTTTTTATTTTTTCATTTAAAATTTAATATTGTTCCATTGTCATCTGCCCTCCATTGGTTCTAATAAAAATAATCAATGAAAATTGACTCTTATCATCGTTCCTCTGTGTATGTGTTTTTTCTCTCTAGCTGATTTTAAGATTTTATCTTGGCCGGGCACAGTGGCTCTCGCCTGTAATCCCAGCACTTTGGGAGGCCAAGGTGGGCAGATCAGGAGGTCAGAAGATCGAGACCATCCTGCTCAACATGGTGAAACCCAGTCTCTACTAAAAATACAAAAAATTAGCTGGGTGTGGTGACGCATCCCTGTAATTCCAGCTACTCAAGAGGCTGAGGCACAAGAATCGCTTGAACCCAGGAGGTGGAGGTTGCAGTGAGCCGAGATTGCACCACTGCTCTCCAGCCTGGTGACAGAGTGAGACTACATCTCAAAAAAGAAAAAAAAAAGATTTTATCTTTATCCATGGCTTTTAGCCATTTGAATATGATGTATCTAAGTGTGGTTTTATTTGTGTTTATTCCATTTGAAATTCACTGAGTCTTAGATCTGCGGGTTTCCTTCATTAATCTTGTTCAATTCTCTGCTATTATTTCTGCTAAATGTATCTTCTGCTCCATCCTCTCACTTCTCCTTTTAGTGCTCCACTTACACATATATTGGACCATTTGCTATCACCCCAGAGATCCCCTCTGTTTTGTTATATCCTTTTCTCTTTGTGTTTCAGTTTGAATAATTTCTCTTAACCTGTCTTCAAATTCACTGATTGGTTGTTCCCTCTGTTGTTCCCAGTCTGCTGATGAGCTCAACAGATTTTGCATTTCTAAAATTTGCATTTGGTTCTTTGTTGTAATTTCATATCGCTGTTGAAATAACCCCATATACTTACACATGTTGTCCATCTTTTTGGATGGATTATTTAACATATGTTTTATAGCTATATTAACATCTCTGTCTGATAATTCCAACATCTAGGCCATCTCTGCATCTGATTCTATTGATTATTTCTCCTCTTGACCATGAGCATATTTTGGTTTTTTGTGTGTGTCCCTTGTCATTTTTTTATATCTGGCTTTGTCTGTAAAATAATAGTTGACACTAAAGTTAATGATGTTCATACCCATACAGGACATTCCCTTTCTTTTATCAAACCACTACTGTGGAGGGTTGACCTAGGTTTTGACTTCAGTGCAGCTTCAGTTGGCAGGTGGGTTCAGACTCATTATGTGATTGGGTGTCTTAAGATACTAATATGAGTACTAATGTGAGAACTCAAGATATACAAGATACACACGTAGTCTGCCAGGCCACAAGTGACCACTAAATGTTCAATAAAATGTTGGCTGTTTCCTCTTTCCCTATAGCATATTCTCCCTTCCCTCCCCAATCTACCAGGGACAAAAGCAGTCATATGCCTAGTCTGCTCTCTGGAATTTAGTACATTTACATTTCTTTATAATCTCAGCTCTCTGAGGAGTTTTTTAAACTATGACTTATGTAGCTTATCTACTTGTTCTCACTGTTAGGATGAATTCATAAATGTTATTAAGAAAATAGACTCATAATTTTTAAAAAGTTATCTCTATCTCATATGTTATAGCAAAATAAATTCCAGACAGATTTTAATTTTAAGTGTTAAAAAAGGATACATGAAAGATATTAAAAGAATTTAAAGATGGGCTTCTTATAGTCTTCAGGTATGGACAGATTGTCTAAACGTGACCCCAAGATGAGAAAACAAAGCAAATTGATGGATTTGACTAAACAGAAAACTAGAACTTATATATGGCAAAAATATATAAAAGAATTAAAACGTAAATGAAAATTTGTGAGAAATTATTTCTAAAATCTATGAGAGATGAGGGGTTAATACCATTAACATTTAAAGAACTATTAAAAATAAAAAGAGGCCAGACACAGTGGCTCACACCTGTAATCCTAGCACGTTGGGAGGCCAATGCTGGAGGATCATGAGGTCAAGAGACTGAGACCATCCTGGCCAACACGGTGAAATCCCATCTCTACTAAAAATACAAAAATTAACTGGGCATGGTGGCTCATGCCTGTAGTCCCAGCTACTCGAGGCAGGAGAATCCCTTGAACCTGGGAAGTTGAGGTGGAAGTGAGCCGAGATTGCGCCACTGCACTCCAGCCTGGCGACAGAGCGAGACTCCATCTCAATAAATAAATAAATAAAATAAAAAATAAAAAGACAAACACCTCAATAGAAAATGAACTAAGGAAATGAATGAGTAATTTGCAAAAGGAGAAAAATAAATGGCCAAAAATAATGAAAATAATTCATTTTAATTAGCAATTAAATTGATGTGAATTGAAACCACAGTAAGATACCATTTTTCACTTATTGATCTAGTGAAATTTGAGAATAATAATAATCCTTTATTCCATAAATATTTGTTTGGGGCTGGGGGCGTTGGCTCACACCTGTATTTCCAGCACTTTCGGAGGCCAAGGCAGGTAGATCGCCTGAGGTCAGGAATCTGAGACCAGCCTGGCCAAAATAGTGAAACCCCATCTCTACTGAAAATACAAAAAATTAGCTGGGCGTGGTAGCAGGTGCCTATAATCCCAGCTACTCAGGAGGCTGAGGCAGGAGAATCCCTTGAACCTGGGAGGCAGAGGTTGCAGTGAGCTGAGATCGCGCCTTTGCACTCCAGCCTGGGCAACAAGAGTGAAACTCTATCTCAAAAAAAGAAAAAAAAAATTTATATATATATATATATATATGGGGGGTATAGCTCAGTGGTAGAGCATTTGACTGCAATAAATATTTGTTGGGCACGTTCCACATGGGAGATCCATATGTATCCCTGGGCACTGGACTCCAGAAATGCCCTTGACAGTGTCTGCCCTTAAGACCTTCTCTTCTAGTGTGGAGAGACACAAGGTGATAGGTGTTAGGAAGAAAGATAAGGAATAATAAGGGAGTGGGGAAGCAATGGAGAAAAAGGTGTTATTCTTTCACATAGGGTGAACAGGGAGGCAATTCTGATAAAATGGTATCTGAGCAGACACCTGAAGAAAGTGACGGTGTAGCCATTTGGATGTCCTGGGAAACATATTTCAGGCAGAGGGATTAGCATGTGCAAAGGCTGCTGAGGTGAGAACATGCCTGACACATTGAGGAAACAGTAGGAAAGTCATCGTGGCTGAAACTGAGAGAGTTGGCGGCACGTACAATGGAGTCAGAGCTATGTTATTCCTGGAAACGAGGACTATCATAGACTGCTGGTGGAAATATTCACTGGCAACCCCTTTTGAAGGACAACTCAACACTATTTACAAGAAGCTTTAAACCACACACATTCTTTGACTCCAAATTTCAAATTTCCTGAATGTATTCTGATGCAATAACCAGTGCACAAAGATGTACATACAAGAATGTCCATTATAGCAGGAATTTACAATTGGAAACAACCTAAATGTTCAACATCTGTGACTATTTAAATTGTGGTATAAGTCATGAAACAGAATTCTATATAGCCATTAAGATCAATGGGCTGGGCACGGTGGCTCACGCCTGTAATCCCAGCACTTTGGGAGGCCGAGGCGGGCAGATCACGAGGTCAAGAGATGGAGACCATCCTGGCCAACATGGTGAAACCCCGTCTCTACTAAAAATACAAAACTTAGCCAGACGTGGTGGCATGTGCTTGTAATCCCAGCTACTTGGAAGGCTGAGGCAGAAGAACTGCTTGAACCCAGAAGGTGGAGGTTGCAGTGAGCCGAGATTCCAGCCTGGGTGACAGAGCAAGACTCCATCACAGAAAAAAGAAAGAAAGAAGAAAGAAAGAAAGAAAGAAAGAAAGAAAGAAAGAAAGAAAGAAAGAAAGAAAGAAAGAAAGAAAGAAAGAAAGAAAGAAAGAAAGAAAGAAAGATTGAGCTGCATGGGCATAATCTCCTAATCTTATGGTCATTAGTGAACATGAGTTATGATAATTTTTTTTTTTTTTTAGTTATAAAAAAAGTTAGAAGTAGAATCCACCACTTCTTGCTGTTTCTCTTTTTGTAGACCCCATGGTGGGGCAGAGGGAGAAACAGCTTATTATAAGCCTCATGTTCTAGAATCCCTTTATTCTGGCACAAACATTAGTAACTGCAAATGCCATGATTAGGATTCTGAGAAAATTAATTCTACAACAGAAAACTCTTTTAAACATTTTTAAATTTGGCTGGGCACGGTGGCTCATGTCTGTAATCCCAGCACTTTGGGAGGATGAGGCAGGTGGATCACGAGGTTGGGAGTTCAAGACCAGCCTGGCCAAGATGGTGAAACCCCATCTCTACTAAAAATACAAAAAATTAGCAGGGCATGGTGGCGGATGCCTTATAATCCCAGCTACTTGGGAGGCTGAGGCAGAGAATTGCTTGAACCCAGGAGGCAGAGGTTGCAGCAAGCCAAGATGGCACCACTGCACTCTAGCCAGGGCGATAGAGCAAGACTGCATTTCAAAATAAATAAATAAATAAATTTTTGCTCTTTTCAAATTCAGAAAGACTTTAAGAAATGACAATATTCTATGCTGTAAGAGGGGTGAGGCGGCACTGCCATTTACTGCTTATGGGAGGCCAAACTTGAACCATCCTGGAAAGGAGCTTGGCATTAAGAATTAAGGCTCTTCAAATGATTCCTCCCCCCAGCCCCCATTTGGTCCAGCAAATGCTCCTTTAATAAAGTATCCAAAAAAGCCTGAAATGCAGACAACAATTTGTGCATAAGAGTGTTCCTTACAGCATTCTTTTAAATGAGAAAAAAATGAACAATCAGAAACAAAAAAGTGAAATACCAAAGAAGTATAAAGGCCCAACACTAAGGAAACAGTGAAGTAAATTATGGTATGTCCAAAATTGGAAATATTGAGTAGTCAAATATTATGTTTATGAAGTTATTCTTAGTAATTTACGAAAATGCTTGGGATAAAATATTAAGCGAAATAAAGCAAGATTCAACACCATGCATGTGGTGTGCTCTCAACTGCTACATGAACATGCAAAAGAAAAAAGACCAGAAAGAAATAAAAACATCATTAGGAGTTCATTCTAAATAATTAAAGTATAGATGAATGGCATTTTTTCCTTACAACAGTTTTCTACTTCCCTACAGTTTAAATGTTTTCCAGAGTTGATAATTACAAAAAAAAAAAAAATCCACCTGTTAAAAATTTCAGAAACTGAATACGCTTCAGCTTGCTATTCCACTCTGCCCCAGCCCAGGCCCAGCTGCTACAGTGGGAAATGGGTGCATCTGAAGGGGGTGGGTGACGTGGCTGCAGGGCAGGAATAAAACGGCCACTCTGCTCCCGTGAGCCTAGCTCCTGGAAGGAGGCTTGCCCACTAGCTCCTACAGATTCCAGCCCAGCATAGAGCCAGGCCCAAGCCACCACCCCTGTTCCAGGGACAGGTGGGCAGGTGGAATGGGTGTTCTCAGCCCTAGCTCCATGTCACAATCACCCACAAGCATTTCAAACTTGGTGCCCAGGCCCCCTACAAGAGGCCCCCTACAGACTCTGGCTGGCCCTGGAGCCAGCATTTCAAAGGTATCCATCTGATTCTCTTTGCCCAGGGCCTAGCCCTGCTGGGGAAGTAAAATCCTGGTAAAAGGGGCACAAAAACCAGAGGGCTAGAGATGGCGGAGGATGGTCGGAGGGTGCTTGGACTGGGCCTGTGCCACGTGCCTGAACCTGGGAGCAGGACTGCCCCTCTCATTGGCAGTCCCAGCCAGGGCAGCAAGCCAGACCAGGCCCCACAGGCCAAGGCTGGGAGGCGCAGGCCAGCACTGGGCTGCAGTCACAGGGAGTCTCGGGCGAACAGAGCAGATGCCTGGACAGAACTGCTCTTCCAGTACTGATCAGACGGCAGGTGGGCAGGGCCCACAGGTGCACCCTGTAGGGTCTCACAGGGCCAGGAGACTGGCACCGTGATGCCCACTCCCTCCAGACGCAGATGTACTTTTCTTTCTTTTTTTTTTTTTTTTTGAGACAGAGTTTCACTCTTGTTGCCCAGGCTGGAGTGCAATGGCGCAATCTCGGCTCGCCACAACCTCCACCTCCCGGGTTCAAGCGATTCTCCTGCCTCAGCCTCCCAAGTAGCTGAGATTACAGGCATGTGCCACCATGCCCAGCTGATTTTGCATTTTTAGTAGAGATGGGGTTTCTCTATGTTGGTCAGGCTGGTCTCAAACTCCCAACCTCAGGTAATCCGCCCGCCTCGGCCTCCCAAAGTGCTGGGATTACAGGCGGGAGCCACTGCACCTGGTCAGATGTGCTTTTCTTCAAGTTAAACTTTTTATTATAACTGTGGGTTTGCACGCAGTTGAGTTCCTTCACCAGTTTCCCCCAGTGGCAAGTGGCTAACATCCTGTGGAAATACAGCACAGTATTTCAAGCAGGCTATAACACAGGGACAGCAGCAACCTTGTTCAGATTTCCCCAGTTCTGCCTGCTCTCATTGGTGTGTGTGTGTTCAGTTCTGTACAACTTGATCACATTGTTTGAAATATGTGAATACACCCATCTCATTTGCATCTCCTGGTCCTGCCACCTCCCTCTTCTGCAGGAGGCATCTTTTTGCCTCAGGCGGCCTGGACTCTCAAGAATGAAAACTCGGCTTTAGAATTCCAAAACCAGGCTTTCTGAGTTTGCACCTGGCCCATGGGCTTGAAAGGCAGACTTTGTTGAGATGAGGATTTTGTAAATCTTTTATCTCTTAATATTTCAAGATAGGAGTAGATGTCCTGGAATACAGAGGTGTCTGTGAGGGGCTCTGTCTGCCCTTAGGAGCCTCTGGGTGTAGGCTGCTCTGCAGGGCAGGCCCAGCAGGATAGACACGGTGGAGCGGAGGGGCTGAGTTTGTCCTTCCTGGGTTTCTCTGTGGCAGAGATAGAGCCCAGAGGCTTCTTATGCCTCAAATGGGGATGCAGAGCTTGACTGAGGTATGGGCAGGGGCAGGCTGGCCCCCCATGGCCCACCAGGGCTGGCCTTTTCCCATGACAGCCAGGTCTGGGGGTTGTGGTAAGGCCCAGAGTCCTGCCAGCTGCAGGCCTGGTGCCTGTGCCCATGGCACGCCAAGCAGGCTCCATCAGCCTCCCTAGCTGGACAGTGGCCAGCTCACACCGGGGCCAGCCGCTGCCTATGAACCTCGCCCTTTGCTCTTGCTTTGGGGCCCTCTGGGACTCCCAAAGAATTCAGATCTCGGAAGACCACACATTCTCTTGGGGTGTGTGAATAGGGACCAAGCAGCCTTGAGACAGGGCCCGAGGGTGACCTGAAGCTAGAAAGCAGAGGGCAGCACTAGCAGGGAAAGCCCGTGTTGTCCTGGGTTGGCTTTCGGTGCTCCGCTGGGAAGGGCAGGCTGCAGCAGGGACAGGCACGTGCTGCCAGCCGTGGAAGCCGGGGACTCCGGGGAAGGGCAGGAATTGGCTCACTGTGCTACCCTCTCTACTTTTGTGTGAATTTAAACTCTTCGTAAACAAAAGTTAAGAAATCAAATAGAGCCTAACAATTATTGGATCAGACTGGGATTACAGGATGGAAGTAATACAGGTTTTCTCTGCCACACAGTGGGATGGGCTCTCAAGAAGATGGGAGCAGATAAAAAGAAAAAGCTATGATTGAGTTCTGGTCTGGACAAGGAGGTATAGACCCATTTCTCCAGCTCCCCTCTTCTAAGTTCAGCTACAAACCCTGGAAATGGCACCAGAGATAGAGTCAAAGGAGGGCGTGGAAAGATGGAAGAGGAAGGTAAGCGCGTCAAGACCCTAGGACAGGAGGAACAGCCCAGCAGCAGGGCACCTTACAACCCCACCCGGCAGGAGGACGTGGTCCAGGCCGGGCTGGGGGCTGGGGGCTAGGCTCTGCCCAGGAGCCCAGGACTTGGGTTTCTCCAAGGGCTGGGAGTCGGGAAATGGGAAGGTGGAGAGGACCCTCAACCAAGGCTCTCACCAGGGAGGGGACACTGTCCCCTTGGCCAAGTCACTATCCTCTGCTCAGCCTCAGCTCCCTGACCTGAGAAATGAGGGAATTATGCCCATAGGGCAGCCGAGAGCACCGAATACAATCATGCACAGAGGAGGCCAGCGCACAGGAGGGCCTGGCACACAGGAGAAGCCGAGTAGCTGGTTCTGAATATGCGGATGCTGATAGGGTGCTTCCCACAAATCGACAGTAGGAATACCTAGCCCTTGGCATAGACAGGGCTGTGGAATAAGCGTTTGCTTGCTTATTGCTTACCATGACCCTATGAAGTAGGTCCCATTATTATCCTCACTTTACAGATGAGGAAACCAAGGCTCAGAGAGGTTAAGTAACTTGCTGAAGGCCACACAGCTGGTTAGACAGAGCTGGGGTGTGAACATAGCACCTTTACACCTAATGATAATGTTTAACTTTGTTTTCCTACAACTGAGGCTGAGACCTTCCTCCTTGGCCCCCAGCCCAGGTGGTCCCTCCAGGGACCAGCCTGAGGGTAGGAGGAGTGTCCCAACCCCAGTCACCCAAAAGCCAAAGTCAAGGGCAAAACACGTACCAGGAGGCCCTCACCCGGCCCAAGGCTGGTCAAGACAGCATGGCAGTCGCGACGGTATAGACGTGGGTGGCATTGGTGTGGACTCCCTTCTCCAGCCCCCTTACCTGAGGGGTGCCTCTCCCAGCCTCGCGGCCTCAGCTGAGCACCCACTGGCTCTGTGACCTTGGCAAGTGGCCTCGTGTCCCTGGGGCTCAGCCTCCCCATCTGTAAGGAGAGGCCCACAGAGCTGCTGTTGGATTATAAGAGATGTGACTGACAAGGGCTCAGCCCGCAGACCTTGCCCATAGGGTGATTATTGTTGTCAAAGACACAGCCTGAGGCCCTGGGTGGAGCGGAGCCTCCGGCCCAGCAGGTGTGAGCCACACCCCATCCCGTCTGCTGACAGAAATGTGCCTCCCTCTTTCCTGCTGGCCTGAACAGCACCACAGCACTTGTCACCAGCCCAGGCCTTCAGCCAGGTGGACCACCTGGTGCACCGCACACCGATGGTGTGACCCTGTCCCTGGATGCTCTGAGAATAGAGGAGATGCTGTTGCTGCCCCATAGGCCCTGGGCCCAGAGAAGGACGCAGACTCCTCCCACCAGGAGCCAAGGTTCCCCTCCCCCAACCCTGAGTGTCTAATTCCCACGAACTCTCCTTCTTAAAGGAGGGCAGGGAGAGAAACGAACAGCAAGAACCATAGCTATTTGGTGCAAAAAGAAACGTGGTCACTGAGAGATTCCAGGAAGTGTCAAGGCCAGCCAGGTTTACCGCTGCCGTGCTGAGCCCTGGCCTAGGGACAGGTGAGCCCCCTCCCCACAGTGCCACAGGGGCGGGCAGGGCCTGCTCCATAAAGCCACCATTGTGTCCCACCTCTGTGCCCCCACCCAGGGCCCGGGTCTCACCAAGGCCCTGGGGCCCTGCCCAAGAAGAAGCTTCCATCAGAACAGTCAACTGACTTGTCAAGCCAACTGTAATCTAGCAAGAGGGCGACTCTTTAATAGCAGTGGCGATGAATGGAGGTAAAGAGAGCAGGACCTGGTGACGAGGAGCAAGGGGGCCGGCCATCATCCTCCAGGAAGGGCACTGGCACCAAGTGAATTCCACAGACAGAGGGGTGGCCAGTCCAGCCAGCAGAGAGTGGAGCAGAGTGGGAGCTGGTCCCGAGCCCCAACGATCAGGCAAGGCTGCCTGGAGGGCACTGACCATGCCCTTCTAGGCATCAGGGCCCAGGACTGAGGCCACCTTCTTCCACCTGTGCCCCTGCCCCTGGTGGCTTAGGCAGCTGGGGTGGGAGCAGCAAGCACCCCATGGTTGAGTGACTTTTCTCGGACTAGACCATTTCACCCTGAAAAGAGCCGCCATCCACCCCACCCCACCCCCAGGGAACATCCCCACCAGTGGAGCTTGTCAAGCTGCTCAGTGCCCTCTCTGGTGGCTCCCCCGACCCGGCCGAGTCGGAACCCCTCTGGGCAGTGAATGACAGCCATCTGGGAGGAGACCCACTGGCCACTGGAAGCTGCGAGCAGTCACCCCCCACCCCATCCAGGCTGTGATCCCGCCTCCGCCCTAGTCATCTAAAGACATGTCCCTTGGGAAGTTTCAAGCAGAAGAACCAGGACGATGCCCTTGGGGCAATGTTACCAGGTCCCTGTCCTGCCTCCCAAGCTGGCAGAACCCGCCAGGCCTGCCCACAGTCCCGCTGCCCGGGGAGGAGGGTGGGCTCCACTGGACAGACTCCGAATCCCGGCCAGGCAGCAGTCCAAGCCCCCCACTTGCCAACAACCCCACGTCACACGCGAGGGCAGGGGGCCAGCCAGGGGGAGGTCACCGAGCCAGCAGGGCGGGGGGGCGGGCAAGGGCCGGGGAAGCCCAGGACCACGCTGCCCCTCCGAATTGCTCAGGTTCTCCTCTTCTGTTTATCCTACCCTCTTCCCCTAAGGACTGAAGCGGGCCTGGAGGGCCTAGAGAAAGGACACAAAGAACAGCGAGGCCCTGGGCGGGCGTGGAGGGAGGGGAATGGCCCTTCCGAAGCCCGGGGCCTCTTCCAGCGCGGTCCTCGAACCGAACCGCAGGACCCCTGCTGTCCCCGGGCAGCGGCCGGAGCGCGTCCCTCGGGCCCTGGGAAGACCTGCCGCGTCTGCGGGCTGCCTGGGAGCCCAGGCGCCCCGCGGTGCTGGGGGAGGAGCCCGGCACGGGGCCGCTGGGCGGCAAAGGGGCCGCGGGCTCCCTGGAGGAGGCGGCTGCGGACGGGGCCTGGCGACCTCGGAGAAGGTGGCGTCCACGGCGCGCAGCCCGGCGCCCCAAGCCTGCCGCCGGGTCGGGGTCGGGGCCGGGGCCGGGGCCGGGGCCGGGGCCGGGCCCCGCGGGTCCGCGCGCGCCGGAGTCCCCTCTAAAAGTTTGTCCCCAAACGAAACCCCTCTCCCTGCCCCGCGTTGGCAGCGGGGCCAGCCCCAGGGGAGGCTCTGAGGACAGACACGACTGCCCTCCTCCACCCCTTGGCAAACAACAATGGGCGGCCGCCGGACGAACGACGAGGGAAGCGAGTGTGGAAAATCCCCCAATTTTTTGCAAAGTCAACCGCGGGCGCTCGGGGGCCGGGCCGCGTGCTGCCCCCGCGCGGCCGTCCGCGGGACTGTGCGCCGGAAGGGGGCGCCCCTGTTGATCTCGTGGTTCTCAGACTCTGAGACCGCACGGTGGGCCGGGAATGAGGCTTCATTCCTGAAGCCGAATGTTAATGCCTCTTCTGGGATCATCACAGCCTGCCACTAAGCCGTGTTCTTTTACTTTTCTTTGCCATTAAGTCAGAGATCACGCATTAAAGAATTGGTGAAGTGGATCTTCAGGGGACAAAGCCACTGAGCAGAAGAGCTGCCAGTGCTTTTCCTTGGACCCCACAAGCAGTCAGGGCCAGAAGCTGCCCCTAGCAAACACTTAGCTCATATGCACTCTCGGGGCTGGGGCAAACCTTGGCCACGCAGGAGATCACCCAGGGAAGAAAGGAAACAGCGCGCAGAGCGCGCCTCCTGAGGCCCTGGCTGTGTCCGCTGACCTCCTGGAACCCCACGCCAGCCCCGGACTGTGCGTTTCTGTCCATTTTCCAAGACATGACACTGAGGACTCATCGCGGGGAGTAGCGGGAAGTGGTGGGGAGTAGCGTGATGCAAGCTGCCCCGCCAACGAGGGCTCGAGCTGCCTTCCACTCGGCTCAAGTGTCCACTGATTGATGGGTGGCTCAACTGACTTGACTTTCAGAGCCCAGAAACTCACCTACAGCATTGGGGTCTCAGGTGCCTGTGCAGGGCTTCAATCAAAGTGGAAGACTGAGCAAAGTCCTGTAGCCAGCCAGGCAGATTTCCCTCCTCTTAAAAGAATTCTAGAAAGAAAGGGCTTCCTGGCTAATGTGAGTGCTTCCCATCAGCCAGTGTGGCAGGTATGAAGTTGGATTAAATAGCTTGTTCTGGGAGATGTTGCTCCATGGGTCAGGCTGCTCTGGCTCCCATTCAAGGGTGGGACCTTATCACAGGCACTTTGTCCCTGCCTGGGCCTCAGTTTCCCCCTTGGGACAGTGAGATCATCACAGGGTGGAGCCATGGCCCAAGTACCGATGGCTTCGTTGGCCTTCGGAGCTGCTCCAGCTTTCCCTTGAACACTCTGGGCCCACGTTCCCCCTTGGTGGCAGTGACAGTCACCAGGCTCTCAGGAGTGGCCCCTATAGACGCTCTCACTGTCCTCATCCCTGGCCTAGGGAGCTGGGGCAAGTGCAGAGGTGGGGAAGGGGAGGGTTCTGGGGCTCACAGCAGGAATCAGGATCCCAGCTCTGCTGACTCTCATGGGGTTGACCTTGGAACCAGGGTCTTAACCCCTTTGAACCTCAGTTTTCTCTTCTGTAAATGGATATCACAGCCTACCCCCGCAGATTTGCTGATGGAATTGGAAATGACACCTCTACAATGCCTGGCACCCAGCAGGTCTCCAAAAGAGCAGCCTTAATTATGATGTAGCACGAGGATCCTTATCTGGGTAAGGACATCTGGGGGGTGGACCCGGGGCAGCTGTGCTCCCCTAGGCCATACAGGAAGGCTCCCCAGGGCTCAGGCACAGACTGCGTCAAGGGGCTGCAGGCAAAAGCAGGCAGGTCCAAGCACACTGCAGGGCGGCCCCACCTGTGTCCCATGGGGACTGCACCCCCACTCCTATAGGAATGAGTCACTTCTGGAGAAGCTTGTCCAAGCTGCCCCCAGGACCCTCGGGCCAGGGACAGTTTTAAAGCAGCCTACAAGATGAGCAGGGGCTTCGGGGCCCTAGGTCCCACTGAGGACCCCACACCATGGACTCCAGGGTGCGCTGGGCTGTGTTGAGGGTTCTGCACCCGCCTGTCCACAGCGGATATTCCTGCGGTCCCTTTGGAAAATGCATGCCGCCCGCTCAGCTGGGTTTGGGGTGTTGGTTTTTCCAGCTCTCTGGGTTTGCTTCCAGGAGGGCTTTCTGGTGTGATGTTGTCTACGTTTAACAGCTTTACTGAGGCATAATTGACACCCCATGATCGCTTCCGGTCCCTAACAGAACGGAAGGCAGGGCACCACCCCGCCTCCCCCCCCGACCCCGTCCCCGGCAGGGCTTGAGGTGGACACTGGGAGCCCACGCCTGGCAGCCAGACTCGCTCCCGGAGCCCTCGCTGGCCTGAACCAACACACTAGGGCCCACCGCGGCCGGCCCTGCAGCTGTGAGATCCTGGCAGGTCCCAGCCCCACTCCTGCGCTTCCGACGGGCTGCAGCCTCCGAGTACTGCCAGAGCCCAAGCAGCGTGAGTGGGCACCTGGCGGGACCCCCCGCCCCACGAATGCCGCGCGTGCTTGCCAGGCTGGGCGGCGGCGAGTGAGGAGCCCGCACCACCCGGCCCACACACGAGCCAACGGGGAGCGAGCCCTCCGCAGCCAGGTTGGGCCCGGGCCGCTGGACTCTCCAACCAACCCACGAAAGACAGAATATTTGGTGGGCACTCACGATTCTTAAGAATTGGCTCAATGTTTTATAACTCTTTCATTGGAGTATAATAAACATGGATGGGGGAAAATGCACCTCGTCTGATATTCCTTTCAAACAAGGAGGAAGCCATAAAGCCGCTCCGCAGGCCTCTGCAGACAGCCCAACATCTCTTCAATGCGGGGCTGCGGGGCACTGTCCCAAAGCCAGCCGCAGGGGTGAGGGGGTCGAGCAGGAAAGGAAAGCCTCGCTTTCCCTCTCGGTCCTGGTGGTGGGCGGCCCCCGCCGCCCTGGTCCCTGGAAGTGCAGCCCAGTAGGCTAGCGTCTAACTTCAGCGCCCCAGCGTGCAAGGTCAAGGCCTTTCCTCCCGCGCGGGCTGCGGGGACGTGGGCGGCTGGGACTTGGGGAGGAGGGGGTACGGACCCAGGCTCCAGAGGCGCCAGCCGCCGCGTCCCCTCACCGCGGCCCCCGCCAGGAGAGTCTCCCACGCCTCGGCTCCGCACTGCCGGTTGGTCCCCCACTCCCCTGAGGGCGGAATCACTTCCCAGTCGCTGGCTGCCCGCCTGCTAGCGGCCTCGCCACCGCAGCAGACCCAGGTCCCGCGCCCAGCACCCGCGGCGAACCCCGGCACTCCGGAGGCGGGGCCGAGGATCGGCGCGGGCGGCGACGGCAAGAGACGCCACGGGGGCGGGCCAGGGGCGGACCGGGGCGGGGCGGCGGCGGCGGACTGCGGAGACGCGGCGGCGCGCGGGGCGGCGCAGAGCGTTCTCGGCGCGGAGTGGAGCGGAGCGGGCTGGTGCTGGGGCCGCGGAGAGCGCTGTGCTGGCCGGGGCCGGGAGCGGGGCCGAGCGGGAGCGGAGTCGGGCGTCGGGCCCGAGGAGCCGGGGCCGGGCGGGGAGCAGCCATGGCACCGCGGAGGGTCGGGGCCCGCGCCGCTGCGGGCGGCCTGGGCGCCAAGTAGCCGGGCCGGGCCGGAGCGCGGGCGGCGGCGGAGGCAGCTGCGCCCGCGCCTCCTGCCCTCCCAGGCCCTGCGCCCCGCGCCCGGGCCCCGGCGATGGTGACACATGCGGCGGCGGCGCGCCGGCGGCAGGACCATGGTTGAGCGCGCCAGCAAGTTCGTGCTGGTGGTGGCGGGCTCGGTGTGCTTCATGCTCATCTTGTACCAGTACGCGGGCCCAGGACTGAGCCTGGGCGCGCCCGGCGGCCGCGCGCCGCCCGACGACCTGGACCTGTTCCCCACGCCCGACCCCCACTACGAGAAGAAGTACTACTTCCCGGTCCGCGAGCTGGAGCGCTCGCTGCGCTTCGACATGAAGGGCGACGACGTGATCGTCTTCCTGCACATCCAGAAGACGGGCGGCACCACCTTCGGCCGCCACCTCGTGCAGAACGTACGCCTCGAGGTGCCGTGCGACTGCCGGCCCGGCCAGAAGAAGTGCACCTGCTACCGGCCCAACCGCCGCGAGACTTGGCTCTTCTCCCGCTTCTCCACCGGCTGGAGCTGCGGGCTGCACGCCGACTGGACCGAGCTCACCAACTGCGTGCCCGGCGTGCTGGACCGCCGCGACTCCGCCGCGCTGCGCACGCCCAGGTGAGCGCCCGGGCGGCGGGATCCTCGCGCAGCTGCGCCCCCGAGGCCGGGCCGTATGCCCGCCGTGCTGTACTGGGTCGGCCCTGCCTTCCCTACCCCCTTCTGCCCTCTTGGGGGCCCCCACTCGCCGGCACCCCTCCCGACCTGCCGAGCGCCCGAAGCTCCCAGCTCCTCTGGTTGAGCCGGCTGTCACCGCGCTTTCTGACCTCGCTCTCACTCTCTTCCTTGCCTTGTGCTGCCCTACTGCCGGCTTGACTGCGCAGCGCCCGGGTTTTCTCTAGGGTCCCCGCCCGCTGCCCTCGGGCCACCTTACCTGCTGTGCGCCGTGAGGTCTGGCCCGCCGGACTTGGGGACGCGGGCTTCTGGGTGTGTGCGTGGCCTACCTGGAGTGTTGGCTTCCCCGTGCCGCTTCGGTGCTGTGGTCCCAAAAGTGGAAGTGAGAGTAGTGAGGTGCCGCCCCTGTGCCTGGAGTGCCTGCCTTCAGAGGGTGGGGGAGCTGCCAGGGAAGGGGGCTGGCTCTGCCCGCCTGCCTGCCGGTGTGTGCAGGTAGAACAAAGGCCCTGTTGACCTGGGGCTGGGGGCGGGGAGGAGGCAGTACCGCCTGTCCTCCCAGTGGGGCCTGCCAGCCGAATTCTTCCAGGCACAGGCTTGCCTGGAGAGAGGAACAAAAGCCACCCGATGGGGGACCACCTTCCCCAGGAAGCTACCAGCCAGGTTGGGGGTAGTTGAGCTGGTCCAGGGAACCTGTGCTGCCACACCCCTTCTCCGGGGTCCCCCAGCCCCATGTCAGAGCTGAGCTGCGTGAGGACACAGAGCATGGGAGGGGTGCCGGGGCAGCTCTTCTGGGAAGCCGTTTGTAGGGGAACCTGGGGTGCTGCTGGGTTTCCAGCAGTTAAAGTTGGGGTTATTTTCCTCCTGTTCCTGTTGGTGCCCATTCGTCCTGCAGGGATGCCCTGCGGGGCCTTTCTCCCCAACGTCTGGGCTGGGAAGGGCCAGGAGCAGGGCTTCTTGTCTGCCTTTTGTTTCTCTTCCAAATTTGCCTTAGGACTGAATTTGCAGACAGGCTGGTGGTAGGAGGCTGGGCGGTTGTAGGCGTGTTGGCTGGCACTCTTGGGTCCAGAGGCTGTAGGCTCTCAGGTGTGCCTGGGGAGCCTGGAAGGTCCAGCCAGCCTGGAGCTGAGCAGAGTCCGAGACACTGCTCCCCTGCACAGACCTCAATCCTTGCTCTGTGGTCTTTCTCAGGCTGTCAGGAAATTGGGGTCCTAGAGTTGGAGGGGCATCTTCCCACTTTTCTTTCTCCCCCCTCCCCCAACTGCGCGCGCGCGCACACACACACACACACACACACACACACACACACACTGCAGCTCCCAGCCTGGGAGGTGATGTTCTGAGCCTCTTACAGCCACATTCTACACTTGGCGGTCACAGAGCTGCCTGTCTAGGGACCCTGAAGGATTGCTTCCGGCCCAGCACTTAGTCTGCTCTGCACAGATGCACGTTCCTGCTGCAGGGCCCCCCTAACCCTGGTCCAGCTTCTCTGTGCTAGGCTCAGCTGTGCCTGGGACCACAGCCATGCCCCCACCCACCCTTCCGCCAGTCAGAACAGTAGGCTCCCAGAGTTGGTCACTGACCAATACCAACAGACGCCTCCCTACCTGTGGGGGGTGCAAGGATGGGGGTCACCCCCTTTGCCAGAGGGACTTAGCTCGGCAGCCTAAGAGGATTGCATGGAAGCTTCGGGCCGCCAAGAAGCCGGAGCTTTTGAAACAAGCCTGCTCAGCAGAGGCCACCTCAGCCCTAGATTGCAACCAGGATGCTCTTCCTGCAGCCCCGCACGCCTGTGGGTCCCCAGGGTGAAGAGCCTTGGCCTCCTTTCTCTGGAGTTTGTCCATGAGAGTGGGAGGACCAGGTGGGGCCGATGGGGCCCCAGGTGCTACACCAGGAAGGCCCGGCTCCCCCTGCCCAGGGAGCATGTGTGGAGCAAGAATGGAAAACGCAGATGCCTCTGGCGGAGGTGGGCTGCCAGCCTGGAAATTGCTAGCTCAGCAGCATGCGGCAGGGTTGGGAGGGGCTTCCAGGGCCATCAGGAGGCCCCCTCTGCCACCCACTCTGGAAGTGGGTTGTGCCACCGGGCAGGTGACAGCACCCCACCCTCCGAGTCCCTCTTCTCCGCCTCCACTCCCTTCAGTTCTGTTGCAGGCACTAGGTAGATTGCTTTTTTAATGAGCTTCATCAGGAGGCCAAGGTAATCTTGCCTTTGTGCTCGCAGGGCCAAGCTGCACTGAGGTCCACCTGCTGAGCGCTGCCCCGCCACCTGAGTCTTCTGGCCCAGGCTGGAGCTGGGCTAAGCTGTTGTGCTGTGGCGGTTGGGATGCACTTCCCCCATCTGCCCAGGGACCCAGCAACTCTCTATCAGGGGCAGTGCCCATCCCTGCTGGGGTGCCTGGTGTTAAGTGGGCTTGGTGTCAGGAGACTCAGGTGTCACCCTGGCCCTCCTGCGATGTCTTCACTCTGGCTCTGCACTGCCATCTCCGTGTTCTCTGGGGACTGAGACCCTCTTTTCCTTCTGTCTCTGCCTGCCTCCCTGCCCAAGGCTGGCTCCTGGAACCTCTCCACCAAGCCCCTCCCATTCCCTGCTGCGGTTTGGGAGGGTCTCAGTGGGCCTGTGGTGCGCGTAAGAGAGGTGGGGCTCTTCCCGGCTGCCAGCCTCCCCATTGCACAGCATCAGCCTGGGCTGCTCTGAGCTGGGCATCCATGGAGATGGACAGGTTTTTGATGTCTTCCTGGAATATGGTTTGGAACTTCTAGTGGCTGTTAGTGCTTGGCTGCCTTGGTAGAAAGGAACAAGAGTGAGCAGAGCATTGGCGGGTCCCTCTTTAGTCCCGTGTTCACCATGGGGGCTGCCTCATCTGCCGACATCAGCCAGGGTGCTTGTAAGACTCCACTGAAAGGACGTTTGCTGGCTGGCCTTAAAGAGGTGTGGCCATCCCCAGGCAGCAGCCAAATGGCCAGCCATTCCAGGGACCCCTCGGTTAGAATGTCTCAGCACCCCACACTCCGCTGTCACTCAGAGGGTCCAGATGGTGCTCCAGAGCCAGAACCTCCCTCCTTCCTCTTCCCGTCTGCCTGAAGGCAACGCAAGAGCAGGCATGGTCAAGGTCTTGCCCGGGCCACCCTGGAAATGTCCCTGAAATCATGTAGGCTTCATTTGGGGCCACGGAGGGCATCTGGAGCCCAAGTGTGGCATCTGGGCCACCTTGGCCGCGAACCCGGGACCAGCTCACATCCTCTCTGCACCAGGGCCTCTCTGGAGCCCTTAGTGGGCTCGCAGCCTCTGTGACGTTGCCCTGCAGAGACCTGTGCTTCCTTGCTGGAGGGATGGCGCAGGAGCCCGCAGCCTCGCCTTTGACCTGCCCTCCGTGATCCTGAAGCCTTCTCAGACTCCAGAAATCCGCCTGGTGCTGGACCTGTGTGCCGTCCACCTGGTGTGCCTGCTCTCCTCTCCCACTTTTCTGCCTGCTCCTCCCCTCCCTTCAGTCTGCTCAGATGCCCCTTCCTCCAGGAAGTCTTCCCTGGCTTTCTGTTCCTAGGCTCCCCTGTTGCCTTAGGCGCCTCGACTGCTGTCCCATCTGACACCGTGCCACCTTGGCACTGCCCTCATGCTGGCACCGTGGGAATTTTTTTTTTCCTGGGCTCTGCAGGATCTGGGCTCTGTCCCTGCCCTTTCCCTGTGACTCAGGTTCACGGAGTCAGCCTTGAGTGTCATGGTGTTCCCTGAGAACCTGGGGACTCCTTGGTGGGGCAGACCAGGTAGGGGTGGGCTTGGATGACAGCCTTTGTTTCTGTGGCACACGACAGTTTCCACCTTACCTTCATAATCGCTTTCTTCTTTGAGATCAAGGGAGAAACCCTCATCTGCTGTGATGGGGACAGATGTTACCCAGAGCATGTGACTGGGGCCAATGAACAGGACCTGGGGACCAGGCTGGGGGTGTCACTGTGCCTGCATTGCCTAGAGAGGCCTTTGGTTAAGATGAGAAGGGAATCTGTGGTCAAGATGCTCCTAGATTTTCACTAAAAATAGATAAAAAATCCTTTTTTTTTTTTTTTTTAAGCAAACACATGATAAGGCAAACTTACGAATGGTTGGGTGACAGGATCGTTTTAGATGGTCCTCTAGCTTGGGGGATCATTTCTGCCATGCTGCTCTGGTGGTCTTCAAGCCACAGCTTCCTGTCCTAGGCACTTCACGCATAAAACTGGGGCCTGGGGACTCCTGCTCCTGGATCAGAGAGCCCAGTCCCAGAGAGTGCAGTGCCCACCTTGGTCCCTAGGGCCGGGGAATCCAGGTTTCTTTCTCAGCAGGAGTTCTGGCTGCCACACAGGGGAGTGGCCACCTTGGGTCTGGCGTCCTCCAGGGCCCAGGAGGGAGGAGGAGAAGGGGCCTGGTCTTGTCGTCCTTCAGGGAGTTGGAGGCTTTTGCTCTCACACTCCCCTTTGTTGTGGTTATAATGATTGTTTGGTAGATGAGTGGGAGGAAAGTATGAGGCAGAGGGAGAAAAGGAAAATCATCCATTCCCCATGCATGGTTTTTCCACTGTAATTGAAGCCATCATATAAATTTCACCATAAATGTTGTCTGTTGTCATTAAAAACTTAATATGTGAGTGGCTGCAGCTGCTCCGCTCTGAGTGTGCCACCGCTGGTTGGCAGTGGGTGAGTGCGCAGGTTGCTCATTCTGTACTCTGTGGGGACTGCTGCAGGACTGCTCCTTGTGTGTAAATGTTCTGCATAGCTCTGATTTCCTCTGGAGATTCCTAGGAGTGGAATTTCTGAGTTGAATAGTCTGAATGTTTTACTGCTCTTGGTACAAATGTTACCTTCCTCTTCAGAACACCCACTCCTGGTATGCTCCCACCTGTGGTCTGTGAGCACCCATGTCAGTGGCACGCTCATTGGTACTGAATAGCATGTGAATTTTTTTTCTGAGATGGAGTCTCACTCTGTCCAGTGCAGTCTGGACAATGATGGCACGATCTCAGCTCACTGCAACCTCTGCCTACCGGCTTCAAGCGATTGTCCGACCTCAGCCTCCCACGTAGCTGGGATTACAGGTGCCCGTCACTACACTTGGCTAATTTTTTTTATATTTTTAGTAGAGACGGGGTTTCACCATGTTGGCCAGGCTAGTCTCGAACTCGGGACCTCAGGTGATCTGCCCGACTTCGCCTGCCAAAGTGCTGGGATGACAGATGTGAGCCACCGCGCCAGCCTATTGTGAATTTTTTTTTAAATTTATTCTCTTAAATCACCGAAAAGTGCTAATCTTATGGTTTTTATTGCAAAGCCTTGCCCAATGAGTACACCCTTGGGGTGGCCCATCTATGTAGGGCACTTGGGAGCAGCCATGCCCAGTCACCCACATGTCGCCACCTGCTCACAGGTGGCTGAGTTTCACCCCTGCTGAGAGAGGGGTGCAGCTCCCAGGGGCCTGGGGTGCACCCTCTCTGGGTGCCCATCACCATCCCATGTGGCATTTTGCAGGACTGAATTCCGCCTCTATGAGGAACAGGCGTGACAAGCCATGGGGGCATGTAGAGAGGCTGGCAGGGTGACTCTTGTCCCCTGCACACTTAGCAGGCACTTGGAATGGGTCATCTTGTTTGGACCCAACACTCCCCCAAGACAAGTATATGAAGAGCAGCCCCATTTTCCACACAAGGAAGTCAGGCCCCAGAGAAGGTGGAGAATGTGTCAGTCCCTCAGCCTGGAGGGCCAGGAGCTAGCATGTGGACATCTGTCTGTCTGTCCTGAAGGCTGTATGCCGCACCCAGCCCTCTGCTCCCAGCAACCCCTGCATGCGCATGGAAGGCTGTCTGCAGGTGGGGGCGATTGCCACTGGCCCAGACCAGCCAGATGTAGAACACTAGGGCTTCTGAGACCTGGGCAGACATGGGCAGTTTCACATGTAGGCCTGTGTCGTTGCGTTTACAGGAGGACATCTGGCAGCCTTCACTCAGAGCAGAAGGACAGGCATCATGCCTGGGCTCTGGGCTCTGCAAAGGTAGTGCTGGCAAGGCTGCCTGAGAGTCGGCCCCTGGCAGCAGAGACTGCCCATGGCGGTGCTTGGCTCCTGGCGCAGTGTGGCCACCCCTTCTGCCACCTCCCCCATAAGATTGGGCTGTTTTCAGGTACTCCTCTGGTCCTGCACCACCGATGCCACCACCGGCCCAGGGAGGATCAGCCCTGCAGGAGGCAGTGCTGTAAGCCTGTGTGGGTGCAGGTGGGTCTAGGCCATCCCTCTGCTCCAGTGTCCTTGCTCTGCCCCAGTGAATGCTGGAGGGTGAGGAGATGGGAAACCCAGGAGTCTCCCCAGCCCCTCAGCTTCCCTCTCTGGGTGCCATCACCATCCCACATGGCATTTTGTGGGGCTGCATTCCCCCTCTATGAAAGACTGTGGGGTGTTTCTAGGTCAGACCTCAAGCATCACGGAGGCAGCAGGACTGGGCTCAATCCCCGCTTGGTGGTAGCGTGTGGTGGGTCTTTTGGGTTTGAGGCGGGAAGAGCATGAGAAGCCGAGCTCTGGGGAGCAGTTACTGAGTGGTAGCATGTGGGGCCCAGTCAGAGGGGAGCCCCACTGGAAGGGCTGCATGATTCAGGCGGGAGGCAGACTCGGGCCATCCCCTGCCAGCACTTTTCGGGCACTTCTCTGCAGCCACCTGGACACTCACTGGCACCTGCTCTCCTCTCCTTGAGGCCCACTCCACAGCAGTATTTATAGGTGAGGTGACATTTTGTTTGCAAGAAGGTTTTCATCTCTTAAGACTGTTCTTGCCTTCTCAGAAACTCAGTTGGCTCTGTGAAGATTTGCTGTCTGTTTTGGGTTTGGGTGGGGTATGTTATGCTGAAAAAAATAGTCCTAGACCTAGGGGATGAGGTTGCTCCAGCCAAATGACAGTGAGCTGGTGGTAGCAAGAGGTGTGGGCTGCAGTGCCCTGAGGGAGTGGAGAAGCCTCCCACACACAGGGTTTTGAAGGATGAGCAGGGGTGTGGAGTGGAAGCAGCGCTCAGAAAGCACAGTTGGGTTTCAGACACATCATCCGAGACCCTGCCACTCACAGCAAGGGGGGGCAGTGGAGATGGGACGGCATGAGTGGAGAGGGGCCCCTGCAAGCAGGCCAGTTGCTTTCTGACCGTGGGACTTGTGGCCTAATCTCTTTGTTCCTTTCCTGAAAGTGCCCCTTTCCTGACAGGGCATTGTCCCAAGTCCCCAGCTTGCAAGGGATGTTGTTTTGGAAAAACATGGCAGATACACGCCCACACAGGAGTGTTCAAGTGCTGATCCCAGACCACCCAACCCAGGGTGGAGGCTGTTAGAGGACATTTAGGATCTGCAGGTGGGCAGAGGGAGGATGTCCAGCCACCAGAGACCACACACATCCTACCCCAGCCGTGGTGTGAAGATGGGGCTGTTTTCCTTGACCATGGAGCAAAAACCATCCAGGACAACTCTCCCCCTCCATGCCACCAGTTGCTCCTGAGCCAGCTCTGTGGGTGCTGGGAGCTGCGCTAAGGATTTGCACCCGTCCCCACCAGCTTGTGGCCTTCTGCTGCCGCGGTGCCTCTGCCCTGAACTCCCTCTAGGACTCAGGACCTTTGGGGCCTCACACCCACCCCACTGTTGGTCCTTGATTCCTTGACTCACACAGCGTGTGGTCTGGGGCTGGGGCTGGGGCCCAGCTCACTGCGGGGGGGTGCCTGTGGGGGTGACACGCCGCAAGTTCCACGGGGCCACCTCGGGAGCTCTTGGGTCCTCTCTGTGCAGACCAGGCGCTGAGGCTGCAGTGGAGGGCAGGGAATCCATAGGGACTCAGCTGCCTGCTCAGGCCCTGGGCTGTGTGTTGGGTGGGCTTCTGGAAAGCTCTGCTGGGAGTCCAAGGAAGAGAGGAGTGCCCTGGGCAGCCCCTCCTACCTTGTGGCTGGAGCCGGTGGGTCTCATGGGCCCAGATAGATACCTGTCTGAGCCTCAGTCTTCCCATCTCTAAAAGGGGGGTGGCAGTCTGCCATTTGGTTCTGTAGAGGAACCAGTGACTTATTAACTGTGACCCTGGTGACCGCATGATCCCTCAGCCCCGGACTGTGTCCATGTCTTATGGGAGCCATGGCCACTCATAACCCCTTAGCATTCTGCAGCCTAGTGCAGGCCCAGTTCCTCATCTGGAGAGCGAGCCGTCACCAGCTGTCCGCGTGCCGCGGGGAGACTGACCGCGGGGCCAGGGCTTCAGTGAGAGGCAGCTCCCGACAGCCTGCACCTGGCCTGCCTTTGAAGGCCACACGTGACCAGCACAGCTGCCTAGGATTATTTACACACAGAACGTTAAAAGGCCCAACAGGAGGGCCATCAGAGCAAATCACTAATTGTCTGGAAAGATACAAACTGGAGAGATTGAAACTCTGGAGTTAATTGTTTACGAAGCCTTGAAAGCCACAGAGGTCAGTGGCCGTGGGTGACCGCCCCCAGTGGTCATGAGCAGGGGCAGGGGCCTGTTATCTCCCTGTGACAGGGCCTCCTGCTGGGGCAGGCCTGGTCCTTGTCCAGGATCACAGCTGTTCCCTAGGAGGGGCTCTCCACTGGTCAGCCCAGGCCGCTGCTCAGAAGCTGTATCAGGTGGACATCTCTGGGGCCAGCCCAGTTTGCATTCTAGCTCTGGCCCCATTCCTGCCTGGAGAAGTTGGGAACATTCAACCTCATTTTCTTTTCCCACCTCATGGAGTGGTAGGAGATGAGAGTCCACTCTGTAAGCTCCACACTATCCTTCACCCTCCACAGCAAACTAGGACAGAAGGTTCTATGTGTAACCCAGCAACAAGGAGGGCAGGTGAGGCTGGCCAAGACCCATCTCGGGGCTGGGGAACCCCGGGACCATACCAGGGGTGTCAGCAGAGCAAAAGAGAGGTCCCAGGCTTGCAGTCAGACCAGCTGGGCCAAATCCTGGCTTTGCATCTCACAGGCTTCTGCAGCTCAGGCTCCCCATCTGTAAAATGGGCATACTCATAGTGCCTGTGCAGGAGGTAGACAGTTGGAATTATACCCACAGTTCCACTGTGGCCTCTGTACTATAAGAGGCTAGAATCTGACCCATCTGTCCTGGAGACAGGGAAGAGACCTCCAGAGCCAGCTAGGAAGTCAGCTCTTGTTCTCACTCCATGAATTGGTTGGTTTGCAGGGAGCTTCCCTCAAAGCAGCTGAAGTCTGTGCAGGTTGGGTCCTGTTATCTGGGACATCACCAAGTGTCATCACTGGCCTTCCAAGGTGATGACCTGGAGCATGCTGTGTTTTGGCTGTGGGGGTCTCCTGCTCACCTTGGGCTATGGCCTTGGGACCACCCAGTGCCTTCCTGACTGTGCCCATTTGACAAAAGGCTGTCTCTACCAGGATCTCCAGAAAGCTCTGGCCCTCTCTGGCCAGCAGCCAGGATGTAGAGACTGTGCACATCTGTCCTGGTGCCCAGGTCGTGAGACCCTGTGGGTGGCAGCCTGACCCCACCCCCAGCCATCTGAGAACCTCGAGACCCAACCAAGAGGAACTCAGGGTCAAGAGGAGGAAGGGGTGGATGCCACGTGATGCTGGCCCTGCACAGAGGCTCGCCTGGCTGAGGGCCCAGGCCTTGTTCCTCGGATGCAGTGGTTCCTCCCTTCCCTAGACCCCACCAGCTGCTATCACCCCCTACATGGTATCTCCGGGGGTGTAACTGGGGAGCCTTGTGGAGTTTCACCTCTGTTCCCACTGCAGGCTCAGCTGGGTGCGGCTCGCAGGTGAAGACCCCATGCACTGTGCTCCACCCCACCCCTGCCTCCCTGCAGCCTCGCTCAGCACCACTGCCCTGCGTTTCACGTGTTTCTTGCCCTTGTGTTTATGCTTTCGCTGTAGATGTGTGTATTCCTTAAATGATACACAGTGCTGTTTTGATGTTACTAACTTTCCAGAACCCTTATCAAACTCTGCTTGACCTTCTGCAACTTGCCGTCTTCACTCAGCCTTGTTTTGAGATTTATCCCTGTTGGTCCCTGACATGCATGTTTAATTCATTGACTGCTGGACTTAACATCAAGGTAGTCCAGACGGATCTCTGCTCGGTTCTAATGCAGCTGCGGGGAGCATTTCACTTTGGCCATCACAGTCCAGGTGCGGCCACGGTGCTCGCTCATGGTCCCTGTGTGTCCCTAGGATTGTGTCAGAGGGAGGTTCTCCTCACCACCATGCTGTGCCCGTGGTTCCCGATTGTTTGGGCGGGCACTCTTGGCTCATTTCTGCCAGGCCAGGAGCCAGGAAATGGGACCTCTGTGCTCTTAGTGCATGTTTCCCCATGGCAGAGAGATAGCATCTTACCATGTGTTTATTGGTCAGTGAGGTCTCTTCCACCGACCTGTTCATGTCTTTGGCCTGTTTTCCCCTACAGGGCTGTTTGTGCTTCGTGTATTGGTTCGTAAGCGTTCTTTATGTGTCCTGGTGCCAGGTTCCATGGGTAGCATGCTCCCCGCTTCTCTCCTCCTGTTCATCATTTCTCCATGTGTGGACTTGGGCCTGTGGCATCCCGGTGCCTGCACCAGGTAGGGCCAGGCTGGCCCAGGTACATCCCATCTTCCAGCTGAGTCACATGCCAAGAAGAGGTATGCCTGCTGACCTCTGAACCCCATGGGACCCTGCTGGTGGTGAGAGCTCAGCCGGGGGCTTGTTAGTGTGAGCGGGTGGACAGATGGCAGCTGACCAGCATCCTCCCTGCAGCATGCACCCCCCAGGGCCTTCTCTGGAGATCCTCAGCAGTGCCCACGGTGGCATCTGCACAGCCCTGAGCCCAGGAAGGCCAGACAAGCAGACAGTTCCTCACGTACCAGGGCCCCCTCACAGCAAATTTGCCGCATGTATTGGAGTCCCTTTGAGATTGAGTTGGAAGGAAACCCAACTAAAACCACCTAAAACCAGAGCCTGGAACCCACGGCTCTGAAGTCACAGGGCCCCCCCACCCCAACTCCCAGTGAAAATCTAGGTGGGCGTTTCCCAGAGGGAAGCCTGCCTGTGTCACCCCCCAGGCCCGGCCAAGGAGCTGGATGTCCACGCCCTGTGCCTCAGCCTCCCCCCGTGACAGTGACGACACTGCTGTCTGTGCCTCCAGCCTGGTGCCTGGCCCTGCCCTCACTCCCCAGGCCCCTTGGGCACCGTCTGCTGCGGGCGCACCCAGGGCTGTCCCTGTGGGGCACTGCTCTATGGATAAAGCTTTTCGCACCCCCTCGGAAAGGAGCATGGGGGTGGTAGCCCCCTCATCATCCCAGCCTTGGAATGTGCCCCCACCCCATGTGACCCCAGCCCCATATTTGCAGTACCCCTGCTGCCGTGCCCCCACTGGCTTAGGACAGAAGGGCCTACACATCACCATCCACCTGAGAATTAGAAAGCGCCTTCTGCTGCAGGGCTTGCAGGAACAAATGTTTGCAGCCCCTAGGTGGCAGGGGGAACATCTCCCCTCTGAGTTATGAGCTTTAGAGGCTCCTGTGTAAATATTTACCTCTCTAGAGCATTGGTGACCGTGGGAGATCGGGATCTGTAAGCACTGAGGTTTTCTGTTTGCGTCATCATGGCCAGGGTGGGGTGGGGGTGTCGTCCTGGAGCAGGGAGCCAGGCTGTGGAGTGTGCAGCTGCGTTCTCCCTGGAATCCTGGTCCACATTCCCTGGCAGAGAAATCTTCGCAGCGGTGCAGCCACGTTCTCCAGGCCGACCACAGTTGATGGAGGGAAAGCCAGGGAAGGCACTGTCCTGTGGAGTGACACCAGCGTGGTAGCCCTGCTGAGGAGCGGAGGCACAAAGGAGGGCATTCCTGTCCCGAGGGTGCAGTCTGGGAGCAGGGAGGGGCTGTGACAGTCTCATTCAGGCCTCACTGTCAGGGGCGCTGTTTTGCAGATGAGTAAACTGAGACTCAAAGAGCCTAAATAACTCGTCAACTAAGGTCACCGGTGGCAGAGCTGGGATTCACACACAGGCCTGTGCCTCCAGGATTTCCCCCAAACTCCTCCCAGTGACAAGTCGCAGGCAGGTCACTCCCCAGAGTGGGGAGCCAGGCGTGTGGCTCATGTCCGCCACAGTGCCTGCCTCTGGGAGGGTAACGCAGCTGCTCTGCGAGCAGGTGGGCTCGCCAGGGAGTCCAGGATGGTGCAGGGACCCTGGGCAGGTCCTGAGGGACTGCTGGCCCACCCTCCTCAAGGTCCAGCTGAATGAGTGGCCTGCTGGAAGCAGCCGTCACCAGGTGTGATGCTTCAGCTCCCCTGAGAGGATCAAGGGCAGGCAGAGCAGATGGTCTCCCGGGGGAGTTGAGAGGGTTGTGATGTCACCCGTAAGGAGAGGCCCTGCCCAGGCACTAAGCCGGGGAGAAGGTAGGCCCCAGAGTGAGAGTGGGTTCCAGCTCTGCCTGGAGAACAAGGGCCTCAGCCAGCCAGGCTCCAACCCTTGCCACAGCCTCCTTCCTTCCCGCCCACCGCAGACCCCAGGGCTCCCGGTTGGAGGGGCTCGGCCCCTCCTCTTCTGCCTCTGTTCCCTCCTGGCAGGCAGGAAGGTGAGCAGGTCTGAGCAGTTGGTTTAGCTCACGCAAGTCCAGGCAGGGCCGCTTGTCGGCACACGTCCTGAACCCTGCAAAAGTTCAGGCCTCCCAAGTCATGCTTTAAAACTGTCCAAGCAGGCCCATCGGGAAGCCAGGCCCAGCAAGGAGGGGTTTGTTACTCTGCTTTCCTGGAAGCTGGGCTGGCAACGTTCCCAGCAGAGAACATCATTCTTACAAAGTAGAGGGGTGTCAGGTTTCAGCCAAGTGGGTAAAAGGCAGGTAGTGGGATTGGTGTGGCTGTTCCAGGACAGGAGCAAACCCCCATCCTTCAGCAAGTGGGTCAAATGGGGACCCAGGCAGGCAATGGGTCAGGCCAGCAAAGGCTGGAGAATCCAGAATGGAGAGCTTAGGAGGCCCTCATAGCAGGGAGCTGCCTCCTGCATGACACTGACCCTGTGCATTCCACACAGATCACAGGCACTGCCCTGGGCCACCAGGAAGGCCCTGGGGACCATGTTCCATGGGTTGCCACAGAGCCAGGGGATGATGGCCTGCAAGTGTGTGTGGGTGCTCAGTCACCCGCCCTCCCCAGTGCAGCCCAGCCCAGCTGCAGGAGAGGAAGGTAGCCATTCCTGAGTGTCATGAGATGCTGAGTGCTCCAGGGTGGGTCCTCTCACTGACCCAGTGAGGGCTACCACTGCTGTGCGACACTGCTGTGAGCACTCTGATGGGACACAGTGTTCTCTGGTACATGGGTGCCTCCATATCTTCCCAGTGGCAGAGGGTTTTTGGCCAGCATCTGACTACAGCGGCTGTGTGCATTGCTGCAGTGCTGGGCTCTCCCGAGAGGGGACCCACGGGCAGAGGTCACCAGCCAGACGGGGAGGGCCAGGGTTTGCACCAGCCAGCCCAGGGACCTTTCTGGAGTCCTGTGCAGCTGTCCGTTAGCAAGGCAGCCTCCAAGGGATGCCAGGGCCTTACAGTCTGTGACAGGTACTTGTTTCGTCCTCCTGCCCCTTAGCCAAAGACAGCTTAGTGCCCAGGCAGTGGTCCTGGTCCTGAGGGGCTAGAGGCCCTCCTCTCACCAGGCCTGTACCATGCACCATCTCTGTCCCTGGGGAGCACCCACACGGGGAGACCCGGTTTCTAAAGGCTCGGACACACTTCAAGAGGACGAGCATGGCTGGCAGCATCCCCCAGCGTAGGGGTCAGGGAGGGGGAGCTATATTAGGGTTCTCCAGAGGGACAGAACTTATAGGATATATAGAGACAGGTGAAAGAGGATTTATTGGGGGAATAGGCTTATGCAATTAGGGAGACTAAGATGACCCGAGATCTGCCATCTGCAAGCTGGAGAACCAGGGAAGCCAGCGAGCAGGCTTAGTCCAAGGCCAAAGGCCTGAGAACCTGGGGGCTGTGGTGTTAGGTCCCAGAGCCCAAAGGCCCGAGAACCTGGAGTTCTGATGTCCAAGGGCAAGAAGATGAGTGACCCAGCTCCAGAAGAGAGAGGAGATTCACCCTTCCTCCACCTTCCTGTTCTGTTGAGGCGTGCGGTAGACTGGAAAATCTCTGCTCACGCTGGAGAAGTCAGTCTTCTTTTCTCAATCCACCCATTCAAATGCCAATCACAGACATACCCAGAAACAAAGCTTTACCAGCAATCTTGGTGTCTTTTAACCCAGTGAAGTTGACACCTAAAAGTAGCCACCACAGTGGCCTTTGGGTGAGGACCTGGGCACCCACACTGGGCTGCAGTAGCGTTCTCCCAAGGGAGCCTCAGCCATTTATTTCTAGGCACCTCCCAGATGTCCCCTTTAGCAGGCAGGCTGGATGTCATGAAGCAGAAGGATGTTGGCCAACAGGTGGCAAGTGCCCACTTGACGGGGTTGGCCAGCCAGTGTCCCCCCACCATGTATGGAGGAGCATCTGGGCCCGGACAGGTGCGTGTGCAGGTGGGACTTTAAGCTCAGGGTTTTGCATGATTGGGTGCTAGATCTGGAAACTACGTTTTAGGTACTTCTCTTCGGTTTTGTTCTTACTGTAACAGTAATGCATGCTGATTCTAGAACTTGTTCTCAAGCACAGAGGCACTACATAGAGCTGTCCTCAGCCCTCAGGGTGGCCCCATGGGTGTTGTGCTGTTAGGGTCAGGGTCAGCCTGCTCCCAGCTCCTCTGCATGGCCCCGTGTCCCTGGGCACTTCACATGCCCTCCTGGCCCTGCCTTTACTGTCCTCTGTGATGCTGCAAAGCACCTCTTGGCTGCATGTTTGGTCTGCATCTTGGGGCATCCTTTCAGAGAACGTCGAGAGTGGAGGTGTCCTGGCTGTGTGCCTCGCCCTTGGGCATCAGGGGTGGGGCAGGCCCAGGCCCCAGAAAAGCCTGGCATTTCCTCCTGGGAATGGGCAGCAGGTCGGATGTGTGGGCCTGGCTCCTGGGGTTTAGACTGTGGGGGACCAGAGAAACATGTGGTCAGCACTTTGGAGGAACACACAGGGAGGGGTGAGGACAGGAGGGCGTTGCAGGCAGAAGATGCCGTGAGCAAGGACCTCAAGGGCAGGCGGTCGGGGGAGAAGAGGCTGGAGCTGCTGAGAGGCCAGGCCTTGCCCTGTACAGAGCAGGGAACTGGCCGGCTGTCTTCCCAAAAGAGGCCTTGGGAGGGTGGACTCAGATGGGGGCCGTTGCGGAAGAGGCCCCACCACAGAGCCGTTGGAATGGAAGACCTAGCCACAATGGGAGACCTAGCCTCAAGGGCTGGGCCTGAATCAGGAAATGCCTTGAAGCCCCGTGGTGGCAGGGGCTTGGTGGGGAGCATCCCAAGTGCAGCTTGAGGGAGTGAGGGGAGGGGAGCCAGCCACCAGGCACAGGAGTAGCAGGGGGTTTGGGAGGGAGCCACCATGTCAAGGAGCCACTCAGTCACCAGCACCTGCGTGCAGAGCCATTCCTGGGCCCCAAGAGAGGACTGGGTCCACCCTTGGGGAACCGCTAGCCCTACACCTAGAGGAGCTGCAGATGGTCACAGGGCTGGGGCTGGGAGGGAGTGGATCAGATGGGAGTGTCTTCAGCTGGATGCTTAGTGAGAGAGTCCCACACATGCACTCCCACACGTGAACACACCACGTACACATCAGTAAACATGCAGACACACATGCACGCCAGCCTTGGCTGCACAGCCCCAGCTCAGCCTGACCCACGTGTGCTGCCCATGGCATTCTTTGACCTCAAGGTCCCCAGTTTAGCAGGTGGCCAGTGAGTCATGGGGCCTGAGACCAGGTATCCTCCCCTAGTTACACCTCTCAGACTCCCTGAGGCAGCAGCGCCAGCTTGGAGCACAGCACCTGGCCAGAAGTCCCCATGCACAGCCTCCACTCTGGTCACACTGAGCAGTGACACCTACTGCCTCAGGGTGTCCTGAGGGATGGGACTGGCTTCAGGGCTCTGGCGGGAATGTCTTCTCATTCGGGCATGACTTTATCCAGGGAGAGGAGCTGGCGGCACCATGGAGAGCCCAGTACTCTGCCTTCCCTCCCCTCAGGCCAAGCTGGAGCCTCTGAGCTGTTCCCACTAGGGAGACACCGGCCAGCATGGTGTCCCTGACTGTCTGGCAGCCGTGATGCCTGCGTGAGCCCGTGGGGCCCAGGAACACATGCTGCCCGATGTCCATGAGTGCCGGGGACCCCATGGAGGCTGGGCCCAGCGGGCAGGATCAGCTGCAGGCTTCAAACCAGCACACATGTACCCCTGAGGGTGAGAGGCTGGAGAACTCCCAGGGTTGACCAGGGGCTGACAAAGCACGCACGCTCTCCCACACACGCACGCTCACGCTCATATACACACATCCCCGGCAGTAGCTCATGCTTTGGCGCCAGTGGTGACTCAGAAACGTTCTGGAACAAGAATTCCTTTTTTCCTTACAAGTGGTTGGCACTTGGGGATGTTTCTTCGTATTTGAAATTCCTTCCCACTGGTCCCTTTAAGAGCTGGGCAATTTTCCACTCTGAGCTGGGCTTTTCTTCCATCCTGAGCCCTCAGAAGTCTTTGGAATGGTCCCAGGATATTAGAGGAGATGCTTTTCCAAAGACGATCTGCTGTCATTGCAGACACAGGAAGGGTAGCCTGGAGCCACATGGCCCCTGGGAACCCCTGCCTGACACACAGGGTGCAGGAGCCATGCAGCCCCTGGGGATCTCTACCCAACACAGAGGGGTACAGGAGCCATGCAGCCCTGCCTCACACAGAGGGGTGACTGGAGCTACGCAGCCCCCAGGAACCCCTGCCCCTCACAGAGGAGTGGCTAGAGCCATGCAGCCCCCGGCGACCCCAGTCCCACACAGAGGGGCGGCTAGAGCTACGCAGCCCCCAGAAACCCCTGCCCCTCACAGAGGGAGGGAAGGCTGGTTTCTATAGACCATTCAGGAGGCTGTTGCTGCATGTACCCAAGCACCCAAAAGCCCAGACTCCTCAAACTTTGTGACCCAGGGCTCCCATTCCTTTCTTTTGCCCTCCCCAGCTAATGACAATGACAGAGGCACTCATTTCTTAGGCATGTGCCATTGCACCCACCCCCACCACACACAGCACACGGTGGCGGCTCTCCCTTGAGAAAGATACTGGCGGAGTCTCAGACGGGGTGTGGGGCTAGCTGCTCTGGAGGGTGAGACATGCCCAGAGCAGCTGGGAGGAGGGTCTGCCCTAGGCATCTCATGGATTGACTGTGGGCGCAGCTGGCATGGCAGGGGCCCTGGGTGTGGCCAGGTGATGCTGCCGGGCAGAAGTTGGGCCCAGTCCTGGGCATCCTCGTCCTCCACCTGCGTAACTCAAGGTGGTCCGCCCACCCTGCCCTTAGTTGTTACAGCCTCCCCCGAAGAGATTAATTACAACAGGTGCTAGACAGACAGTCCTATGGGGGTCCCAGCTGTCTCTCCCTACTTGCTGGGAGAGGGACTGGAGCTGCTCAGCTTCAGGGCCCAAGAACCCAGAGATACCCCCGTGCACACAGCACCCCAGGTAGACACCTCCGCGAACACACGGCCCCCTTGACGTGGCCCAGGTGCAGGGCTGGGGGCAGGCGTACTGTGGAAGCCACACCTGGTCACCAGCATGGCCCAAGGCGGCGCTGGTTTGGGAGAGGGGGGGTGGTCCCCCCCTCTTCTCCAGTGTCCCATCCCTGCCAGGGTCCAGGTAGGGATGGTAGCTGTGTCCTGGGGCTGCAGGCCCTCTCCGGAGGGCAGGCTCCGCTGTGTGGGCCTCCTGCACAGCCTCGTCCATGCCAGCTATTCCCTCAGCTTAATGCCGTGGGTTGGGGATGGGCCTGTAGTTCTGGTTGCAGGAGCTTGGAGTGTGCTTGGAACTTTGGAGAAGCCCCCCATTTTACAGAGGAAGCCGCTGGGGTCCTTGGTTTGGTGAATTCAGCAGTATAAGCAGAGTTTCACCCGGGTCCAGGCCTGACTCTCCCATGCTGCCCCAGCCTGGGCTTCACAAGACAACCTGAGTGCTGATGGGAAGTGGCTGGCAAGACCCCGGCCTGGAGGTGGGGTAGCCCTCTGCCCACCAGAGCCACCCTGCCTTGCTGGCGCTGGTGTTTGTGCTGCCACAAGCTGTGTTTCCTCCGTCTGCTCAGAGCCCAGGGGTCTGCTGCCCTCGCCTGCACCCCCAGCCTCCACCTGGCAGATGGGCTGTGTTAGCAGGGCGGGGATGGGGGAGGGGTTATGAGCCTCTCAGCCACAGCTCCCTACCCTGTGTGCCTCTGTCTCTCCGCCAGCTGGGGTCCTTCCAGGCAGGCCTGGCCCACTGTGATTACCCTCTGTGCCCCAGCTTTCTGCCAGGGGCCTGGCACAGGTCATGCGTGGCCTTCAAAGACAGAGATCCACTGTGCTCCTCACCGGCTTGTGAGCTCTCTGCTTCAGTTTCCTCATCCACCACATGGGGCTGGGCTTCAGTGTGCCTTCAGCTGCTGCTGTGGCTCTTCCTCATTGGGCCTGGAGTGTCCAGGGTAGGGGTCTGGAGGATAGGGCATGACCTGCCATCCACTCAGTCTCCCCACATGTCACACTGAGACTGGGGCCAGCAGAGCCTCAGCAGCATAATTTGCAATCTGTGTTGTGTTGACCTCTTATAGTTTGCTAAGAGTGGGCCGGCCAGGGCGGAGGGCTCGCTCCTGCTGATGGGCCTGTGTCCGAGGATGCAGCTGTGGCCTCAGTTTGCTCCTTTGGAGGACGGGAGAGCAGAACACCATCTCCCATGCTGTTGGGGTGCATCGGGGAGTTGTGGTGCAGAGCAAGGAGGGAGCTGTGTGCTCTCTGCTGCATGGCAGGAGGCAGGCACTTGCGAAGCCTGCTCTGTCCCTACAAAGAACAGAAACTAGGTCCTTGGCTAGGTCACACCTCGGCCCTGGGCCACGTCCAGGTGTGTTTCTGCCCCATCCGAGGCCGATTCTGGTGCCCTTGGCCTCTGGTCCTCTCATTCCGAGAGCCGAGGAGTACCCCACACACTCATGCAGGAGGGAGAGGGAGTGAGGGGTGGGTTAGGCCTGGGCCACCCCCACTGGTGGGCCCAGGGAAGTGCTGCTTTCCCTCCTGAGAAGTTGTCGGGACTTGGCTATTGAGGACACTCGTTGTGGGAAAACCTTTTTTTGTTTTTTATTGTGGTGAAGTATGCATAACATAAAATTTACCATTCTAACCATTTTTGAGTGTACAGTTCAGTGGCATGAAGTACATTCACATTGTACAGTCATCACCGTCATCCGTCTCCAGAACTTTTTCATCTTCCCAAACTGAGCTCTGACCCCATTAAACACGAACTCCTCATTCCCCTCCCTCCAGCCTCTCACGCCGTCCATCCTACTTCCTGACTATGAATTTGGCTACTCTAGATAGCGGATTTAAGTGGAATTATATGATACTGTCTTTTCACGACTGGCTTAGCATAATGTCTTTAAGGTTCATCCATATTTTATCCTGTGTCAGAATCGCCTTCCTTTTTAGGGCTGAGTAATACTCCATCGTCTGTATGTACCATATTTTGCTCATCATCCCTTCATCTGTCAGTGGACTCTTGGCTGCTCCCTTCTTGCTATTGTGAATGATGCTGCTGGGAACATGGGTGTACAAATATCTGTTTAAGTCTCTGCTTTTAGATTGTTTGGGAATATATCTAAAAGAGGAATTGCTAGATCATATGGTAATTCTGTATCTCATTTTTTTTGAGAAACCACCATACTGCTTTCTACAGTAGCTGTACCATTTTACCTTCCCACCAGCACTGCAGAAGGGTTCCAGTTTCTCTACATCCTTGCTAACATTTCTTCCTGTTTTTTGATAATAGCCAGTCTGATGGATGTGAAGTGGAATCTCATTGTGGTATTGATTTGCATTTCCCTAATGGCTAGCGATGTTCATCTTATATCTGCTTGTTGGCCATTGGTCTGTCTTCTTTGGGGAAATGTCTACTCAAATGTCGCACATTTTTTAATTGGGTTGTTAAGTTATAGGAGTTCTTTATATATTCTGGATATTAATCTCTTATCAGATATATGATTTACAAATATTTTCTTCCATTCTGTGGGTTGCGTTTCACTCTGTTGATACTATCCTTTGATGCACAAATGTTTTCAATTTTTTGTTTTGTTTTGTTTTTGAAACAGAGTTTCACTCTTGTTGCCCAGGCTGTAGTGCAATGGTGTCATCTCGGCTCACCGCAACCTCCGCTTCCCAGGTTCAAGCGATTCTCGTGCCTCAGCCTCCTGAGTCGCTGGGATTACAGGCATGTGCCACCACGCCCAGCTAATTTCTGTATTTTTAGTAGAGACAGGGTTTCTCCATGTTGGTCAGGCTGGTCTCGAACTCCTGACCTCATGGTCAGGTGGATCACCCACCTCGGCCTCCCAAAGTGCTAGAATTATAGGTATAAGCCACCATGCGCAGCCTAAACGTTTTTAATTTTGATGAAGCCCAATTAATCTAGCTTTTCTTTTGTTGCCTGTGTTTTGATGTCATATTCAAGAGATCATTGCCAAATCTAGTATCATAAAGCTTTTTTCCTGTGTTCTAAGAGTTGACAGTTTTAGGTCTTACCATTGGTCATTAATCCATTTTGAGTTAATTTCTATGTATAATGTTAGATAAGGGTCCAATTTCCTTCTTTTACATGTGGAAATCCAGTTTCCCCAGCACCATTTGTTGAAAAGAGTGTGTTTTCCCCCATTGAATGGTCTTGGCACCATTTGACCATATATGCAAGGGTTGATTTCTGGGCTCTTTATTGTATTCCATTGGTCTATATGCCTGTCTTTATGACAGTACCACACTGATTTGACTACCATAGCTTTGTAGTTAAGTTTTGAAATCAGGAAATGGGAGTCCAACTTTGTTTTGTATTTGGTTTGGTTTGGGGTTTTTTTTGTTTGTTTTTGAGACAGGGTCTCGCTTTGTCATCCAGGCTAAGGTGCAGTGATGTGAACCTGGCTCACTGCAGCCTTAACCTCCCAGGCTCAAACAATCCTCCCTCATTGGCCTCCCAAAGTGCTGGGATTACAGACATGAGCCATTCTTTTTTGTCAAGTACTTTAGCTATTCAAAATCCCTTGAAATTTCATATGAATTTTAGGTTAAGTTGCTCTATTTATGCAGCAAATACTGTTGGGGTTGTGATAGGGATTTCATTAAATCTGTAGATTACATGAGTAGTATTTACATCTTAATGATAGTAGGTCTTTCAGTTCATGGACATGGGATGATTTTCCATTTACTGGGGTTGTCTTTAATTTCTTTCATCAGTGTTTTGTAGTTTTTAGTTTACAAGTATTTCACTTCATTGGTTAAGTCTCCTAAATATTTTACACTTTCTGATGCCAACAAAAACATAATTGTTTTGTTAATTTCCTTCTTGTATTGTTTGTTGCTAGTGAATAGAAATACAACTGATTTCTTTTAATTTTTACTTTAACAACATTGTTAAGTTAGTTTATTAGCTCTAACAGGTTTTTGTGTGTGGAAGTGGATTCTTTAGCATTATCTACATATAAGATTATGTCATCTGAGAAGAGAGATAACTTTCCTTTTTTCTTTCCAATCTGAATACCTTTTACTTATTTTTCTTACCTAATTGCTCAGGCTAGAACTTCCAGTACTCTGATGAATAGCTGTGGCAAAAGTAGACATCTTTGCCTTGTTCCCAATGTAGAGGAAAGCTTTTGGTGTTTCACCATTGAATATGATGTTAACTGTGAGTTTTTCATATCTGGCTGTCTTAGCTCAGCCTCTATAACAAATACTATAGCCTGAGTGGCTCAAGCAGCAAGTGTTTATTTCTCACAGTTCTTGAGACCCAAGTCCCAGATGAAGGAGCCAGCAGATATGGAACTGGTGAGGGCTTGTTGCCTGTCTTGTATCCCCTGCATCTCCCATGGCCAAGAGAGAAGAAATCATCTCTCATGTCTTTTCTTATGAAGCCACTGGTCCCATTCATTATGGCTCCACCCTCATGACCTAATTACCTCTCAGAGTCGCCACCTCCAAATGCCATCACGTTGGAGATTAGGACTTCAACATGAGTTTTGGTGGAACACACACATTCAGTCCATAGCAATGGCCTTTATTACACTGAGGTAGTTTCCTTCTGGTTCTAGTTTGTTGAAAGTTTTTATTATGCAGGTGCATTGAATTTTGTCAAATGATGTTTCTGCATCAGTTGAGATGATCATGTTTTTTTTTTCCTTCATTCTGTTAATGTGGCATACTACATTGATTTTCATATTTTGAACCATCCTTTCATTCTAGGGATAAATCTCACTTGGTCATGATACATAATCATTTTTATATGCTGTTCAATTCAATTTGCAAGTATTTTGCTGAGGATATTTTCATCAGTATTTATAAAGGACATCAGTGTGTAATTTTCTTGTTATATCTGTGTCTGGCTTTGATATCAGGATAATACTGACCTCATAGAATGAGTTAGGAAGTATTCTTTTCACTTCAGATTTTTGGAAAAGTTTGGGAAAGATTTGTGTTAGTCCCAGGAGAGCCTCTCAGGTCCCAGCATGTGCTGGGAGCCTAGTCACAAGCCCTGGCAGTCAAGGGTGTGGACACCCAGGCAGCTGCCTAGCTGTGGCCCTGAGCAAGGGCCTTCACCTCACTGTGCCTGACTCCTCAACTATAAACGGAGAGGAGTGGTACCCCCTGCCCTGAAGTGGAGAGAAGAATGGTACCCATTGCCCTGGAGTGAGGAGAGAACCAAATGAGCCAGTATGGGTGTGCCCAGCACAGGGGAGGCAGCAAGGATGCTGCCTGTGCCATCAGCCGGCAACATCTCACGGTGTTCACAGTAGCCCTTCAGGACAGAGGGACCCAGGGCTCAGAGGGCACTGGATCTGCGCATGGTCACTCGGTTGCTGGTTCCTCACTGGGCACATCCAGACCCCTCTGCCTTCAGACTCCTGCATTTCTGCCTTGCCACACAGGAAAACCAAGAGGGGGAGGTGGGTTGGAGTAGGTCATGGGGCCCACTGAGCCTTGGGTATCCTGGCAACTGCTTCTTATTTTCCTTGTTCCTCTTGGAGCCTCTCTGGGGGGGGCTAGGGCTGTGTCCATGGAGAATCAGCACAAATGTGCCTGAAGGAAGGAGTTTCAGGAAGCAGGAGGCTCCAGGGCCTGCCCACCCAGGCTGACACCCCTGTACCTTGTGGGCCACAGCCAGGAAATCCCAGAGCCTGGGTGTGGGAGGGTGGTCCGAAGACCTCTTTTGTCTCCCCCTCCACACACACACACACACACACACACACACACACACACACACACGCCTCCCTTCTTTGCGGTGGAGCCTCTTTACTGCCCAGTAGCCCACCTTCTTCTCCCAGCTCTCCAGGCCCCAGAGCACTTGTCCTCAGAGGGGCAGCAGCTCCCAGGTGGGAGTGTGACAGCGTCTCCATCCTACCTGGGCCACCAACCTATTGAAACTGGTGTCATCTTAAGGACAGCCAGCGCCTCTTGACTCTGACAGGCTGCCCCAGGGTGAACAAGTTTCTAAAGGTGGCAAGTCCCACCTACCCAGTAGACAGGCTGAGAACAAAGGAAGACCCAAGCACTAGCAAGGAGAGCCCTCCCCTCCCTCGGGGACTGCGGCACTTCATGGGCAGGGCCCGGGGCCCTCCATCACAGCCCACCCCGCCCTGTGCCCCCTCTGATGCAGTAGAGTCAGTGAATTGTCACTAGCCTGGTGCAGGCCATCCAGAGCACAGTGCCAGGGCCGGGCACAGGGCGTGTATGACAGAAGAGCCATGTGGGGTCTCAGGAGGAGGCTGTCAAGTCCAGGCTCAGAAGCTGTGATGTGAAGGACAGTGCTTCATGGAGTTTGGGGCAGGTTTCCAGCAGAGGGTCTGGGCCAGCAGGGCAGGTGCAGAGAGGAGAGGGCAGGGCCCTGCCCTCAAGGAGGTACAGAGCCAAGCCTACTGGCTTCGGGACCCACATGGTGCCCCTATGTCCCTGCAGCGTGGTCTCAGCATGGACCCCCAACCTGTGGTGAAACCATTGCCCTGGGATGTTCAGCAGGACTGGGTCAGCTTCTGCCTGGCTCAGCATGGCCATTCCACACTTAGAGGCTGACCACAGGACTAACTGGATCCTATGTGGCCACAGACCCTGCTCACATAGCACTGGCCTTCTGAGCTGGTGGTTAATCCGACCTTCCTCAGCCCCCAGAGGACCCCCAAAACAGGTGCTTGGTATAAATGTAACTCGCCTTCCTTCACTGGTGACCTGAGGCCACCTGATGGTCTCTCTTTGCCCTCTGTCCCCGTGGGCCCCAAAGAATCTGGGAGCATGTTCCTCCTCTGACTCCGGGCCCTCCAGGCCACACCAGCCCCTGGTTTTGCTAAACATCCCCCAAAGCTGTGGCCCCGGGAAGCGCCCCTCCGACCATGGTCTGCTGCTGCTCTCCTTCCACCTTCGAAGGTCCCCTCCCATCCTGGGGTATGAGGAACGGTGGTTTCTGGGAAATCTGGAGCCACCCCAGTGTTTGCAAGGAAAGTGCCCAGCAGGTGGTGGCAGCCGCCACAGTTACTCCTCAGACTAGCTTTACTCATGGCTTTAGGGAGTGATGGTCATGCTTCATTCCAGGCCTCAAAGCCTTAGCCATTCCCAGGCCTTGCTCTGCCCAGGCCCAGGCTGGCCCTTGGGCAGGCTTATGGGGAGCCAGGCCAGAAGAGGAGAAAAGCGCCATATTGTGTGACATGCCCCTGGCTCAGAGCGGGCTGTGCCTGGGAGCGGTGCCCTTCCGCAGGAGACAGGGTGTGCGGGTGGGACGCCGGAGTGCCTGGCTGGTTTGGGCCCCACTGCATGCAGAGCAAGGCCCAGCCTTTGGGGAGGGAGGCCTGGTGTGGCGGAGCAGAGCAGGGACCAGCTCCACCAGGCCCATGGGTGGAACCACACAGGCTGTGGGTGGCGGGGGGCTGCAGCCACGCCAAGGACCCCAGACCCAGGGTGGTCTCCAGGGCTCTTTTGCAGTAGGAGTGGCAACAGAGTTGGGGAGGCTGACAAGTGGGAGGCCTGCCTAGGCTCTCCCCGACCGCTGCCCTCCCCCACACCCCATGTCTCAGGTGCCCTCCTGTGAGTCGAGCCGTCTTTTCCAGCAGGAGCCCGTCAGCTGATAGCACCCCTGCCTGCCCTTCCTGCTGCCCTTGTTCCTCTGCCCGCCCCCATGGCCTTGTGAGTCACCGCCCCTCCCCTCCGCCCCATTCCCCCCGTGCCATTTGCCCTGGCTTGCTGCACACTGAATGCCCTGAATCTGGAGCCACTGCACGGGGCACTGCCCTCCCGGCTTCCCACAGCCCTTGCTGGGCTGTCCCTGCCCACTCACATGCCCACATGCCACAGCCTCCCCGTGAGCCTGGCCGCCCTCCCTGAGGCAGGGGTGGGCCCTCCACCACCCTCCACATCCTCGCCGGGATGCCTGGCTGGTTCCTTCCAGCTTCTGGGAAGCAAGGTCCCGGAGCGCCAGGGTGAGGAGCACAGTCTTCTCCAGTACGTGTCTCGCCCCGGGTTGTTCTGTGTCCAGACTGGTGTGGGCGTCCCTGCCCTGAGAAGGTGTTGGGTGGGTAGCTGGGCCTGGAGCACACCTACCTCCTCAGGAGCCCAGCCACAGTTAAAGCCGCTCCAAGCCAGGGTCCTGCCAGGCGTGGGCCCTATGGAAGGACACACATGGTGTGAGCAGGCCCAGACTGCCTGGCATGGACCCTCTGGGGATCCCTCTCCCCACACCTTCACCAGGTGGTCTCTGTGGCACTGGGAGGGCCTAGAGCTGGGCAGGGCCAGGAATCCCTGGCACTCTTGCTGGGCCCAGCCCCCCCGGCCTCAGTTCACCCTCCTCACTGTTGCCCTGTGCCGCCTCCCCTGCCGGCTCCATCCAGGCCCCTCTCCTGGCATCCAGGGGCCTTCTCCTGAGCCGGACCCTTCCCCACACAGCCACCCTAGGATGGAGGAGCTTGGCAGGGTCTCCCCTGGCGTCGAGAAGAGTGTGCATTCACAGGAGCCTGTCAGCCCTGAGCAGGGAGGGTGTTGGATGGAAGGAATGGAGGGCAAGAAGCACCTATAGGGAAGCCTGTGTATGCCCTTGGGGAAGAGCCTGTGGACAGATGCCCGCCGGCGCCCCTGCACAGCTGTTAGCCACATCCTTGCTGGGTTGCCTCCGTGAGGTCTGTCCAGGGCCTCCCCGTGGAAAGAGGAGGGGCCAAGTGATGGAAAGCAGCAGGACTGGTATGAGGCAACAAGAGCCCCAGGCTGGAGAGGCCAGGCCAGGTGAGGCACACGGCCTGTGCCCTGGCTCCCTTGAGGTCCACCTTGCCCCAGGCATGGCGTCAGCCTGTGGAGGACCCGGGTCCTGCAGCCAGGGGCTCTCCCTCAGGCCCTGCTGAGCTCATTTAGAAGCCAGCTGCTCCCACTGACGCACCTTCTGAGCTCACCCAGTGCCTGGAGCCCTCCCTGCCAGAGGTCTAGCCCCCAAGAGACACAGTGAGGATCCAGACTGAAGAGGCTACTGCTTCTTTCTGCCGCTCCAGTGCCATGGCCGCCCCAAACCTCCAGGACTCACACCTCACTGAGCGCAAACCCACAGCCTTAGCTATGGGGTGCTCTGGACCCAGAGCAAGGGCAGTGGGCAAGAAAAGTAGCCCTCCCCCATGCCGGGACTCCGGCTGTCTGAGAGGGTGTGTGAAGCCCCCAGCCTAGTAATGCCTGCACGGGGTACTCAGTAAAGACAAGAAGGACAGGCAAGGGGACTCTACTGGGACAGTTAGGTCCCTAGTTCCTCCTTGTTTTATTGTGTCAGCTGAGATCCCCAGTACATGCAGAATTGCCTTAGAGAGAGTGGACATCTTTGTCTTATTCATGATCTTAGAGGGAATGCATCTGACTCTTCCCCATGGGGACCATGCTTGCTCTAGGTTTTGGGGATACTTTATCAAATTAAGGAACTTTTTTTTTTTTAATTTGAGACAGTTTCACTCTTTTGCCCAGGCTGGAGTGCTATGACACGATCTCCGCTCACTGCAACCTCCACTTCCTGGGTTCAAGTGATTCTTATGCCTCAGCCTCTTTATAGGTGCGTGCCACCATGCATGCTAAATTTTTTTTTTTTTTTTTGTATTTTTAGTAGAGACGGTGTTTCGCCATGTTGGCAAGGCTGGTCTTGAACTCCTGACCTCAAGTCATCCACCTGCCTCAGCCTCCCAAAGTGCTGGGATTACAAGTGTGAGCTACCACGCCTGGCCAAATTAAGGGACTTCTATTCCTAGTTTCCTGAGAGTTTTTATTATGAATAGTGTTTTTAGCAGATGTTTCTTACACATTTACTGAGCTCTATAGTCTGTTGCTGTGATGAGTAACATGTATGGATTTTCTCCTGTTAAGTCATCCTTGCATACCTGGGGTTACTAAGTATGGTCGTAGTGTAATATCTTTTATATGCTCAATTGGGTTGGATTTGATAAGATTTTTGTTCAGGAATTTTTGTATCTATATTTGAACTCTGAGCTTAGCAGATGTGTCCACCAGGCTGCAATTTTCCTCTCTTGTGCATTTGTCCAACTTCGGTATTAGGATTATGTTGGCCTCATAGAATGAATTGGGAGTGTCCACTGCTTTACTCTTGTCTAGGAGGGTTTGCTTACAAAAATCTGGTTCTTTTAAAATTTGGTAGAAATAGCCCAGCACTTTCTTTGTAGGAATTTGCCCCCTAACTTTTTATCTTGAAAAATGTCAAACTTACAAAGTCGTTGAAATGGTAGTAAAGTGAACCTCATACCTTTCACCGAGACCCACTGCTTGTTAACATTTTGCAATATTTGTGCTTGTGAGTGGGTGCTCTCACTTGCTGTTTACATATATGTATATCTGTAAATACATGTGTACTTACATGTATATTTATATATGTAGTTATATACATGCTTTTGCATTTTAGTAGAATCATTTGAATGTAAGCTGCAGGCATTTCCTCAATATTTTAGGAAGATTTTAAACTACTGCTTTGATTTTTGCTTTTTGAGATTATCAGGCTATTTGTGACTTATATTTGGACATTTTATACAAATAATTTGACAGCTATCCTCTCTCTGTCTCTTACATGTTCTCCTGGTGCCTCTGACCTGTGGTTGCCGAAAGCAGGTAAGTCTGTTCCGGCAGCTTCCTCTCTTTCCCTGCCAGCTGGTGTGGGCCCATCCTCATGCCGAGCGTCATGCTGTGACCTCCAGGAGGCATATTGTCTTGTCTTGTGCAAGGAGGAAACAGATGACAGATGCATTCCTTGGGGAACTCGTCAGGGCCACACAGCTGCTGGATGGCAGATCCCTTAGCAAGCTGGAGACCTGTTTTCTGGTGCTGCCAATGGTGTGCCGGGTTCCCCTGGGAGCCTCGTGCTGCTCATCTCAGGGACCGTGCACGTGGGTGAGCAGCAGACATGCCTTGTGGCCTATGAAGTCAGACACCTCTGGTATCTGGGAGACTTTGGCTGCAGAAGGATCTCTGAGTCTCCATTTGCCCATCTGCAGGGGGATCTAATAGTGGTGACCGTACCGGGGTTGCAGGAATAAAATGAGCAAATGCCTGCTGGGCCCTAACCTTTTTTGGAGGCACCAACCACAGAAGTGTTTGATGGGGGGCCATAAAATGGCTGGTTCTGGAAGAGTCAGCATTCCCGAGTCCCCAGGGTCACTGCTCAGGTGACAGCTTTCTCAGTGCATCACCCAGAGCTGTCGCCCCCCTTGTAAGTAGAGCCAGGGCCATGGGAGTATAGAGTTGGATGCTGCAGTTAGCTTGGGCACAGAATGGCTTATCTCTGGGGTGGGCTGTTTAGGCTCTGAATTTCCCTGTCTGGGGAAGAATAGTCTACATTCAAGAGCATGCAAGGCCATCTCTCCGCGGCCCCCTCTGTGTTTATATGGATTCGGGGGTTGAGGGAGCAGGTGTCAGCCACTCTTCGCTGCAGAGAGGCTCTGTGGGGTCGTAGGTGAGAACCAGGAGGACTTTGCCTCGGACCCTGAGATGAGTTGCTGTGGGGCATGGCGCCTGCCACCAGCTGCGGGGTCAGCAGGAGGTGGAGCCTGGAGGGGTCCCAGGGACACCCCCAGTGATCCTCAGATGAGCTCTCACCCTCCTGACCCCGAGAAAGGCTGATTACTGGTGATGATCCTGTGGCTTTGGCAATGTCCTGAGAGGCTGCTGGGGAGGCCCCGAGCCTCCCAGGCCTCCCTGACTCTCCTACCTCCTGTGAGAAAGTCAGATTAGATTGTGTACATTATCGTTTTGTTTGTCTGTTTTCTAATACATGCATGGTTATATAAAATTGGAAAAATACAGAAAAAGTAAAAGAAAAAATGGCCCAGGGCACTAGGCCCAGGGCACCTGGCGCAGGTTGCATTTCTGCTCCATCTCTCCAGTTGATGTGTTTTCCAGAGTTGGCATCAGGCTGTACCCACAAGCTTTGATGTGGCTCTTTTGCCCATTGTGCACACAGAAATGAGCTTCTGTGTTCATGCAGAGTCCCCAGAAGGGCTGTGCTTTTCTACTGCCATGGAGTCACCGGGCGTAGGCATCAAGTCGTGCTGGCTGGCCTCAGGGCCCTGAGCACTTTCTCACCTGGCAGGGACAGTTTCATAGCAGGGTACAAATACTGCACACCCCGGCAGGACCTGACGCTGCCTCCAGCCTCCCTCTCGGGCCTCCGCGTCTCTCTTGGTGGGCCCAAGCAGCCATGGTGGATGTGTAGTTACAGGCTGTAAGGAAGAGGAGGTGCCATGTGAGTCCCCGCAATAGCCTCAGCAGAAGGCCTAGAAGCAGAACGAGTGAGCCCCAGAGCTCTTGGCCAGGACAAGAGGAGGCCATGTCTCTGGAGACAGGTCTCAGGCCGAGCCAGCCCGCCCCTAGTCAGCTGCCCTGCTGCTCGACTGCGTGCCCTGTGAAGAAGCAGGGCACTGTCACCTTCTCCTGACCCCAAGGTATGAGTGTGTGCGTTCAGGCCTAAGTGACATCTCGCCTGCCGGTGTCAGAAGCCAGAAAGTGCCAGGCGGGCAGGCGTGAAATATGAATGGGCAGCCTTCATGCCCGGCGAGCAGCCCCACAGGGCCCTCATGGCCTTGCTGGAGCCCTGCCTTGGAGCAGCAGGCAGGAGAGTCTGAAGGGCAGTGGGACACAGGTGAGGAGGTGGTCCTCACCCCTTCTGCTCATGGAAGACCTCGGCAGAGCCCCCCATTCCAGGTGTCCAGTCAGCAGCATCTGGGCCCGGGCTGCTCAAGCCATGCTGGGCTTTTGGACGGGGTCAAGCTCCCAGAAAGCCATCCGCCTGTTCTCTCCTCATTGAAGAGAGCTGGTACAGAGCACCCCTGGACCCGGCGTCTCTAGCTGGCCCTGCTGGGAGGACATTGTCAGCACCTCCTCTTGTGGCCCCTACCCTGGGGGTGACTTCTAGGACCTCCAGAAGTCACAGCCTTACCTGACACCTGCTAGGTGGAGGCGGTCCTGAGCCTCACATCCCAGCCCTCTGCCCAGTTCTCTGTGCACCCCCACTTCAGTGCTGTTGGAGAAGCAGCCCGTCAGGGGACCTGCTGGGGGTCTCGTTCACCCTCACTGAGTAGGGGGGCAGCTGTCCCTGCCCACAGCTGCGAAGTGCATCTCAGGGGAAGGGGCCTCACCTGCACCTTCTTTGGGGGAGTGCCCTGGGCCCTGGATATATCCACTGAGGTGCTCTTGCAGGGGGACTGCCCTGGTCAGGAATGGGAGTGACCATTCCTGGGACCAGGAGGGGTTGGGTGCTTCCTTCCCATCAGTGCCTTTGTGGAGGTGTGGCGGATGTGGCCTGCACGGCACCCCACAGTGTTTGTCCACCTGATGGCTAAGCCACCCCCTGCCCCAGAGGGTTCCTTGTCAGGGCGCAATGAGATCATGCAGGTCAGGGGGCTTTGAAGGAAAAGCTTTGGGCTTCCCCCAGTGTGGGGCTTCTGCTTCCTGGTCACTTGCTCCCCGACCACCCCAAGGGGAAGGTGGGAGTCTCAGGCTCCTAGGAGGCATTCAGAGGGGCCTCCTGCTTTGGGGGACGCTGTTCCCCAGGCACCCAGGTGGGGCCTTGGTTTCTCTATCTGGGTGGGCACAGCTTTGCAGGGGGCAAGGCGTATCGTGGCCAGCAGCCTGCTCTGTTTTCTGAAACCTTTGCTGACCTTGTTTGTAAAGCCAGCACAGATTTTCACCCGCTTGCAGACGTTGTTAGGGAAGGGGCTGAGGAGGTATTTCCTAAACCTATGCTAATAAAGCCTTTTGTTTTTTATTTTTTAACAAGTCGGTATTTTGACACAAGGTCAGAAGTTTTCCTTTTTCCCACCATTTAATAGCAGTGTCCTGTCCTTGAAACCATGAACTCATTTCCTCTTCTGACCAACCCGTGCATTTGGATGGCCTGCAAAGCCTGGGCGTGCAGTGCAAGCTCCCAGGGGCCCTCCCCGGCCTCCTGCCTGTCCTCTGCTGCTCTGCAGGTTTGTCTGGAATTCAGCCCCCAGCCCCCTTGCCAGGCCTGCTCCTCCTCGTCCTCCAAGCTCCTGACCTGGAGTCTGATGAGGCCCCCTGACCCACCCTTCCCTGGCGCTTGCTTGCCTGGGTCTTTAGTGTCTATGTTCCTGGCCCTGCAGGATGCTGTGAGAGCAGGACCCTGGCTCCAGCCTGCAGACCTCGGCCACGATAGATTCCCCCTGGGAGGGAGGAATAGGAATGGCAGATTGGATGGGACAGGGACTGTGACAAGGTGAGATCACACAGCTCACATCTGCTGCATCTGCTGGGGTCCCCCACGCCCGTCCTGGGCTGGATGAGCCCTCACCCCTGCAGGGTGCTATAGGCTCTAAGTCTCCCTACATATGCCACACACCAGATTGCCAGTCTGGGAAGTGGCTTTCTGTCTACATGTTTTATAGAGACAGTCCCTGGGGCTCAGGGGCCAGGGTGACTGTCCCCAGGCCACACAGGACAGCTGGCAGAGCAGGAATCCCACCTGTTCATCCATCTTACACTGGGACCTGTGTCCCCTCTGGCTGTCTCATCCAATTCCTCAGCCTCCTTGCCGGACAGAGCTATTTTGGGGCAGACGGCACCTGTCCCACTGCCGGCCTGAGGGTGGGGTGGAGGCCGACAGCTCCCAGTACCACCCATCAGTGGAGAAAGGCCCTGGCCCATGGGGATGGTTGTGCGAGCCAGCTGGGAGCAGTAACTGGCAGGCAGGGACACCCACCATGGGAAGGGAGACAGTGTATGGACCCCCAGGCAGGAGTCAGTCTGGCAGGGTGGAGGCAGAGGCAGGGGTGCCACAGACGGGCCTTTCCTCGAGCCTCACTGGCCCAGGTGCTGGGCAGACAGCCCTGCCCATCCCCCAAGGTTTCCCCTGGTCCTAGAACCTTCCCTGCACAGTGCAGCTGAGTCCTCAGGGTAGCAGAGCTGGGCCGTAGCGGCAGGCATCCAGGTGAGCAGCTTGGCTGTGAGGTGGGACAAGGCCTTGGGAGACTGGGTACACAGGCGCCCAGTGCAGGGCAAGGCGGGGCCTCACGTTGTTGGGCCCCAGTGGGGTCTGTGGACCCTGCCACCAGGGCAGGCCAGAGAGGGAGCCACCTGCCCTTCCCACGTAGGGAGTGGGGTGCGCCCAGAACCTGTGGGCTGCCTTGTTCTCCCCTCCTCCATATCACATCCAAGGGCACGGGACAGAGGAGTCAGACCTCCACCAGACCCCTGGCTGGGAGGCCACAAAGAAGAAGGGTAGAACCCAGAGAGCGTGGAACACTCATTTCCCTTACTGGGAAACAGGCTAGATGGGGACTGCTGCCCCAGGGCCTGGCTGGTGGTCGGCGACGTAGAGCACGCAGTAGGCACTCCATCAGCGCGTGTTCTCTGGCATGCCACCTGTTTCCTGGAGGCCAGAGGTCGGGTCACAGCACAGGGTGCTCTGGTGAGGCCCGGGCACCAGGCCTGCCAGCGGGGCCACAGTGATGACATCCTGGAAGCCTCCAAGGAGGAGCACTGGCAGGTCCAGAAAAACTGAGCTCAGCATTTAGGCCCAAACCACCAGGTGGGGGGTGGGGGGCTGCAGCCGTGGGGTCCCTCTCCGTTTCTGGCTCTGGCCCTGGGAAAGTCACAACCTCTCAGGGGCTCAGTCAGCCCCGTTAAGAGGGACGATGGGGCTGGGCACAGTGGCTCACGCCTGTAATCCCAGCACTTTGGGAGGCTGAGGCAGGTGGATCACCTGAAGTCAGGAGTTCAAGACCAGCTTGGCCAACATGGCAAAACCCCATCTCTACTAAAAATACAAAAATTAGCTGGGTATCATGGAGCCTTAGCCTCAGAAGGCTGAGGCAGGAGAATTGCTTGAGCCCAGGAGGCAAAGGTTGCAGTGACCAAGATCACGCCACTGCATTCCAGCCTGGGCGACAAAGCAAGACTCCATCTCAAAAAAAAAAAAAAAAAGGGACGATGTCACCTCCACAGTGTGGTAGGCGTTGCTGTGTGCACAGCACCTGGGACAAAGGGATGAGTAGCTGGGGCACAGGCTGGTGTATGCCCATGGGTGTAATGTGGGAGGGATGGCAGAGACTTGGGGCCTTGTGTGACTGGGGACAGGTGGCAACAGGTGGGAGGGAGGCAAGAGAAGGCCCCTAGGGTGGGGGGCCGCCTGTGGATGAGGGGACCAGGTGCCTGTGTTGGCAACCTGGGCACGGGCCATCGGAGGGTGGAGCCGAGATGCCTAAGCCGGGTGCCCCTGCCCTGTCTGAGCACCTAGTTGCAGAGTTGGCTGCGGGAGCCTGAGAGCAGGGTCCAGCCAGGAAGCTACATCCTTGCAGGAAAGCCCCCGGGAACAGGGCCGGCAGGAGGGTGGCTGTGGGGCCCTGGAAGTGGGGTGAGGGTGTGGGGCTGCCTCGTGGGTCTGACTCAGCCCCCCTGCTCCAGCTCCGTCCAGGCCTGTGTCCCTCGGCAGGTGAAAGGGCCACCCAGCCTCCGTTTCTTGACCTGGAATGTGGGATTTACAGCTGTGGGGCCCATTTTTGCCATTTTTATATCCAAATCTCCACAGTCCCAGGAGTCAGTTGCATTTTAACCCAGGCTTGCAGTGGGAGAGATGTTTCGGCAGGAGTGGCGATAGCTCTAGAACTCAGGAAGCCCCCAAGAGCTCCCTGCATCTTCCTCAGGAGGGAGCTGAGGACTTCCTGCCAGCAGGCACCTCACCCACAGGGGTCGACCCACACTCCAGCAGCCTGGCCAAAGCCCACCCCTGCCATCCCTGTAATGGGGGAGGGAGGGGCGAGGGGGAGGCCGAGGCTGCAGAAGGCATGCTCACGAGGACCAGGACATGGGGCCCAACAACCTCCAGCTGTCACAGAGTTCCAGGTGTAAGTGGCACTGCTGGAGGCCACCACCTCACCTGAGAGACCTGGCCCGGGCTCACCTCCTCCATGGACACCTCCCTGGCTGCTCCAAGTGGAGCAGACCGTCTCACAATATAGCTGCACAGTAACTCCTAAACCACCATGTCCTTTGCCAGGGGGTCACTGGGATTGCTCCCCGTCATTTGGGGTCCCTGCCACCAAGGAAGAACTAGGCCAGTGGGGAGACAGAGATGTGAGCACTGCTGAGCCCTGGGGCTGGAAACCTACCAGGGCCCCTTCTGTCCAGACTGGGAGCTGTTGCAGTGACAGAGGCCTGCAGTGACCCCTGCTGTGAGCGGATTTCTGTGCAGTGCCCCGGAGCCCCTAAGCAGTCACCCTGGGCTCGGGGGACACTGCCCCAGCACTGTGTTGGGGAGCCAGAGAGTCCTGGCCTTTTTCAACTGCAGGAAAGTGGGCTCGCAGGGGTGGCCTGCCCAGGACACACAGCTGTGGGCCTGGAGCCAGGTGCTTGGATCTGATAGGACAGCTGTTTTTATTTGCTGGAGAGGTGACTTTGGAGGTGGAGCTGAGTGAGTCAAAGTGGAGATGACAGCCCCCTGGAAGTGAGGATGGAATCCGTGAGCCCCTCCCCAAGGTGTCTGGTCCCCTGAGGTCCAGAGGCCCCAGATGTGGGGCGGTCAGCACCGCCTGTGTTAGGAGCTGTGGCCTGCAGCACCTGGAGCCCAACATGCTGGGCTGGGCTGTGCGCCCTGGGCACGCTCAGGCTTCCAGGCTGGGCCCTCTGCTCCTCCGCAGTGCCCAGCTCCCCTCCAGGTAGGAGATCCTGGCAGGCACAGGCGTCTTCCCTGGATTCCAGGCCTCCACCGGTTGGCGGGAGCAGGAAGGGGCTGGGGCAGTTGCAGAGGCACAGAGGTGGGGCTCAAGCAGCCTTGTCCCCACCCTGCCACTTCCTGCCTTGCAGGGACACACAGGCCTGCCCCCGACATGCCCTTCTGCCTCGGGGTCTCTGCCCATCTGGCTTCCCAGCAGGGGCTGGCAGTGCCATTAGGATGCTGGCGGAGCTGCCCTCAGCTCCTCAGGCCGCAGCCCAGCTCTGCACCCGCAGCGTTTTCAACCATCTGCTGTGGGCCGGTGGGGGCTGGGTAGGGCTGTGAGGGACCAGAGAGACCCTGTCCAGGAGGCCAGAGGAAGGCCCGCCCAGCGACTCACAGCGAGGTACCACCAGGTTGGCCCAGAGTCCAGGGCTTCGGCTCTGTCCCTCTGGTGCTGCTGGACAGCCGCAGTTTCTGTTTAAAGTGGTTCAGCCCGGTACTGCTGCGTCTTCACTGCAGGGCTAAAGGTGGTTTTTTCTTTATGCAGACCACTCTGACTCTTCACTGATGCACTGTGCTCTAAGGAAACGGGCTGTGATTTTTGTTCCTAGTCAGAAAACACCACCCTGGCCATGGTTTGGGCAGTAGTCAGCAGGGCGTCCTGAGCAGCATTGCCAGGCCATTGTATCTGCCTAGCCTCCGGGGACTGGCAAGGTCAGCCTGCCCTTCCAGCCTGGAGGCTGTGGCTCAGCAGGTGAATAGTTCTCTTCAGTCAGTCACAGCCTGGGTCCAGGTGGACATGGGCTCCAATCCCAGTGCTGCCCTGACCAGCCATGTGGCCTGGGCTAGTTATTGAACCTCTCTGGGTCTCAGTTTCCTCATCTGCAGAATGAGAATAATTCATGCCTATGGGGTGACTGGGTAAAGCGCCAGGAGTTCAGTAAATTAATAATTCAGTTACTCCTGAGCCCAGGCTGCTGCCAGGCCCTCCTGGCCCCGCCCGGGAGCCCACCCTGTCATCTCATTCAGGTCCCTGGTGTATCTCCCTGAATAGATGGATTAGGTTCAGAGGCCAAAACGGGGCAGCAGTTTATTTTTTATTTCCCTCCCTTTGGAAGGGAGCCCAGCATAAGCAGACCAGGCTGGTGGAACGCCAAGGAAACACCAAGAACCCAGGCTCTTTCTCTTCACTCTACGAAGTGGGGCTTCTGCCTCATGGTCCAAGGTGACTGCTGGTGCTCCGTGGTCACATCCGCTTTCCGGTCAGCAGCAGGAAAACAGGGCAAAGAAGGCTGTCTCTAAGGACATCCTGATGGCCGGACAGTCACACAGCCACACCTGGCTGCACATCATCTCCTGGGCGTCTTCCTCCTCAGGGACTTTCTGCACTGTTTTCTAAGCCTGTCTCTTGAGGGCCACATGAGCACAGAGCCCTGTACCACCTGGACTGCCTTTCCACCCATCCGTAAGAATTCAGCTCCCCTGGGTGAGCCAAGGAGGCGCCCCCACCCCCTGTGCCACACTTTGCTAGAGGTAGGCAGAGCAGAAGCAGCGTCATGAGGCCAGCAGGCACCAGCTGGCCAGTCCTGTCCAGACCCAGGTGCCTCCGTCTGCCAGAGGGGGCAGGGCAGGGAGATGGGCCTCAGCCCTGCTGCTCCCTTCCTGCCAAGGGGCTGGGCTGAGGCTGGATCTCAGCTGACCCAGCTCCAAGCCCAGCCCATGCTTGAGGGGTTGAGTGGCCTTGGTCTCTCTGGTGTTGCTTCCTCATCTCTCCAGCTGGGACACGCCCAGGCTGTCAGGTCACTGGTGAGGGGCTCCCTGGGGTTGGGTCAGCCTCACCTGTCCATCCGGGTGTCCTGCCAAAGGTCCCATCAGCTGCAGGCTCTGCCTGCCCTGTGTGTGTCCCGAGGCAAGAGGGGGCTCTCTGGAAGGGGTGTGGGCAGCACAGCCTTCCCAGAAAGCACATGGGTGAGGACTGCCCCCTGTGCCTACACAGCACCTGACCACTGATGTCATGGGGCCTCTCTCCAGACCTGGGTATGTTTGGAAGCAGATTGAGTTAATGAAAAAAAAAAATCTGACTACTCTTCTACAGACGTCACCGAGAAGGGACAGCCTTAGCCCAGCATTTTCTGTGTTGCATTTGTAGAGGGGCTCCCCAGCCTGCTGCCGCCAGCTCAGAACTTGATGATCTGGGTTTTTCTGCAGGCAGAGGGGAGGGGCTGCCTGCCCTTGGGCCAAGCCAGGCCTGGTGCTGCGGCACTGGGTCAGGTGCAGACACACCAGCACAGGTGTCACACCAGAGCGGTGGGGAAGCCATTCCCTCTCAGGCAGTGGCTCACATGCCTGTGCCTCCTGGGAGCGGGTCGTCTCCTCTGGGCTGTCTCCCAATCCCCTGCCCTCCTGGACCTGCAGGTGCCCCCTCTCAGAAGGAATGACACCATGGACAGCCAGCCCGGCCTTGTGGCCCTGGAGAGCTGCGCCTGAGAGCTGCTTCCTGCCACAGGAAAGAGGAGGCAGCCACCCGCCCCAAGTGGGGCGCTCAGCGGCTTCCACCCCACAGTGGGACTTGGAGCCAAAATCAGACTTCCACTTTTTCTAACAAACTGGGCAGAAGCCGGACTGCTTGGTGCTGTCAGAGGCATGGGCACCGGGGGCCCCTGGTGGGGTTGGCAGCAGGCAGTGCTGATGAGGGTGACGGTGGTGTGTTATGCCGTGAGCTCCCAGCTTTGACGTTCTCCTGAAGGTTCTCGTTTCCTTCCTGTGATGAGGATCCAGGCCTCAGTGAGGCCCGGTCGCTTTCCGGAGAGAGCCATCCTGGTACCCTGTGGTGTCCCATGGGTCTGGGGCAAGGCCGGCAGTCAGGGTAGGCTGGGGAAGCAGATGCTGTCGCTGAGTGTGGCCGGGTGCTCGCGCGGTCCTCAGAGGAATGTTCTCCCAGGTTGCCTCTCTGAATTTCTGGTGCCCTTGGAGTCCAGGTTTTGTTCTGTTGAGAGACAAAGTCTCGCTCTGTTGCCCAGGCTGGAGTGCAGTGGCACAATCACAGCTCACTGCAGCCTTGAACTCCTGATCCTGAGCTCAAGTGATCCTCCCACCTCAGCCTCCAGGTAGCTGGGACTACCTGGTGGTGTGCGTCACCGTGCCTGACCTGGAGTAGGGTTTTTAAAACTAATCACTGAGGTGCAACCTTCATGGTGTGGCCTCTGTCCTCATGGTGGGACCCCTGGTCCCTGGGAGATCAAAGCACACCATTGGAATAGAGCCCCTCTCAGAGCTTCCCTCACCACGCCATGTCCTTGTCCTTGGGGGCTGGAATGTGACAGGCATGCTTGTTGTTTCGCTGAAGCCGGCCCCCCAAGGACTCTTCCTCTGAGCCACGGAAAACCATTCATTTTCTTTCAGTAACTGAGTCAGAAGTAATGCAACAGTATTTCTTAAAAAAAATAAATAAATAAAGTTCTGTCATTCTGACCCTAAATGACAGCGTCCTCACCCACAATTAGGGAGCTTCCCCTCTGTTGGCACTGGTATAAAAATTGCCATTGTTTCAGGGTGTGAGTCTAGAAACTTGTGGGTTAGACCCTTGTTTCGTGGAACCCACCCCCATCAGCTTCGGGCATGGGAGGGGAGGGGCCTGAGGACAGGGCTCACCCTGAACAAATGCAGTGCAAGCAGGACTGGCGCGGCCGGCCCCGTCTAATGGCCCCTTTGCACCCTACACCCTGTCCCAGGCAGCGGGGAGGCTTTTGTGATCTTCATTACATTATTTCTTATAAATCATTTCTTCTTGGGTCATATTTCCTATTAGGTTGTTTATGTAATGTTTAATTACAGACAATATAGAAATATATAAAGAAAATGTTATGGTCACATTTAGGCTTATGGGTTTTCACCGAACTCTCAACTCCTGTCAGTTCAAACATTTTTATAGTAAAACGTTGAAAAAAATTCATTATCTCACTGCTGAGACAGCCACTGAGTAGTCCATTCCTGTCCTGGGTGGTGTTTTTTCTGAACATGTATATATCTTACAAAACCATGACCACAGAGTGCTGTTGTCCTGCACATTGGAGGGGGATAGACCCTTGCTCGTGGAACCCCACAGTCAGCTCCAGGGGTTGGTGCAGGCCTTTCTCCACATCTTCAGGTCTTGTCAGCACCCCCGCCGTGAGCCGCAGGACCATCCACTGTGTGCCTGCCGTCGGCCTCCGCCTGCCTGGCCATGACTCCCTGTGACAGCTCACACTCCAGTGCACACCCTCTGAGGCAGCCCTGTCATGTCTCAGCCCTTCCCTCCAGGGCCAGCACCTTCCCAGAGGTGGAGTTACTGCACCAGCCCCTCACCAGGCTCCAGTCTCCTGTGCCCCTCCTTCGCCCGCCCCAGACTTCCCACATGCCCTGAACCAGGTTTGAAGTCTCATTTCTGGCTGGAGTCCTGAGCTTCCGGAAGGCAGAGTCAGCAATAAGAAGATGCAGGCATGAGTTTGGGTCAGATCAGCACTCGAAGGCAGAGGAGACAAAATGAAGCCACCTGCAGCCATGGGCATGACCCACTGGAGGAGTGAGGGACAGGCACCATGGGCTGCAGTGCCCGGCCTGGTTGATGCTGGCCTCAGCTGGTGCCTGCCTGCCCCGCCCTCCTGCCTGGAAGGCACTCAGAGCTCATGGGCTGTACCTGCAGGATTTTCCCTGGGGTGCTCTATGTTTGAGTGGGGCTCCCAGGCCAGTTCTAAGTTTGTCCTGTAAGAATCCAGACTCTGGACTTTAGAACTGGCCACGCCCTGACAGCAGTGCCTAGATCTTACCTGATTGTGAGGCACACTAAACCAGTGCCCAGAAAAATGTCAGAACAGCTTCTGGTCACAGAAGGCATTAAACCAAGCATAATTAAATGCCGAAGTGCATGATCCAGGCGATCATTCTGTGGGCTTTTCACAAGAAGCTGCAGTTCGTGCAGACTAGAATTATTTCTTAGCGCATTTCGAGTTCTTTGATGTTTCATGCTTCATCTGTGAAATCCATGTGAGTTTCACACTCAAGGCCATTACTCATCCAACCTCGTTTTCCTATAGAGTGAACCGGACCCTCCTTGGTCTGGCCCTGCCTGTGTGCCTTAGCCTCACTGGCCATGTCCTCACCCTCCTCGGAGAAGCTGCCCTGTTACCCACAGAGGGTCTCAGGGGCTGACCCCTCCCACTACTTGTGAGAGGGAGGGACGTAGGCCGGCTGCACAGACACAGGTGACCCCCAGTGCAGATAGGGCGCCTCGGGGATGGCCACACATCACAGCTGCTGCTCACTGACTGGATGGTGGTAGTGAGCAGCCAGTGGTGCGGACAGGGTCTCCCCGTCACCCTCAAGTGACCAGTGTGTGCCCCATTCAGGGGTGAACGCTGGGAGCCCTGAGTCTGTCCCAGTACATGGCACGTATAGGTATCCACAGAGATCTGCTATGGATGTCAGGGTGCTGTGGGGGCCATGCAGCAGGACCGCAGCTTAGGGCTGTGCTCACAGAAGAGGCCAGAGGTTTGCCACCCTGAAAGAACCTCATTTGCCAGCAAAGTCACTGGGCAGGGTCCCCAGCCTCCCGCATCAGGTTGGCAGCGATGAGAGAGATCCCTTAGGGGAGAAGTGGCCCTGTTTGCATCCCCAAGGCACTCCTACTCCTGGACGGTGAACCAACCACCAGCTGGATGCTTGGGCTGGGCAGGACCTGTGGTTCCTTCCAGTGTGGCCACGGAGCATTCAGACTCATTAATTCATGGTTAGTTACTAAACCTCAGGGCAACCCCCACTGCCCTGGAAACCGGCCACCCTTGAGGTGGTCCTCCTTCACTGATACCCACAGGGGCCCTCCACCCCTTTTGTGGAGCCTGTCTTGCTCACCGCAGCAGCTTAGCTCGTAGGAGGGGAGGAGAGGGGAGAGGAAGTGCTGAAGATGCCTGGAATCTGCTGGGCCTGGAGGTAGCAGGGGGTTGCAAGCAGAGCAAAGGGTAGAGACTGGCGGGGAGCTCTGGGGACGGAGGCTCTGGCTTGACAAGACTGGTTCACCTGGAAGGCCAGCTGGGCCTCAGGCTGCCTTCTAGAGTCTCAATTTGTCTTTCTTCCTTTCTTTAAACTTTTATTCACACGAAGTGTTTGGGACATACAAAAGAACTTGCATAATGTACATAGGATAACAGTGAACACCTATACCCCCAGCTGCTCACCGGAGGCGTGAGGACTTGATCAGCACCACGTAAGCCACTGTGAGCACCCAGCGCCATCCCAGCCCCACACCCCAGGGCTAGCCTCTGACTTGAATTTTCCTGTTTCAGTTCATCACTTTTTTAAAAAAACGGCCGGGCTCAGTGGCTCACGCCTGTCATCCCAACACTTTGGGAGGCCGAGGCAGGCTAATCACCTGAGGTCAGGAGTTCAAGACCAGCCTGGCCAACATGGTGAAATCCCATCTCTACTAAAAATACGAAAAAATTAGCCGGACGTGGTGTTCCACGCCACCACGAGTAATCCCAGCTACTCGGGAGGCTGAGGCGGGAGAATTGATTGAACCCAGGAGGTGGAGGTTGCAGTGAGCCAAGATCACACCACTGCACTCCAGCCTGGGCAACAGAGCGAGACTGTCTCAACAATAATAATAATTTCAACATGTATATGTGTATCCCTGAATAGTGTTTTCTGGGGATTTGTTTGTTTTTGAGAACTTGATAAAATACACGTTACCATCATAATCCAGTCCTGATGTGCAGTGCCTTCTTCGTCACCTTTCCCATGGTGGTGTGAGTAGCTACCATTTGTTCATTTTTATTGCTGAGTGGAGTATGCCACCGTGGAGGTGAGCACGCCACCGTGGAGGTGAGCACGCCACCGTGGAGGTGAGCACGCCACCGTGGAGGTGAGCACGCCACCGTCGTGGGCATTTGGCACTGTTAACCAGAATGCTGCTGCAGCCTCCCCAACACCTCCTGGTGTGAACAGCAAGGTTCCTCTGCGATGTGCATCTGGGAGAGGACTGACTACATCTTGGGGAATGTGTACCTTCTGCTTTCCAGTGAAGACACTTGGAGATGACTGTTCTCACCGTCTCGTTCACATCCGTAAGCAGATGGTAGGAGGATCGTCCTGCATTCATGCCTACTCTTGCTGCTGCCCGGCTTTGCCTTCCCACTGCTCTCCTGGTATTGCCTGTGGCTTCCTGTGCCTCTGCCTTGGTAACTGATGCAGTGGAGCCTCTTTCCATACACTTTGTTGGTCAGTTTCCTTGTTGTTTTCTTTTAATTTTTTTAAAGTAATTCATACACATACTTAAAAACAGGTAGTTCCAGTTGGCTTATGATGAAAGCCAGCAGATCCGCTTTCTCTTTCCAACCTCTCCAGACAACCGTTTGTGGCTTTCTCAGTATACTTCCGGTGTTTACCTTCATATTTCTAAATAACGTATAGTGCTATTTCTTAATTTATTGATTTAGATATTCTCTGTTTACTTTGTTTCGATAGATGAAGGTGAAGCGTTCTTACACCCTCACACAGTCTGTCCTCACCCCACCCATCATCCACATACAGTTAAAACTCACGTTTTTATTAAATCAGTAATCACTGTTTACATGATGATGCCTTCAAAACCGTCATTTACCGCTGAGGCAAGTAGTGTACTTCATTTTCTTTTCTATATAACTTTTTGTTTTTCCTGGAATTAATGATTGCCTTGTCTTTTTACTTGCTTTATTTTCTATCTTCATGGATTAATTTTTTCCAAATGATTCCAGAATCTGCCACACACCTACCATTCATTTTTTCCCACCAAATGCTCAGTTGTGTCAGGCCATCTGTCCATTCCCCCTCCACCCCAACTCCTTTTTTTTTTTTTTTGAGACGGAGTCTCGCTCTGTCACCCAGATGCGATCTCAGCTCACTGCAGCCTCTATCTCCTGCATTCAAGTGATTCTCCTGCCTCAACCTCCCAAGTAGCTGGGAACACAGACATGTGCCACCACTCCCGGCTAATTTTTGTATTTTTAGTAGAGATGGGGTTTTGCCACCATTGGCCAGGCTAGTCTCAAACTCCTGACCTCAAGTGATCCACCCACCTCGGCCTCCCAAAGTGTTGGGATTACAGGTGTGAGTCACCACGCCTGGCCTTTGCCCCTTTTTTCCTAGAGCTTCTGTCTCCCTGCTCCTGACAGGCCCAGTGGGATGTTTTGCTGACATCCTGGAACCGTCCCCTGGGTTGGAGCTCCTGGCTTCCAAGTTTGTTTGTTTGTTTGTTTTGTTTTTTCTTTTCCTTTTTTGCTAAATGAGATGCCTACTCCAGGATCTTCCTAAAATAAGATTCACAGAAGGTAAATTTCCTAAGTCTTTGTATGTCTGAACACATCTCTACTGTCCATACTTGATTGATAGTTTGGCTGGGTATGAGATTGAATTGGTCATTTTCCTTCTGCCTTTTGAAGACCGTGCTCCAATGGTTTCTAACATACGGCGTTGCAATGGAGAAGCATGCCATTTATGTATTGTTTTTTTTGTCCAGATGCTTCAAGGGTCAACTTTTTAGTCCTCTGTTCATTCCCCACATTCATTTGCTCAGCACTTGGTCAGCCATTTCAGTCTCCGTGAATGAGGTACTCCAATTCTGGTTATTTCTGTCATCATCTCCTCTATTTTCTCTCTCCCCTCTTTCTGGAAGCCTTGCTGGCAGGCACTTGGAGCACCTGAATGGATAGACCCTGCTGGATAGTGATAGGCACAAAGCCCCTGCTTTGTGGGGTCCCAGGTGTCAGTGCAGGGAAGACTGCTCTGGGGCACAGACCCTTCAGCAGGGGGTGCAAGGCAGGGATTAGATGAGCCTGGGCTCCTGAGGGCAGGGGCTGGGGACCACCGTGAGTGTGCAGACCATTCCTCAAACCTCTGAGCCGTGAGCCGCCCCCTTGGCACCTCCAGAGAGCACATGTCAGAGAGCTGCCTAGATCTGGGGTGGGCCATTTGGGGAGTCCTCTGTACCTCGCCACACCCCGCCCTCTTCCTGCTTCTGTTTGACACCTCCACCCCGCCTTTTGGCAGATGACAGACTGGAGAGTAAACAGCAGATGCGTCTGGCAATGCATGCAATGGAGGAAAGAGGACGGAGCACAGGAGGTGGGACAGGGCGAGGCGCAGCTGGGGCACCAGGCCAGAGGATGGCCAGGACGTGCCTGTGGCCAGCAGTGCCTGCAGTGTTTGGCAGAGGGAAGGGGACAAGGCAGAGGGGAGGGGAGGGGAGGGCTTTGCGTGTTGGGCATGGGACTGGGCGCCTCTGGCTCCTAAAGAGTCCCACCGGCTATGGAGGGGCGTGCCAGATAGTGGCTTCCATACCGTTCAGGCAGGTGTAGGTAGGAACTGGACGGTGGCCAAGGGCAGGTCACCCTGCCTGGATCAGCTGTCACATCTGCAGAAAGGGGCAGGAACACCCACATTTGACTGCTGGCCTCACAGGCAGCTTCTAGAGTCTGGCTGGCCCTTTGTCTATACCACAGGCCGTGTCTAGGGGACAGAACCAGGGGACCCAGGGCATGGCAATGTTCTGAGCAGAGAAGGTGCACAGGGAGCCGTGGGGACAGCGTAAGCCATTGGGCCTTAGGGCAGGGGCCTCGGTCAGCTCCTAAGGCTCCCCCAGGCGCAGTGTCCGTTGCGCCATTTTATTACAAGATGCAGAGCCGCTGGGCCAGCACTGCTAATATCTTTGCACACACCCGCCTCCCTGGTGTGGTTCCCCAGCAGCTGTCCCTGCAGCGGGAGGCCTTGGTCCAGAAGGGTTATGTGGGACATGGGCGCAGGAAGGACAGGTGAGGCTGACAGGCTTGGTCATTCCAGGGACCATGACGGTTTTCGCTGGCTCAGGTGCCCCTTTCCCCTGCCGTTGCCCCTGTTGGTGCCTGCTAGACCTCCTGTGCACAGAAGGCCTTGGCAGAGGAGAGAGCCAGGCCTGGGGCAGTAAAGGAGAAAGCTTCCCCTCCAGTGCTCTGAGGGCCCCAGACTTAGATGGCTTTCAAATGAGTGTCTGTCTTCAGCAGCTCACCCTCCCAGCTTTTTCAGAAACCAAAGAGTAAATTGCTCACGGCTTCTCTAAGTGGCTCACACACAAAAAACCCGAGTCATTTCAATGGCTGGACCCAGAAAATCGAGCCCTCTCCTCTCCTCCCTGTCTCTGGCCCCCAACTCTGCCTCAGTTGCCCTGGGGTCTCACTGTCCCCTCAAGACACTGCCCCTGCAGGCGCAGGCAGAGAGGCCTTTGTTCCCCTCAGCTGTGTCCCGTCGAGAGGATGCTGCTGTCGGACACGTGGTAACTGAGCCTGCTGCCACCCCCACCCGTGATGGTCAGTAGGTCGCGTGCCATCTGGGGCTACTAGAGCCGGGCCACTGTGCATACCACATGTGCCTGCTGGGTGCTCTGGGCTCTTCTCGCACTCCTGCACTGGCAACCGCTTATCTTTTTGAGCTGGGTCTTAAAGGTGGAGAGGTCTGACCAAGGGGCGGTCACTCACGCTGGCATTCCAGTGAAGGGCATGGCCCATGCAGAGACCAGGGGTGATATACCCGTGTGCTCCTACCTGCAGACCGTGACGGTGCTGGGGAGGGGAGGGGGCACCAGGCCACATCGGGAGGGCAGCAGGTGGACGCTCCAGCCCCTCCACGGCAGAGGCCCTGAGCTTTGCAGGGGTGAGGAGGCTGTCATTCAGAAACGTCGCTGCCAGGGAGAAGGGACTTAGAGAAGGGAGCCTTGTGGCTGTAGCCCATGGCTGCCCTCACCACCAGGCTCCTGCCTTCAGGTGGCCAGGGGCCATCTGAACGCTCAGGGGACCTGGGTATGGGGTTGGTGTAGACCATGTCCTGGCTCTTCCCAAGGTGCCGGCTTCACCTCCATCCCTCTGCACTCTGGTGCTGACCTGGCATTTGCAGTTATGTGCCCTAGTGGCAGCCGCTCGAGCTTGGCTGCCAAGACCCACGGTGTGGTCAGACCACTGTGTGCGGCTGAGGAATGAGTTCCTCCCAGGAGGGGAAAGCCCTCAGGGGTCCATCGGGGCCCTCGTGCCCACCCGTCACTGCAGGCCAGGATTGTGGCAGGTGGCGGCCCCAGCTTTGAGTGCTGCCTCTTCTGGGGCTGCAGCCGCCCACTGTGAGCAGGAGGGTGAGGGCAGGTAGAGTCTGTCCTGCCATGAAGCTGGAGGCTTTGACAGCAGGGGCGGACAGAACTGAGCAGAAACACTTCACAGCCTGGCCACGAGCTCCCCGCTTTGTGCTCCCTCCCTCGCATTTCCCTGTGTTCTGCACCCCCAGAGCTGAGGAGCCAGGGCCCTTGTCCAGGAACAGGCTGGATCGAGGCCTGGTGCCTGCATGCATTCCCAGGTGGGAGCCAGGCAGGTGACCCGGACCCTCCACCCGCCCAGAAGCAGCCCTTCCACCGAGGGGCCTCACACCACTTCTGCCTGCTCCCTCAGTCATTAGGCCCAGCGCTGGCTAGGTGGCTCCAGACATGACCAGGAGGCTCTAAGGCTCATCAGCGTCTTCTGGAGCCTGCACGATACACACACAGGCACAGGCTACACCATGGGAGACCCCATCTGCAGGGTGCCAAGCCCTTGCATGCTTGGGCCTCTGACGGGATCTGTCCCCGCTGCTAACCAGGCACAGGGCAGCTTGCTCGGCAGGTCTTCCAGTCAGCTAGCACAGACCCTGGCCAGTGTCATGACTCTGTGGCCCTGGGCAAGTCACACACCCTCTCTGGGCCATGGGCAGAGGAGCTCATGATGGAGGCATGCCTCGGGCTGCAGGGGATGGTCCCTGAATGGGTGTGGGGCTGGGGCTGAAGGACCCGCCTATGGGCCGGGGCGCTGAAAATGGGAGAGGAACTGAGCCATTTGTGTTTCCCAGATGGGGCCTGCTGCACTGTGCACAGCGTGTCCTTGCCCTCAGAGTCACCCTTGGGGCCAGAGTCCTTGTGGCTGTAACTCACAGGGTCATTGGCTGGGGCTAGGAGGGCAAGCCTCTCTGTTGGTGGACGCATCACACTGTGGTTTTTTGTGTTCAGAAGAAACCCGCCACACTGGCCTGTCTCCATCCATTTGGTCACGGCCCCACAGGAGTGGGGAGCGGAGGTCCATGCGGCCCTATGCCTCCCCTGGACACAGGGTCAGCTAGGAAGGACATGGATAGCCTCTTCTGAGCAGTCAGGGCCTCGTGAGCCTGAGGCAGGAGACAGAAGCCTGCCCCGGCCGCCTCGGGCCCTTACTCCCTGGCCCTTGGTCATTTTTGTTTCTAAAACGTTTGTCTCACCTGCTACCTGAAGAAGGTCCCGCCCTCTGGCCCTTGAGGCCCCGAGTGCCCAGGAGCTGCTGCCATCAGCACGGATGGGTGGTACCAGGCAGGCTGTGGGTGCAGGGTGCTTGGGGAGGGCCAGGTGTGCCTTGGGATGTGTGAAGTGGGAGCCTGGAGCAGGGAAACTGAGGCCTGCTCTCGCCCCTGCTGCCCACAGCTTATCTGCCCCCTGGAGACCAGCCGTGCCTGACCCTGGGGTCGTCAGCTCAGTCCTGCTGGGTCCTTCCTCCACCCCATCTGCTGAGAGCTCCCCCAGGGCAGGGTCTGAGCCTGCCAGGCCACAGAAAACACTGGGCGGATGACAGCTGCCTGTCCCTTCCTCGGCAGTCTGCATGCAGTAGTGCTGGCCTTGCTGCCTGCCCCTGGAGCCATCACTGGCTACCCCGCCTGCTTCAGAGCTGCCACCCCTGGGGCTTTCTGACATGTCCTCATAGGCGGGGGTGGCCTGCAGTGGCACCGCACCACTTGCCAGGCACTGTGCCACCCTCCCTGCAGGGAGGTGTGTGGTCAGATCAGGCAGTTGCCAGCGGACACCAAGAAGCGCTTTGTGCTCCCCGGGGTCCCCCCATGCCCCCCACCCCCGCCCCTGCCCAGGGCAGTGTGAGGGGAGGAGGGGAGCAGTGTGGGTACACTTCCATGTTGCCATCTGGGGAATCCTGGCGGGGGGGTCAGGGCGCTTCTGGAGCTGCTCCCCCGGGCAGTGAGGGGCCCTGTGGGCTCCTAGGCTGCCTGCCCGGCCCTGGTTCTACTTGGCCTGAAGCCCACCCACCCCAGCGTGGACAGGAGCCAGGAGGAGGAGCCCTCTAAGAATGACTGCAGCCTCCCCCGGGGCTGACCCCACACACACACACCGGGCATATCCACAGCCGCCACCACGTTTTACCCACCTGTCCAGTGTCCTGACGCCTCCAGCCCAGCGTCATAGCAAGCCTGGCAAGGACATGCTTCATGCTGGGCTCCTGCCGCGCAGGGGAGGGTGGGAGGTGGAGCCTTCCTTGGGTTGTTTCTCCCTTGTGCACGCACCGTTACATACTGTGCAATGCGTTGGTGTCTTGGGGGACAACCCAGCAAGTAGAGTTGGTGTATACGTCATGGCTTCCTTTGGGGTCCTGGGCTGGCTGGTCCGCTGGGCACCCCCCCCCCCCCCAACCACCACCAGGCCTTGGCAGGACCCTGGGACTGGGACTGGAGGTGACCCTCGCTGGCCCCTGCCCACCTTCTGTTCCTGCTGAGTGGCTCTTTGGGTGGCACCATGCCCAGGCTGTAAACAGCTGGTGAAGACTGCTGGCCTCAGGCGGCTGTGGCTCTGCGACCTCCCTGGATGCGGTATTGGCGGCTCCACCCACCAGCAGGAAAAAGTCAGGTTGTCCCTCCAGAGGAGCCAGGCCAGGCGCTGCAGGGCACTGTGGTGGTCATCCTGGGTAGCCATGTGACCGTGGCATGCTCCTTGGCATCTCTGATACCGGGTTTTGAAACGACTGAGAGCTAAGTGCAGGAGTTGGTTGGCATTAGAGGCGAAGCCCAAACTCCTGTAGTGGGGACTTTGACTCAGAGCAGCCCTGGTAGCCCCCCTCATGCTGCGTCACAGCCCTCACCTCCTCTCCCCGTCTCCTTGCAGGAAGTTCTACTACATCACCCTGCTACGAGACCCCGTGTCCCGCTACCTGAGCGAGTGGCGGCATGTGCAGAGGGGTGCCACGTGGAAGACGTCGTTGCACATGTGTGATGGGCGCACGCCCACGCCTGAGGAGCTGCCGCCCTGCTACGAGGGCACGGACTGGTCGGGCTGCACGCTACAGGAGTTCATGGACTGCCCGTACAACCTGGCCAACAACCGCCAGGTGCGCATGCTGGCCGACCTGAGCCTGGTGGGCTGCTACAACCTGTCCTTCATCCCCGAGGGCAAGCGGGCCCAGCTGCTGCTCGAGAGCGCCAAGAAGAACCTGCGGGGCATGGCCTTCTTCGGCCTGACCGAGTTCCAGCGCAAGACGCAGTACCTGTTCGAGCGGACGTTCAACCTCAAGTTCATCCGGCCCTTCATGCAGTACAACAGCACGCGGGCGGGCGGCGTGGAGGTGGATGAGGACACCATCCGGCGCATCGAGGAGCTCAACGACCTGGACATGCAGCTGTATGACTACGCCAAGGACCTCTTCCAGCAGCGCTACCAGTACAAGCGGCAGCTGGAGCGCAGGGAGCAGCGCCTGAGGAGCCGCGAGGAGCGTCTGCTGCACCGGGCCAAGGAGGCGCTGCCGCGGGAGGACGCCGACGAGCCGGGCCGCGTGCCCACCGAGGACTACATGAGCCACATCATTGAGAAGTGGTAGTGGCGGTGGTGGCCACGGGGAGGCCTCTTGGGGGGTGTGGGGGATAAAACAGGACAGACAACAGGTCCACCCAAGACTGTCAAGGGATGAGCATCCCAAACCTGCTCCACAGAGGTAGCTGCGTCCTGAAAAAAAACAGAGCAGGGACGTAGTGGGGCTGGGCAGGGATGGGGGCTTGAGGAATCAACAGGTGCAGCCCAGTGGGTCAGAGGAAAGCGTGCTCGAAGGATGCCATGGTCAGGGCAGGGCCTCCAGAGCAGTTGTTGTGCCTGGAGCTGCTCTCCTGGCCTCCTTGGATTTATCGCAAAAACTGAAGGTTTGCGCGAGAGACGAGGACAGCAGAAAGTGGACCTGCCAGGCCGGGAGTGTGTCCCTCACCAACTATGCACACAGCACTCGCTCTTAGCTCCTCTGTCCGGGCTACTAGGAGTGAGACCAGCTTCTGGCAACTGCCCCAGCTCCAGGCCATCCCATAGCCCCTCCTCTTCTGGCTGCCCCCAATGCCCCGAGGCCTGGGGAGCCCCCAGCTCACCCATCTGTAGCTCCCTCAAAGTCAGGGCCCACCCCATCTGAGGCAGAGAAGACTGGAGTCCAGCCCCCAGGAAGCCTGCTCGCCTCTCTGGCCCATGGTCCTGCTTCATGCTTTGGGTCAGGAGGCCAAAGCTGATGTTCAGGCCCCACCCACTCGCTACAGTCCTCAGACCAAGGAGGGGTTTGGGTAGTAGGCCCGAGCTGCATTGCCGGCCTTCCGTGGGCCAACTGGCAGCCCAGGAGTGGGGAGGCTTTGGCCAGCCAGGGATGCTGCCACTTGTGCGTGAGTCCGTGGCTGGCCCTTGGAGGTGACCATCCAGGCAGGCCTGGCTCAGACTGGAAGGGCTGGGGACCGAGGGCTCCCCTGCCTCTGTTCTCCTTTCTCACCCACTGGGATTTGCTAGCAGGCTGCCCCAGCCCCATCACCGAAACACATACTCAAGAGCTCAAATACCACTGCTCCCACCAGCGTACGGATTAAGTTCATCAGGCTTCCATCGGCTGGAGCATGGGACCATAGCCCTGCCCAGGAGCCGTACCCTCGGACCACAGTGGCTCTGTATGGCCAGGAACGGGGACTCGAGCTTTCAGATTCTGGTGGCCTCCCTGACAACAGACACTCAGCCCTCCCCACCCTGGCTCTCCTTGCATTTCCCCATGCTCCCCACCCCCTGGCAAAAGGCTGGCCATGCTCTGTTCCCAGCAGCCGTGCAGGTTTCCCCACTGGCTGCAATGGCCCTACTAAAAGCCATGTTGCATATCCGTTGTAAGCACGTGCCCTGTGCCCTGTCCCCATTCCTTATGCCCTAGGAGGCCAAGCTGGTGTCTCTAGGAGGGCCCACACAGGCACCCTGGATCCCCCAGAGAGCAGATTGGTGTGCTCAGGCCGCAGGCTGACTCAGAGGTAGGGCAGTGGGCTCTGCAGGCCACCTGGCTGGGGTTGGTGGGGGTCCTCTCTCCTGCCCCAGCTTCCACTCAGCCACCACAGTTGCCCCACCATGGGGTGGAGACGTGGGTCACCACGGGCTTGGGAGCAAGCGCCTTCTGCAGCACAGGAAGCCGAAGCTGGGGTCAGATGAGGTTGCTACCCCTGGAGGTCTGGTGTAAGGGCCCCACCCTCAGGCCTCCTACACTGGCCTCATTTTACTTTGGGGTCCAAGGACAGGATGGTCAACAGGGCAGGGTGGACAGCGTGCCAGCGCCGTGCAGGGCCACCTCCCTGGGTGGATGCATCACACTAAGGAAGCGAGTGCCAAGGGGATTTAGTGGTGTGGTTCTTTCAAAGGGAGGTCAGGGTCAATGGGAATCTGCTCGGACACTCAACATGGGGGTGGGTGCACTCCTTGGAGGAGGAGGAACATGTTCAGGGGATCGTGAGGTCTTGCACAAGCCACGTGGGGCACCTTGGCTTCCCGGCAGGAGGTGGACACCCAGCCAGAGGCCTGGCTCAAGGTGACCTCACCTTCACCATGGGCTTCCTGGGTGCGCGGGCCTGAGCGCAGGTTGTTTTGTACATATTGGAATATGTGTTAACTTATGCCCCGCATCCCAACTCACACGGAAGCACGGGTCTTGTCTCAGTCTCTTCGCTGCATTTGGAAAGCAGTCTCCTCTCGGGCCAGCGCCGGGCTGAGGTGTCCAGAGGCGGCGGCAGCTGGCAGTGCCCTCAGCCCCCAAGTGTCCAGCCTGGCACTTCCCATTCAGGCCACCTGCTTTGGGTCAACAGTTCCTTTGCCAGCAGCATCTCCTAAATTGTAAGGACTCTGTCCACCCGGGGCCCTCCCAGGGCTGTGAGGACGGAAACAGGCAGGCAGTGGAGCTAACAGCTTAGTCACCAGGACCCCCAGACCTGCAAACGTCCCCTCCTGGAGGGGGAAGCCAGGAACAGCAGAACTGCCCACAAAACAAGGCTGTGAACTTTTCGGGAACTGGAACTGTTTAACTTGAACCCAGGATTGTTTAAAGCTTTATTTATTTATAGCTTCTTAAAAAAAGTGTTGAAGAAATTTTTTGGTTATTCATACAAAAAAATGAGTTGATGATGGAAAAGCAAGTCATAATCATCTAATTGTTTTTGTCTAGGTCGAGAATGAATGTTAGCTGATGAAATAAACCCTGACAAGGAGTGGCGGGTGTGCCGTGGTCTCTGCGGGCATAGCTGCCCCTCCCAGTGGGGTCTCACACCAAGTCCCAAGGGCGGGGTGCTTTGCACAGGTGCAGGAGGCTCAGTGAGGAAAGTCCCATTAAGTAAGGCATTCTGAAAGAAAAAATGGGACTTTGTCATCACCATAAAGAGTAACCGTTTATTAATCATTAGTGATAGTATTTGGGAAGATGACACCAGTTGAGAGGGAGGCAGGTGCCACTGAGTTACATTCTCATTAACCTCTTCCCTCCCTGTCTTTGGAAATTTTGAAAGATTTCAAATGACAAAGAGAGTGGAGGAATAGTTCATGGACACCCACGTGCTCTTGGCCTAAATTTTTCACCTTCTCTTATCCTGTGCCCACACTTTCTCACACGCGCACGCTTTTCTGAAACATCTGAAAGTAGGTTGTGATCATCAGAATACTGCACTCCTAAATCCATCAGCTCGTGTCTCCTAAGGACGTTCTGCCACAAAACTCAACCCTGTTATCCCAGCCCCCCCGCCCCCCAGATTTTATAACAATACAGTATTTTCCAATATCCAGATCTTCTGGTTGTCCTAGAGATGTCTTCAGAGCATTTCGTAGCCCCAGGACCACACAGTGCCCCATGTGCCTCTCCTGTCTCCTTGAATGGAGGAGAGGGTCCCAGCTACCCCTTCTTTTTTCCGTCTTTCTTAGGATTGACATATTTGACTAGTAGAGACCAGTTGTCTTAAAAGGTCTGCTGATGTTGGCCGGGCATGGTGGCTCACACCTGTAATCCCAGCACTTGGGGAGGCTGAGGCGGGCGGATCACGAGGTCAGGAGATCGAGACCATCCTGGCTAACGCGGTGAAACCCCGTCTCTACTAAAAATACAAAAAATTAGCCGGGCTTGGTGGCGGGCACCTGTAGCCTCAGCTACTCAGGAGGCTGAGGCAGGAGAATAGCATGAACCCGGGAGGCAGAGCTTGCAGTGAGCTGAGATTGCGCCACTGCACTCCAGCCTGGGCGACAGAGCAAGATTCCTAAAAAAAAAAAAAAAAAAAAGAAAAAAAAACTACAGATGTCAGTTTCCTAGTGGTCAGATTCGGTGAAATTGGGTAGGAAGGCCCTCGGGTGAGGCACCTTCCATCAGCCCAGGTGTCCTGTGGCTCTGTTCCCCAGATGAGGGAAGTCCAGCCTCCCCACTCAGCCCCTGGGGAAACCCAGCCATAGTGGTCACCTGCCAGCTCGTACCTGCCACCATCCCAGTGACAAAGGTCACCAGGGTGTTTCTGGGAGGGTCACGGCTTCTACCTGCCACCATCCCAGTGACAAAGGTCATCAAGGTGTTTCTGGGAGGGTCACGGCACAAGTAGGGCAGGAGTCAGAACGTAGCTGCCTTCTTAAAACCCCAGTCTCAGACTCCACGTCAACACCTGCTCATGCCTAGGTAGAGTGCGGAAGGGAGGAGCAGAGGCCAGACGCCAAGAGGAACTCCCGAGTCCTTCCTGGACACTTCATGCGGAGGTTTATCTGGGGTGTGGACCAGCCCTCAGCCTGGCTTCTCCCTCGGGGGAGCCAAGATGGAAGCTTCCTCCACCTTCTGATAGTACCACTGGGCTCTGTAGGGCCAGTGTCATGATCAAAGGTGAAATCAGACCTGAAAATACCTCACCCAGAATGAGGGTTTTCCTCTTCCTGCTTCTCTTTAGAGTTGAAGGCCACCTTTTTTTGTTTTTAAAGACAGAGTCTTGTTCTGTTACCTGGCCGAAGGCCACTTTATTAAAGTCCACCTGAGGCCGGGTGCGGTGGCTCACGCCTGTAATCCCAGCACTTTGGGAGGCCGAGGCAGGCAGATCACTTGAGGTCAGGAGTTCGAGACCAGCCTGGCCAACATGGTAAAACCCTGTCTCTAACCAAAAATATATAGCCGGGCATGGTGGCATGCGCCTGTAATCCTAGCTACTGGAGAGGCTGAGGCAGGAGAATCGCTTGAACCCAGGTGGCAGAGGTTGCAGTGAGCGGAGATCATGCCATTGTACTCCAGCCTGGGCAACAGAGCAAGTCTCTGTCTCAAAAAATAAATAAATAAATGAAGTCCACCTGAGCCAAAGACTCAGGAGGCTCAGGCCTGCCCCCTGCCCAGCCCTCATCCCCACTTCCTGCCCACTGCCACAGAGTCCCCACTGTGAGCGTCGGGCTCACCCGATCCTCCGAGGTCCCCTGCCCCCTTCTATCCTGCCAGGGAAACCCACATCTGCCCTTGCTCCCGGGCCTGTGGGTTTGGACAAAGGCAGCTCCTCTACCACCCAGCCTCGTGGCCAGCGCCATATGCCTCATCCCTCCTGCCCCGGCGTTCTGTCTTCACACCAGTTGCTCCAGCCATGGCCAGCCACGGCCCTGTCCCTGGATGGGCCTGTTGGGCCTGCTCCCCACTGCTCCCCTTGGGCTTCATGCCAAAGCCATCAGGCCAGTATCAGTCCTCACACCCTGCTCAGCTGGGGGCACCTTTGCACACAGCGCTGGGTTCTCTTCCTTGGGAAGCTGGGCCCCAACTACCCCTACCTAGACGTGGTCTAGGTGCCTGGCTTGGGGCCCCTGGTCCCCTTCATTGTGGCACAGAGAGGAGCCCATCCTCAGGCCACCCTCGCAAAGGTGGGAGCCCCAAGTCCTCTCCTAGGAGTGTACACCTGGACTCGGGGAGCTTCCAGCCTAGGAGGACTCGGAGGGCACACAGTGTATTCATGACATGAGGACACCTTCCTAGGAGGGCCTCACCTCAGGGCTCCAAGGACACCCCTGCGGGGAGAGCCTGGGTCTGGGTCCCCTGACATGTAGCAGCAGCAGCAGAGAAACCTGCAGGAGTCGCTTTGTCAGATGAGGTCTTGGGTTCCAAGTGGACCGCTGGCTGCTGTTTGCTCCTGTGCCTCCATTTCCTTCTCTGTGACATGGGAAGGCTGGGCCAGGTGTGGTGGCTCACGCCTGTAATATCAGCACTTTGGGAGGCCGAGGCAGGCGGGTCACCTGAGGCCAGGAGTTCGAAACCAGCCTGGCCAACATGGCAAAAACCCATCTCTACTAAAAATATAAAAAATTAGCCAGGAGTGGTGGCGGGCGCCTGTCATACCAGCTACTCGGGAGGCTGAGGCAGGAGATCACTTGAACCCAGGAGGCGGAGGTTGCAGTGAGCCAAGATCACGTCACTGCACTCCAGCCTGGCAACAGACTTCGTCTCAAAAAAAAAAAAAAAAAAAAAAAAGAAATGGAAAGGCTGCTGTGAGGATCTGGCTGCATCGGGGGAGCCAGGCCTGGCCCCACACCTGCCTACAAAGGCGGACAAAACACTGACCACAAATGAGCCACCTGGGGACTTGTTGAAAGCACGGAATCCTGGCCCCACCCACTGCCTTGCCGCTGCCCAGCAAAACCATGTGGGCCCAGCCTCTCCTGTGGGCACACCCACACACTGTCCCTCTCTCTCCCCTTTCTTTCCCCCAAAGGGCCATGACCGTTTTCCATGCAGCCCTGCCCGGCCCTGCCATCCTGCTCCCAGCCCCACGCTGAGAGGACACCTGTCTGCCTCCCTCCTGCCAGCCCTGCTCCCTGCTGCCTTTCACTGGCCTCCAGCTCTGTCTGCACCAACACTCCCAGCTCAGCCCCGGGCCTCGGGCTTCAGGGGGGACTTGGGCTCCTGGGGCAGACCCAGAGGAGGGTCTGAATTCATTCAGCACTGCCCAGACTTGCCCAAAACGTGGCCTCTTTAAAGAAACTACTTACATCCTGTTAAGCCACTCGTCCCCTAGCAGGGACAGGGCACTCACACATGGTCCCCCTCACCCCACCTTGTAGAGGGATCATTGGTCTCGCCAGGACCGCCAGCTTCTGCCTTCAGCAGCTCCACTGCAGGGGTGTCCAGGGCGGCAGGAACTCAGAGTCTAGTCTCTTGGCTCGGGCGAGACACAGAGACCCCTTCTGGGGCCCAGTCTGTCCCCTCTAATGGATGCCCTGCCCTGAGCCCCCACCTCAGCCCCAGGTCCCCCTCACACCCCAACCATGTCTGAGCGCCCACTGCCGTGTCTACTGCACTGCACCCAGCCAGGCCTGCCAGACGCCCCTCGCAGGATTCCAGGTGGGCGCCACAGCCCATCTCCCAGCGCCCGGTCCCAGCAGAGGCCACAGCCATGGAGGGCTGAGGTGGGGTGTCTTCCCTTTCACCTGTGCCCCGAGACTTCCCCACCCCTTGCACCTTCTCACTGTCCCCTGCGACAGGGCGTCCTGACTGCCCTGTCCTCCCACCCTGCTCTGTGGCTCCTCGGAGCCCTGTGATTTCTATGCAAGAGGAAGCCTGGGGACTTTGGAAAACACTTTTCTTTCTCAAACAAAAAGCCAGGCATTCAAGACAAGCCTCTCCAAGACTCCAGGGAGTCAGCCTGGAGCCGTGTGGCTCAGGCTCAGGAATGCTTCTTTGTTCCCCGCGGTGCCCGCCCAGCCCCAGAAGCCGCGAAGGCCCGGGTCCCAACCTGGGGAGCACCAGGCAATGTTGCTCATGAGGGCTGAGCGGGTGGGCCCACTGCTGCACAGCGCCCTCTCCGGGCAGCACCGCCTGACGATGCCTCAGGCACAGCAAGAGCTGGAAGGGGCCCTCGGCTCTGGGAGAAGGACTTCCAGGAGAGCTGGCTGAGCTAACAAAGGCCGCTTGTGTGACTCACGCGCTTGCTTAGGAAGCGGCCCTGCACAGCCTGGCTGCTGCTTCTGGGATCTGCCGAGAAGTGCCGCTCGGGAAGTGGCCTGAAGTCGGTCCCTTTCCAGTGGGCACTCCATGAGGGCAGGGGTTTTTCTACCTGGAAGATCTGAAACTCAGGCATCGTGGCAGAGCCTGCTAGCTATGCCTTGGTAGTTGTTCTCCCCTCCTTCCTTAGTAGTAGAACCACTACATATCAGCGGTGACACAGCCATCCAGGATCAAGACTACACTTCCCAGCCCCCTTTACAATGACATGTGCTGTCACTACACCCTGTGGCCAACAGTTTGCAAGAGGAAATGTTCCTTGCAGCTTTGGGAGACAATCCTGAAACAGAAGAAACTTCCTCCCTTTCTCCTACTGAATGGCTACAATGAGGATGTAATGGCTGGAGCTCAAGCAGCCATGTTGGACCATGAAGTAGATGCCATGTGGTGAGGGTGGTCGAGCAACAAGATAGGTCCTTGATGATTGTGGAACCACCCTAATAGCTTTGGGATGCCTACCTTAAGACTTTATCCACGTAAAATAGAAATAAGTGTGTTCTGGCCGGGTGCAGTGGCTCACATCTGTAATCCCAGCACTTTGGGAGGCCAAGGCAGGTGGATCACCTGAGGTCAGGAGTTAAGACCCTGACCAATATGGTAAAACCCCGTCTCTACTAAAACTACAAAAATTAGCTGGGCGTGGTGGCGGGCGCCTATAGTCCCAGCTACTCAGGAGGCTGAGGCAGGAGAATTGCTTGAACTCGGGAGGCAGAGGTTGCAGTAAGCCGAGATTGCACCACTGCACTCCAGGCTGGGTAACAGAGTGAGACTCCGCCTAAAAAAAAAAAGAAAGAAAGAAATGTGTACCTTGTTAAGGCCACTGTTGCTTGGGGTTTCTGTCACTCTCAACTGAACCTAATGCTAACAATGGTCCGGCCACTAAAGATCAAATTCCTGCAAAGAGCATAGCTGGACGCTGCAGCCCATGTAACAACACCTTCTTTCCACCAACTACTCAAGACACTGCTGCTGTTCCTGGCTTCATTTATGTGGAAGTGTTAAAAGGCCCAGAGAGGGGAAAGGCGCTTTTTCCTTTTGTACCTTTTGATTTTTGAAACATGTGAATGAGGCCGAATGCAGTGGCTCACACCTATAATCCCTGCACTTTGGGAGGCTGAGGCGGGAGGATTGCTTGAAGTCAAGAGTTCCAGACCAATCTGGGCAACATAGCAAGACCTTGTCTCTACAAAAAAATAAAATAAAATTAGACAGCAGTGGTGCTGCATGCCTGTAATCCCAGCTGCTTGGGAGGCTGAGGCGGGAGTATCAATTGAGCTGAGGAGTTGGAGGTTGTCGTGAGCCAAGATCAAGCCACTTCATTCCAGCCTGGGCAACAGAATGAGACCCTGTCTCACAGAAAAGAAAGGGAAAAGAACGGGAGGGGAGGGGGAGGAGAAGGAAAAGAAAAGAGAGAGAAAGAAAGAAAAAAGAAAGAAAGAAAGAAAGGAAAGGAAAGATGAAGACAATGAAACATGCATGAATTACCCATTCAAAACATAAATAGCTGGAAATAAAAACAAAAGCAAAATGGAAGGGAAGATAAACACAAATTCGTGACAGGAATTTTCTCAAAATTGCAAAATGGGGACTTCTCAGGCTGGAGGAATAAGGGAACATCAACTTTATCTGTAACACTTTACATATTTTGATTAGAAAATAAGACAAGAAGAACAATCATCACCTCTGAGTGATAGGTACATTTATATATAAAAATTTATAAATTTATAAATCTATTAATTAATATGTATAAATATTTGAATCTTATATAAATGTGTATATATCTTATATAACAATAGTATATACTAACTATATAAATACATATAATAAAGCATAAATACATACTAAGGATACATGTTGTTTTTTGGACTTTCCTGTGTGGTTATGTGTCTCAAAATAAAGTCATAATTTGAACAAGCCTGCCTGTGAGGTCAGTGCAGAAGCCTGGGCTACCTCAGGCTACCAGCTCCCAAAACAGGAAGGGACCTGGCACCCACAGTCAGGTCCAAGCACTCCTAGGACATGGACAGAGGACCAGGCTGGTTGGCACCTCCTGGGTGGCCAGGTGCCATGAAGTCAGGGGAGCCGAGGGACATGGGCTTTAAGCTGTTGCACACCATGTTGCTGGATTAATCATAGAGCAATGGTGACACCGGTCCTGGTTCCCCTGGGGAACACATCTCTGTTCCCCCACACATCTGTTTTGTCCCCTTTCACAAGAGCCCCCAAGACCGGCTGCCACAGCCCCACTGCACACAGCGCTGCCTGGGTGAGGGGATGTCCACTGAGCCAGCAACGCTGAGGGGGACACCTTGGTGGAAAGGGCCCTGCCTCCCGGCCGATCCCTGTGGCCTTGTTGTGGCACATGACACAAGCAGAACCAATCAGATCACTGCCCAGGATTTCTTATTTAAGATTTTTATTTTTTTCAGATGGAGTCTTGGTCTGCCCCCAGGCTGGAGTGCTGTGGCATGATCTTGGCTCTCTGCAGCCTCCACCACCTGGGTTCAAGCAATTCTCGTGCCTCAGCCTCCCAAGTAGCTGGGATTACAGGCGCACTACCAAGCCCAGGTAATTTTTTTTTTTTTTTTTTTTGGTATTTTTAGTAGAGATAAAGTTTGGCTATGTTGGCCAGGCTGGTCTTGAACCCCTGACCTCAGGTGATCCACCCACCTTGGCCTCCCAAAGTGCCGGGATTACAGGCGTAAGCCACCGCGCCTGGTCCGGGAGTTTAGATTCTTGTTTTGAATCTTTTCCTCTTCTCTAATGGAAACATTTCTTGCTGTACATTTGCCTCTCAACACTGCTTAAGCTGCCTTCTATAAATTTTAATGTTACATTTTTATTCTTAGTTCAATGTTTAAATTTCACTTTAAGGCTTCCTCTTTAACTCATGGAATACTTAGAATGACATTGTTTAGTTCCCAAATGTTGGGAGATTTTTCTGTTATCTTTCCGTTATTGATTTCTAGTTTTATTCCATTGTGGTCAGATAACATGCTCTGTATGATTTCAATTATTTTAAACTTGTTGAGATTTATCACCCCGTATATGGTCTGTCTTGGTATATATTCCACGGACACTTGAAAAGAAGGTATATATACTGCTGTTGTTGCGTGGAGTGTTTTACAAATGCCAATTAAGTCTGTTCATTGTTGAATTCTTCTATATCCTTGCCAATTTCTGTCTAGCTGTTCTATCAATTTTTGAGAGAGGAATATTAAAGATTCTAACTATAATTGTGGATTTATCTATTTCTCTTTTCTCAGTTTTGTTTCACATATTTTGTAAGTGTCTTGTCTGGTGCATACACATTTAAAATTACAATGCCTTCCTGGTGGATTTTGACCAGTTTAGCATTATATACTGTCCCACACTATCTCTGGTAATTGTCTTTTCTCTGAAGTTTGCCTTCTGATATTAATATTGTCACTCCTGCTTTCTTTTGATTAATCTTCACATGATATATCATTTTTCATCCTTTTACTCTCAACTTGCCTATATTGTTTTGTTGTTGTTGGTTTTGGGTTTTTTTTGTTTGGTTGGTTGGTTTTCTTTGGTTGGTTTTTTGCTTTTTGAGACATGGTCTCGTTTTCTCGCCCAGGCTGGAGTGCAGTGGCACAATCATAGCTCACTGCAGCCTCTACCTCCAGGGCTCAAGTGATCCTCCCACCTCAGCCTCCCACCTCAGCCTCCCAAGTACGTGGGACCACAGGCACATGCTGCTACACTTGGCTAATTTTTGCATTTTTTGTAGAGATGGGGTTTCACCATATTGCCAACGCTGGTCTCAAACCCCTGGCCTCAAGCAATCCTTCTGCCTCAGCCTCCCAAAGTGCTGTGATTACAGGTGTAAGCTACCACACCCGGCCAGCCTATATTGTTTTATTTGAAGTTAGTGGCTTGTAAGCAACATAGAATTGGGGCATGTTTTTTAATCCATTTTTTTTTGTCTTTTAATTCGTGTACTTACACCGCTTACACTTAATATAATTATTGACATGTTAGGTAGGGCTTAAGTCTAACATTTCATATTTTGTTTTCTGTTTGTCCTCTCTTTTTTCATTTTTCTATTTCCTTTTTCTTGCCTTGGTGTGGTTTGGCTGAACAATTCTTTAGAATTCTATTTTCATTTATCTGTAGTGTTTTTGAATGTATCTCTAGATATAGCTTTTTTAGTGGGTGCTCTAGTATTACATAAGTATACACAATTTATCACGGTCTACTAGTGTCATCACTTTACCAGTTTGCATAAAGTATAGAAACCTTACCTCCCTTTTTTATATCCCTTTTTTCTCCCCCATTTATAATTATCTTAATAAATACTTCTTCTCCATACACTTAGAACCACATCAATGTTACAATTTTTGCTTCAACCATCAGATACAATTTGGAAAACTCAAGAAGAGAAAAGCCTATTGTAGTCACCCATATTTCCGCTTACCATGTTCTTTCTTCCTTCCTGGTGTTTCAGGGTTCCTTATTTTATTGTTTCCTTTCATGTTTAGAGACTTTCCTTTAGCCACTCTTTCAGGGTAGGTGTGCTCGTGACCACCTCTCTTGGTTTTCCTTCATCTGAGAATGTCTTGGTTTATTCCTGAAAGATTTGGGGAGCGGGGGTAGTAATGAGATTTTGGGTTGACAATTCCTTTCTTTCAGCACTTGAAAAAAAATTATGCCACTTTCTCCTGGCTTCCATGGTTTCTGATGAGAAATACACTGTCATTTCAGTTGTTTCTTCCTCTAGGGGTAATGTATTGTTTTCTCTGGCTACTTATTAAGATTTTTTTTATCTTTCATTTTCAGGAGTTTAATTATGATGTATGTTGGAGTGGATTTCTCTGAACTTCTCCTGTTGGGCATTCATTCAGCTTCTTGAATACATAAGTTTATGTCTCTTGCCAAATTTGAGAAGTTTTCAGCCATTATTTCATCTCATAGTTCGCCAGCTCCACCCTCTTTCTTCTCTCCTTCCAGGACTTGGATGGCATTACTGTAAGATCGTGTTATAGACCCACAAGGTTCTGCTCATTTTTTAAATCTGCTTTTGATCTCTGTTTTCAGATTGGGTAATTCCTTTTGTTCTGGCTTCCAGTTCATCGGTTCATTAGTTCTTTCCTCTGTCCCCTCCATTTGCTATTGAGACCATCCGCTGAAATTTTTACTTCAGTCATTGTGTTTTCAGTTCTGAAATTTCCATTTGGTTCTAGTTTGTTTGTTTGCTTGCTTGTTTGTTTGTTTGTTTTTGTTTGTTTTTTGAGAAACAGAGTCTTGCTCTGTAGTGCAAGCTGGAGTGCAGTGGGATGATCTTGGCTCATGCAACCCCTGTCTCCCAGCTTCAAGCAATTCTCGTGCCTCCCAAGAAGCTGGGACTACCAGCATGTGCCACCACACCTGGCTAATTTTTGTATTTTTAGTAGAGACAGGGTCTTGCTGTATTTCCCAGGCTGGTCTCGAACTCCTGGCCTCAAGCAATCCACCTGCCCCGGCCTCCCAAAGCACTGGGATTACAGACGTGAGCCACCGCACCCAGCCTGGTTCTTCTTTATAGCTTCTATTTCTTTGCTGAGACATTCTATTTTATCCTGTGTTTCAAGAGTGCTTGTAATTATTCATTGAAGCATTTTTATCATGGCTATTTTAAGAATTATTGTCAAACTTCTCAAATAATTCTGACATCCCTGTCATCTTGGTATTGGCATCTACTGATTGTCTTTTTTCATTCAGCTTGAGATTTTCCTGGTTCTTGATATGATGAGTGATTTTCTCTTGAAATATGGACATTTTTCCTATATAAGACTCTGGATCTTACTGAATCTTTCTGTTTCAGCTTCCAGTCACTGACATGGCTCTGGCAGGGAAACAGGGGAGGTGCTGATGCTGTCCCGGCACTTCCAGGTGTAGATGCAGGTTCCTCGCTTGGTTCTCCTGACACCTGAGGTGAGGGGCTCAATGTTACTGAAACCTGGGAGGGGCTCATAACCAGCCACTGGGGATAGAAGTCCCAGCCCCTTACCTGGCCTTCTCTGACACCATCCCAGCAGACGTTGGGGTGCTTTGTTATAGTTTAGGATCTCACCTTGGTCTTTGCTGGTGGGGGTTGGGGGACCACAGATTTTTCTGTGGTGTTCAGCTGGGGTAGAATGATTATTGCCTGAGAGTTTTCTGTTCTGGTAAGCTACACCTTTCCTGGTCTTTGGACTAAGATAGCAGACTTTCTTGGGGCTTTTGTTTTTTCTATGCCAATGAGCATTTCTGGGTTGCCAGCTGCTTCTCCTCCAAGTCTGGGACACATGAGGCCAAAAAGAAAACTCAGGGACTCACCACTATTTCATTTGATATGATTTGACTCTGTGTCCACATCAAATCTCACCTTGAATTGTAGTTCCCATAATCCCCATGTGTTGTGGGAGGGACCCAGTGGGAGGTAACTTAATCATGGGGGCAGTTACCATCATGCTGTTCTTGTGATAGTGAGTTCTCACGAGATCTGATGGTTTTATTAATATAAGGGGCTTTTCCTTGGCCAGGCACGGTGGCTCATGCCTGTCATCCCAGCACTTTGGGAGGCCAAGGCAGGTGGATCACCTGAGGTTGGGAGTTCGAGACCAGGCTGACCAACATGGAGAAACCCCGTCTCTACTAAAAATACAAAATTAGTCAGGCATGGTGGCACATGCCTGTAATCCCAGCTACTAGGGAGGCTGAGGCAGCAGAATCACTTGAACATGGGAGGTGGAGGTTGTGGTGAGCTGAGATCACGCCATTGCACTCCAGCCTAGGCAACAAGAGCGAAACTCAGTCTCAAAAAAAAAAAAATATATATATATATATATATATATATATATGGGGCTTTTCCACTTTTGCTCAGCACTTCTCTTTCCTACCATCATGTGAAGAAGGATGTGTTTGCTACCCCTTCTGCCATGATTGTAAGTTTCCTAAGGCCTCCCCAGCCCTGAAGAACTGAGTCAATTAAACATCTTTCCTTTGTAAATGACCCCATCTTGGGTATGTCTTTATTCACAGCATGAGAATGGATTAATACATCATTCCTTGGGTCTCAAGGTCCCTAGCTGGCCCGTCTTCTCTCCACCTTTCAGAGTATATATATGATGGACAGAGGTTTTAGTTTTACTTAGCAGGCAGAGGGAAAAACTTGTCTACTCCATATTCCCATATTACCAGAGGTGTAAGTTTCCTATCTAGAAGACTTTTATTTTAATCAACCCACCTTTAGGACATGGCTGGTTTTTTTGTTTGTTTGTTTTGTTTGTTTTGTTTTGTTTTTGAGACAGAGTCTTGCTCTTGTTGCCCAGGCTAGAGTGTGATCTCGGCTCACTGCAGCCTCTGCCTCCCGTGTTCAAGCGATTCTCCTGCCTCAGTCTCCTGAGTAGCTGGGATTGCAGGCATGCGCTACCACACCCAGCTAATATTTTTTGTATATTTAGTAGAGACGGGGTGTTGCCATGTTGTCCCGGCTGGTCTCAAACTCTTGGCCTCAGGCGATCCGCCCTCCTCAGCCTCCCAAAGTGCTGGGATTACAGGCATGAGCCACCGCACCCGGCCTGGAACATGCCTATTCTTAACCCAGGACAGGCATCCACATTTCCTTCAGTCAATTCAGGGAGGCTCCATTCAGAAGGTCCTTTCTGACGTCACTGAGAAAGTGGCTGTGAGGCCATAAACAATGGCTGCAGCATCCCACCATCTGGCCAGGCCCTCCTCACATGCTGACCATGTCCAATTTTCCCCAGCAAGGAGAACTGTGGCATCTGTTTGAGATCAGGCAAGAGTCCAGACTGCCACCATCTTCCCTCTGCCACAATCTTTTTGCTTCTTTTCTCAGCTCATTTAGGGGACCTATTCCTTGGAAAGCCACCTTGAGCTTTTAAGCACTGGCTTCTCCTGCATGGGGGCCTGCCCTCTCTTCAGGGCTGACACACTGCAGGGCCTCGTCATATGGGGTCAGGTTAGGTAGGAGCCAGTTCCAGGAGGTGGCACTGAGCAGGGGCACCACGGCTGATGCCCCAGGCCCACTACCTACATTCTCATGGGTCAGGAAGGAAAGGCCCCCGCGTGGATGTTCCCACTGCCTGAGCCCAGCCCTTATCTGCTGTCCTTCACACTCACCTCAATCACTCCAGCCCTGAACCTATGTGTGGAAATTCTACCTCCAGCTCCTCCACTTTCCAGCTTTGTGGGTAAAACACTTATTCTCCCTGATCATGTGTTTTGTAAACCAAAAATAAAATTCTAAGGCCCCCCAACCATCTGAATGAACTTCCTCCTCAGCCAGGGCTCTTAAAATGTAACCTGAGAGACTGGTTCAGGCCATGAAGGGACAAGTGGGGTTGAACACACCTCATTACGCCTCTCCAGCATTAACATCAATACAGACCTTAAGTCTGATAAGAAACATTTTACAGGCCGGGTGTGGTGGATCACGCCTGTAATCCCAGGACTTTGGGAGGCCAAGGCGGGAGGATCACCTGAGGTCAGGAGTTCAAGACCAGCCTGGCCAACATAGTGAAACCCCATCCCTACTGAAAATACAAAGATTAGCTGGGCATGGTTGTCCACACTTTTAATCCCAGCTACTCAGGAGGCTGAGGCAGGAGAATCGCTTGAACTCAGGAGGCGGAGGTTGCAGCGAGCCGAGTTCATGCCGCTGCACTCCAGCCTGGACAACAGAGTCAGACTCTGTCTCCAAAAAAAAAAAAAAAAGTCTCATTTGCATAGTAAAACTTTGCTCTCCACCACCTCTTATGGCAACCCAGACATTCCTTTCTACTGATCCCAGGTCTTCAGACAAACTCAACCAATCGTCATCCGGAAAATGTTTAAATTTACCTATAGCCGGCTGGGCACAGTGGCTCATGCCTGTAATCCCAGCACTTTGGGAGGCTGAGGTAGGTGGATCACTGGAGGCCAGGAGTTCGAGACCAGCCTGTCCAACATGGTGAAACCCAACTCTACTAAAAATACAAAAATTAGCCAGACGTGGTGGCAGGCACCTGTAATCCCAGCTACGGTGGCTGAGGCAGGAGAATCGTTTGAACCTGGGAGGCAGAGGTTGCAGTGAGCCAAGATCAAGCCACGGCACTCCAGCCTGGGTGACAGAGTGAGACTCCGTCTCAAAAAAAAAAAAAAAAAAAAAAAAAATTACCTATAGCCTGGAAGCCCCCTCATTTGGAGTTGTCCCACCTTTCTGGAGCAAACCAATGTAATTCTTAAATGTATTTGATTGATATCTCATGCCTCCCTAAAATGTATAAAACCAAGCTGTGCTCTGACCACCTTGGGCACATGCTCTCAGGACCTCCTGAGGGCTGTGTCATGGGCCATGGTCACTAATATTTGGCTCTGCTTGTATAAATATCTTCAAATATTTTACAGAGTTTGACTCTTTTTTTTTTTGAGATGGAGTTTTGCTCTTGTTGCCTGGGCTGGAGTGCAATGGTGCAATCTCGGCTCACTGCAACTTCTGCCTCCTGGGTTCAAGTGATTCTCCTGCCTCAGCCTCCCGAGTAGCTGGGATTACAGGTGCCTGCCACCATGCCCAGCTAATTTTTGTATTTTTAGTAGAGATGGGGTTTCACCATATTGGCCAGGCTGGTCTTGAACTCCTGACCTCAGGTGATCCACCTGCCTTGGCCTCCCAAAGTGCTGGGATTACAGGCATGAGCCGCTGCACCCTGCTGAGTTAGGCTCTTTTCATCAAAACTTTGTACTGCAAAATGAGGGCTGGGAGTAGATCACTCCTTGAGAACTGGTGGCTCCATGACAGACAAGGATAAGTCTCCAGGATCCCCACAGGGATTGACCCCACTTGCCTGGTGGAGCCTGCGTGATAAGACGCCTGCTTTGTCCTCCCTCACTTCCCCATTTGCATACTGGAGGTTCCTGAGATGACCTCCTGAATAAGCCACCCGCAATTGAAGCCTTGCTGAGTCTGCTCCTGGGGGAACACAAACCAAGACACCCTGATTTCAGGGCAGTCACCAGAAGCCCTCTTGCCAAGTTGCTTCTCCCTTGACAGAAGCATGGCAGGACTGAGAAGGAAGCCAACCTTCTTCACACCCTCAGCCTGGGGGCCTGGCTGCAAGGCAGCCAGAGGCCTGGTGCAGCCAAGTGACCTCTTCTAGTGACTCCAGGGGCCGGTATAGAAAAGAGCCTCCTGGGCTGTTCTCCACTCACAGCCACATTACAAAAGGCCCCTTCTTTATCCCAGCTTATTCAGGCCATGTCCCAAGAAGGAAATAAAGGGTGGAGGGTGAAGGGTGGGGCAAAACAAGCCTAATTATGCCTGCTGGGAAGAGCTATTCCCACCCTCAGGCCAGTCCAACCAGGGGAGGGGATGTTCCTCATGGAAGAACAAACCACAGGCCAAGGTTCTATGCTATGCATGGTATGTGCCATCCATGTATACGTGCTATATCTGTGACATGCTATCCATGGTGTCTGCTGCATGTGGTGCACGCTATATACATGTTATACCTATTACGCAGTATGTGTGTTATTTGCCATACATATTATATGCTTGTGTGTTATATGTTAAACATGCATGTGTCTGTTATGCATTCTATATGTATGCTGTGAGTTATGTAGTGTACATGTTGTTTACTATGCATGTTGCATGCCATACATGTACACATGCTATGTCTGTTACATGTCATGCAGCTTGTGTTATATATGCTGTATATATTGTGTACTAGTGTTGCACATGTATGTGTGTTACATGCTATGCATGTATGCATGCTATATATGTTATATGCAGCATATACTACATGCTATATATGTTTCATGCTATTCATGTTGGGCACCGTGTGTATTGCATGTGACTCCTCACAGACGCTAGCTGGCTAAGTCCAGTCTCCCTAGAAGAGGTGCCATTGGCTGCTACAGGCTGCACCATCTCCAACTCTGAGCTCCCTCCGGGCTCAACTCTGCCTGCCAAGATGCTGCTACAAGATCCTAGGCCAGGCCCAGAGCCTTTCAGGGGTCAGGACAGCTGGTGCTACTAGCTGGGCCTGGCCAGGGCCTGGCCAGGCCCTGGCTAGCAGCAAGGGACCTTTGCTGTTTTTTTAATCTGTGTCATATATGAATGTACCGTAATTTGTTTACCCATTCTCCTGTTATTGGACATAGGGTTCTTTTGAGTTTTTACCTACTTATAAATAAAGTTGACATTAAATTCTCTCTGTAGACCTATCTTTTTATTCCTTTTGTGTAAACACCAAAGAATACAATTTCTGGGCCATATAAAAGTGAATTTTAACTTTACACCAAATTTGTAGTTTTCCAAAGTGTTGGAACTGATTTACCTGTGTAGACAGTGGATGAGAGTTTCCATTGCTCCACATCCTTGTCAACCTTTGTTGATGCCAATCTTTTCCATTTTAGTCATTCTAATTGCATAGTGGAATTTCATTCTAGTTTTTAATTTTTATTACTCAAATAAGTAATGATGTTAAACACTTTTTCATATGCTGTGGGCCTTCTGGATATCTTTGGATATCATAGCAAACTTAAGAGGAAGGTACAGAGATTTCTCATATAACCCCTGCCACCACGCTGGCCATTATCCACATCCCCAAACAGTGTGGTACATTTGTTACAGTTGATGACCCTACGGTGACATCATTATCCTCCAAAGTTCACGGTTTACCTGAGGGCTCACTCTTGGTGTTGGATATTCTATGGGTTGGACAAATGCATAATGACATGGATCCACCATTAGAGCATCACACGGAGTATTTTCACTGCCTTAAAAATCTCCTCTGCTCTGCCTACTCATCTTTCCCTCCCCACTAACGCCTAACAACCACTGCTCTTTTCACTGTCTCCATGGCTCTGCCTTCTCCAGGGTGTTGGAATCATACACTAGGCAGCCTTTTCAAATTAGCTTCTTTCACTTAGTAAGATGCATTTAAGGATCCTCGGCTGGGCACGGTGGCTCATGCCTGTAATCCCAGCACTTTGGGAGGCCAAGGTGAGCGGATCACCTGAGGTCACGAGTTCGAGATTAGCCTGCCCAACATGGTGAAACCCCCGTCTCTACTAATAGTACAAAAATTAGCTGTGCATGGTGGTGGGCACCTGTAATCCCAGCTACTCAGGAGGCTGAGGCAGGAGAATCACTTGAACCCAGGAGGCAGAGGTTGCAGTGAGCCGAGATCGCGCCACTACACTCCAGCTTGAATGACAGAGCCAGACTCCATCTCAAAAAAAAAAAGGATTCTCTATGTGCTTTTGTGGCTTGATAGCTAAAATCTTTTTAGTGCTAAATAATATTCCATTATTATGCAAGTACCACCATGTTATCCAACCACCTACTGAAAGACATCTTGGCTGCTTCCAAGTTTTAGTAATTATGGGTAAAGCTACTATAAACAGCATTTTGTCAAATGTTTTTTCTGTATAGATATGATCATAATTTTTTTCTTAGCCTGTTGATATGATGCATTACATTAATTAATTTTCAAATGTCAAACCAGCCTTGTATACCTAGGATAAACCTCAGTGGGTTTGGTAAATAATTCTTTGTACACATTGTTGGATTTAATTTACTAATATTTTGTTGAGAGTTTTTGCCTCTTTGTTAATGAGGGATATTAGTTTTCTTTTCTTGTATTATCTTTGTCTGGTTTTGATATTGTGGTAATGCTGTCCTCATAGAAAGAGTTAGGAAGTATTCTCTCTCTTTCTATTCTCTGAAAGACATTGTAGACAATTTGTATAATTTCTTCCTTAAATGTGTGTTACAGGCTGGGTGAGGTGGCTCACACCTGTCATCCCAGTACTTTGGGTGGTTGAGGTGGGCAGATCAGTTGAGGCCAGGAGTTTGAGACCAACCTGGCCAACATGGCAGAACCCCATCTCTACTAAAAATACAAATATTAAGGCCAGGTGCGGTGGCTCACACCTGTAATCCTAGTACTTTGGGAGGCCATGGCGGGTGGATTACCTGAGGTCAGGAGTTAGAGACTAGCCTGATCAACATGGAGAAACCCCGTCTCTACTAAAAATACAAAATTTGCCAGGCATGGTGGCACATGCCTGTAATCCCAGCTACTCAGATGGCTAAGGCAGGAGAATCACTTGAACCCGGGAGGTGGAGGTTGTGGTGAGCCGACATCGCACCATTGCACTCCAGCCTGGGCAACAAGAGCAAAACTCCATCTCAAAAAAAAAAAAACAAATATTAGCCAGGTATGGTGGCACATGCCTGTAGTTTAGCTACTCAGGAGGCTGAGGCACGAGGATCATTTGAATCTGGGAGGTGGAGGTTGCAGTGAACCGAGATCATGCCACTGCACTCCAGCCTGGGTGACAGAGCAAGACTCTATCTCAAAAAAAAAAAAAGTTTGGTAGAAGTTGCACTTATCTGGGCCTAGTGCTTTATTTTTTAGAAGATTATTAATTATTGGTTCAATTACTTGAATAGCTATAGGCCTATTCAGAATGTCTATTTTTTTCTTGGTGAGTTTTGACAGATTGTGTCCTTCAATGTATTGGTTCATTTCATCTGTGTTATCAAATTTGTGGACAGAGTTCTTCATAGTATTCCTTTATTAACCTTATAATGTCCATAGTATCTTTCATTTCTGATGTTAGTAATTTACATTCTCTCTTTTTTTCTTAGCCTGGCTAGAGACTTATTGATATTATTAATCTCTTCAAAGAACTGCTTTTGCTTTTGTGGATTTCCTCTACTGATTTCCTGTGTTCAATTTCATTGCTTCCTGCTCGAATTATTTTATTTCTTTTCTTCTGATTACTTTGGAATTAATTTGCTCTTCTTTCTCTAGTTTTCTACTGTGGAAATTTAGATTATTGATTTTAGATTTTTCTTCTTTCCTGATGTATGCATCCAATGCTATAAATTCCCTTTATGTACTGCTTTTGCTGCATCCCACGATCTTGGATAAATTGTGCTATGGTTTGAATATACCCCTCAAAGGTCATGTGATGGAAACAATCCCCAATGTGACAGTTTTGGGAGCTGGGGCCTAATAAGAGATGATTCGGTCCTGAGGGCTCTGCTCTCATTAATGGATTAATGTCGTGATCACGGGGATGGGCTAGCAGTTATCTCAAAAGTAGGTTTGTCATAAAAGTGAGTTTGGCCCCCCCTCTTGCTCTCTTGCTCTCACCCTCTCTTGCCCTTCTACCTTCTGCCACGGGATGACATAGCACAAAGGCCTTTGCCAGATGCCATCACCATACTCTTGGACTTCTTAGCCTCCAGAATTGTGAGTCAAATAAATTTCCGTTCATTACAAATTACCCAGTCTGTGGTATTCTATAATAGCAACATAAAATGGGCTAAGACAAGTTGTATTTTCATTTTCATTTGGCTCAAAATATTTTAAAATTTATCTTGAGATTTCTCCTTTAATCCATGTGTTTGTTGGTTTTTTTCCTAAGGAAGCATGTTGTTTTTAATTTCCATGTATTTTGGCATTTTCCAGTTATCTTTCTGTTACAGATTTGTAGTTTGATTCCATTGTGATCTGAAAGCAAACACTGCATGATTACTATTCTTTTAAAGTTGTTAAGGAATGCTTTATGGCCTGAAATGTGGTCTATCTTGGTGAATGTTCTATGTGAGCTTGACAATATTTTGCTGTTGTTGAAGGAAGTAGTCTAGAGATGTTAATTATATCTAATGATTGATGGTGTTTTGAGTTCAACTACACCTTTACTGATTTTCTGCCTGCTGGATCTGGCCATTTCTGATAAAATGTGGTTAAAGTGTTCAACTATGTTCATGGATTTATCAATTTTCCTTTCAGTTTTATTAGTTTCTGCCTCATGTTTTTGCTCTGTTGTCAGTTGTATACATGTTAAGGATTGGAGAACCTCAGTGGATAAAAGAGGGCATTACATAATGACCATGGGACAAATGACCCCCTTTGTCATTATGTGTTGCCCTTCTTTATCCTCGATAAATTTCCTTGCTTTGAGTCTGCTCTGTCTCAGATTAATAGAGCTACTACCGATCTCTTTTGATCAGTGTTAGCATGGTGTATTTCTCTTCATCCATTTACTTTTTTTTTTTTTTGAGATGGAGTCTCGCTCTGTCGCCCAGGCTGGAGTATGTGTGTATATATATGTGTATATATGTGTGTGTGTGTATATATATATGTGTGTGTGTGTGTGTATGTATGTGTGTGTGTGTGTGTGTGTGTATGTATATATATATATATATATATATATATATATATGTTTTTTTTTTTTTTTTGAGACAGAGTTTCGCTGTTGTTGCCCAGGCTGGAGTGTAATGGCACGATCTCAGCTCACCGCAACCTCCACCTCCCAGGTTCAAGTAATTCTCCTGCCTCAGCCTCCCTAGTAGCTGGGATTACAGGCATGTGCCACCATGCCCAGCTAATTTTGTATGTTTAGTAGAGACGGGGTTTCTCCATGTTGGTCAGGCTGGTCTCCAACTCCTGACCTCAGGTGATCCACCCACCTTGGCCTCCCAAAGTGCTGGGATTACAGGCATGAGCCTCCGCGCCCGGTCAACAATCTCTGTATTTTAATTGGTGTATTTAAACCACTGATGTTCAAAGTGAATATTGATATAGTTAGATTAATATTTACCATATATTTTTTACTATTTTCTATTAGTTGCCCTTGTTCTTCATTCCTATTTTTGTCTTCCACTCTTTTTCTGCCTTTTGAGGTTTTAATTGAGATTGTATGCTGGGCGCAGTGACCCACGCTTGTAATATCAGCACTTTGGGAGGCCGAGGTGGGCAGATCACATGAGGTCAGGAGTTCAAGACCAGCCTGGCCAACATGGTGAAACCCTACCTCTACAAAAATACAAAAATTAGCCAGGCATGATGGTGGGTGCCTGTAATCCCAGCTACTCAGGAGGTTGAGGCAGGAGAATCCCTTGAACTCAGGAGGCAGAGGCTGCAGTGAGCAGAGATTGCACCATTGCACTCCAGCCTGGGCAACAGAGCGAGACTCCATCTCAAAAAAAAAAAAAAAAAAAAGAGATCATATATGATTCTGTTTTCTCTAGACTGTTTGTTAGCATATCAGTTATCTCCTTTTTAAACTTTTTTTAGTGGTTGCCCTACAGTTTGCAATATACATTTATAACTAATCCAAGTCTACCTTCAAATAACACTGTACCACCTCACAGTCAGCGTGAGTACCTTGTAACAAAATAATACTAACTCTTCTCTCCTGAGCTTTGTGTCATTGCTGTCATTCATTTTACTTATGGATGTAAACTTACAGTATGTAGCTGTATTGATCTGTTAGACCAATTAAGAATAAGAAAAATTAAAGGTTTTTGTTTTTTTTTAGATGGAATCTCGCTGTGTCACCCAGGCTGGGTTTTGCCATGTTGGCCAGGCTGGTCTCAAACTCCTGACCTCAGGTGATCTGCCTGCCTTGGCCTCCCAAAGTGCTGGGATTACAGGCGTGAGCCACTGCGCCCAGCCCTCTTCCTTTCTTTATGTAGAGCTTGAGTTTCTGACCTATATTATTTTTCTTCTTAAGACTTCTTTTAACATTTCTGCAAGTCAGTTCTACCAGCAACATAATCCTTCACTTTTTGTTTGTCTGAGAAAGTTTTCGTTTTTCGTTTACTTTTGAAGCACAATTTCACAGCATGAAGAATTCTAAGTTGGTGCTTTTTTTCTCCCAACATTTTAAATATTTCACTCCACTCTCTTCTTGCTTGCATTGTTTTTAAAGAGAAGTCAGATGTAATTATTATCTTTGTTCCTTGTAGGTATGGCACTTTTTTCCTCTAGCTTCTTTCAAGAATTTTCCTCTATCTTTGATTTTCTGTAGGTTCTAGATGATATGCCTAAGTGTGGGGGTTTGGGGGGCATTTATCCTGGGCTGGTGTTCTCTGAGCTTCCTGGATCTGTGGTTTGATGTCTGACATTAATCTGGGGAAATCCTGTCCTTATTGTTTCAGATATTTCTTCTTTCTTCTCTTTCTGGTATTCTCATTACACATATGTTACACTTTTCTATAGTTGGCCCCGTAGTCCTTGGATATTCTGTTCTGATTTGGTTTGGGGCGTGTTTTTTTTTTTTTCTTTTCTTTTTTCTTTTTTTCAGTCTTTGTTCTCTTTGCTTCACAGTTTTGGAAGTTTCTATTGACATATCCTTAAGCTGAGAGATTCTTTCCTCAGCTGTGTCCGGTGTACTAATGAGCTTATCAAGGCATTCTTCATTCCTGTTACAGTGGTGTGGTTTTTTGTTGTTGTTGTTTTTTTAATCTACAGCATTTCTTTTTGGTTCTTTCTTAGGATTTTCATCTCTCTACTTATATTACTCATCTGTTCTTGCATGCTGTCTGCTTTATCCATTAGAGCCCTTAGCATATTAATCATAGTTGTTTTAAATTCCTGGTCTGATAATTCTAACATTCCGGCCACGTCTCATTCGAATGCTCTGTCTCTTCAAATTGTGTTTTTTGCCTGTGGTATGCCTTGTATATTTTTCTTCATGGTGTACACAGTGTGCTGAGTAAAAGGAACTGCTCAGCCTTCAGTGATGTGGTAATGTTGCGGGGAGAGGACGTGTCCTACTGTGATTAGGACTTTTTGTGAGTCCATCGCTCTGTACCATGAACTTCACAGGTTCTTGTCTTCCCCCTTAAGTGGGGCAGAATAGCTACCGTGGGCTGGAGTTGCTACTTCCCTTCCTCCAAGTCAGTTAAGCTCTAATAATACCCCAGCAGGTGAAGCTGTGTGTGTGTGTGGCAGGTGGGTGAGGGGGATGAAGAAAGGTTGATTAATGCATGGAAACATACAATTACATAGAAAGAATAAGTTTCAATGTTCAATAGCAGAGTAGAGTGACTAGTCAACAATAGTGTGTTGCGTATTTCAAAACAGCTAGAAGAGAGAACTTGAAATGTTCCCAACACAAAGAAATGATCAATATTCCAGGTGATTGGCACCCCAAATACCCTGACTTGATCATTACACATTCTATGCATGTAACAAAATATCACATATACCCCTTAAATATGTACAAATATAAGGTATCATTAAAAAAAATTAGGGCCAGGCGTGGTGCCTCATGCCTGTAATCTCAGCACTTTGGGAAGTCAAGGCAGGAGGATCACTTGAGCACAGGAGTTCGAGACCAGCCTGGTCAACATAGTGAAACCATATCTCTACAATAATTTGTTTTTTAATTAGTCCAGTGTGGAAGCGTGACCTGTAGTCACAGCTGTGAGGGAGGCTGAGATGGGAGGACTGCTTGAGTCTGGGAGGCCAAGGCTACAATGAGCCATGATCATGCCACTGCACTTCAGCCTGGACAAATAGAGCAAGACCTTGTCTCAAAAAAAAATTGAAAATAAAATAACCCGGCAGGCAGACTCTGGCTAAATAGTTCTCCTGATGGCAGGTCTGTTAAGAAGAACAGAGTGCTATGGCTTATTTCAAAATTGTTCCTTTTCCCCTCCTCCTGCTAGAAACACAAGCTTTTTCTCTGATATCCACCATGGGAATCTGTTCAAGGTCCTGGTGGTAAATCTCACAATATTCTTCCCCTCATCCCGTGAATGGGTCCCCTGGAGTTCTGAACTATCAGACTCATCCCCATTAGCCTCCAGCAATTGGCCACTGGCAGTTCAGGTTTCCTCCCGGCACTGGTTCCCGTGGTTGTTTCTGCCCATGGTCTCCGCTCCAGTCAGCTACAACTCCCTGTGTCTGCCTGTCAGTCCCTCCAGTGCTGGGGATGATGGTCTACCCTGTGTCCTCACCTCTCTTAAGGATCCAAGAAGAGTTATTTTATTCTTCAGTCTGTTCAACTGTGTACTTGTTGCTAGGATGGAGTGGTGGCTTCTAACCTCCTTACATGTGGAACTGGAAATAAAAAGTCCCCATTTCCTCTTCTGCTCTTTTTAAAAAATTGGATCATTTGGCTTTTTCTTATTCATTTGTAGGAATTCTTTAAACATTTTTATTAAGCATACTTTGTCAGATATATGTTTTCTGAATGTCTTCTCCTAGTCTTTGACTTGATTGTCTACTCTTTTCATGAACTCCTGATAAAGTGAAGTTTTCCGTTTTAATAGTCTATTAATTTTTTGTTTGTTTTATGGTTAGTGCTTTTTGTGTCTTTTTGGCTGAAGAAATGTAAACATAAATGTTATATAATACTTCTAGGAAGCCTCCTTTAAAAAAAAAAAAAAAGGCATGCCCTTCATCCTTCTTTCCCCTGTCCTGCTGCCTGGAACATACATATGATGGCTGGAGCACTAGCACCCATGTTAGACCTTGAGAAGGAGGTGATCTTGGGAATAGAAGTCACAAGATCAAAGAAGCCTAAGACATCATGAAGATGCTATACTAGCCCTGAAACTGTCTACTTCCAGACTTCATTTAGATGGGACAGAATAACGTCTTTCTTTCTTTCTTTTTTTTTTTTTTTTTTTGAGACAAGGTCTCCCTCTGTCACCCAAGCTGGAGTGCAGTGGCTCGATCTCGGCTCAATGCAACCTCTGCCTTCCAGGTTCAAGCCATTCTCCTGCCTCAGCCTCCTGAGTAGCTGGAATTACAGGCGTGCACCGCCATGCCCGGCTAATTTTTGTATTTTTAGTAGAGACGGGGTTTCACCATATTGGTCAGGCTGGTCTGGAACTCCCGACCTCACGTGATCTGCCTGCCTCAGTCTCCCAAAGTGCTGGGATTACAGGCACGAGCCACCGTGCCCCGCCAGAATAAACTTCTATCTTGTGTAACCCTCTATTATTTAGGACTTTGTTCCTCACAGCTGAACTTAATCATAACTGATGTATAAAGAAAGATCAGTTAGCAAACTCACTAGTTACTCTTCTGTTTCCACTTCAGTTTCAAAACTTTCTCTAAATCAGTGGGTTTTAATCCTCCATGTCCATCACAGTTACCTAGTGAGCCTATAAAAAGTGGAAAAGCAGCCGGGCACAGTGGCTCATGCCTGTGAGCGAAACTCCATCTCAAAAAAAAAAAAAAAAATTGTTGGGGGAAAGCCCTGAGTCAGGTTGGGCCTGAGTGAGGAGGCCCAGGCTTCCTAGTTTTCAGTTTCCCCAAGGGACCCTACATGGATTACCAAGGTTGAGAATTGGTGCTTCGAGTCGATATTCTGCTCTTGGCATGGAAGTGTGAGCACAGTAGTCTAGGTGTCTGTGCTTTGGCCTCTGGTGGGAAAAGAACCAACATACAGACATTTATGAAGTACAAATAGAATTGAACTCATGGGTCCTAACTCATGCCTTGAAATATAGGCGTGAGCCAGCCACACAAGCACATCAGCTTACTTAGAGTGCACAGGCAGTGTGAAGCCGTGGAGCCCTGGGATCGGCAGCCAGCAGCTCTAGGCTCCTGGTGGGATGACCCTGGGCCAACTATAACCTCTGTGAGCCTACTTCCTCCTTTGAAACAGGGGTCTCAGGGGTCTATCAATAACAGCTGCCTGCCTCACCCTGGATTGTTGTGAGGATCATATAAAGTAATGGATTTTTTTTTTTTTTGAGACAGAGTTTTGTCTTGTCACCCAGGCTGGAGTGCAATGGCACCATCTCGCCTCGTTGCAACCTCCACCTCCCAGGTTCAAGCAATTCTCCAGCCTCAGCCTCCCAAGCATCTGGGACTACAGGCTTGAGCCAACCCTGCCCGGCTAATCTTTGTATTCTTAGTAGAGATGGGGTTTCACCATGTTGGCCAGGCTGGTCTTAAACTCCTGACCTCAAATGATCCACCCACCTTGGCCTACCAAAGTACTGGGATTACAGGTGTGAGCCACTGTGCCCAGCCTAAAATAATGGCTTTTAAAGTGCCTTGTGTATAACGCCCAGGTGTGTTTCTGACATCTCTGTACCACAGGCATGTCAGAGATTCTGTCCTCCACCACGCAGGGTTCTAAAGGACCCCATGCACAGCCTTACTCCTTCCGGGGCTTCATGTCGACTCACCAGCCCCAGCCACCTGGAGCAATGTTCCCTATCGATTTTCCCTTGGAGAATAAAGTGAATGTCGTTCATCTTCTCCCTGAAAAGTGCAAAAGGCATAGACTCACTTGTCCACAAAATATGCCACAGCCTGGGGTCCACTATAGTCAGGAAGCCCACCAGGGACCTAAAGTAAGGACACTGGTTCTATAGAATACCACTCCACTAGGACCAGAGAGAGAGCAGCCACTCCAGGCAGTGGGACAATCTGCTATCTAGAAGGTGGCAGAGCATAAACCCGTGAGTGCCAAGTCCTCAGAACTGGGACTGCTAGTTAGGCATGGTAGCTCACGTTTGGTAATCCTGACACTTTGGGAGGCCAAGGTGGGAGGATCACTTGAGGCCAGGAGTTCAAGACCAGCCTGAGGAACATAAAGAGGCCTCATCTCTACAAAAAAATTTGAAAATTAGCCAGGTGTGGTGGCGCGCGCCTGTAGTCCCAGCTACTCAGGAGACTGAGGCTGGAGGATCGCTTGAGCCCAGGAGTTCAAGGCTGCTGTGAGCCCTGATTGCACCACAGCACTCCACCTGAGTGACAGAGTGAGACCCTGTCTCAGAATAAGAAATAAAAAAGGAACTGGGATTGTTCATGGACACCTTGGGCAGATGTCTCTGACCACCTGTTATGGACTGAATTCTGTTCCCCCAAAATTCCTGTGGTGAAGCTCTATTCCCCAGTATTTTAGAATGTAATGGTATTCAAAGATAGGGCCTTTAAAGAAGTAATTAAAATTAGCCAGATGTGGTGGTGGATGCCTGTAATCCCAGCTACTCGGGAGGCTGAGGCAGGGGAATCGCTTGAACCCGGGAGGCGGAGCTTGCAGTGAGCCGAGATCACACCACTGTACTCCAGCCTGGGCGAGAGAGCAAGACTCCATCTTAAAAAAAAAAAAAGAGGTAATTAAAGTTAAATGAAGTCATAAGATGGGGCCCTAATTCAACAGGACTGATGTCCTTATAAGAAGAGAAAGAGACAGCAGGGAGGGGTGTGCACAGAGAAAAGACCACGTGCGGACACAGCGGGAAGATGGCTGTCTACCAGCCAAGGAAGGAAGGCGCCGGAGAAACCAAACCTGCTCACACCTTGATCTTGGACTTCCAGTCTCCAGAGCTTTGGGGAAATAAACTCCTGTTGTTGAAGCCACCCAGTCTATGGTCTTAGTTCTGGCAGCCTGAGCAGACTAACTTTAGTGCCCACGCAGCCTGAGGTTTGCTCTGAACTGCTAGGATCGGGGGTGGGAGGCTGGAATGCAGGAGACTGTTGCGTCCACAGGGCCCGGCCTCCCCCACCTGGCTCTATGCTCCATGTTCCTCTCAACCAGGTCGTCCCTCTGCCCCTGGCCTGGGAGAGTGAGGTCCCTTCTGAACCCCCACCTCCAAATCCAGTTCCTTCCCACCCCACCCTGCCCACAACATCTGCTCATCTTCCAGGCCTCTAGATCCAATTTGGAAACCACCATTTTTTCCCTGGCTTTAAAAGGTAGATTTACTCAGAAAATTTCATGCAGAAGAAAATTATAATCCCATTGTGGAAATATACAAAGACCAGCCAAATGAGAACAGCAAGGCTATTGATTCAGAGCTTGCTCTAGCAAGGGAGTTGGCCATCGTCACTTTTGTTTGGCAGAGATTCAAAGGCAGGCTGAGGAGGGGAAGCCTCATGGTGGAAAAAGGGAGGCTTCAGGGGTGCCCTGATGGAGGCTGCTGGCATGGAGAAACTGGAGGCAGCTAACTAGAAGAGGGCATTTTATGGGATTTTGGTTAGGGGCAAATACTTGGTTTTCTTTGGCTGGTCCTAAGTTAAAAGGGGGGACAAAACTTACAGAGGCTGAGGCTGAGGCAGGTGGATCACTTGAAGTCAGGAGTTCAAGACTAGCCTGGCCAACATGGCAAAACCCTGTCTCTACTAAAAATACAAAAATTAGCCGGGTGTGGTGGCACGCTGTAATCCCAGCACTTTGGGAGGCCAAGGTGGGTGGATCACTTGAGGTCAGGAGTTCAAGACCAGCCTGGCCAACATGGCAAAACCCCGTCTCTGTTAAAAATACAAAATTCCCCAGGTGTGGTGGCATGTGCCTGTAATCCCAGCTACTTGGGAGGCTGAGACAGAAAAATTGCTTGAACCCAGGAGGTGGAGGTTACAGTGAGCCAAGATCATGCCACCGCACTATAGCTGGGGTGATGGAATGAGACTATATCTCAAAAAAAAAAAAATTAGAATTACAGAGGCAGGCAGTCATTAATCCTGGCCATTTGGGGCTGATTGTCACAGGTGTCATTGTGTAGCTTCCTGGACTGTTTGCTAGAGATGGTGGGCCAACTTTCTATCAGACTGACATATAGGCAGCAGGCTGGCTTCCTGGGCTGGCTCCTGCAGATAATGGGTCAGTTTCCTGGCCTGGTTGCTGCACATTGCGGGTCTGAGTTCTATTTTTATACATGCTCTGGCCATTGTCTGTTTGTATATTCATTCAATCTCTCACCAGGAAGGTTCAAATCAAGGCCTCAGACTGTTATATAAATACCAAGAGCAAAATCCTAAAGTAACTATGTCACATCTTATTTTCACCAATAACTTTTTTTATTAGATAACTGGGGAAAGCTGACATTTGTTGAGCAATAGTTCTTGTTCAACCTCCTCATTATATCTGGGATTGGGTTAAAAAAAATATATAGATGAATCAACTATGGCAAAAGTTAGGTGCTGAATCTAGGTTGTGGGTGTATGGATGTTCAACTATTTTCTCAACTTTTATCCATGTCAGAAAATTGTCAGGATAAGAAGTTGGGAAAAAATGCTGGGCCGCATTTTTACTTAAACACAGCACTGACCAGCAGTTGCAGAACATGAATCACCAGCTTGAATCACAAAACCCACAGCTTCATTTTAATTTGTGTATCTACATATTTCTTTGTACAGAGCAGTGCGTAAGAGTCGGGGATCGGCCAACTGTGGCTTGTCCAAGCTGGACAGCCCTGCCACTGTGCTCCATGGCCATAGATGGCCAGCCCTTGCCAGAATGGCTGCCTGCTCCTTGGATCCCACACAGCTGGCAAACCAGCCCTTAGCACTAGGGCAGCCTGGCCCCAGGCCCTCTCCCCAGACACCGGCCTCCCTGTTAGGTAGAATTGCTCCACCTCACTCCATCTCCCTGGCTGCAGCTGCCCTGCCCCACTCACGAGCAGCCACCTCACACTCACCCCCTGAGCTTCTTGGCCATCTGAGCTGAGTTCAGGATGACCATATGGGGCCAACTGTAACAGAGCATTTTGATTTGTGTTTCTTCCTGAGTAAATGAATTAATCAACCAATCCGAGTCTACCCTCAAAGTACATCCAGGAGCCCCTTCTCACCCCGTCTTCACCACCCTTGTCCCCCAAGATCACAGCAAGATCACACCCGCCCTGGTCTTCTGGCTTCCCTCTTGGCCCCTCTGTCTGACCCCCACACAGCAGCCAGAGTGCCCCTCTTAAAACTGAGCCAGGCCTAGGTTCAGTGGCTCACGCCTGTAATCCCAGCACTTTGGGAGGATGAGGTGAGTGAATCACCTGAGGTCAGGAGTTCGAGACCAACCTGACCAACATGAAGAAACCCTGTATCTACTAAAAATACAAAATTAGCCGGGCGTGGTGGTGCACGGCTACTCGGGAGGCTAGGGCAGGAGAATCACTTGAACCCAGGAGGTGCAGATTGCAGTGAGCCGAGATCGCACCATCGTACTCCAGCCTAGGGAACAAGAGTGAAACTCTGTCTCAAAAAAAAAAAAAAAAACTGAGCCAAGCCAGGTTATTTCTTTGCTCAAGCTCCCCAGCGCCTCTCCATGTCTCTCAAAGAAAAAGTCAAAGGCTACGTCAGGGGTCAGCAAACTAAAGCCCACAGCCACATGCATTCGATTGCCCTATCTATGGCTACTATCTGTCTACCACGGTTCACCTGCGGCTGCCCAGCACTGCCACGAAGACATCAAGTAGCCCCATGAAGAGGCCAGCAGTTAACACCACACTGCCAGCTGTGTGAGGTTCCACCTTGGAACGGGGGTCCCCAGCACAGGCAAACCTTTGGATGGCATCTGACTCCAAGTGGAAACTCCAGCTGAACCTTTCCCCAGCGCCTGACCCACAGACTCCATGGCCATCATACATTTATTTTGAAAGAAAAATAATGGTTTTTTTCTCATGCCACTATATCTTGCCACAGAACTGTGTATAATCTCCCTCTGTCATAAACATATCTGTATACACAAAGAAGTGTGTATATGTGTGCATATATATGTGTGTATGTGTGTAACACCTTATAGAAATACATAAGCAAGAAGTTTGCTTTAATTTACTTTAATTAGTCTTCTTTTCTTTCTTTTCTTGGCTGTATACTTCCCTTTCCTCTCCCATCTCTGTCTTACCACCCAGATACCCTGTCAATAACCTAATTTGTATTCCATCTATTCTCCATATTTTTCCTTTATCCTTATATATAATAATCAAGCACACGTGTGCATATTGATGCGTATATACCTCTACACATATGCATACATAGAAGAATTCAGTTAATTCATTGCACAGTGGCGTCTTGTTTCACACATTTTTCTGTATCATGATTTTCTCAGTCAATGATACCTTGTAGAAATCCCTGTGAAATCTACTGCTCACAGCCTCACTGGATCCTTTTTGTGGCTGCACAATATTCCATGCTGTGAGTGACTGCAATTTACTCACCCAGCCCTGGGTGACAAACAGTCACTTTGTTACCAATTTGGGGCCCCATGGTAAAGTCCCTGCACACAGCCTCACTCACTTGTGCTTTATTTCTACATCTGGTTGCCCAGAGTGGGGCTGCTGGCCCGAAGACAGAGGCGTGTTAAATTTTAACAGATGCTGCCCGGCTGCTTTCCACGTGGCCTGATATCTGGCCCTGGGAAGACCTGAGCTTTTTTGTGCTGTGGACACAGGGCCTTCCAGCTGTGCCAGGCTATCACCGGCCTCATGGAGTCCCCACACAATCAACACAGCTCAGTGTGAAGCCTTCAGCAAATCCATGTCCTGTTGTTTCTCCAATTTTTCTCAGGCCCAAGTACACTTCACCGGCCGGTCAACACCACATGGGTATAGACAAAATGCACATCTGAAGTCCTCTTTTTTTTTTTTTTTAGAGACGGAGTCTCACTCTATTGCCCAGGCTGGAGGGCAATGGCACGATCTCAGCTCACTGCCACCTATGCCTCCTGGGTTCCAGCGATTCTCCCACCACAGCCTACCGAGTAGCTGGGACTACAGGCACCTGCCGTCATGCCTGGCTAATTTTTGTATTTTTGTAGAGACAGGGTTTCACCATGTTGGCCAGGCTGGTCTTGAACTCCTGACCTCAGGTGATCTGCCCGCATCAGTCTCCCAAAGTGCTGAGATTACAGGGGTGAGCTCACATCCTGCCTGAATTCTTCTTTTGAGTTTTGCTTTCAGAAAAGAAATGCTGCCCATCAGGGTTCAGCAGGGCAAAGGTAGCTTAGACATCCACCCCTGCCAGTTCCTGCCTGACATCAGGCCCCTCTGGTGTCCCGCCTGACCAAAGGGAACTGCCAAAATGCACCTGTGGCCACCCTCCTGAGGAAGATGTTAATGTTTAAATTTGGGAACCTCCAGTTCCCAACTTCAGTTCATGGAGCCCTCCGTGTCTTCGAAAATTTGCAGGGCCTCCTAGGCGCAGGCAACACCTGGCAGGTGCATTTATTAAGTAGTTAGGTCCAAGCCACCCAACAAGCACTTATATGCTAATTACTCAGCTGGCGTTTGAGAAAGTGATACACGTAAGTAGAAAAGAGAATAGTTTTTCTTTAATTCTTAAATACCTGCAATTCCTTTGTAACAGGATGTTGGACACTGCACAGCTTCTCAAACCCACCCACCTGGTGCCTGTCCCACGGTGATTTCCACATGGTACTGAGCCCACTTTTGCACAGGGAGGAAGGAGGACCAGGAAGGGCTGGCAGCAGCGTCACCGGCCTGGTGACTGCAGGGGAGCCAGCGGTTCCCTCCGCGGCCAGCAGAGGGCTCCGCGCTGCCCTCCAAACAGAACCCCTCGCGCAGCCGCGCCACCCCGCCCGACCGGAGGAAGCCTGTCCTCTCTCCGCGCCACCCAGTGCCCGGGCCCTGTCACCCGAAACCCGAGGCCCGCAGGAATTTAGAAAGGGGGCTGGAGGCCGGCAGCCGAGGCGGGTTCTGTGCCGAAGCAGGAGGCTGGCTGTGGTGTCGCCCCCGGCGGAGACGCGGGCGCCGGGATCCGAGCCCCAGGGACCCCATGGCACTCCCGAGACTGTCCCCGGAAAGGTCGCGCGGCCGTCGCCGCCGGGAGAGCGAAGGGCAGGGCGGGCAGGGAACCTGGCCCTGTGTGCCAGTGGGGACATCGTCTATTGGTCTTCTTTTTCTGCGCCTTTCCCATCTTCTAAACGGGGCGGCCCTCCCGAGAACGGCCTCCTAAGGCAGTGGGGCTTCCAGCGCCCGGCTGTGCTCCCCGGGAGGGTTGGAGGCTGCAGAGGCGGACACGGGGCAGGGCGGCCCCTCAGGGAACCCAACGCTGGCGAGGAAGCGGGCGCTCGGGCCGCGCCGCCGAGCTCGGCCTTCCTCGTCCCCAAGCTCGCCTGGAAAGCAAGAGCAGGGAGGCAGAGCGCAAGGTGACTCCGCCACAGCCGCCGCCGCGCTCCCGCCTCGGCCCGCGGTGGTCGCGCGGGTGACCGGGCACAGCCCCTCGGGCCTCCTGTCCCCTGCACAACCAAGCCGGCCCCGCAGCCTCACGCGGGAGGAGAGGGGCGCACTTGTGGGGTGCAAGACTCCCCAGGCAGCAACATGGGAATGCGCCCCAGAAACTTCCACCAGCACCAGGGAGAATCCGGACGGCCGCAGCTAGGAGTTCTTAAACGAGGCGAAGAGACCAGAAGCCAAAGGAAAAGACTGATTTTTAGTCCGGCGCGGTGGCCCACGCCTGTAATCCCAGCACTTTGGGAGGCGCTGTGGCAGGAGGCTCACTTGAGCCCAGGAGGTCGAGGCAGCAGTGAGCTGTGAGAGCGCCCAGGCTGGTCTCCAACTCCTGGGCTCGAGCACTCCTCCTGCCCCGGTCTCCCAAGTGCTGAGATTACAACCGTGAGCCACCACACCTGGCCCCAAGTTCTGTTGTTTAAAAAGACACCACAGGGCTGGGTGCAGTGGCACACACCTGTAATCCCAGCACTTTGGGAGGCCGAGGCTGGTGGATCATGAGGTCAGGAGTTCGAGACCAGCCTGGCCAATATGGTGAAAGCCGGTCTCTACTAAAAATACAAGAATTAGCCGGGCATGGTGGTGCGTGCCTGTAGTCCCAGCTACTCGGGAGGCTAAGGCAGAATAGCTTGAACCCGGGAGGCGGAGGTTGCAGTCAGCCGAGATCGCGCCACCGCACTCCAGGCTGGGTGACAAAGCGAGACTCCATCTCAAAAAAAAAAAAAAAAAAAAAAAAAGATACCACAGAGCCGGGCGCCATGGCGAACATCTGTAATCCCAGCACTTTGGGAGGCTGAGGCGGACGGATCACGAGGTCAGGAGGTTCGAGACCAGCCTGGCCAATATGGTGAAATCTGGTCTCTGCTAAAAATACAAGAATTAGCCGGGTTTGGTGGCGCGAGCCTGTAGTCCCAGCTACTCGGAAGGCTGAGGCAGAATAGCTTGAACCTGGGAGGCGGAGGTGGCAGTGAGCCGAGATCATGCCACTGCACTCCAGCCTGGCAACAGAACAAGACTCCGTTTCAAAAAAAAAGATACCACAGGCCGAGTGTGGTGGCTCACGCCTGTAATCCCAGCATTTTGGGAGGCTGAGGCGGGCAGATTACGAGTTCAGGAGATCATGATCATCCTGGCCAACATGGTGAAACCCCGTCTCTACTAAAAATACAAAAATTAGCTGGGTACAGTGGCTGGCGCCTGTAAACCCAGCTATTCGGGAGGCTGAGGCAGGAGAATCACTTGAACCCGGGAGGCGGAGGTTGCAGTGAGCCAAGATCGTGCCACTGCACTCCAGCCTGGGTGACAGAGAGAGGCTCATCTCAAAAAAAAAAAAAAAAAAAAGACACCACAAAGAGAATAAAAAGAAAGCAACAAACTGGAAAAAAGATATTATTGGCAATACATATACCTGAAAAGGAATCATATCCAGAATATATATTTTTATTTGTTTTTCGTTTATTAACTAACAGGAAAAAGGCAAAACTCAAAGAATTAAAACCCAGAACAGATCTTCCTAGAGAGCAACCAGAAGGCCCATTAAATGTGTGAAAAGATGTCCAGCCTCATTTGTTATCAAGGAAATGTAGATTAAAACAAGGACATGCTATTCCACACCCACTAAATCAGCAAAATTTAAAATCTCTTGTCAACATAAAGTATTGGGGAAGACTTAGAGAAAAAGGAACTTGCATACACAACTGGCGGGAATGTAAACTGTGCACTGACTTTGAAACACAGATTGGCAGGACCCAGTAAAGGTGGGCAACCAGTAAAGCTGCTTTCCTAGGGCCCTGCAAGCCCACTCCTCTGAGTGTATACACCCAGGAGACCCCGGCACACGTGGGCCAGGACCCACATAGAAGAATGTGTGCAGGAGCCTTGTTTGTAAAGCAGAAACCTGAAAACAATCCAAGTGGCTATTCACTGGAGGGAGCAGGTAAGAAACTGGTAAGTAGACAGCAAGGAAAAGGAATGAATGCACAGGCATGCGTGACCCTCAAAACTGCCTGCTGCAGAGGACTCCAGTTATATATGATTCAAAAAACAGGTACCAGTAAGTAATATTTAGGTTAAACCAATGTTTCTCAACCTTTTTAAAAATCACCTCCCCTGGGCCAAGCGCGGTGGCTCACGCCTGTAATCCCAGCACTTTGGGAGGCCAAGGTGGGTAGATCGCCAAGTCACGAGATCGAGATCATTCTGGCTAACACGGTGAAACCCCGTCTCTACTAAAAATACAAAAAATTAAGCTGGGCATGGTGGCTCACTCCTGTAGTCCCAGCACTTTGGGAGGCCGAGGCGGGCAGATCACCTGAGGTCAGGAGTTCGAGACCAGCCTGACCAACATAGAGAAACCCCATCTCTACTAAAAATAAAAAATTAGCCAGGCATGGTGGCACATGCCTGTAATCCCAGCTACTCGGGAGGCTGAGGCAGGAGAATTGCTTGAACCCAGGAGGCAGAGGTACCACTGCACTCCAGCATGGGCAACAGAACAAGACTCCGTCTTAAAAAAAAAAAAAAATCGGCCAGGTACAGTGGCTCACGCCTGTAATCCCAGCATTTTGGGAGGCCAAGGCAGGGGTGTGGGGGGGATCACGAGTTCAGGAGTTTAACACCAGCCTGACCAACAGGGTGAAACTCTGTCTCTACTAAAAATACAAAAATTAGCCAGCCGCGGTGATGGCATGCACCTGTAATCCCAGCTACTCAGTTGGCTGGGGCAGGAGAATTGCTTGAACCTGGGAGACGGAGGTTGCAGTGAGCCGAGATTGTGCCATTGCACTCCAGCCTGGGTGACAGAGCGAGACTCCATCTCAAAAAAATAAAAAAAAAAAAAGTCAAACAACAGCAGATTTCTTATCTGAAACAATGGAGGCAAGGAGAAAGTGGCAAAACCATTTTCCAGTGCTGAATGAAAAAACTATCAATGTCAACTCCATGGCGAATAAAAATTTCCATTAGGAATGAGGAGAAATTAAGTCTGTCAGGCAGAGGAGCACAAGCGAATTTGTCACCAGCTGACCTACTCCTAAAGAATGCTTAAAAGCCATTCTCTGGGAATTGGACAGTGGCTCATGCCTGTAATCCCAGCATTTTGGGAGGCTAAGGTGGGCAGATCACGAGGTCAGGAGATCGAGACCATCCTGGCTAACATGGTGAAACCCTGTCTCTACTAAAAATACAAAAACTTAGCCACGCGTGGTGGCATGCACCTGTGATCCTAGCTACTCAGGAGGCTGAGGCAGGAGAATTGCTTGAAACTGGGAGGCAGAGGTCGCAGTGAGCCGAGATCGTGCCACTGCATTCCAGCCTGGGCGACAGAGCGAGGCTCCATTTCAAAACAAAAACAACAAAAGTTATTTTTGAACAAAAAGTAAGTGCAACAAAAGGAATCCTGGAATATCAAAAAGAAAAGAAAGGTGGGGCGCAGTGGCTTACACCTGTAATCCCAGCACTTTCGGAAGTCAAGGCGGGCAGATCGCTTGAGGTCAGGAATTTGAGCCCAGACTGGGGAACTTGGCAAAACTCTACCTCTACAAAAAATACAAAAGTTAGCCAGATGTGGTGGCACATGCCTGTAGTCCCAGCTACTCGGGAGGCTGAAGTGGGAGAATCTCTTGAGCCCAAGAGGCAGAGGTTACAGTGAACCGAGATTGCACCACTATACTCCAACCTAGGTGACCGAGTGAGACCCTGTCTCAAAAAAAAAAAAAAGAAAAAGAAAAGAAAGAACAAAGAAATTGGTTTAAAAAATAGGGTTAAATATAATAACTGTCCTTATAGTTTTTAAAATCATGTTTGATTTTAAAAATGGTCTAATGTGATGCTCAATATATGTACAGGAAACATAGTCATGTGTCACTTAATGACAGGGATACATTCTCAGAAATGAGTCATTAGGCAATCCTGTCATTGTGCAAACATCATAGAGTATAATGGCATGTGATTATACTGAATATTATAGGCAATTATAACACAATGGTAAGCATTTGTTTATTTAAACATATCTAAACATAGAAGAGGTAATATAATCTTATGGGACAGCTGTTATATATGTGGTCAGTTGACCTAAATGTGATTATGTGACACTAATACAATTATATTTTTAAAGTGAGGAGGAAAAAAGAACATAAATGGGAATAAGCTTTCCACATTTTACTTGCAATGGTAAAATATCAGTACCAGTCAACTGTGATAAGTTGCATATGTATATTGTCATACCTAGAGCAACCACATACACAAAAAGTATACATAGAAAGCTAATTTAAAAAAAAAATCTATATGGCCCTTTCCTCTTGGAAGTCCCCTCTCTCTTTTTTTTTTTTTTTTTTTTTTTTGGTTTGAGATGGAGTCTCACTCTGTCACCCAGGCTGGAGCGCAGTGGCACAATCTCAGCTCACTGCAAGCTCTGCCTCCTGGGTTCACGCCATTCTCCTGCCTCAACCTCCCAAGTAGCTGGGACTACAAGTGCCAGCCACCACGCCCAGCTAATTTTTTTTTTTTTTTTTTTGTATTTCTAGTAGAGACGGGGTTTCACCGTGTTTGCCAGGATGGTCTCGATCTCCTGACCTCGTGATCCACCCACCTCAGCCTCCCAAAGTGCTGGGATTACAGGTTTGAGCCATTGCACCCGGCCCCCTCTCTCTTTTTCCTTTCTCTGTCTCTCTCTCTCTTGCCTATTGAACCTCCCCTCCCAAACTCCTAAAAAAAAAAACTATAGAAAAATTGTAATGTAGACCACTCCCCTAAGTAGCCCAGAGGAGAGCAAGAAAAGGAAACAGGAAAAGACACAGAAAAAAAAAAACTACAAAAATATTGGAAATATTGAAATATTAGAAATACAGATGATCCTTAACTCTCTTATTCGAATATGCACCTAATAATAACCTCTTTTGGACCAAGCTTCTTGACCACTAAACTTTATTTATTTATTTATTTATTTATTTATATTATTTATTTATTTATTTTGAGACTGAGTCTGGCCCTGTTGCTTAGGCTGGAGTGCAGTGGCATGATCTCAGCTCATTGCAACCTCCATATCTTGGGTTCAAGCAATTCTCATGCCTCAGCCTCCAAACTAGATGGAATTTCAGCACTTTGGGAGGCCGAGGCAGGTGGATCACCTGAAGTCAGGAGTTCGAGACCACCCTGGCCAACATGGTGAAACCCCATCTGTACTAAAAATACAAAAATTAACTGGGTGTGGTGGTGCATGCCTGTAGTCCCAGCTACTTGGGAGGCTGAGGCAGGAGAATTGCTTGAACCTGAGAGGCAGAGGTTGCAGTGAGCCAAGATTGCGCCACTGCCCTCCAGCCTGGGTGACGGAGCAAGACTCTGTCTCAAAAAAAAAAAAAAAAAAAAAAAAAAACTCATATTAGTAATTATTTTTAAGTGTAAATAGTTCAAATACACCAATTAAGACAAAGATTGCAAAGGGGATTTTTAAAACGCAACCCAACTATGTGCTACCTACTGACTTCAAACATAACAACATAGGTAGGTTGAAAAAGGAGGAAAAAAGATATATGCATTTTGGTCCATTTTCTGTTGCTTATAATGGGATATCTGAAACTGACTAATTTATAATAAATAAAACTTATTTCTTATAGCTCTGGAGGCTGGGAAGCCCAAGGTCAAGAGGACACATCTGGTGAGAGCATTCTGGCTGGTGGGGACTCTCTACGGAGCCCCAAGGCAATGCAGTGTATCACACGGTGAGGGGCTGAGGTGCTAATGTGCTCTCTCAGGTTTCCCTTCCTCTTCCTGTAAAGCCACCAGTTTCCCTCCCATGATAAACTATTAATCCATTAACCCATTAATCCATTCATTAAGGCAGAGGCCTCATGATCCAGTCACCTCTTAAAGGTCCCACCACTCAATACTGCCACATTGGGAATTACATTTCAACATCAGTTTTGAAGGAGACATTCAAATCATAGCAGCATAAAAACATTATTTTTTTAAAAATCAGGAGTCACTATATTAATATCACATAAAGTAGACTTCAGAGAAAAAATTACTAGAAACAAAAAGCGATATTGTATAATGATAAAAGAATCAATCCACCAGGAAGAAAACAATCCCAAATATATATGCACCAAACAACAGAGCCCCAAAATACATGAAGCAAAAACTGAGCTGAAAGGAGTAGACAAATCCACAGTTACAGTTGGAAATACATAGAAATTAGATAGAAAATCAGTAAGGACATTGTATTAGACCATTTTTGTATTACTATAAAGAAATAGCTGAGACTATGTAATTTATTTAAAAAAATGTTTAATTGGCTCACAGTTCTGTAGGCTGCACAGGAAACATGGTGCCAGCATCTGCTTGTGGTAAGGGCCTCAGGAGGCTTCCAATCATGGCAGAAGGCAAAGGAGGAGCCAATATATCACACAGCAAGAGCAGGAGCAAGAAAGAGAGGAGGTAGATGCCACACACTTTTTTTTTTTTTTTTTTGGCTTGAGACAGGGTCTCACTCTGTTGCCCAGGCTGGAGTGCAGTGGCACCATCATAACTCACTGCAGCCTCTACCTCCTGGGCTCAAGTAATTCTCCCACCTCAGCCTCCCAAGTGGCTGGGACTACAAGCACACACCACCACACCCAGCTAGTGTTTTTGATTTCTAGTAGAGACGAGGTCTCGGTATGTTGCCCAGGCTGGTCTCAAACTCCTGAGCTCAAGTGATCCTCCTGCCTTAGCCTCCCAAAGTGCTGGGATTACAGGCATGAGCCACCATGTCCAGCCAATGCCACAAACTTTTAAATAACTAGATTTCATGTGAACTAATTGAGAACTCACTCATCACCAAGGGGATGGTGCTAAACCATTCATGAGGGATCTGCTCCCATGATCCAATTTGCCTCCCACCAGACCCCACTTCCAACATTGGAAATTACATTTCAGCATGAGATTTGGAGAGGACAAACATCCAAACAATATCAGACATGGAAAAACTGAGCAACACTATCAAACAGGATTTAACTGACGTTTATAAGACAGCCTAGCCAACAACAGCAGAATACAGTCTTTTTAAGTGCCTATATAATATTAATCAAGATAGACCATATCTTGGGTCATAAAGCAAACTTAACAAATTTAAAATAATTAAAATCATGTAGAGTATATTCCCTGACCATAATGGACTTAAACTAGAAATCAATAACAGAAAGAAAACAGGAAAAATCTCCAAATGCTTGGGAATTAACCAACACACCTCTAAATAATTCGTGAGTAAAAAAGAAAGCCTCAAATAAAATAAAACATACATAGCCAGGCACAGTGGCTCATGCCTGTAATCCCAGCACATTGGGAGGCCGAGGCGGGTGGATCACCTGAGGTCAGGAGTTTGAGACCAGCCTGGCCAACATGGTGAAACCCTGTCTCTACTAAAAATACAAAAATTAGCTGGGCATGGTGGCAGCCCCTGTAATCCCAGCTACTCAGGAGGCTGAGGCAGGAGAATCACTTCAACGCAGGAGGCGGAGGTTGCAGTGAGCCCAGATCGTGCCATTGCACTCCAGCCTGGGCGACAGAGGGAGACTCTGTCTCAGAAAACAAAACAAAACAAAACAAAAAAAATAGAACTAAATGCAAATGAAAATACAACATATCAAAATTGGTGGGATACCTCTAAAGCACTGCTGAGAAGAAATTTTTATTTTGTTTTTTTAGACGGAGTCTCACTCTGTCGCCCTGGCTGGAGTGCAGTGGCGTGATCTCGGCTCACTGCAACCTCCACCTGCTGGGTTCAAGTGATTCCCCTGCCTCAGCCTCCTGAGTAGCTGGGACTACAGGCGCCCATCACCACGCCCAGCTAATTTTTTGTGTTTTTAGTAGAGATGGGGTTTCACCATGTTACCCATTCTGGTTTCGATCTCCTGAGCTCAGGCAATCCACCTGCCTCGGCCTCCCAAAGTGCTGGGATTACGGGCGTGAACCACTGCGCCCGGCTGAGAAGAAAAGTTATAGCATTCAATGCTTACATTAGAAAGCATGATAGGATTTATATCAATAATCTAAGCTCTGACCTCAAGAAACAAGGAGAAGAAGAGCAAAATAATCTCAAAGCAAGAAGAAAGAAGGAAATAAAAATAAGAGCAGAGGCTGGGCATGGTGGCTCACGCCTGTAATCCCAGCACTTTGGGAGGCCAAGGCAGAGCCAAGATCACACCCATTGCACTCCAGCCTCAGTGACAGAGAAAGACTGTGTCTCAAAACAGAACAAAAAAAAAAGCAGAATTCAATGAAATTGAAAAGGGGGCCAGGCACAATAGCTCATGCTCATAATCCCAGCACTTTGGCAGGCCAAGGCAGGTGGATCACTTGAGCCCAAGAGTCCAAGACCAGCCTAGGCAACATGGCAAAACCCCATCTCTACAAAAAATACAAAAATTAGCTGGACGTGATGGCATGTGCCTGTAGTCCCAACTACTCGGGAGGCTGAGGAGGGAGGATATCTTGAACCCAGGAGGTCAAGGCTGCAGTCAGCCAAGATCATTCCAGAGCACTCAAGCCTGGGTGACAGAGCAAAATCTTGTCTCAAAAAAAAAAAAAAAAAAACAGTCTCCGTGCCCAGATAGTTTCACCAGAGCGTTCTCCAAAACATTTAAAGAAATAACACCAATTTTATACAATTTCTTCCAGAAAACAGAAGAGTTGGGAACACTTCCAATCTCATTTTATGAGACCCTGAAATCACAAACAGACAAAGACAGTACTAAAACATAAATAAATAAAAATAAAACTATAGGCCAATATCTTATAAACTTAGACACAAAATTCCCCCACCAGCCAGAAGGCTCCCACCAAACGCAACCCCTCGAACTTGGACTTCTCAGTCTCTGTAAATGTAAGATACAAGTTTGTTTCCTTCATAAATTACCCAGTTTCAGGGATTCTGTAGAAGGAAATCAAAATATTTTACCCCAGATATATTTGTTTGCCGTATTTTGAAATGGCTGCCTCAGGGCCAGCAGACTAAGTTGGCCTTGCAAAGCTGTGTTTTGGGGGCAACTCTTGCATCTGTAGAAAATCTCCCTAAGGCCGAGTGCTGTGGCTCCCACCTGTAATCCCAACACTTTGGGAGGCCGAGGTGGGCAGATCACCTGAGGTCAGGAGTTCGAGACCAGCCTGACCAATATGATAAAACCCCATCTCTACTAAAAATACAAAAATTAGCCAGGCGTGGTGGCATGCACCTGTAATCCCAGCTACTCAGGAGGCTGAGATAGAAGAATCGCATAAACCCAGGAGGCAGAGGTTGCAGTGAGCCAAGTTTGCGCCATTGCACTCCAGCCTGGGCAACAAGAGTGAAACTCCATCTCAAAAAAAAAAAGAAAAGAAAAGAAAAGAAAATCTTCCTAAATGCCAGGCCTTCCCTTTCTAGCCCTTTCCTGGATCAAAGAGAGATTAACTCACTCTGACGCCTTTAAAGGTCTGAACAGAGCCATTTACCATCTATTCTGTCTGAGTTCTGCTACCTGTAAGGCTTCGTTGGCATAACAAGGCCACCTCTGCCAGCCAGGCCTCTTCCTTTCTCCCTCCCAGGACCTGTTTTTGCCAAGATCCAAGCTCCCAATCTTATTGTAACCGCAAGATGGTATGGAAGCTTCTATACCTTATTGGGAGATTGAGTCTTCATTCTGAAGGCTCCCACAGATACACGTTGATTAAATGTGTGTGCCTTTTCTCCTGTTAATCTGCCTCATATCAGTGATTGTTCAGCAAACCTTCTGAGGGCAAAGGGGATGTTTCCCCTTGGCTCCCCTACACTGTTAAAGCAACAGAAAATGGACTAGTCTGGGAGATAGAGATGGCGAATAGGCACGTGAAAAGATGTTCAACACCATCAGCCATTAGAAAAATGGAAACAGGCTGAGCACGGTGGCTCACGCCTGTAATCCCAGCACTTTGGGAGGCAGAGGGGGGCAGATCACCTGAGGTCAGGAGTTTGAGACCAGCCTGCCAACATGATAAAACCCCCATCTCTACTAAAAATACAAAAATTAGCCAGGCATGGTGGTGCACACCTGTAATCCCAGCTACCTGGAAGGCTGAGGTAGGAGAATCGCTTGAACCCAGGAGGCAGAGGTTGCAGTGAGCCGAGATCGCACCACTGCACTCCAGCCTCAGTGATAGAGTGAAATTCTTCTCAAAAAACAAAGAAAGAAAGAAAAATGCAAAAGGAGACCAGAATAAAATTTCACTACACATTTATTAGAATAGTTCAAATAAAAAATAGGGATAATACCAAATGCTGGCACAGAAGCAAATAAACTGGAATGGAAAATGGTACAGCCAGTCTGCAAAATAATTAGATGGTTTCTTATTGTCAACAAAGAGTCAAACTCTGTAAAATGTTTGAAGAGATTTATTCTGAGCCAAATATGAGTGACCATGGCCCATGACACAGCCCTCAGGAGGTCCTGAACATGTTGCCTAAGGGAGTCGGGATGTAGGTTGGTTTTATACATTTTAGGGAGACATGAAACTTCAATCAAATACATTTAGGAAATAACATTGGTTCGGTCCAGAAAGGAAGGACAACTTGAAGTGTGGGAGTGGGATTCCAGGTTATAGGTAAATTTAAAATTTTTCTAATTAGCAATTGGTTGAAAGAGTTATCAATAGAAAGCAATGTCTGGGTTAAGATCAGGAGTTGTGGAGACCAAGGTTTTATCACACAGATGAAGTCTCCAGGTAACAGGCTTCAGAGAGAATAGACTGTAAATGTTTCTTACCAGACTTAAGGTCTGCATTGATGTGAATGCCAGAGAGGTATAATGAAGCATGTCTGACTCCCACTTCCTATCATGACCGGTCTCTCAGATTAAATTTTAGAGTGCTCTGGCCGAGGAGGAAGTCCCTTTGATGGTTGGGGGCTTTAGAATTTTATTTTTGGTTTACATTATAAACTAAACATGTACCTATAAAACAACCAGCACTCACACTCTTGGACATTTATCCCAAAGAAATGAAAACTCATGCTCACACAAAAACCTGTGCACAGGGCCAGGTGTGCTGGCTCACACCTGTAATCCCAACACTTTGGGAGGCCGAGGCAGGCAGATCGCTTTGAGCTCAGGAGTTTGAGACCAGCCTGGTCAACATGGTGAAACCCCGTCTCTACTAAAAATACAAAAGAAAAAAAAATAGCCAGGCATGGTGGCACACACCTGCAGTCCCAGCTACTTAGGAGGCTGAGGTGGGAGGATTGCTTGAGCCTGGGAGGCGGAGATTGCAGTGAGCTGTGATCATGCCGTTGCACTCCAGCCTGGGCCACAGAGCCAGAACCTGTCTCAAACAAACAAAAAACCTGTGCACGAATGTTCTTCCAACCTTATTCATAACGTAAACCAAAAATAAAATTATAAGCCCCTCAACCAACTGAATGGACCCCTCCTATCGGCCAAGGGCTTTCTAAAATAAACCTGAAACACTAGTTCAGGCCATCATGGGAGTGCGGTGGTCACTCCCTTTTACTGATTCCAAGGCTTTAGATAAACTCTCAACCAACTGCCAATCAGAAAATCCTTCAATCGGCCTATGACCCAGAACCCCACCCCATCCCACCCACCTCCACTTCCAGTTGTCCCGTCTTTCCCAACCAACATACATCTTACATGTATTCATTGATGTCTTAAGTCTCCCTAAAACGTATAAAAGCAACCTGTAGACTGACCACGTTCTCAGGATCTCCTGCGGCTGTGGTGCAGACCATGGTCACTCACATTTGGCTCAGAATAAAAGTCTTCAAATACTTTATGGAGTTCGACTTTCTTTGTCAACAATAATATTCAGAAACCGAAAAAACAACCAAAAATTCCTTCAATAGGTGAATGGTTTAAAAATCTCTGGATAAGGCTGGGCACAGTAGCTCATGCCTGTAATCCAGCACTTTGGGAGGCCGAGGCAAGAGGATCGCTTGAGCTCAGGGATTCTAGACAAGCCTGGGCAACATGGCAAAACCCCATCTCTACAAAAAATACCAAAAATTAGCCAGCTGTGGTGGTGTTACCGGCGGCCGGTATCTGAGTTACCAACGGTGAATCCTGACAGGTCTGCAGCAACCTCAATTCTTGCCTCCTCAGAAGAAAGAATTCAACTGAGGGGCATAAGGCAGAAAAAGAGACCGAGGCAAGTTTCAGAGCAGGAGTGGAAGTTTATTGAAAAGGCTTTAGAACAGGAAAGAAAGGAAGGTATGCTTGGAAGAGACCCAGACAGGCAGCTTGAAGAACAAGTGCAGTGCTGAACCTTGCAGCTGGGACTTTATAGGCTGGCCCACCTCCAGCATCCTGCGCCCCTTTCCCTGATTCTTCCCTCAGGATGGGCTGCCCGCATGCAGTGCCCTCCTCACCCGTGGGAGGCGAGCACCCACAGTGGGTTTAGTAGCAAGTTGTATGCGTGTCCATCTGAGGCTTTCTTCCCTTTTCTGGCAGACGGCCCCTGGAAAGCCATACTTCGCCATCTTGTCTCTTAATGCGCATGCCCAGGCTCACTCGCCCAATCCCTGAGATTTTATTGGAAGCCCTTTTTGCTTCTCCCTAGCGCCTGCATTCGATTAACACTTTAAGGTTAACAGCTGTGGATCAGCAGGAGCTTGTCTCTTTTTGGTGCTGGCTGCCGAATTATTTTGAGAGAGGTATTGTGAATATTGTCAAACCATCACCTGACATTTCTAGTGGGTGGGGGAAAAGAGTCCTCTCCTGCCCCACCCATGCCTGTCTAACTATTTGTAACAGTGGCATGCCCCTGTGGTCCCAGCTACTCAGGAGACTGAAGTGGGAGGATCGTTTGAGCCTGAAGGTGGAGGCTGCAGTGAGCCAACCTAAAGATCATACCACTGAATGTACTGAAGGCTCTCTTTGCCGGGAGCAGTGGCTCACGCCTGTAATCCCAGCACTTTGGGAGGCCGAGGCGGGCGGATCACGAGGTCAGGAGATCGAGACCATCCTGGTTAACACGATGAAACCCCGTCTCTACTAAAAATACAAAAAAAATAGCCGGGCTTGATGGTGGGCGCCTGTAGTCCCAGCTACTCGGGAGGCTGAGGCAGGAGAATGGCGTGAACCCGGGAGGCGGAGCTTGCAGTGAGCCGAGATGGCGCCACAGCACTCCAGCCTGGGTGACAGAGTGAGACTCCGTCTCAAAAAAAAAAAGGGGTCCTCTTTATTGATAGTGTCAAGTTATTTTTGAATTTTGCTTAAAGTCTATTTTTCATATGAAAATAAAAGATAACAATAAAAAAAAAAAGATCGTACCACTGCACTTCAGCCTGAGCAGCAGAGTGAGACCCTATCTCAAAAATAATAATAATAATAATAATCTCCGGATACACACTCTGGATGCAGTATACATTCATACAGTGGAATACTACTCAGCAGTACGAAGTAGCAACTCTTGATCCATTCAACCACTTAGACTGATCTCAAGGCAACCATGTTTACTAGAAGAAAGTCAGTAACCAAAGGTTACATACTGTAGTACGAGTCCATATTCTGTATAACATCTTGAAAATGATCAAACTATAGAAATAAAGTACAGATTAATAGTTGCTGAGACACAGGGGCGGGGTGCAGGAGGTGAGCGCAACTATAAAGGGTAGCCCAGGGAATGTCCTCATGGTGATGAACTACTTCCATATTGATTGTGGTGGTGGTCCCGTCATTCTATACACGAGATTAAATCAAAGAGAACCACACACACAAATGAGTACATATCAAAACTCATGAAAGCTGAATGAGGTCTGTAGTCTAATTACCGGGATGGTACCATGTCAGTTTCCTGAGTTAGTTATTGTACTGCAGTTACATAAGCAGCAACACTTGAGGGAAGGTGAGGAAGGGTAATGGCACTCTGTGTACTGATTTTGCAACTTCATGTGAGTCTATAGTTATTTTATTTTTAAAAATTATTTTATTTCTTCCATGATGGAACCCATGAGGGAATATCTTCAAACCAGTAAAAATATTTCATAAATAATATCTGGCCTTTTTCTTTTCTTTCTTTTTTTTTTTTTTTTTTTGAGATGGAGTCTTGCTCTGTCATCCAGGCTGGAGTGCAATGGCGTGATCTTAGCTCACTGCAACCTCTGTCTCCCGGGCTCAAGCAATTCTCCTGCCTTAGCCTCCCAAGCAGCTGGGATTACAGGCGCCCGCCACCACACCCGGCTAATTTTTGTATTTTTAGTAGCGATGTGGTTTCACCATGTTGGCAAGGCTGGTCTCTAACTCCTGACCTCGTGATCCACCCACCTCAGGCTCCCAAAGTGCTGGCACTACAGGCGTGAGCCACCACACCCGGTATCTGGCCATTTGCTAACCAATCGAGTAATATGTTGCACAATAAAGCTACCTCACATCTTTCAGCAATAAATACATGGAATTTGAAAAGTAAAGACATTACGGAATGAATTAGGACTCAATTAAAATTTGCTTTAAATATTTCTTTGGGGGAGAGGACACCACACTCTTACTCAATGAAGAGAAACATTTTCACAGTCCAGAAGTCTTTTATTTTGTTAACACCTATGATGCCATGAATCCACAGGGAATAGGTTCCAGCAGCTCAGGCTCCTTCCCATTGGTTCTCACATAGTGTGCTCCTCCGGGTGGAACAGGCTGGCGCTTCAGTTGAACCCAGGCACTTTTCTCTTTGGCTTCTTTCTTTTTCTGATCATTTTCCTTCATGCATTTCAGGAAGTTATCTCGGCTCTTAGAGTGCTTACTGTGCTCAATATGCACACTAATTCTCTTGGCAAGAATCTTGCCCTGAACTTGTTTGTTTACGACAATGCCAACAGCATGCTGAGTAACATTGTAAACTCTTCCAGTTTTGCCATGGTAACACTTGTGGGCATTCCTTTTTGAACAGTGCCCATTCCCTTGATGTCTACAATATCACCTTTCTTACAGATTCACATATACGTGACCAAAGGAAAAACTGCATGTTTTCCAAAAGGCCTAGAGAACATACATCAGGTGCCTCTCCTCTTTCCCTCTGTGTTTGTCATTTTGGCGAATTACTGGAAGATGGTGCCAGCCGAAAAAGTTATAGTTACTTTATTTTTTTGAGACAGAGTTTCGCTCTTGTTGCCCAGGCTGGAGTGCAATGGCACGATCTCAGCTCACTGCAACCTCCATCTCCCAGATTCAAGCGATTCTCTTGCCTCAGCCTCCCTAGTAGCTGGGATTACAGGCATGCACCACCACGCACGGCTAATTTTTGTATGTTTAGTAGAGACGGGGTTTCACCACGTTGTTCAGGCTGGTCTTGAACTCCCGACCTCAGGTGATTCATTCTCCTCAGCCTCCCAAAGTGCTGGGATTACAGGCGTGAGCCACCATGCCTGGCCTACAGTTATTTTAAAATAAAAAGTTTTTAAAAGAAAAAAAAATTACAAAAGTGGAAAAGCAAGCCACAAATGGAAATTATTTCCAAAACATATACTCGTACCTAGAATACATATTTACAGCTATTATAACATAGTAACACAAACAGTTCATTTTTTATTTTTTTTAGATGGAGTTTCCCTGTTACCCAGGCTGGAGTGTAGTGGTGCCATCTCGGCTCACTGCAACCTCTTCGCCTCCCGGGTTCAAGCAATTCTCCTGTCTCAGTCTCCCAAGTAGCTGGGATTACAGGTACATGTCACCACACCTGGCGGATTTTTGTATTTTTAGTAGAGACGGGGTTTCATCATGTTGGCCAGGGTGGTCTTGAACTCCTGACCTCAGGTGATCCACCCTCCTCGGCCTCCCAAAGTGCTGGGATTACAAATGTGAGCCACTGAGCCCGGCCAGTTTAATTTTTTTTAAAGGGAAAAATTTTGAACAGAGATTTCACCAGAGATGATCTACAGGTGGCAAATAAGGACATGAAAAAATAATCTCACTATCATTAGGGAAATGCAGATTAAAACTTCAGTGAAAACAAAAACGTCTATAAGATACCACTATATCTCCACTAGAAAGGCTAATTTTCATTTTGAGAAACAGGGTCTCACTGTGTGCCCAGGCTAGAGTGCAGTGACAGAAGCTTGCTGTAACCTGCAACTTCTGGTCTCAAGTGATCCTCCTGCCTCAGCTTCCAGAGTAGCTAGTGTATCCGGAGTTTGGTTCCTGCCAGTGGGGGTTCATGGTCTTGCTGACTTCAAGAATGAAGCCACAGATCTTCGCGGTATTTGTGGTGAGTGCTACAGCACAGCTCTTAAAAGTGGCATGGACCCAAAGAGTGAGCAGCAGCAAGATTTATTGTGAAGAACAAAAGAACAAATCCTCAACAGCAAGGAAAGGGACCTGAGCAAGTTGCCACTGCTGGCTCCAGGGGTGGCCAGCTTTTATTCCCTTATTTGTCCCCACCCATGTTCCATTTCTGTCCTATCAGAATGCCCTTTTTTCAATCCTCCCTGCGATCGGCTACTTTTAGGATCCTGCTGATTAGGATGTTTTACAGAGTGCTGATTGGTGCATTTTACAGAGTGCTGATTGGTGCATTTTACAGAGTGCTGATTGGTGCATTTTACAATCCTCTTGCTAGCTACAGAACACTAATGGATGCGTTTTACAATCCTCTTTTAAGACAGAAAATTTCTCCAAGTCCCCACTTGACCCAGGAAGTCCAGCTGGCTTCACCTCTTACTAGGACTACAGTTGTGTGGGCTAATTTTTCATTTTATTTTATTTATTTATTTTTGTTTTCTAGAGACAGGGTGTCCCTATGTTGCCCAGGTTGTTCTCCAACTCCTGGCCTCAAGGATTCTCCCGCCTTGGCCTCCCAGGCACTGAGATTACAGGCATGAGCCATCATGCCCAGCCCCAGAATGGCTAAAATTGTAAAACACTGGCCATACCAAGTGTAGGCAAAAGTGCAGCAAAACAGCAAGTCTTATACCCTGCTGGTGGAAATGAAAAATGGTAAAATTATTTTTGGAAATCAGCTAGGCAGTCTCTTAAAAAGTTAAACATTTACCTTTCATATAATCCCAGCTTCCCATTCCTAAATATGTACCCGGGAGGAATGAAAACCCACGTCCATGCAAAGGCTCGTACATGAATGTCCGTGACAGCTTTATTTGTAATAGCCGGCTGCCACCATGACTTATCCAGGGCTCCATGGCCAGGGCGGGGTGGGGTATATTTTCGCCCTGGAATTCCCTCTCGGGTCATGTGGAGAGCTTAGGTTTACTCCCATCTTCATGTTCGTATTTATGCTTGCACAGAGGGATAACAGGAAGCAGAGCGTTCCGGGGACACCTGGGAGAGGCTGCCTCCAGCGCTTGTCCTGCCCCGTCCTCCCGCCAGCCCTGGGAGCGCAGCAGAGATGGCAAGGAAGGTGGGAGCAGGCCCAGGTCCTGCCTCACACCTCCCGGCACCTCCCACCCTTCTAGAGCCAGCTGTCTAAACATCATTTTTCTCATCAAACTGGCAAACAACTTTTTAAAGTGTTGATATCCAGGTCTGATGAAAATACAAAAACAGCACAGAACAAAGGCACTGAAATAGGGTGGTGCCCGATGGCATTGTGCAACATGTATTGTTTTAAACCTTTAATAATGTGTCGACCTTTGACCCATTTAGGACTTTATCCTAGAGAACTGGTTTAGCTGTATATATATATAAAAAAAACACTAGGCTGGGCATCGTAGTGTCCTGTGCTTTGGGAGGCCAAGGCAGGAGGATCACTTGAGCCCAGGAGTTAGGGATCACAGTGAGCTATGATGGCCCCACTGCGCTCCAGCCTGGGCTACAGAGCCAGACCTTGTTTCTTACAATAATAAAAAAAATAAAATAAAATAGGTAGCACCTAACACAGTCTTTATAATATGAAAAAATAGAAATAACCGAAAATAACAATAATGTAGGAAAATAACTCCCAGCCTCAAATTTCATTTTCAGCCAAGGGTCAGGGAGACTTAAAACATCTTCAGACGTGCAAGGACTCCAAGATACCTGCCATGCATTCTTGTTCACAAAGGATGTCCTTTGGGTAAACAAGGTGGGAAGCCGAAAGAGGGGAAGCCGTGGAACCCAGAACACAGGCTCCACCAGGGGAGAGGCAAACGGAAGGGTGGGCTGGGGAGGGGCGGTAGAACCCTGGCCTCGAGCCCACCGGCCAGGACAGAGCCCACCCGAGGATAGAGGGTGGAAGGCGCAAACTGCCGATTTGAGGTGTGGAGTCGGGAAGAAGATAGGCATTTTTTGCTGGACCACTTAGGGGGAAAACTGATGTATAGAAAACTGGACATAAGGCCCGGTGTGGTGGCTGACGCCTGCAATCCCAGCACTTTGGGAGGCCAAGGCGAGCGGATCACTTGAGGTCAGGAGTTCGAGACCAGCCTGACCAACATGGTGAACCCCTATCTCTACTAAAAATATATAAATTAGCTGGGCATGATGGCATGCACCTGTAATCCCAGCTCCTCGGGAGGCTGAGGCAGGAGAATCGCTTGAACTCGGGAGGCAGAGGTTGCGGTGAGCTAAGATTATGCCACTGCACTCCATTCCGGGCAACAGAGTGAGACTCCATCTCAAAAAAAAAAAAAAGAAAACTAGACACAAAAGAGACAGAGACAAAGACAGAGAGATTTTACCCTCCAGTTAAAACAAAATAAGTTATTCCAGAAAGGAAAAAAGTTATAGTACACAGCTTGTTTCAGCAGCAAACAACATTTGCATAATTACAATTATAAAATCACTATTGATTTAGCCAAATTGTTACTGTATTTGTCTACTAATTACTAATGATTAACACTGTATTAGTCTCCTAGGACTGCCATAACAAAATACCACAGACGGGGAGGCTTAAACAGTAGATGTTGATTTGCTCACAGTTCTGGAGGCTGGAGGCCCACGATCGACGTGCTGGCAGGGTTGTTTTCCCCTGGGGCTGCTCTCCTTGACTTGCAGCCAGCCGTCTTCTGTCTTCTCCCTGTATCCTAACGTGGCCCTTCTCTGTGTACACCCAAGCCCGGTGTCTCTTCCTCTCATATGGTCCCTTATGAACTTATTTAAGCGTAATTACCTCTTTAAAAGCCCTACCCCCGAAAACAGTCACATGGGGGCTTGGGGCTTCAACATATGTAGGGGAACACAATTCCAGTCATAATAGCTCCTAAGCTTGATGCCGTAGGAGGGGAAGTGGGGAGGCAGGAGATGCAGCTGTAGGGGAGCAGAGGGAGTCCTCAGTCTCCACACTAGGTATCAAGCAATGGTAGTGCAGGAGGATAGAAGGATACGCTTGAGAAACTTGGAGGGGAATCCTGGGAAAAATAGCATAAAGAATTGAAAAATATTTGCCTCTAGATGAAACAGAGTGGGTCAGCAACTTGCTGGTGCGTGTATGTGTGTGTGTGTGTGTGTGTGTGTGTGACTTTTAAAAAATAGAGACAGGGTCTCGCTATGTTGCCCAGGTTGGTCTCAAACTTCCAGGCTTTAGTGATCTGCTCTCCCTGGCCTCCCAAAGTGCTAGGATTACAAGCGTGAGCCACCACGCCTGGCCGACTTATTGATATTTTTAAGCACTATTTGACTTTTTTAACTTTCGTGGTGCACACTGCGATGGACATGCTAAAGCCACACCCCTCTCCCAGCCCACCCAAAATAGCAGTAATGAGGCTAAGTAATTAGCCTCAGCTCAAGGGACAGGCTTGGCTGGTGCCCAGTGGCTGGTTCTGGAACAGGAGAGGCTTGCCCAGTCTTTGGGAAAGGTCTCTCCTGACACTAAATCCAGGGTGATCACTGCAGGAAGCCAGGTCCTCCCACCGTGCGGACAAGGGAGCATGTAGCACCCCACACTGCAGGCAGCCATCCTAACACAGAGCTGATGCTATGGATGATGGGGCAGGGAGGCAGGAAGAACCTGAGACCTAAGGACATCTTGGAACACCTGGACCTTTCAGACAGAAGACCGTCCTCGCTCTGGCTTCTGATGTGTAAGCATTAGAATATTTTCTGAGTGGGTGTGCCAGCCTGAGGAGGGCTTCCTCTTACACACAGCTTAAAGTGCCCGAAGAGACACACGACTGCATTCATATACAAAATTGCTAAGTAAAACTGTCTGTTAAAAAGTAGTAGATACAAGGCTAGACGCAGTGGCTCACGTCTGTAATCCCAGCCCTTTGGGAGGCTGAGGCGGGGGGATCATTTGAGGTCAGGAGTTCGAGACCAGCCTGGCCAACATGGTGAAACCCCGTATCTACTAAAAATACAAAAATTAGCCAGGCGTGGTGGCATGCACCTGTAGTCCCAGCTACTCGGGAGGCTGAAGCAGGAGAATCGCTTGAGCCCGGGAGTCAGAGGGTACAGTGAGCTGAGATTGTGCCACTGCATTCCAGCCTGGGCAACAAGGCAAGACTCTGTCTCAAAAATAAATAAATAAATATAAATGAAAAGTAGTAGATACAATATGTCCTACTTTTTATGTATATGTATATGTGGATATAGATGCAAATATGTGAAAATGTTAATAGTAGTAATCACTGATAGCAGTTTTTTCTTTTTACTTTTCTCTGTTCATTAAGTTTTCAACATAACAAGTATTACTTGTGTGATCAGATAATTTTGTCACATTCTCCCCCTTGCTTTGCTGATTGTTAACCTTTTTAAGTTTTATAAAAATATATTTTATATTATTTGGTAAAGGCATTATAAATGTGGATTTATTTTCCCAAAATAAATACTGCTAACTCCCATTCAATGTGGGATTCAAACAGAAACATTACAACACCAAACTACAGAGAAATATTTCTTATGTGTAGAGACAAAAGAAATCCTCAACAAATTCAAAAATGTGTTCAAAAAAATACAAAAATTAGCCAGGCGTGCTGGCACACGTGTGGTCCCAACTACTGGGGAGGCTAAGACGAGATGATCACTCAGGCCCAGGATGTTGAGGCTGCAGTGAACCGTGACTGAGCCACAGCACTCCAGCCTCAGCAACACATCAAGATATACGTATATAGATATGTACCTGTTTGATAAGAGCCTTGTATCTAGACTATATATAGAACCCTCTCCATTCAATAATGAAAAATAGCCCATTTTTTGAAATGGGCGAAAGATCTGAGTAATTTTTCCAATGAAGATATACAAATGGTAAAAAAGCAAATGAAAAGATGCTCGGCCAGGTGTGGTGGCTCACACCTGTAATCCCAGCACTTTGGGAGGCCAAGGTGGGCAGATCACTTAAGCCCAGGAGTTTCAGACCAGCCTGGGCAACATGGTGAAACCCTGTCTCAACACAAATACAAAGATTAGTGGGTGTGGTGGTGTGCACCTGTGGTCCCAGCTACTCTAGAGGCTGCAGTGGGAGGATCACTTGAGCCAGAAAAGGTCGAGACTGAGGTGAGCTGTGATCGCATCACTGCACTCCAACCTGGGTGACACAGCAAGACCCTGTCTCAAAAAAAAAAAAAAAAAGCACAGTAAAATACCACTTCACACCCAGTAGCATGGTTGTAGGAAGGCGAGAAGGAAAAAGAAAAAAAAATTACCACTGTTAATGAAAATGTGGAGAAATTAGAACTCTTGAGCATTGTTGGTTGGGATGTAAAATGGTGCAGCTGTGTGGAAAATAGCATGGTGGTTTCTTAAAAAGTTGAACATAGAGGGCCGGGCGTGGTGGCTCACACCAGTAATCTCAGCACTGTGAGAGGCCGAGGCGGGTGGATCATAGCCTGTAATCCCAGCTACTCAAGAGGCTGAGGCAGGAGAATCGCTTGAACCCAGGAGACAGAGGTTGCAGTGAGCCAAGATTGTGCCACTGCACTCAAGCCTGGCAACAGAGCAAGACTCTGTCTCAAAAAAAAAAAAAAAGAGTTGAACATACAATTATTATATGATCCAGAAATTCCACTCCTAGGTATTTACCCAAAAATAATGGGAAGCTGAGACTCAGATACTGTACGTCAGTGTTCATAGCAGTATTATTCACAATAGCCAAAAGGTGGCAACCATCCAAAAGTCCATCAGCATATGAATGGATAAGCAAAATGCGGTATGTCACATGCAACAGAATATTACTCAGCTTTAAAAAGGAATGAAATTCTGATACATGCTATGGACTTAACTGTGCCCCCTCAAAATGTGTATGGAAGGCCTAACCCCCAATATGATGGCATTGGAGATGGGGCCTTTGGAAGAAAATTAGGTTTAGATGAGGTGATGGGGGCAGGACCCCATGATGGAATGAGTGCCCCATAAGAAGAGGAAGAGCCATGAGTACTCTCCCCTGTGCCAGGTGGGGACACAGCAAGAAGGCAACCTCTGCAAGCCTAAAAGAAAGCCCTCAGCAAACCCAGTCATGCTGGCATTCTGATCTCAGCCTTCCAGCCTTTAGAACTGAGAGAAATACATTTTTTTAATTTTAATTTTAATTTTATATTCTCCAATTTAAAACTTTTAACTAAAAAGTAAACTTTAATGTCGAAAATGCAAACTTGGGGAAGACAGAAAAGATCACACACAAGGCTGTCACTTCACACTTGGAAGGTTGCACAGCAGCTGGGCAGAGGCACTCCTCATTTCCCAGACAGGGCGGCAGCCGGACAGAGACGCTCCTCACTTCCTAGACAGGGCAGCAGCTGGGCAAAGGCACTCCTCACTTGCCAGACAGGGTGGCTGGGCAGAGGCGCTCCTCACTTCCCAGATGGTGGGCAGCCAGGCAGAGGCGCTCTTCACTTGCCAGATGGTGGGCAGCCAGGCAGAGGCTCTCCTCACTTCCCAGATGGGGCGGCAGCTGGGCAGAGGCGCTCCTCGCTTGCCAGATGGTTGGCAGCTGGGCAGAGGCACTCCCCAAATACCAGACCGGGCGGCAGCAGGGCAGAGGCACTCCTGACTTCCCAAACGGGGCGGCAGCTGGGCAGAGATGCTCCTGACTTCCAGACGGTGGGCAGCCAGGGAGAGACTCTCCTCACTTCCCAGACAGGGCGGAAGCCTGGCAGAGGCGCTCCTCACTTCCCAGATGGTGGGCAGCCAGGCAGAGGCGCTCTTCACTTGCCAGATGGTGGGCAGCCAGGCAGAGGCTCTCCTCACTTCCCAGATGGGGCGGCAGCCGGGCAGAGGCGCTCCTCGCTTGCCAGATGGTTGGCAGCTGGGCAGAGGCACTCCCCAAATACCAGACCGGGCGGCAGCAGGGCAGAGGCACTCCTGACTTCCCAAACGGGGCGGCAGCTGGGCAGAGATGCTCCTGACTTCCAGACGGTGGGCAGCCAGGGAGAGACTCTCCTCACTTCCCAGACAGGGCGGAAGCCTGGCAGAGGCGCTCCTCACTTCCCAGATGGTGGGCAGCCAGGCAGAGGCTCTCCTCACTTCCCAGTTGGGCAGCTGGGCAGAGGCGCTCCTCACATCCCATGCGGTGTGGCGGCCGGGCAGAGGCGCTCCTCACATCCCCTCAGTTGGGCAGCTGGGCAGAGGCGCTCCTCACTTCCCGGATGGTGGAGAAATACATTTACGTCGTTTAAGCCAGGGTCTCCGAGCCCAGGGCTGTGGCCGGGTACGGGTCTCTGGCCTGTTAGGAAGCAGGCCGCCAGCAGGAGGAGGGAGGCAGGTGAGCGAGCATCACCGCGCGAGCTCCACCCCCTCTCAGTTCAGCCGCCCCGCTAAATTCTCACAGGAGCGCAAACCTCATCGTGAACTGTGCATGCGAGGGATCTAGGTTGCGCACTCCTTATCAGAATCTAACGAATGCCTGATGATCTGAGGTGGAACAGTTTCATCCTGAAACCATACCCTCACCAACACCCCGTGGAAATATTGTCTTCCACCAAACCAGTCCCTGCTGCCAAAAAGGTTGGGGACCGCTGGTTGAAGCCACCCAGTCTGTGGCATTTTGTTATGGCAGCAGAGCTGACTAAGGGCAGAGCTGACTAAGGCATGCTACAAAGTGGATGAACTTTGAGGACACTATGCTAAGTGAAATTAAGCCAGACATAAAAGGGCAAATATTGTGATCCCACCTACATGAGGTACCCAGAATAGGCAAATTCATACAGACAGGAATTACTAGGGGCTGGGCCCGGCGCGGTGGTTCACCCCTGCAATCCCAGCACTTTGGGGGGCCAAGGCGGGTGGATCACCTGAGGTCAGGAGTTCAAGACCAGGCTGGCCAACATGGTGAAACCCCATCTCTACTAAAAATACAAAAATTAGACGGGTGTAGTGGCACGCACCTGTAATCTCAGCTACTTGGGAGGCTGAGGCACGAGGGGACATGCCTCCTTGAACCCGGGAGATGGAGGTTGCAATGAGCAGAGATGGCGCCACTGCACTCCAGCCTGGGCGATCGAGTAAGACTCTATCTCAAAAACAAAAAGAAGAAGAAGTTTCTAGGGACTTGGAGAGAGAAGAGAAGGGGGAATGATGATTTAAAGGGCACAGAGTTTCTGTATAGGATGATGAAAAAGTGCTGGGAATGAATAGTGGTGATGGTTGCACAACACTGTGAATGTACTTAAGATCACTAAACTGTACATGTAAAAATGGTTAAAATGGTAAATTTTATGTTATATGAATTGCACCACAATAAAATTGCAACCAAAAAAATACATGGAGCAAGCCAGGCATGCTGGTGGGCACCTGTACTACCAGCTACTCAGGAGGCTAAGGTCGGGGGATCATTTGAGCCCAGGAGTTCAAGTCCATCCTCAGCAACATAACGAGACCCCATCTCTAAAAATAATAAAAACATGGAGCAATAATTGACAGCTAAAAAGGGAAATATACATGTTACTGCATAATTATAGTTGGAGTTTTTAAATTGAGATTTTGATTTGCAATTTTTTAATGACTAATGATATTGAAGATCTTTTCATGGGCTTATTGTTCATTTGTATCTCTTCTTTGGGAAATGTCTATTCAAATCCTTCACCCAGTTTTTCACTGGGCAGGTCTTTTGTTTGCTTTTTTTGTTTTTTCTTTTCTGCTCAGTTGTAGGAGTTTCCTATATGATCTGGTATTAATCTGTCATCAGATGTATGAGGCACAAATATTATTCTTATTCCCTAAGTTGTCTTTTCACTCTCATGATGTCCCTTGGTGCACACAAGTTTTTTATTTTAATGAATCCCAATTTATCTGTTTTTTTCTTCTGTTACCTGTGCTTTTGGTGGTATACTGAAGAAATCATTGCCAACTTAGTAGAGTTAAACTTCATCCTCTTGCATGTGGCTATTCAGCTGTCTCAGCACTATTTTTGAAAAGACTGTTCTTACTTTTTGTTTTTTTATCCAAGATGGAGTCTCGCTGTCGCCCAGGCTGGAGTACAGTGGCATGATCTCAGCTCACTGCAGATTCTGCCTCCCAGGTTCAAGCAATTCTCTGCCTCAGCCTCCCGAGTAGCTGGGATTACAGGTGCCTGCCACCATGCCCGGCTAATTTTTTTGTATTTTTAGTAGAGACAGGGTTTCATCATCTTGGCCAGGCTGGTCTTGAACTCCTGACCTCGTGATCCACCCGTCTTGGCCTCCCAAAGTGCTGGAATTACAGGCATGAGCCACCGTGCCCAGCCTGTTCTTACTTTATTTAATTGTTTTGGCACCCACATCAAAAGTCAATTGACCACATATATGAGGGTTTTTCTTTCAGTTCCATCTGTCTACATGTTTATTCTTATGCTCGTACCATACTGTTTTGAATACTGTAGCTTTGTAGTAAGTTTTCAAATTGGGAAGTATGTGTTCTCCAACATTGTTCTGTTTTTATCAACATTGTTCTGTTTTATCAAGAATGCCTAGTCAGGGTCTGCTGAAATTCTATATGTATTTTAGGATGAATTTTTATATTTTTGCAGAAAACAACAGTGGGATTTTGACAAAAATATATTGAATCTTTAGATCAATTTGCAGAGTATTGTCATTTTAACATTACATCTTCCAATTCATGAACACAGTATGTCTTTACATTTATTTAGGACTTTAATTTCTTTCACTAATGTTGTGTAGTTTAGTGTATAGCCTTTCTCACCTTTTGTTTTACTCCTAAGCATTTTATTCTTTTTTGATGATATGTAAGTAGAATTCCTTTTTGGATTGTTCATTGCTAGTGTTTAGAAATACTACTATTTGTGTGTTGATTTTGTATCCTACAACATGGCTGAATTCATTATTTAGTGCTAACAATTTTTGTGGATTCCTTAGGGTTTTCTATATATAAGGTCATATGATCTGTGAACAGAGATAACTTCTTTTCCAATCTGGGTATATTCAGGCACAGTGGTTCATGCCTGTAGCCCCAGCACTTTGGGAGGCTGAGGTGGGAGGATTGTTTGAGCCCAGGAGTTCGAGACCAGCCTGGACAACATGGCAAAACACTATCTCAATAAAAAATACAAAAATTAGCCAGGCGTGGTGGCATGTGCTTGTAGTCTCAGCTACTAGGGAGGCTGAGGTGGGATAATCACCTGAGCCCAGGAGGCTGAGGCCACGGTGGGCTGTGATCATGTCACTGCACCCCAGCCTGGGTGACAGAGTGAGACCCTGTCTCATACACAAAAAGAGTTGGGTGTCTTTTATTTCTTTTTCTTGCCTAATTTCTCCAGCCACAAATTTCAGTACTATGTTGAACAGAGGTGGCAAAAGTGGGTATCATTGTCTTTTTCCTGATCTTAGGGGGAAAGCTTTTAGTCTTACACCACTGCGTATGATGTGGATTTTTCACATACGGTCTTTATCATGCAGGGAATATTCCCTTCTATTCCTAGTTTATTGAGTATTTTTATCATGAAAGGGTATCAAATTTAATCAATTTTTAAAAACAACTGAGATCATCTTTTTTTTTTTTTTTTTTTTAGATGAAGTCTCACTCTGTCACTCAGGCTGGAGTGCAATGGCACAATCCTGGCTCACTGCAACCTCCACCTCCCGAGTTCAAGTGATTCTCCTGCCTCAGCTCCCAAGTAGCTGGGATTACAGGCGCCTGCCACCACACCTGGCTAATTTTTGTATTTTTACTAGAGATGGGGTTTCACCATGTTGGCCAAGCTGGTCTTGAACTCTGGGCCTCAAGTGATCCACCAACCTCAGCCTCCCAACGTGCTGGGATTACAGGCATGAAACACCGCGCCTGGCTGAATCTAGTATTTTTCCTTCATTCTATTAATATGGCATGGCACAGTGAAAGATTTTTCTATGTTAAACTACCTTTGCTCTGGGGATAAATTCCACTTGCCCATGGCGTATAATCAATTTAATATACTGCTGAATTTGGTTCGGTAGTATTTTGTTGAGAATTTTTGCTTCTTCATAAGGAAGATTAGCCTCCACTTTTCTTATAGGATCTTTGTACCCTACAAGATACAAAGCTTTGGTATCAGGGTAATGCTGGCCTCATAGAATGAGTTCAGAAGTGTTCTTCCCTCTTCGATTTTCTGGATGAGTTTGAGAAACAGTGGTACATTAATCTCTAAATATTCAGTAGAGTTCACCAGTAAAGCTATCTGGTCCTGGGAATTTCTTTTTTGGGAGGTTTTTGCTTATTGGTTCACTCTCCTTACTTGTTATAGGTTTAGTCTGATTTTCTAGTTCTTTTTTCCCAGTTTTGTTAGTTTGTATGTTTATAGAAATTTGTCCTTGGCTGTGTCCAGTGGCTCATGCCTATAATTCCAGCACTTTGGGAGGCAGAGACCAGCAGATCACTTGAGGTCAGGAGTTTGAGACCAGCCTGGCCAACATAGCTAAATCCCGTCTCTACCAAAAATACAAAAAAATCTAGCCAGGCCTGGTGGCAAGTGCCTGTAGTCCCAGCTACTCAGGAGGCTGAGGTGGGAGGATTGCTTGAACCTGGGAGGCAGAGGTTGCAGTGACCCAAGATCATGCCACTGGCACTCCAGCCTGGGCAACAGGTGCTATATGGGGAGAAGCTTTCAGGACAGCAGCCTTTTGAAGCTTCTTAATTTCATTCTTGATCATTCTGTTCCTCATTTTCTTTGCCTTCATGACTAAAATGATCAAAATCTATCATTTTGGCTTCCCCTTCTTTGGCTTCACTCTTCTTGGCCCATTGTGTGCCTGTCCATTTTGTATTGATGGTTGCCTTCTGCCAGGCTTCTTGGCCATGCCTCTGGGGTGGGCACTGTGTGGGAACTTGAGGATAAAGTCAGTGAGCTGCATGCATTTAAATGGCACGGCCTGTCTCCTTACCTGAGTGCAAGCTCCACCAACCAAAGCCCTGTTCTCATCAACGACATCTATAATCGCAACCAGCTTTCCAGCATGAGGTCCAGAGATGTAAGCCACTTGGCCAACCTCCACAAAGTGCCTGAACACCATGTTGGTGGCGCCCATCAAGAAGCTAAATCTTCTGATAGAAGGGTAAACAGAAGCAGCTGCCACCACTGCCAAGAGGGCCAAAACTAAAGCAGGTGCCTGTGCTGCTTCCTCAGGGTACACCAGACCAGCCAAAATTTACAGATCCAATTTTTTTTGGAGGAGGAGATCAGCACTGCCTACCCTGGCACCAGTGAGATGTTCCAAGAGTGCAGGCAGCCAACCCTACAGCTGAGAAGGGAGGATGGTGGTGGGTCACATATGCCACTCACTCACAAATCAGCAGTGTCTCCCTTCAGGAAGTGCTTCCCTGGTGGTTGTAAGTGTTTGAACAGGGTCCAGAGCTCCAGAATAGTTGCTTCCAGTTGATCTTGCCAGATCAATGACTCAGTGCAGTGACCACCCCCTAGATCTCTTTCACCCTATCTACTTTCATTTAACGTGCAATTCTGGTAAATTCCTTTTTAAAGTCCAAGCGAAAATCTTAGCCTTTTATTTAGAGTGTTTAAGAAAATTAACTTATAATGTAATTACTGATATTTTTTAGTTTTGAGTTTGATGGCTACTATTTAGTCATTTGTCTCCTCTGTACTGATTCTTTTGTCCTTCCATTCCTGTCTTCTATTGGGTTGATCAAGTTTTATGTTTCAGGGGAATTTTTTAATTAAAAAAACTTTTTTTTCATTTTTAACTTGTTTTGTAGAGATGGAGTCTCGCTATGTTGCCCAGGCTGGTCTCGAACTCCTAGGCTCAAGTGATCCTCCCACCTTGGCCTCTCAAAGTGCTGGAATTACAGGCAAGAGCCAGTGTGCCCAGCCTTAATTTTTTTGAGACAGAGTCTCACTGGAGTGCAGTGGTATGATCTCAGCTCGGTGCAACCTCTGCCTCCCGAGTTCAAGTGATTCTCCTGCCTCAGCCTCCCAAGTAGCTGGGACTACAGGTGCCCGTCACCACACCCGGCTAGCTTTTGTATTTTCAGTAGAGATGGGGTTTCACCATGTTGGCCAGGCTGGTCTCAAACTCCTGACTTCAGGTGATCTGCCCGCCTTGGCTCCCAAAGTGCTGGGATTACAGGCATGAGCCACCGCGCCCACCGGCCCTAATTTTTAAAAAGTTTTAAGCAGTTCCATTGTACCTCTTCTTTTGCTTTTTGGCTATAACACTTTGCATTTTTCAGATGGCTGCACTACAGAAAGCAATATGCTGCCTTAGCTTATCAGTTTCTCCTGCCCTGTCCTCATAACAAATCACAGTAGATTTAAGAAACTTACAACTCCCATCCTTTGTGTGATTGTCATATATTTTACTCTACATACTATACACCCCGCAATATGCCAATGTTATTTCTGTTTCAAGCAATCAATGGTCTTGTAAATAACTCAAGTAAAGAAAAAAATAGTGTATTTACCCACATATTTACTATTTCCAGTGCTCCCTTCCTCCCTGGAGGTTTGAATTTATATTTGGCATCATTTCCCTTTTTTTCTTTTTTGAGACAAAGTCTCACTCTTGTCGCCCAGGCTGGAGTGCAGTGGCGCGATCTCGGCTCACTGCAAGCTCTGCTTCCCGGGTTCATGCCATTCTCCTGCCTCAGCCTCCAGCTGGGACTACAGGTGCCCATCACCACGCCCACGCCCGGCTTTTTTTTTTTTTTTTTTTTTGTATTTTTAGTAGAGACTGTATTTCACCGTGTTAGCCAGGATGGTCTCGATCTCCTGACCTTGTGATCCGCCTGCCTCGGCCTCCCAAAGTGCTGGGATTACAGGTGTGAGCCACCGTGCCCAGCAATTTTTGTACTTTTTTTTTAGTAGAGATGGAGTTTCACCATGTTGGCCAGGGTGGTCTCTAACTCCTGACCTCAGGGGACCTGACTGCCTCGGCCTCCAAAAGTGCTGGCATTACAGGCGCGAGCCACTGTACCTGGCCCTTTTTTTTTTCAGCACAGGAAGATAATATTTATTATATTTTAATTAGAAACACAGAAGATAGCAAGTTCACGAGGTATGAATTTTTTTTCTTAAACCAGGCTTCAACAACAATAAAAAATAAGTCTGCATATATATTTTGGTCACTATTATAATCTTCAAGGGCACAAAAGCCAGCAGCATAAAGAAACATGAATAATGACTGAGAATTTCTGATGTGCCAAAAACAAAGATCACTGCACTAAACTCATTTATTTTGTTAATATTATTCTTTTATTTATTTATTTATTTTGAGACTGAGTCTTGCTCTGTTGCCAAGGCTGGAGTACAGCGGTGCGATCTCAGTTCATTGCAACCTCCACCTGCTGGGTTCAAGCAATTCTCCTGCCTCAGCCTCCTGAGTGGCTGGGACTACAGGCACATACCACCACGCCTGAATAATTTTTTGTATTTTTTAGTAGAGATGGGGTTTCACTGTGTTAGCCAGGATGGTCTCAATCTCCTGACCTTGTGATACACCCACCTCAGCCTCCCAAAGTGCTGGGATTACAGGTGTGAGCCACCGCGCCCAGCCAATTGTATACTTTTAATCTATACTTTATTCCACTCAATTTGAACCCCACGTAATAAGTCTTTAAAATTATTTACAGATGGTTGTAACTAAAGCAATGACAAAATTTACTACTTGTATAGATAAGACTGATAATAAACCCTTTAACTAAGAGTTGCATATTTTATATGCACTTTTAACTTGCTAGGAGCAACTCTTAAAATTACATCTATAATTCTGTCAGAAAGCACTAAGTGCTTTTCATTTTGCTTACTTTTTATTTATTTATTTTTTTTGAGACGGAGTCTTGCTCTGTGGCCCAGGCTGGAGTGCAGTGGCGCAATCTCGGCTCACTGCAAGCTCCACCTCCTGGGTTCACGCCATTCTCCTGCCTCAGCCTCCCAAGTAGCTGGGACTACAGGCACCCGCCACCACGCCCAGTTAATTTTTTTGTATTTTTTAGTACAGACGGGGTTTCACCATGTTAGCCAGGATGGTCTCGATCTCCTGACCTTGTGATCCGCCCGTCTCGGCCTCCCAGAGTGCTGGGATTACAGCGTTTTGCTTATATAATGCACGCTTGTCATCTAGCACACTAATAAATATTACTCATTTTTTGAAAAGATACACTGACAAATTCTTAAGTTAATGGCTTTAGCCCAATATTTTTAGTCAGTTAAAGAACACTAGCAATGGCAAAAACGTTGACAATACAGTTCATGGTCCAGTTCTCCCATCTGATGGTACAGGTTCCATCAGATGTGGTATTCCAAAAACAGGAGCTGGCTGTATGAAAGCCATATGCGCTCTTCTGGACCACTGCACAGGTCACAATATATGTATAAGCTTTTCCCAACTTAACCAGATGTGTTAAGGATTGTTCCACTATGCTTGGTTGATGATGTGATTATAATCTTCACCAGCACACACTCTTTGACAATATTGTGGGCTTCCTTAGCATTGAAGCCAACCTCAGGGTCGGGAGAACGGGTCAGGTGGGGCAGATCCCAGGCCCATTGGAGAGGACCAGGGCTTGGAGGACACTGAACCCCAACTCTTGGGGCCACCCCCCTGGGAGCCTTTTTTTTTTTTTTTAAGCAATTTTGTAGTACTTGCCTCCTACAATGAATTCTGTCAGCATTCAGTTACCCCAAAATGTTTTTATTCCAACTTTTTTTTTTTTTTTTTTTGAGACAGTCTCCCTCGGTCACCCAGGCTGCACTGCAACGGCATGATCTCGGCTCATTGCAACCTCTGCCTCCCGGGTTCAAGCGATTGTCCTGCCTCAGCCTCCCTAGTAGCTGGGATTACAGGTTCCTGCCACCACACCCGGCTAATTTTTGTATTTTTAGTAGAGATGGGGTTTCACAATGTTGGCCAGGCTGGTCTCAAACTCCTGACCTCAGGTGATCCACCCGCCTCGGCCTCGCAAAGTGCTGGGATTACAGGTGTGAGGCACCGCGCCTGGCCCCAGCTTCATTTTTGAGGAATATTTTCCCTGCATGTAGGATGTTAGCTCCTTTCAGCATTCTGTGACGTCACTCCCCTGTTCCTGATGGGAAGTCAGCTGTTATTTTCATTGTTGCTCCCCTACACATCAGGTGTTTTTGTTTTCCTGGCTACTACTTTTTCATGATTTTATCTTTAATTTTCAGCATTTGACTATGATGCACCTAGGTGTGGCCTTCTTTATATTCATCCTGCTTTTAAGGGGAGGGAGTGGTAATTCCGGTGAGGCCAGATGCAGATCAAGAGAGAAACGGTAAATTTGACATGTCGCACTCAGTTCCCTGGGGAGAAACAGCACTCCACGCAGGGCCACTCAGTGGAAGCAACCACTGGTTATGGGGCACAGGGAGCAGGGGAATGTGGGCAAGGCCCCTTATTGTGGTTTCCCAGGAAGGAACAGGTGAGGCAGAGGCAGCAGACTGAGACTGACTGGAATAATCTCAGCTGGCGCTGGGCCACAGGGGCTGTTGCAGGATGTCTGGTACTGCCCTGGGGTGTCAGAGTGCTGGCCTGGAGCTTGAGCTGAAGAAGGGAGGTAGTTGAGGGTGTAAACTTGATTGGCTGCTCTAGAGGACTGACTGGCCTCTAGCCAGGACCTCAAAGCTAGGGCCTCAAAACTGGGTCAAGACCGCATTTTTAAAAACCAAACAATTTTGGCCAATATTTGGCCGTATTTTTTTTTCTGCCACATTTTCTCTCCTCTCCTGGGATTCTAGTTACGCATTTGTTATACTGTCTCACAGTTTACTGAGTCTCTGCTCATTTATTCTTTTTCAATCTCTTCTTCCACTTTGTTTTTCAATTTAGATAATTTCTATTAACCTGTCTTCAAGTTTACTGACTTTTCTTCTGCAAATGGGGAAATGGGGAGATGCAGATCAAGAGTACAAACTCTCAGTTTAAAGATAAGTTCTGTGGGGCTGGGCATGGTGGTTCATGCCTGTAATCCCAGCACTTTGGGAGGCCAAGGTGGGCAGATTGCCTAAGGTCAGGAGTTTGAGACCAGCCTGACCAACATGGTGAAACTCCATCTCTACTAAAAATACAAAAATTAGCCAGGTGCAGTGGCAGTTGCCTGTAATCCCAGCTACTCAGGAGGCTGAGGCAGAAGAACTGCTTGAACCCAGGAAGTGGAGGTTGCAGTGAGGCCAGATCGCAACATTGCACTTAAGCCTGCGCCATAGGCCAGGCATGGGGGCTCACGCCTCTAACCCTAGCACTTTGGGAGGCCAAGGCGGGCGGATCACGAGGTCAGGAATTTGAGACCAGCCTGAACAACATGGCGAAACCCCGTCTCTACTAAAAATACAAAAATTAGCCGGGCATGGTGGTGCACGCCTATAATCCCTGCTACTCAGGAGGCTGAGGCAGGAGAATTGCTTGAATCCGGGAGGCGGAGGTTGCAGTGAGCTAAGATCACACCACTGCACTTCAGCCTGGGCGACAGACCGAGGCTCCGTCTCAAAAAAAGAAAAAAAGATAAGTTCTGGCGATCTAATGTGCAGCACAGGTGGGGATGGGTGTCCTAATTCAGTGGTGATAATCACACAATGCACATGTGTAGCAAATCATCACACGGGACACCTGGAATATACACAATCTTTGTCAATTAAATAAATAAATATATATATACACATATACCTACACAGACACACAAACTCAGGACGTATCAAAAGGCAATAAAAAAGCATCCACTTATGTCTAAGAAAAACGTTCATAATTATTTTAACATTTTTATTGAATGATTTCAACACCTTGGTTTATGGGTTGTTTTGATTTTTTTTTTTTGAGACAGGGTCTCACTCTGTCACCCAGGCTGGAGTGCAATGGCACTATCACAGCTCACCGCAGCCTCAACCTCCCAGGCTCAAATGATCTTTCCACCGCAGCCTTCTGAGTAGCTGGGACTACAGGCACATACCACCATGCCTGGCTAATTTTTTGTATTTTTTGTAGAGATGGGGTTTCACCATGTTGCCGAGGCTAGTCTCGAACTCCTGGGCTCCAACAATCCAACCGCCTCGGCTTCCCAAAGTCCTGGGGTTACAGGTGTGCACCACCGCACCCAGCCTGATTTTTTTTCTTGATCACGTCATATATTCCCACTTCCTGTCGTGCCTACTGATGTGGTTATATACAGGACATTCTGAATAATATACTATAGACACTCTGGATTCAGTTTTTTCCCACAAAAACTTTTGTTTTAGCAGAGTTTGGTTACTAGCGATCACCCTGATTCTGCGAAGCCTTCATTTTAGGCTTTACGAGGGTAGGTCTATCTTAGTGTTGCCCTCAGTCCTAGACCCTAGATTTGAGTTCTGTGATGTGGTCCTAATCCTAAGGCCTACACCCAGGGTTTTCGATGCAAAGTCTGAAATAGTTACCAAATCCCTCTAATTTGATGGAAAATGAATTCTAAACTTCTTCTCCCCAGCACATCTTCTGAAATCTCTACTCAGCTTTTCCAGCCTTCCAAGTGTTGCTTTCCATTTGGAATTCTGCCCTGTTTATGTATAATACAGGAACCTGCCAAGAACTTGATGAGACTATACAAGGCAAAGTTGGGGGCTTCTATGGCTTCCTCCTTTCTGGGATGTGCCCCCACACCAGTGTGCAGCGGCCAAGAACGTCCTGAAGTGACTTGGCTCCTGGGCCTAGTAAGCCTGCCACCTTCTGTTTTATTCCCTGTGAGCCACATGAGGTTTCACTTCTTCTGATGGTTCGTGCTCTCCCTCTCTTGCCGGTATCTCAGCAGGCTCTAGTGCTTTTCAAATAGTGTGTGTAATGATCAGGCGTAGGCTGGTCTGACACATGCTGCTCTGCCCTTCCTGGATGCCAGACTGTAATCAGATGTTTAAGTGTTAAAATAAACTCCAACTTCCTTTTCTTTATCTGGATGATGGATATGCTAGTGCCTTCACTTTGTGAAAAACTGTCAGGGTGTGTGTTTATGTAGTTTTCAGTATGTGCTACAGACCTCAACACAAAGTTTATTACAAGAAAAAACCCATTTAGTGCCAGCACCCAGTTTAAACCCCTGAAGGGCCTTCTTGTGCCCCCAGGATCAAACCCATTCCCCCTCTCCTGGCCACGTGCAGGCTTCCATGCAGCTCCCTCAAAAACACTAGCTCACGCTCCTCCCCTCTGCCCACCCCTCGCCCCTACTTAGTCCTCAGGCTTCAACCTAAGCACCACCTCCTTGTAGCAGCTTAGTCCTGGTCCTGCACCTTAGGGCCCTCTCTTGCGCCTTCACAGGCACCAGGTGCCCCTCCCCGCCCTCCCCATCATCACACAGAGACTACATCCTCAGTGCATATCCACCCCGGAGTAGGAGCTCAGAGAACTGGCAAAATGCAAAGTCCATGCCACCCTCCTGAGGAACTCTGCCGGCCCAGGGGTCTCATGACACCTTCTTGCCTTGAGGTTCCCCCTCCCACCCCACCTGTTATGCCTGCCTGCCAAGTTCTGCCTGGGGCAGCTCCCAGAGGTTGAGGACCTGGAGGAGACCTGGGTGCTTTGGATCCTCAGAATCCAAAGAACTGGATGCAACCCGAAGCCAGCCCCAGCAGCAGACAAGACTCAGGTAAAGCCCTCGTTCCTCTGTCTGGGTTTGCAGCTTCTGCTAGATGAAGGGGTTGGACTTTGTGCTCTATCAATCTGCCCTTCCTAAACACAAAGGCCAAATGACTGCGCAGTTTTAAAGAAGAGAGGAAACGTTTATTGTGTTGAGCAGACCTTATTTTCATTACAGTACCAGAAAGTTCATTCTCAATTCCCTTCGAATGCAGAGATTCTGCAGACATTTAAAAGCCCAATGCTGTTCCCAAGCAAGGGGCAGCACCTGACAACAATGCTGCATTTAATGGAGCAGGATTACAGTAACATTGGATATTCATAAAGAAGATTTTTAAAGTACACAGTTTCCTTAAAAATTATAACATTTTCCCACCTTTATTTTGTTATTACCACGAATAACTGGTTGGTTGGAAAACATGGTACTTGATAATCTTTTGTTGTCAACCTTAAGTTAATGTATTTTGCTTTCTGCTGTTGTTGTTAAGAGACGTTATGCCCATTTCTCTGGAAATCTCAATGGTGACAAGTAAGGCAAGGCATACAATACATTCCTGTCCCACTGCAATCTTCCACAGCTAGCCTCTGCACTGCTGGGTATCTGGGAAAGACTCAGGAGAGGACCTTTTGCTTGCAAATCCTCAAACTCCTGACCTCGGGTGATCCGCCCACCTTGGCCTCCCAAGGTGCTAGGATTACAGGCGTGAGCCACCACGCCCGGCGCTTGCGAATACTGACCACAGAGTTTAACCTTCATGGGCTCCTTCTAGGAAGCAGGCGGCCACTTGCCGCAGACTTTGCAGTTTGTTTTTATAAATTGTCACTGATCAATGACAGCCTGAGGGAATGGGACCCTCTACTCAATTCATTGACTTCCTGCTTTCTACTGCCTCCCAGAAGTGTCATTTCATTTCTGGATATAGAGAAATGAAAGACCAAAGAATGAAATGAGAAATCTGTATCCTCTAGGCATTTCAGGTATATACCCTGAAATATCAATAACCACTGAAGTTCATGATGTCTCATTTGCTTGAATTCAATCAGGTAATTACCAAAATCCTGATTAAGATCTTTCCCTCACTACCTCAAGGCAGAGAAAACATGAACTTAAAAAAGTTATCTTACCAAACTACACACGACAAGCTATATTTGATTAACTCCAATCATCCCACAAAAATGTGCCCATAAAACAAGTACTTAAAAAACTAATTATTAAAATTACACAACAATGGGACAGGCGCGGTGGTTCACGCCTATAATCCCAGCACTTTGGGAGGCCGATGCGGGTGGATCACTTGAGGTCAGGAGTTCGAGACCACCCTGGCCAACATGGCAAAACCCCGTCTCTACTAAAAATACAAAAATTAGCTAGGCATAGTGGCAGGCACCTGTAATCCCAGCTACTCAGGAGGTTGAGTCAGGAGAATCTCTTGAACCCGGGAGGCAGAGGCTGCAGTGAGCTGAGATCGTGCCACTGCACTCCACTCCAGCCTGAGCAACAGAGCGAGATTCTGTCTCAAAAAAAAAAAAAAAAGCAAAAATTAGCCAGGTGTGGTGGCGCACACCTGTAATCCCAGCTACTCGGAAGGCTGAGGCAGGAGAATCACCTGAACCCAGGAGGCAGAGGTTGCAGTGAGCCAAGGTCACACCATTGTACTCCAGCCTGGGCAACAAGAGCAAATCTCTGTCTTGAGGGGGAAAAAAAAACACGTAACAATGGAATACATATATTTAAATAACTGCACATAATACACCCTCCATTTTTGTTACCAAGAGAAAGCTTCCATCAGGTAGCTTTACCAATACATTTCCATTCCCATGAAATGCAATACCACAGTACTAATATTCTATTCAGAAAAACAGACTACAATTCCCTTGTAACTCTTTTTCTTTTTCCCTTGTAACTCTTGAGTTCTTTCTTTTAATCACTCAGGCCACATTAGGGAAGGCCATTTTAGAAAAGGACTGCTTTCAAGTATCTAAATATACTTCTGGAGGGCGGGGGAGGAAGGGAGTCATTTTACACTTGTCACTCTCAGGGTGATGTCTGACTGTCCAAGTCACGGGGTCAGTAGGGTAGGTTTCCTGGCTAAAGGAAACTCGGGGAGTTCTTTCCTCCCTACCACCTGGGCCAGTCTCTTCCCACTGTCCCTAGCTCTTGGCCCTCTACTCAGGGACTTGGTCCCCACAATCAGATGAAAACTCATTCAGGCAGAGCCTTGACAAGGTTCAGAACACAAGGGCTTGACCGGACATAGTGGCTCACGCCTGTAATCCCAGCACTTTGGGAGGCCGAGGTGGGCAGATCACCTGAGGTCAGGAGTTTGAGATCAGCCTGGCCAACCAACATGGTAAAACCCCGTCTCTACTAAAAATACAAAAATTAACCAGGCATGGTGGCAGGCGCCTGTAATCCCAGCTACTCAGGAGGCTGAGGCAGGAGAATTGTTTGAACTTGGGAGGCAGAGGTTGAAGTGAGCCAAGATCGCACCACTGCACTCCAGCCTGGGTGACAGAATGAGACTCTCTTAAAAAAAAAACCCACAAGGGCTTAAGGACAGCAGAGCAAATTAAGCTCCATTTATGGAAACTGTTTTAATTTTTTTTTTTTTTTTTTTGAGACGGAGTCTCGCTCTATTGCCAGGCTGGAGTGCAGTGACACGATCTCGGCTCACTGCAACCTCCACCTCCCGGGTTCAAGTGATTCTCCTGCCTCAGCCTCCCGAGTAGCTGGGACTACAGGTGTGTGCCACCATGCCCAGCTAATTTTTGTATTTTTAGTAGAGACGGGGTTTCACCATGTTGGCCAGGATGGTCTCTATCTCTTGACCTGGTAATCCACCTGCCTCGGCTTCCCAAAGTGCTGGGATTACAGGTGTAAGCCACTGTGCCTGACCGGAAACTGTTTCTTAACATACATCATGCACGTAATCTTCGCTCTCCCAAGAGGCTTTCACCCAAGTAGACAGGCAAGCATCTATGTGTTCAATTCGAAATGCAACAATGACAGATGTACAACTTTACCACTCTTAAAGAAACTAACATGCCATCCATTATTCTCCATGTGGGAAACATTCAGTAAACTTCTAAAACCAAACACAGGACTCTGGCATATCCCCACACCCCCAGCAGCAGGCTGTGACAGGCTTTGATCTCAATCAAATGCCACTGTACACAGAACATAAAAACAGGCTCATGATGCTGCATGTCACTCTGACATATCACATTATTTCATATTACTCTGTCACTTACTCAGAAACAAAAGTCTCCACTATGGCATGATTGAGAGAGAAAATAATTCATTTTATATAAATAATAGCTAAGAACAACATACTGTGAACAGTTTCCAGAGTTTGAACATTCAGCACAATCAATTCTTACTTCTTGGGAAAAAAATATCTTACCTATCTTTTCTGTTACAGTATGCCTTCTTGGAGAAAACATTTTAGTGGTAACATCATTTTCTGGGGCATTCGGTTAATTTTGAAAGATGATTATGCCACATGAACCAAAAACAAAAAAAAAACAAAAAAAAACTGGCAGGAGGAGGAGGGTCCTAGGCCATTCTGGAAGCAAGCTGGGTTTTGCATTATTCAGAGTCAACTATTAAGCTGACTTATGTTAGAATGGTGACAGATAAGAGGCAATGAGTGACACCAGGACATGCACAGCACACAGAGAATATGGTCTACTCTTGTCTTCCCTGCACAGAATAAACATAAGAGGCTTGGTAGAAAGACATGGGGAAAGGTGCTATGGGGGCCAGCATTTGGAAAGCATATATCCCAGTGACTTGAGTATTTCCTGTTCAACCTCCTGGACGAGAAACTGGGAAAAGGCACACTTCCGCCCACAGTTGTGGACAGCAGCAGTCACCTGTCTGAATGCTTCATTCAATGTGAAGATGCAGCTTGAACAAAAGTTTCTTTTTGTTTGTTTGTTTTCTGAGATGGAGTCTCGCTCTGTCACCCAGGCTGGAGTGCAGTGGCACGATCTCAGCTCACTGCAACCTCTGCCTCCTGGGTTCAGGCGATTCTCCTGTCTCTGCCTCCCGAGTAGCTGGGAATAGAGGGTGAGCCACCACACCCAGCTAATTTTTGTATTTTTAGTAGAGACGGGGTTTCACCATATTGGCCAGGCTGGTCTTGAACTCCTGACCTCATGATCCGTCCGCCTCAGCCTCCCAAAGTGCTGGGATTACAGGTGTGAGCCACCGCGCCTGGCCGAACAAAAGTTTTTTAATCTTACTGATCCCATCTCTCCAGCTGCTCTGAACAGAGGGGCAGGGTGGGGAAAGTCATGTCACAGACTCTGCCCACAGCAGCCATTCTGAGGTGCCTTTTCAGTCTCTTACCCTCTTTCGAGCTTTCCTCTTCTTAATTTTTTGTTTTGTTTTCATTGTACTCATTAATCCCCTCCTCAATTTTTAACAGAATTATAAAAGCAAAGTCAAAAGGTCCTTCAGGATGACTGGGAGGCTTCCTAGGCTAACTTTTGCATTTGAAAATGGAAAAAATAAATTACTTGATATTTGTGATAAGACTAAGATTTCTTAAAAAGTCTGCACATCAATATATTACCTGGCTTAGGAGGGTGAGGGCACAGTATCCATCTGCACCCTCTCCTCATATTTTTTAAAAACAGGCAAAATATGTAAGAAAAGGCTGGTGCACGTTGGAAGACAGAGCGTGCCTGTCTATGCCCGTGCTGCTGTGCCCTGCAGCCTGGCAGATGGAGTCGGATGCTGGGGCCTCATGCCCACTTAGGCCAATAACATACTCAAGACTCTACAGCCCGTTCACCAGCAAAGTATGCCCTGAGGGGCAACACTGGCTGTGGAAGTGAAGACACACAAAGCAGGGACTAAAGGCAAATGGGGCTTCACGAGGCAGCGACATGAAGACAGAACTGGTGTGAGCGCCAAAGGCAACCTGCAGGGCTCACATAAAAGGAAAATAGGACAGAAAGCCAGGAGTTCCACAAGCAGAATCATTTCTGGTCTTATATCTGAGGGCATTTGTAGAGAAAAGTCCAAGGCAATGTCCCCTGGGTCTGAGAGAAAAATCCTACGCAAAAGAGGGCAGACAATGCGGTGCTCGTCTTGAGGGAGCCTGACCCTGACCCTGACGGGCTGGATGCGAGAGGGGCTGAGTATGGCTGTATCCAGTAAGGAAACTGGTAGCAGACTTTTCTAGAAGGTGGAAAGAAAAAGCAAAGACTTTCACAGATACAAAAATTGTTTTCAAAACAATTACCTAGAAAGTTCACTGCAGTTGGGTGGGGAATAAGTGTAATATTTTCATTTCAAATGAGCCATGGTGCTACTAATGGATTATAAAAGACGATGGCCAGTTCTGGTCTTCCTTCCCTTCCCATAACCCCCGAACCTTCCTACTCCTGACATTTTCCCTACCCTCACTGCAACGCACCCCCATCCTGACGCAAAATTAATTTGCCCAGCCACTGCACTGAACCAGCCTTGACACACAATTGTTGGTTGGATTTCAATTAAACAATGCACCTAATGTGTTGGAAGAGAAGGTGGGGAGGGCACAAGGATGTTGGCGTAAACCTGGAGGTGTGTGGACCTTGGACAGAGCTTCCACCGGCCAGACCCAGGGCAGGGTGGGCATCTGCAGTGCAGCGCAGGCTGCAGGTAAACTGAGGTAAGGAAGAACATGGTGGCTCTAGCTGGCCCTGCTTTCCGAGACAGTGCAGCATGTGTGTGCTCTTGGGTGTGGGCACCAAAAAACTCATTTTCTTCCAGTTGCTGCTGCCATTCCACCCTCTGGCTAGAAGAATGCTCTTTACAGAGTCCAAAGGATCAGCCACTTGGTCTTCCTCTGAGGTACAAATCCAATAGAGCTTTAATCCCAAAGATCCAGTGGCCACCAGAGTACAGAAGTCAGAATCAAATGCTCAGAATCAAAAGGTGTGGCACTCCTGCCCAGCCGGTTTATCAGCAGTTGTATAGACAGATCAGAAAAAACTAGCATTTATTATAAAAACTGTTTTTCAAATGGGGTGATTTCCTGTCCTTCTCCAGAGATCATAATTCTTCACGTTTCTGAGGACCTAAGGAAAAGGAGAACCACAGAAAAGAAAACAGATGATCTTCAAATTACAAACACCACCAAGTGGGCATGTTTCATCACTGGAACCTATTCTTTGTACCTCCACCTTCATCTTATCTCACTTACTAAATCTTTGGGATTTGTGCTTTTGTACTGTATTTTGAAAGCAACAACTAAATTAAAGATTTTTTAAAAACGGAAACTATCTGTAAACCCCACTCCAACTGAATTGTTTTCACAAATACAATATTTACTTTCAGTAAACATTGCATGCATTTTTTTAGTCGGGATTTTTCTTTTATCATTTAATAGCATCTAAACATTTTCTATGTATCAGTGCAGCTCATTCTTGGATGTTTAAACTGTTTTTAATGCTTTTGGCTTATAAGTAATAGTAAAATAAATTTTTTCATGTATACAACTTTGTTTTTTCTGTTGAATTATTTCTTTCAGATATATTCTCAAGAGAGTAATTCTTGAGGGTATATAAATGCCTTACGGGCTTCTAATGGCAGATGTACTGCTTTGTAACAAGGGCTATTCTAATACACAAAGCTTCATCAAGGTACATCCACAACGGTTTCATCACCGCCTCCCAAACAAATGGCATTATCACTATGTCTGTTTTCTTCCATGTAGCAGACACTAGTGATAGACTGCTTTAATTTGATTACTGTTTCCTCAAATTCATTTATTATTTGTGTTTCCTCTTACTTGAACAGTGTGTCCATATTCTTTGCCCATTTATCTATGGAAATCCTCAGGGTTTTACTGATGAATCGGAATTAATTACTTTTATGGTTACTATATAACCTTCCAGCTGTGATATTTAATATCATAGTACAGTCCGAGGGATGTATAGGCAAATCACCCAAGATCCATGTTCTGGATTTTTTTATTTTGAGACAGGGTCTTGCTTGGTCACAGGTTCTCTCTCTGTTACCTAGGCTGGAGTGCAGTCGCTCACTGCAACCTTGACCTCCAGGCTCAAGCAATCCTTCGACTTCAGCCTCCTGAGAGGCTAGGATTATAGGCATGAGCCACTGTGCCCAGCCACTTTTTTAGAATTAGTCTAAAGCAGAATAAATCTTAAAAATCCAGAGCCCATGTACATACCAAAACATCACTATGGACTCCACAAATATGTACAATTATTACGTGACAATTTAAAAATAAATACATTTAAAATTTTTCTTAAATCTAGAGCCCAACTTATTAATATTTTAAAAAGTCAATTTCGTATTCTAATGATTTTTTCAAGTAGCTATCATTCAAGACACACACAACAGGGAAGACATTAAAGACTTAACACTAAATTAAATACAAGCATTCCATCTCCATCCCAACATGCTTGTTTTAAAGAATACTTTTTTCGGCCAGGCGCAGTGCCTCACGTCTGTAATCCTAGCACTTTGGGGAGGCTGAGGCGGGTGGATCACTTGGGTCAGGAGTTTGAGACCAGCCTGGGCAACATGGTGAAACCCTGTCTCTACTAAAACTACAAAAAATAAAAAATAAATAAAATTAAAACATAGCTGGGTGTGGTGGTGCATGCCTGTAATTCCAGCTACTTGGGAGGCTGAGGCATGAGAAACACATAAACCTGGGAGGTGGAGGCTGCAGTGAGCCAAGATCATGCCACTGCACTCCAGCCTCGGCAACAGAGTGAGACTCTGTCTCAAAAAAAAAAAAAAAAAGGTTCTTCAACTACATATTTGTGTTGATCTAAATTTTTTCATTCACTAGTACACTGACAGATTTAATGAGAAAAAAACAAGGAATCCAAGAAGAACTCTGCAAAAGGTTTGGTTTATGTATCACAAAACTCATGAACCTAAATAACTATAATCACAATTAAAATACCCTTTCTCCCCTCACCAGAAAAACGAGAAAAAAAAAAAACATAGCAATTGCACTAATAAATACTGCTTAGAAGACCAACATAAAAGGAAAATGAAAAATATATACTGGTTGATGTTAGAATGGAAGGATTAATGGGAGATTTTTCTCTTCCTTTTATCCATTATTCTATTGTCTTTACAACAAGCAGAAATCAGAAATGGAAAGAAGTACTGTCCTAAAGCCAACGGTTTGTGCTGACCTTCTCGGCTTGGTTCTTTTGTCTTCTCTTTGTACAGTGCTCCCGTTTCTTTCTCCTTCTGAAAGCGGATCTGTAGCTGTTTGATCTCTTGGTCGTAGTCCTGCCACTCCGGGACAATCCGCACAGCTGCTTCCAGTTTCGGCTCTTTGGTCATCGGATTATTACACTGTGAAACCAAAAGAACACACTTCAGCTGAGTTGAAGAAAGGCTACATAATAGAGAATTCAAAGGTTCTTGGGTTACAAGTCCTAACTGGACAAAAAAACAATAGTAAGGAACCAAATGATATACTACCAGAAGCAATATGGTAGTGGGCTATGTAAAGCTGTATTTACATCTACAAAGAATGTGTGAGTGGCTATTGGAAGGCAGGAAAAGTGAAAGTCCATTTGGAAAAATTACAAGGCACAGAGATAAACTGGAAGCCAAGGAGTGACTCAGTAGATTGTAAGTTGTGAAAACAGTCCCATTAATTGCTAAGGGATTTGGTTTCCTAATGTAAGCAGGGAAATAAAACCAGTGAAATATTCTATAAGAATATTTACAAGAATATTCTATAAGAATAGCCCCAACAAACTATATACTTATGCTTACTATACAACAAACTATACTAATTCTATAAGATAAGAATATTTATAAGAATATTCTGTAAGATAAGAATAGCCCCGACAAACTACACAATTACAGAGAAAGTCTAAATAAGAATCTAGGAAATTCTTAAATTTAGGAATCTAAATAAAAATCATTAATCGTGATTCGCTCACACATCCACTGGATGAACATGCAGAAGCACACCACACACGGCTTACCAAATCAATGGTTTTTGCCCTTTTCTTAGAGGCGTCATCACACCACGTTTCACACCAAAGCCATTCTTGAGGGAGGGATTTAATTGGCACCTGATGAATCATGTTATTGGGCAGATCCTGTTTGGTTAAAACAAAATAAAAATAAAATACATGTATCTAAAGTTCTGGCGATATTTATTTATTTATTTATTGAGAGATGGGGTCCCACTCCGTCACCCAGGCTGGAGTGCAGTAGTACGATCTCGGCTCACTGCAGCCTCCACCTCCCAGGTTCAAGAGATTCTCCTGCCTCAGCCTCCTGAGTAGCTGGGACTACAGGGGCCTGCCACCATGCCTGGCCAATTTTTGTATTTTTACTAGAGATGCGTTTTGCCATGTTGCCCCAGGTTGGTCTCAAACTGCTGAGCTCAGGCGATCCACCCACCTTAGCCTCACAAAGTGCTGAGACTATAGGCATGAGCCACTGCACCCAGCCAGTTCGTGTGGAGACAAACGCATAGAACACCAGTGATGTACAGCTGCTCGTTACAGATCACATGCCAATCACAAATGTTTAAAATGGAAAAGGTCCTTACCAATGCCTTAGAGAAGTTATTCAAAACTACACATTTTAGAGGATCCATAAAACATCTATCTGTCCATAATAAGCAACTGAAAAGCTTTGGCTTAAAACTTACAAACAGCCTGCACCTAACCCTCCCTTCATTAGGGCAATCCTAAGAAAAATACTCCTACTGACTTCTGAAAGTCAACTAAATAGAGTGGTGGTTTGTAAATTTTGCAGGCTTCTGTCTAGGAAGTTCTGAATCTACCTTGTCTATTGAGACTCGCTCCCAAATAGATGACATTTTTTCTAGCCAATTCTACCCTATGCTTTAAACCTTTTTCCTGTGGAGTCCTTCTGACTTTGCCACAATAAAATGTCCCATTGTCCTAAGACTTACATGGAACAAGGAAATGTACAGAAATGATTGACTGCGATACTTGTAAAGAATGTTCCATGATGGTACAAAAATAAATAGATAATACGTCTCTACAAAACCCTGCCAACAGACTAAAATTTAAAAATAGCTGCTGAAGTGGGTAGATCGCTTGAGCCCGGGAGTTCCAAGACTGGCCAGGGCAACATGGCATCTCTATAAAAAATACAAAAAATTAGCTGGGCCTGGTGGTGTGAGCCTGTCGTCCCAGCTACTCAGGAGGCTGAGGTGGGAGGATCGCCTGAGCCTGGGAGTTCGAGGCTGCAGTGAGCCATGATCGCATCACTGCACTCCAGCCTGGGTGACAGAGTGAGACCTTGTCTAAAAAAAAAAAAAAAAAGGCCAGGCACGGTGGCTCACGCCTGCAATCCCAGCACTTTGGGAGGCCAAGGTGGGTGGATCACCTGAGGTCAGGAGTTCAAGACCAGCCTGGCCAACATGGTGAAACCCTGTCTCAACTAAAAATACAGAAAAATTAGCTGGGTGTGATGGCACGCCCCTGTAATCCCACCTGCTCGGGAGGCTGAGGTTGCAGTGAGCTGAGATTACGCCACTGCACTCCAGCCTGGGCTACAAGAACAAAGCTCCATCTCCACAAAAAAAAAAAAAAAAAAAAAAGAAACAAATACTGTTGGGTGATACCATTTTTGAACTCAAATTATTCCCCAAAATAATTCTGCAAAAACAACGCCTGACACACTACAGAAGATAAACAAATATGTGATAGACAGTATGAACAAAAGAATAACAGAAATAATACAACAGAATCACATCCATAGTAGCTCCATAAATTAGAAGACACCAGGTATTACACAAATTTTAAAGTAAGTAGAGCCGGGCACTGTGGCTCATGATTGTAATCCCGGCACTTTGGGAGGCCAAAGCGGGCGGATCACTTGAGGTCAGGAGTTCGAGACCAGCCTGGCCAACATGGTGAAACCCTGTCTCTACCGAAAATACAAAAATTAGCCAGGAGTGGTGGTGCGTGCCTGTAATCCTAGTTACTCAGGAGGCTGAGGCAGGAGAATCACTTGAACCCGGGAGGTGGAGGTTGCAGTGAGTGCAACCCAGAGCATGCCACTGCACTCCAGCCTGGGAAACAGAGTGAGATTCTGTCTCAAAACAAACAAACAAAAAAGTTTACCTTTTATTATTCCATTGAGATAGAGGAGAAGAAAATGAGCAAATCAAACTAGTGTTTATGGATACATGCTTAAACAGTAAATCTATAAAGAAACAAAAATGATTACCATAAAAGTCGTGATGCTAGACACTTTTGTTAGGGAGGAAGGATGGCTTCTGGGATGCTGATAATGTTCTAGTTCTTGAACTAGGTTGTGGTATCTGGGTATTTGCGTCATAATAATTCCTGGATGTATGTGAATATGTATGTATGTTTTTTGTATACTTTTCTTTATGGATGCTACATATCACAATAAAGGTTTAAAAACATTTAAGTAGACTTAAGCAAAATAAAATGCTTAAAATATGTGAAATATGTATCCAAAACCCTTAAACTACAATCTCACCTCTGAAAAATGCTTAACATTAACAAACAGTAATTTAGCTAGCCTTGAAACACATCATGGTTTCTGACATAGAAAAAGGGGAAGCTGTGATACTATACTGTGATTCTATACTACGAATCCTGAGCTATTTAGTTCCTACAGCAGAAAAACAAACTGACCCTAGTAGGTAGAGAAACAAACCTATGAGATTAGTTTGAGTACAAAATACAAAGATATGCTAATGGTTCAGAGAGGCAGCATTCTCCTTCCATCTCTCTCCCCAGCCAGCATCAAATCTATGACATTTTTCATGGTGATATGTCTTGAGGGCAGATAAAAATCTCTCTCTCAAACACACACACACACACACACACACACACACACACACACCCCATAAAAAAACAAGACGCCATCCTGTGAGGAGAGGACTGAAGACACAAGTAATACTTCATTTTCTGATGCAACACTGTATACCCGTCACTCACAGTTAACCATAAAAAATGGACACTTACTTGATCAAGATTTGAAAGGCTGTTAGGGTCCTGACTCAGACCTTGGTACTGTCCCCTGAGTCTGTCACCAGCAGCTATTTTCCTAAACTTCTTCAGATCCACAACATATAGTGCACTGAATAAAGAAGACCCGCTTGTTACAACCAACCACGGATTACGACAGGAAAACTAAACCCAGTGAATAATGGAACAGGCCACTAGCCAAATATTCTGGCTTTTCTTTGAAAAGGTATGCTGCAGCCCTACAGTGGAGTTAAAGTGTGCTACTTTAAAGATCTCTAAGAAAGTCACTGCAAAATCTATACTGTGCTATGCTTTTGTTACTGTTCTGTATTTGCCATCCGAAAGAAATAATCTCAGACCAAAGATTTCTAGCATATGCGGCAGTAACAAAAGCCACAGTAACTGATAAACAACCATTATTCAATGATATCCTGATGATGTCTTCAATGTTACAGGGGGGGGAAAACCCCAGAGTGTTACAGTCCTTACAGTTCTTTTGGACCAGGAATGTAAAGAATGAAGTCACCATCACTAAACCCCAGCAGTCATCTCTGCATGTGCTGCTTCCTACACGTTCCTCTTCCCTGCACATCTTCAAATCACACTTCTCGCAGAGAAGAGAATGGAGTGCTCATTAGAAATGTAACAACACACACACTGTTCGACTTAAAGGTCTACGTCTAGGAATTTATCTCACAAATATATGAGATACGAAAAATTATTTAGTAGATTATTCATTGCAACATTGTAGGTCACAGGAAAAACTATAAATAACACTCACACACTGGAATAATGTGCAGCTATGAAAAGGAATCAGGTCTCTCTCTATTCACTGAGAAGATGTATATGACATTAAGTAAAAAAAAAAAAAAAAAAAAAAGCCAAGTTACAAAATGTATAAATAGGTAGCATATTTTGTGTAAAAAAAAAAAAGAATACACATTCACAGCTGTTTCTGTAAGAATTAAGAAAATCTGGAAGGATAGACAGTCAATAAGTTGGGAGGTTATCTGCTGTGAGAACAGGAACTGAGTAGGAAAGAGAGAGACAGGATTAGGAAGTTTTTTTTACACTGTATTTTTTTTTTTTTTTTTTTTTTTTGAGATGGAATCTCACTCCATCACCCAGGCTGGAGTGCAGTGGCGTGATCTCAGCTCACTGCCACCTCTGCCTCCTGGGTTCAAGTGATTCTCCTGCCTTAGCCTCCCGAGTAGCTGGGATTACAGGCACCCACCACCATGCCCAGCTAATTTTTGTATTTTTAGTAGAGACGGGGTTTCGCCATGTTGGCCAGGCTGGTCTTGAACTCCTGACCTCAGGTGATCCACCTGCCTTGGCAACCCAAAGTGCTGGGATTAAGGCATGAGCCACTGCACCCAGCCACTGTGTATTTTTTATCATTTTTATTTTTCAACCATACCAATGTATTACCTATTCACAATTTTAACCACACAAAATCAATTTTAAGGAAAACCCCATAACAGAGTTAGGAGTGCTTCTTTTCAGTACCTGATATGATACTTTCGCCCGGCTAAATGACTGGCCCAGTACCCTGACTTCCAGAACCTGTAGCCGTCCATTTCTCTTCGGCTGTCACAGAAAGGAGTGTAACCATAAGGAGCACCATCCAAATTGAAATCTCTTAACTCTTTCAGATCTGTTCGTACAATCTGGAGAATATCAAAATCATTTGTTAAGCAACCATGCAGACAGCTCTAATGCGGTTTCCTTCAGATACAGAGTGGCTCGCTTAAGGCAGCATGGAAGGCTGCTCCGTGGTTAGTGGCACAGGCACTAGGGCAGATGCACTTTGATTTCTCCACTTATTACCTGGTTGACTCACTAACATGTAAGACACTTAGCAAGGTGTGTGGGAGTAGGAATAAAACAAATTTCAATTGCTTAGCCTTTCTGTGCCTCAGTTTCTTCATCTGTAAAATGGAGATAATGACAGTACCTATGTCACAGGGTTGTTGGGAGGATTATGTAAGTTAACATATGGATGGACAGATGTAGAATAATGCCTTGCCCATCGTAAGTACTCAACAAGGATTAAATGTGGCTATGCTACAATCAGGAAGGCACACTTCAGGCTAAGCCAGTGGAAGAGAATTCCAAAGAGGTGAGTGAAGTCTCTGTCCCAGTGACTTTCACACACATTACAGCCTTCCACTCAGGTGGCTGACCTGGGTTTCCGCCCGCTCGGGCTGAAGTGGAAGGCTGTGGGCAGAAGTACACTTATGCTGTTTGAGTTTGTATGCTCTAAAATCACATGTTCCCTTTCATTAAGTCAAACCCTGACGGCCGGAAGAATATCCGGAGGTTCCCTACTGCCAAAGCCATGTATCCACTTAAGCTTCGTCTATTACCCATGACAATAACTCCTATCTTTTGGGCAGATAATTAGAGATGATGGCAAGCACTGCTAAATGTTAATTTTCTAATTTTTAGTTTTCATGTTAAATGAATTAAGTCAGATACAAAACTGTACACATTATGTTATCACAATGATGTTAAAAAGACAGAGAAAAAGATGTAAAGGAGATAAGCTAAATGCAAATTTAGAAAGTGATGACATCTATGTGATACATATTTTCATATTTTCTAAATGTAAAATAAGCATGTCCTTTTCCATAAGTGGAAAAAACAGCATTTAAAAAGAAGCAATTTGTTGCTTTTAATACAAACTGTCAAAACTTGGCCTTTAAGGGCCTACCTGATCAGCATCCACAAACAGGAACTTGTCAACAACTAGTGGGAAAAGTACATCCAGGAAGAGGATCTTGTAACCCCAGATGATACGCTGTTTTTCAGTCTGTTGATGAAGCCACCGGGGCCATTTGTACTGAACAAGCTCATACTGGAAATTGTATTCATTTGCCATGTAAGGTATAAACTCCTATTTTTAGACATGGGAACAACAAATCATCATTTCTTCTGATTAAGAAAACTGCTTTCATAATGTAAGCCAACCACCATGACACAGGACAAATAAAACACATTTACCAAAACAGCGGTCTTACAAAAAGACTGGCCCTGACCCACTCATGACTACATAGAAGAACAGATATAAACCTCTGTCAAATCCCCATTTCTTTATGACTTCTGGTCACCACATAAAACGACAGAATGTTCAAGAGAAGGATTTTAGATGTATATCCCTCTGTGTGTGTTTTTACAGCACATGAACTTTAAGTCCATTTGTCTAAACTTCATTTCAGTAAGGCATTTACTGAGCTTGATGACAAGACTTCCTCAAGGCCAGATCTAACCCAGGGAATAACACTGCAAAGCCAGAACTCTGGACAAATGTGTTGCCCTTTTTGAATAAGTCTTTCAGATTCTAAGTACAAGCACCTTTAGGCGCCAGCAGTAAAGTGCTTATCAAGGAGAATGGTTATTGAATATATTAAAAGTCACTTAGTAAATTCTACAAGAAAAAAAAAGGATGCAAATAAATCAACTTAGATGACAAATACTGACTGATATAAGTAATGCAGAAAACATTCCAAGTACGTGTTTTGTTTTGCACAGAGGAAGCACTACTTCCACACATCATCTAGGAGTGGTTCATGCTAACACCAATCATTCTCTTCAATGTAAACCATCGCTGTGCTTTCTAAATTAAAGCAAGCATGCAGGCTTCAGAGGAAGGAAACGTTATCTCAGTAAGACACTGCTCCTAATAACAACAACAAAAGACTCTCCTACTATATGATCCAAGTTTTTAAACACAATTTAACTGTTTCCTTCAAATAGACCAATCTGGAAGAATAATCAAAATAAAAATATGCAACCAAATTAGGGTATCTTAGTAAATGGAAAATTTGCTAAAGTATACAGATAAAACAAAAGTCATGAAAAATAAACAGTAAATATCTCCTTAATAAGAATGTTTTCCCTTTCTCTGTGAAACAAACCTTAAATGTGGGGGACAAGTAATTCTTCAAGAACCAGAATTTCACAGGAGTCTTGGTATTCTTCAGCACGGATAGCATCATTATGCTGCCAAACAAAAGCAGGTAATTAATAACAGCTTTCCAATGTTATTTAACCTCAACATTATGTAGAGTCAATCACGAGACACCTAAATGCTCTTTATGGCAGAGCTAACTAATGGCTCAATTAGGCCGAGGGAGACGCTCAGTGATGGAAAATGAAAAATTGTACTTACTCCAGCTTATGAAGTTATCACTAAAGAGAAGGGGCATTCCTCACCTATAAAACTACACTTAACTGACAGAGGCAAATGTTTTAATTCTGTTACACCTCTAAATAAACTGCTTCATGAACTGATATATTAGTTATGGTCCAGATGAACCCTGGAAATTGGGGTAACTGACATCACTCTCCAAAACTCCTATCACATGACATCAGCATCTGGTGCTAAGGGAAGAATGTGTAACCACAGCGCCTCCTGCAGCCTACACAGAGGCCCTGCTTCAGAGAGGAAGGCTACCAGCTCTGGCCTCCTTACTCAGAAAACAAAACCACATTTTTGAATGGAGGAATTTAACCAAATTCGGTTGTTATTATTGTCACTATTTTAGGTAGGATATTATTTCTTGGAAATAAGAGGGCTAAAAATGAGACAAATGACATTTTGATTTTCTATACTAGATCTGTAGTGAAAAATTAAGAGTGAACAGAGCCCTGGCAATGAGAAAAGTGACTCTCAGGCCTTCCTGACAATGCTTCTGGTGACCACTACATCAGGCAGCCCTAGCCCGTGGCCTCTTCTGGCTCTAGCTCTGTGACCTTAGACAAGTCCCTTCACACTCGGGGCCTCAGCCTGTTTATAAAATAGAAGTGTTCACATGTAAAAACTAAGGTCTCTCCTGGCTCTAAAATCCTGTGAATCTTTAGAAGGCAGTGAAGTATTCCACGGTTCTGTTCTCATTCTATTCTCTATGTCAACCTCCTAATCTCTGGGTTAAGCAATGTTTGGCAGGCAGTAAACAGTACAGTCTATGAATGTGTACAGTGACGTTAAAGGGCTGCAGCCTTGTAATATCCAGAAGCACTCACTACATAGTTCAACTTCACAGAGACAGCGGGATCAAAACAAATCCAATGATAAATGGCAAGCCAGTCACAATGCTCAGAGTGCTTCAAAGACACAGGAGTATAATGAGCAGAATCCCACAAAACCTTTCCTCTCTAAATAAGAACACTGACCAATTCATTCATATATAATGAAATAATCAACAAGACTGACCGAAGAAATCTTTCGTAGAGATGACCAGATGCAACGGAGAAAATATTAATTATGTCATCTTTATCTTGCTTCACTTCCTCAGTCTTCTGTCCTCCTGTAAAGCCCCTATAACAATAAGGGTAAAAAAAAGACCACTTGAAACACTGGTACAGACAGATACACAGCCTTTGAAAGTAAGAGGAAAGAGACTGCGCTTCCCATCCTTCCCTAGCGGGTGAGCTGCAGCAGGAGTGGTTATGAAGCTTCCCTCACACCCTGGAGAGACCACAAGACTGACAAAACCAACCTATGGGAAAACAAAAAGAACGTTCACTCTCCGACAGTGTTGTTTTAGGAAGAGACTGAACACAGGCTGCACCAGAATGCAACTTACACAACGGGAAGTAAACTGAGCAGGGAGCAGTCAAATTTCCAAATAGCAGGTACAGGCAATGAGAGTCACAAAGTATGGAGCAGAAGTAACTTCCCCACTAGGAGACATGAACCTCTTTTGGATTAATCGAGTGGAAAATACTCATCTATGCCAAATATAAGTGTGAGATGTAGCTGCACAAAGTAGAATGTGAAAGGCCCAGACAGAATCACAAGATGCAAAAAGGAGGGATGGATGGTGCTTATATCTCAGTTTTTCCTTAAAAACATAACTCTTACAATGTCAACTTACCATCTGAAGGAATCCCAAAATCCAGATTCATTCTCACTCGTTCCATCACTCAGCAAGTCTTCGTTCACCATATCTGCCTTCTTCTGAACCTGCAATCAAATGTGATAAACCTTACTACCAGTATGTCTCATAGGCATAAAACTGCCTCTCACTGGAAAAACACTGTGAGCCTGTCATCAATAGGGAATTATCAATCAATTCTCTCACAAACAGGCACAACCCCACCCAGAGTCTAGAAGGATTCAATAGAAGTATCTTCACCAGGACATTCACATCATAATCTTATGTGAGGAGACAGCAACCTCTTTTAATTAGATGTACCCCATTTTCAGCTTGCAACATAGGCAAAGAGCCGCAAACTCAACTGTGCAGTGAAACCAGAAGCACGATTCAATGAGTCAACAGCTAGTTCCAGGGAAGAGTGTGGCTGCTGGGGGCTCTAGCTGTTGGGAGGGAGGTATTTCATGTTATGACCAGTTTTCAGGATTCACTAGCACAAACAGGGGTTTCTTCTTGGCAGCACAGTGACCATTTTTCTGCTCAACAATGGATGGCCTATTTTAGGTTTCACTGTGTGTAATTCTTTCTTCCAGAATATACTGTACTTGAATTTAAGGCACTAAGAGCTTCAACATTCAGAGAATGGAAAGTACAAGTCAAAAGAAATTAAATAGGACTATCATTTTATTATTGTTGAAAATTTCCATTGCCAGTTCCCCCAATATTGAGAAAAGAATCATCAACAACACTATGAATTGTGGCTATATAAACAACATAGCATCTATGAGAATATTTTATATAAGATGGGACATGTTCTGCACACCGAGATTACCCAAAAGGTACAATCTTTCAGTTGAGGGAAGCCACAAACTCACAGTTACAAAGACATTTTGCCTTAAAGCAGTATCCCTATAATTGCCACAGCAAATTCCAAAGAGACTCTTGGGCTGGTTCCAAGATACATATTTTTAAATAACAGCTGTCCAATAACAGAATGCCACTACTTTTACCAAACTCACCTTCACTTTAATAATTTTGCTTTTGAAGTTGTTGAGGACGATAACCACCTCATCAGCATCAGGGGGAGAATCGGTGCCATCGTGGCTTTGCGAGAAAAGAAAGATCAATATTACAAGGCACAATTCTCAAAAGGCAGCAAATGCTCTCAGAGCATCTGAGTCCATCATCCTTCTCATAAAGGAGTTTTCCAGATCCAGCTATCTTCTTGCTCCTTAAGCTCCTTCGAGCTGCACAGAAGCACGTGTTGAAATCTCTCTTTATATAAGGTGCATGCCCAAAACTCCTTTGTGAGTCCTCTTGCAAATTACCCATCACGTAGTGAGAGGCACCCATGTGTGGTAACCACATGGTGAGTACTAAACAACCGCCTGTGTTCACAAGCTCTGAGCCAAGCACAGAGCCTTCGATAAAGGAATGCAGGGGAACAGGCCCCCCTGAACCATTATTGGAACCGCACTGCCTCCGCTCTTTTTTTTTTTTTTTTTTTTTTTTTTTTTGAGACAAGAGTTTTGCTCCGTTGCCCTGGAGTGCAGTGGAGCAATCTCGGCTCAATGCAACCTCCACCTCCCGGGTTCAAGTGATTCTCCTGCTTCAGCCTTCAGGTAGCTGAGTTTACAGGCACCCACCACCATGCCTGGCTAATTTTTGTATTTTAGTAGAGACAGGGTTTCACCATAGTGGCTAGGCTGGTCTCAAACTCCTGACCTTAAGTGATCCACCCTCCTCGGCCTCCCAAAGTGTTGGGATTACAGGCGTGAGCCATCACCCATCACTCCCGGCCACTACTCTTTAACTGGAATAGTGTTGTAAAGGAAATCTGCTCGCTCTTTCTGCCGGAGGCAACAATCAGTCAACAATAGGCCCTGTACTCAACCTGGTGTCTATACGCTACCAGAAAAACTATAACAAATTCTATTTGCAGGAGACAGGAGCAGAGGAAGAAAAATTAAATGTATGTTTCCCTACTAATCAACAGCAATGCCTAAAATTTCCAGTCACCAAATTTCAAGGTGCAGAAAGTCATAATTACAACATGAATTCACTGCATTTGCTGTCATCTAGCAGAGAGTAGGGTTCTCAGGCAAAGGAAGATTCTGCTGGGGGTGGGGCCCTGAACAGCTAGGAAGAGGGGGCACCATGCTCCTGGGAAGGGGAGGGCTGGCAAGGGCCAGGACATCCAAAAGGGAAGGAGTTCGGAAGTGCATCCAAAATTTTGTAAAACCTTATCTGAGGAAAATGTTATGTGGAAAAAAACCTTCTACTGTTTACAATGGTGTTATTATAATACAGAATTCTTCTATTTCCTGGGTAAGAACCAGGCACTAATATCCACTGTTTCATGTGTCGCTATGGAGCTAATTAAGGCAAGGACATACTACAGGGTGCTTCAAATGTGCCCTAATGGAAATCATCCCCTACACAACCTGACGGGAAGTCTCTTCACACAGTTTAAAACTAATTTAAATTGTGTTAAGCAGAATTTATATCAAACTTTTTTAAAGGCAACATAATTATTTTTAAACTAATAAATATGTGCAGTAAACCTTAAGGTAAAAGCTGGCTATAGAGGGAATGTTCTTACTATGCCACCACAGACCAAGGAATACCAGCACTAACAGCACAGCTTCAAGACCAAAGCTTCCATGTACTGTGCATTTGCAAATCACTCAGGGTCAACACATACACTCTCTGGGCAGAAAAGTGTGGCTGTTCTTTCTTTCTTTTCTCCTTTCTTCAAGTTTCTCATCTGCCTATCTATGAGCTGCATCACACTGATAGAATGATTTGATTCTGGGATATTGTTAGCACAAAGGAATAATTAAAGAATAAAGCCTGACGATACTCATTAGCATCTATACCTCTTATTATCTAATTCTACTCTAACAATTCTTCCATATTTAATTTCCTGGAAAAACCACTGTTTCATCACATACAACTGCAAATTAAATTCATGTTGCCTGGCTAACTGCCAGGGTAGTATTCAATTAGAGCTAATGCTCATTTCTAAAAGTTCTGGGATAATGTATCTGTATCACTTACTCCTACCTGTAAATTCTATAAATATCTTCAGAGCGTCCCTTCCTAAGTCTGAGGATCCAAGCTCCTGGGTTGGCTTTCAGCTGAAAGTAGCCCTAGGACAAGAAGAAAAGTCCAATTAGCTCTCTTCAAAACACTAAAATGTTATTTCTGAGGAATAGTTACTTCTATTTCTGAAATATCAATCAACTATAATGTGAATAACACAGTAAACAAATCAATGCAACTCTTAAAAAACCAAAACTACACATTAAAAACTCTAGCACAGACCAGGTGCGGTGGCTCACGCCTGTAATCCCAGCACTTCGGGAGACCACGGCGGGTGGATCACTTGAGGTGAGGAGTTCGAGACCAGCCTGGCTAACATGGTGAAACCCCATCTCTACTAAAAAAGGACAAAAATTAGCCGGGCATGGTGGTGGGTGCCTGTAATCCCAGCTACTCAGGAGGCTGGGGCAGGAGAATTGCTTGAACCTGGGAGGCGGAGGTTGCAGTGAGCTGAGATCACACCACTGCACTCCAGCCTGGGCAGGAGTCTCAAAAAAAAAAAAAAAAACTAGTACAATAAAGGCCAGTCACACCAATAAATCATCTGCTCTTTAGCTATGCTTCAGGGAAGAATCAACGTGTGATGCATGAATAAGTGTCGCACTTCCAAAGAAAAGAAAAAGGCTGTCAGCTCATGAGCAATCTATTTTCAGGGGGCCAATTCAGTTATAGCTGAGTATTCCAGCATGTTTTTTCATTTGACATGTAATTCTAACCTACAAATTTAGCTGAACTAATGATTTCTATATTGACCAAATTCAGCCCATAATGAATTTTAATCTCACTCTATGGTTAAGAATGCTAATTGCTCCATCATAAATTATAGTGCCCAAATTAACGTAACTACAATATCACTATCTGATGAACAGATTATTTACCAGATTGGCCATAACAATGGTGTCCACAATGACCGGGTTGGCTGAAGTTCCTAAGGTAAACTGTAGTCCCCGTGGAGGCTGGCCTGTGGTGATGTCATAGCAATGACCTTCCAGTAACAGGTACTCCAGCTCATACTCAGCAGCCACTACACTGTCCACCTGCAAGCCAAAATCCAATCACTTGAATGCACTCAGAGACAACATGAATAAATCTGAAATGCATTATGCAAAGTAAAGGAAGCAGACAAAAAGGACTTACATAATATATGATCATATTTTAAGAAATTCAAGAAGAGACAAAAGTATAATGACAGAAAGCAGATCAGTTGTTGCCTGAAACCAGGCGAGAGGAGGCTACTGTCTGCAAAGGGGTATAAAAGAACTTTTTGTGGTAATGGAAATGTTCTGCATCTTGGCTATAGTGGTGGTTAATGACTGTATACAATTATAAAAACTAGGTTGGAAAGAGAAAGGAGAAAAAAACAATAAGGACGTTATTCTAAAAATATGAACGAGGATAAGATACTAAATGTTGAAAAAAATTAAAGACCTAAATGCAAAGACATCCTGTACTCACGTATCAGTAGAAAAACTTGCAGACAACATTCATAGCAGCATTATTCATAACAACCAAAAAGTGAAAACAACTCAAATGTCCATTCGTGAAAGGATAAATGAAACGTGATATGTCCATAAATAAAATATTATCTGGCAAGTTAAAAAGAGTGAAGCGTCGATACATACTACAGCATGGATGGATCTTGAAAACAATTTGTTATGTGAAAGAAGCCAGTTACAGAAGACCACATTTGATTCTATTTAGACAAAATGTCAGAATAGGCAAATCCATAGAGATACAAAGTAGACTAGCAGTTGCCAGGGGCTGGGGAAATGAAGAGTGACTGCTAATGAGTATGGGGCTTTCACTGGGGATGCTGAAAACATTCTACAATTACATAGTGGTGATGGCTGCACAACTCTGTGAAGATACTAAAACCTCTCAACTGTACACGTTAATGGGGAAAATTTTATGGTATATGAGTTCCATGTGAATAAAGCTGTTGTTTAAAAAAAATCATACCTGAACACTGATGTCTCAGAGGCCCACCTAGACTATGATTCAATCTGCTGTATTATACATGATTAGGTATTTGGAAGCAATAGATATGGTCTTACCTCTTCTAAATAAATATTATCAAGATCATATGGTGTTCTGACAGATTCTACCATCCAGCTCTCAGGTGTGTTCAAATTCAGAGTGAACAGTGGAGACTGAGGCATATCCAAAAATTTTGCGATTGGACCCTTAGCAAAACTATTGTCTGAAGTGAAAGAAATCTCTGGTTCTAAGACATAACGGTAAAAGCTGAAATTGAAAAGGAAAGTGTTAGATAATTTTCGATGTGACAACAGGACTTGAGTGCACAGCCCTTACACAGGTAACAACTGGTTAAAACAAATTAGATTTGGAGGAGTACCCTTCCAGATTGGGAAAAGTGTTTCCAAAACCATCTTTGACCTTATGATGCCTCCTTGTGGTTGCTGCAGATGCAAGAAAAGGCAAACAAGGACAGCACTGAGGAGGAGTGCTCAGTGGTGGCCTGTGGTAATGTCGTAGCAATGACCTTCTAGTAACAGGTACTCTAGCTCATACTCAGCAGCCACTATACTGTCCACCTGCAAGCCAAAATCCAATCACTTGAACGGAGGCCACTCCTTCACATGGATGGCTGTCAGGGTCACAGTTAGGTCCTGGGCATTTTCCTCCCTTCAGGGAGGATTCATTTTTCTCTTTAAAACCAATTCCTAAATGCTGATTGGGCTCTCAGGCTAGTCCTGAAAACACTAATAATGTAAACATTTCCCCTATACGAGAATAATGGTGGAAGCTGGGAACCCTTTGGTTACTTTCAAATGCTGTTTCAATCCACTTAGAAGCTAACCTATAAAACACAGCACACTGCCAAGTTAGAAATTTCCCATAGCCACAACGCTAACTGCTTTTTGTATCACTTTTTTCATAAATGACCATTCCAAAGCTCATGACAATATATAGCTAAGCAAGCTTCCTCTAACATGTATATTCCAACTTGAAATGAATATTCTTCTTTTAAGATGAAAAGCACAAATGGGGCCAGGCGTGGTAGCTCACACCTGTAAACCCAGCACTTTGGGAAGTGAGGCAGACGGATCACTTGAGGTCAGGAGTTCAAGACAAGCCTGGTCAACATGGTGAAACCCCGTCTCTACTAAAAATACAAAAATTAGCTGGGTGTGGTAGTGTGCACCTGTAATCCCAGCTACTAAGGAGGCTGAAGCAGGAGAATCCCTTGAACCCGGGAGGCAGAGGCTGCAGTGAGCCAAGATCATGCCACTGCACTCCAATCTGGGCGACAGAGCGAGACTCCATCTCAAAAAAAAGAAAGAAAAGGCACAAATGCAAGCAGCCTGGGTTAATGCCACCTAAATGCTACAAACACACTATGTTCTTAGAACTTCTGATTAGAATGAAATTTGGCAAAACTGAACACTTAGTAAATGACCATTTCAAACATGATATCCACCTATAAATCCATCTGATCCTCTAACATGCAATATCAGAACTTGGATTCAGTACAATTTCTTCAACTGTTTTCTTACATAGCATGTTTTACCTTTTTAAAGGCATGTCAGAAAGTTTGGATTGGCAGTTCATAAATACTCTCAGATTCATGTTTATCAGCTGAGCCAAAACCTAGAAGGAAAACCAGATGACAAAATATTTAGGATTTTTTTTCTTCAGAAATTTATTATTTGACACTGAGCTATTAATATCTCAAGAAAAGATATAAAGATAATAACAGCCATAGAGTCTGCACTGGAGAAACTTCTGGAAATCAAAACTCTACTGCACAATCTACATCACACATACATAGGACGTGGCCAAAAACAATGGGAAGTAGGCTGCTGCAGCTCACTGCTCCTCACACGAAGGCAGTTCCTGTGGGGAAGCAGCAGGCAGATCATGGAAAAACTACAGGCCTCAGAGTCACCGCTCACATGCCAAAGGATGAAAAAACAGAGATACCAATACTCACAAAAAAGGTTAGAGATTTATTCGGCAATGAATGTTGGAGTGACTGTGTCTTTGTCAAAGGTCTTTTACATGTCCTAAAATTGTAACACACTGTACATGTCTAAAAGACATGCCAAGACAAAAAATCCATGGTAGTTATAAAAAAGGAAAAATGAAAAAACATATTTATTTTATCTCTGACATTATAAATTAAAATATAGCATACCTTAATTCCAGGACGTTTTACTCTAAATGAGGATGTTAATCACTTTTTTAAATTACATGAGGCAGCCAACCACACTTGCACCAACTTTCTAGGGCTGTGAGGTTGTTTCACAGCCACTGTCAATCTTTGTAAAGATTGCTCTGCCCTAGAACCCCATAGCATTGTCCAGTGCCTGTTGAAGACAACTCAAGGAAAACGAAGCTCTCAGTGAATTTCAGAGCATGTGACAACTTCAAACAAAGGTGATGTACACTTCCTGCACAGCGTTCCTACCAAGAGCAAAGGAGCAAGTCTCTGTGCTTCTCTGGTGACAGGGTCAACGACAGCCACAACATCAAAGTATGTCTCCCCTTCCTTCGGCCTCAGTTTGATTGCACTGAAAGATCACAAGGATAAAACATTAACCTGGAGGACACAGGAAACAAAAGTTTTTTTTGTACAATATAACCTTCAACCTTCTTAGCATTTCAAAGAACTTTAGATCTAGAAAGACTAGACTATGACAGTGGCCAACTATATGATTCTGTCTATCCCAAAGATTGCAAAACCTTAATAATGGATCTGAAATGGACTGAAAGGTCCATGTAAAGAGAGGAAAAACAGCTTGAAACTGTATCTAACCAAAAACTGAGAAAAGCTACTGAAGTTAGCTTCTGATAACATTATGCCAATTTTTACTTCTTGGCAAGAAGAGTACAAAAAGAAAAGGAATAAATCAATTTTTAAAAAATAATGAAAGAACATTCCAGAAAACCTGCAAAACAAAGAAAAAGGAAAAATATAATCACAAAATATTCACTATCCCAGCCCACTTAGTTGCATCTCTACGTAATCCTTTCTAGATGCCTGTATAAACATTAGTTGTAGATACAGATTAGCAATTTCAAAACAATTTCCTTCCGTCTCTCACTACTGTAGCATAAAGATTTCCACATGCTGTTACACAACAAGCATCCTCTATAAGAAATAATATGCTATTCACCAAATGAAGCTGTCAGAGTTTACTCCAGCTTTTCTTTACTGCTGGACATAGAGATGGCTTTCAACCTGTAAACAATTTGTACAACCAACTTTCTCCACATTTGGAAATTTCTTTAGAGTCAAGGAAGTGCTAGACATGAGATTATGGAGACAAAGGATACAAATACTTTGCGGCTAATAAGTATTGTCAACCACATTTCCTGAAGAACTAAACAAATTTACAAGGCCAAAAAATAAATTTCACCACATCCTTCGTCAGCATTAAGTTGTAGATATTTTGCCTATTCTTTTCCTTATTTACTTTTTTAGAGACAAGGTCTCACTCTGCGGCCCAGGCTGGAGTGCAGTGGTGTGATCATGGTTCACTGAAGCCTCTAACTTCTGGGTTGAAATGATCCTCTCAACTCAGCCTCCTAAGTAGCTAGGACTACAGACACATGCCACCATGCCGGGCTAATTTATATTTTTTTGTAGAGATACGGGTCTTACCATATTGACCAGACTAGTCTCAAACTCCTGGCCTCAAGTGATCCTCCTGCCTTGGCTTCTCAAAGCAATGGCATAAGCCACCACACCTGGTCCTTGTCTTTTTTTTTTTTTTTTTTTAAAGACAGAGTCTCGCTCATTCACCCAGGCTGGGAGTATAGTGGCGTGATCTCGGTTCACTGCAACCTCCACCTCCCCGGCTCAAGCAATCCTCGTGCCCCAGCCACCAAAGTAGCTGGGATTACAGGCGCATGCCACCATGCCCAGCTAATTTGTGTATTGTTAGTAGAGACGGTGTTTTGCCATGTTGGCCAGGCTGGTCTTGAACTCCTGGCCTCAAGTGATCTGCCTGCCTTGGCCTCCCAAAGCACTGGGATTACAGGCATGAGCCATCATGCCCAGCCCCCTTGTCTGTTCTTAACTGAATGGTAACTTCCTGTTGCATGGACTCCCTGTGAAGTCACGCTGACTTTGGTGACTTAAAAGGAGCAGGGACCTCTAATGAACTTTTAAAAGGACTCAACTTGAAAGGATTTAAAATTATACCCAATTTTTGAAAACCGTTAACTGTTTAAACCATTATACTTTGTTTGCTCTGAACAATACTATAATGTGGTTACAATACTAACCACTACTTTTACTTTTTTTTACCAAACAACATTTACCTAAGTGGGATGAATACAAAAGAATACCACAAAACAGCATAATGAAGAAAACTGGAAACAATTTACATGCTCATGGAGGTTACTTCACATCTTCACTGCTTTGGAAATAACCATGAGAATAGCTTTGTATCTGTGTTGAGGCAGGTGCTTTCGATCTCTGGCATTATTAACAATTTCAGATTAAGTCCACTGCCAATCATTATTCTTCTAACACAACAAAACTTCTGTTACTCTAATACAACTGTTCTCAAAGTGTGGCTCCAGAGCAGTGGCATCAGCTTCCCCTGGGCATTTGTGAGAAGCAAGTCAGGATCTAACCCAGACTTACTGAATCAGAAACTCTGGGGACGGGTCCAGCAATATGCATTTTAACAAACTCTCTAAGTAAAAGCCAAATTTTGAGAGCCACTGCCCTAATATAATTTGCACCTCTCTGCTATTCTAGAATTCTAGAAGGAAAAACTCATTAGAAAATAGCATTATACAAAGGCTCACAAGGGAACCAGAGAGAGAGTCTCAAAAAGGACTCTACACAAGAGTGTAACATCTGGTCATGCCTGCCCACACCTGGTTTGGGGTAGAGATTCACACAACATGTTCACATTCTGAGCCAGCAGTGTTCTAGGTGATCAGCAACAGGCACACCACAAATTGACCTTGTGAGGGCCTTTACTTACCCCACATCTCTAGAACAAGAAAAAGGGACTCGAAAAAAAAACAAGGAAAGAGGAGTATTTGTGTGGAAATGAGAACAATATGAACAACATCATGTTTAAATGTATTCACTATATTGGTCAGAGAAAAGACCAGAATAAAACTAAAAGTGACAGAGACAGGAACAAGATTTGGAGATTATACACATTTGCCTATGGTTCGTAGAGTAAATGTCAAAGAACACTGTGCTTAGTAGCATTAATGCACACGGGAATCCCCCGGGAGCAACTTGTTAAAATGCAGATGCTGATTCCTCAGGACTGGTGTGGGTCCAAAGCCTGCATTTCCAACAGGCTCCCAGACAATGTCTTGCTGCTGGTCCATGGACCACACTTTGAGGGCAAGAATATACATAACTGATGGTTCAGATCTTTCTATTTCTAGCATAAATGAGAAACTTCTGAGTTAAATGTAATAAACATTCATTTAACTGACACAACTCCCAATAAGAGGAACTTCTCTAATAGGAATTATAATTTGTCTCATAATAGAATTTATAATTAAGGTATTTTAATTATACAAAACATGGAGACCCATGGAGAAGAAGATTTCTGAAAAGGGAAGAGGTCTTTGCTCAGGACTCGCTACCTTGGGCAAGAAGGGTAAACAAGATGGCAGGTTGATTAGGAAAGGTTTCCTCCCGCTGGTGACTAATGAGTTACTTCCTGAAAGTTCACAAAATGTTGAGAAAATGGGTGCAATCTGGGTGCTAACGGCCAAATTCAACAAGGATTATCCAGGAGCCATAAGAATCTTCACCCACTGCTGACATAAAAAACTAGGACACACAACCAGTGCAAACAGAGAGGGCCTCCATTCCAGCCTACAATCATCAAATGATCTGACCACGCACACCTGATCCCCACAAGGATGGGTCATAAAAAACACAGGCCCACTAAACCAAAGTCCAATCCATGCCAGACTGATCAGCTCAGAATCACAGAGGAGTAGGACACAGGCATCTATATTTAAAGCCTCCCTGGGGATTCCGAGGCACAATCAGTGTATATGTATATACCTGCCAGCTACAGCAAAGGCTATATACATTACTGCGCAGGGCTCTTTCCTAGAAACAATTAAATCTAATCATGAGGAAGCAACTCAGACTGTGAGACATTCCATAAGACAACTGTCCTGGACTCTTAAAAAATGTCATCATAAAAGACAAAAGACTAGAAAAAAAAATGGCAAAGAACTCTTCCAGATTAAAGGAGACCAAAGAGACACAACTCTGTAATATGTAATCTGGACCAAAACAAATACAAAAAACAGTTGTAGAAGGTCATTACAAAGATACTGGAGACATGTGAACAGAAATTGTGTTTTAATATTACTGTATCAAGGTTACATTTCTGAGGTCAGCTAACAGTACTGCGGAGAAGTCCTGGCACTCAGGATACACATGTGGAAAACGTCAGACATGTTACATCAGGATGTCTGCAACGTGTTTCCAAATAGTGCAGGAAAAAATATGACCGTGTGTATGCAAACATATAAATAAACTACTAAAGCAGTTACTAGAAGTACTACACAAACACACACATGCAGACACACGCACACAACATGCACATGTGCAGATGACAGAGATAAAGCAAATGTGACACACCAACAACTGGTGAATCTAAGTGAAGGATATTTGGGTGCTCATTATATTAGTCTTTCAACTATTTCTAGGCTTTAAACTTTTCAAAACAAAAAAGTGAAGAACAAAAAGGCAAACTCCCTCACTATGCTAAGCTTATTTAAAACAAAAGATTTCGGCCAAACACCTTGGGAGGCTGAGGCAGATGAATAACTTGAGCCTAGGAGTTTGAGACCAGCCTGGGCAACACAGTGAGACCCCATCTCTATAAAAAATACAAAAACTAGCCAGGCATGGTGGCAAGCGCCTGTGGTCTCTTCCACACAGGAGGTTGAGGTAGGAAGATCACTTGAGCCCAGAAGGCGGAAGGTGCAGTGAGCTGAGATCACGCTACTGCATTCTAGCCCAGATGACAGAATGAAACCCTGCTGTTTTTTTTTTTAAAAAGTTTTCAATAAAAGATGAATGAGACAAGTACTTTAATAATCTGTTTATCTTACTATTATTATGATTTTGAGATGGAGTCTTGCTCTGTCTCCAAGGCTGGAGTGCAATGGCACGATCTCTGCTCACTGCAACCTCTACCTCCTGGGTTCAAGCGATTCTCCTGTCTCAGGCTCCTGAGTAGCTGGTATTACAGGCACCTGCCACCATGACTGGCTAATTTTTGTATTTTTGTAGAGATGGGGTTTCACCATGTTAGCCAGGCTGGTCTCAAACTCCTGACCTCAGGTGATCCGCCGGCCTCAGCCTCGCAAAGTGCTGGGATTACAAGCATGAGCCACCACGCCCAGCCAATCTCTGTTTAATTTTTTTGTGAGACAGGGTCTCAGTCTGTTGCTCAGGCTGGAAGTGCAGTGATGAGATCATGGCTCACTGCAGCCTCTACCTCCAGAGTAGCTGGGACAACATGCACATGCCACCACACCCAGCTAATGTTTTAAAATTTTTTTGTAGAGACAGGGTCTCCCTTCGTTTGCTGGTCTCGAGCTTCTGGGCTCAAGCGATCCTCCCACACTGGCCTCCCAAAGTGCTGGAATTACAAGCATGAGCTATCTTGACCTGCCTGTGTTTATTCTCGAATTTAAGAAAAGTAAAACTTCTCTGTTTAATTAAATGCAGTCTATTTTCTACTACAAGGGTGCACTCAGAGTTATTTCAGATTCATTTAGAAATAAATGTCAGTTTTCATACAACTGAGATTTGCATATGAATTTTATATATGAACACAAATATATACATGTGAAAACTGCACACCAAACAAATGTTCAATTCCTGTAAGAACTTATATATAAATCTTATATGGAAAAATGAAGGAGCTGAGGTAAAGGCAAACATAAGAGTTTAATATTCAAGAATATGCACAAATTCAACATTAATTCTATACCTGTGTCTGTCTTCAAAAAACTGGTACTCGATTCTTGCATCTCCTTTTGGTTGCGCTGACAGAAGAGCATCCACCTTCATTACCAAGTCGCTTGCCCTGACAGAAGGGGTTAGAGAAATCTTAACATCTTTTTAACTGAAAGTTTTCCAATTATTGCCAAACATATCATCAGCCCAAATACTGAATTCTAACAAGATGGTTTGAACAAGGTATAAAGTCTGTACTGATAGGCATGAGAAAGAGTGATTAGTGGTATAACCTTGGAGAAGTTACTCACTTTCCCACATGTGAAATGGAGACAGCACCCACGCTGCATGACTCTAGTAAAACTGCACAACTCTGCAATGCACCTAGCTGAGGCCCTGGCCCATTACAGGCTGTCAGTATTATTTACATTCTCCCTTGTCCTTTTAAAACTATTACTTTTTATGACTATTAGAGTAATAATTCACTGGAAAATAAACATAAAAGCCGAAAACTGAAATTACACATAATATCAAGTAATAAGCTCTGATATTTTGGCTCATAATTCTATATTTTTAAATACATATAAACAAATTATACTGGCAGCCTGCTTTTTCACTTAAAAACATATTATAAAAATCCTTTCCTTGGTTAATAAATACTGTGATATTTCAATATTTTTGTTTGTTTGTTTGTTTGAGTCAGGGTCTCACTCTAGTTGCCCAGGGCTTGATCTCAGCATCCTCGACCTTCCAGGCTCAGGTGATTCTCCCACCTCAGCCTCCCGACTGGCTGGGACTATAGGCATGCACCACCAGGCCCAGCTAATTTTTATGTATTTTTAGTACAGACAGGGTTTTAGTACAGGCCAGGCTGGTCTTGAACTCCTGGGCTCACACAATCTGCCCACCTCAACCTCCCAAAGTGCTGGGATTACAGGCGTGAGCCACCATGCCCAGTCTATTTCAATATATTTATGACTGCATAATGTTACATTTACGGATACAAAATAATCTAAATATTAAGCCAACTATTGAACATCTATGTTGTTTCTAATTTCACTATTACAGTTAACACTGAAGTAAACCACTTTAAAAAGAATTTTATTGTCCCTGCCTCTTCTAAAATTAATTTTTTTTTTTTTTGAGACGGAGTCTCACGCTATCACCCAGGCTGGAGTGCAGTGGCGCGATCTCGCTCACTGCAAGCTCTGCCTCCCGGGTTCACGCCATTCTCCTGCCTCAGCCTCCCGAGTAGCTGGGACTACCACCATGCCCGGCTAATTTTTTGTGGTTTTAGTAGAGACGGGGTTTCACCGTGTTAGCCAGGATGGTCTCGATCTCCTGACCTCATGATCCGCCCGCCTCGGCCTTCCAAAGTGCTGGGATTACAGGTGTGAGCCACCGCGCCCAGCCTAAAATTGATTTCTAACTGAAAAAGATCTTGAACTAAACCTGAAAAAAACAAAAAACAAAAAACTCCAATTTGCTGAACCAAAGACTAAATCCTGAATAAGAATTTTAAAAGAGCACTGTGAATGTATTTGAACTGTCATTAAGCCTATATACATTTCCTACGAACCCAGCAAATATATAAAATTAACTATTTTGGTTCAACTTCTCAATATAAATGCCAAATATATATAATACAGGCCATTCTCTTCCTGTGATGTGTCAACATGGTTACAAAACATGTCAAGGGGCACTTGGTTACGTGGACTGGAGTGAGCAGGCCAACAAGAAACTCCCTGAAGGCTGATGAAGAACAATGATCAAAGTATACAGAGCCAAGCTTCAGGGCAGCCTTGGGGATGCAGATTGGGTCATGAATGATAGCTGTGGCTGTCACGGGGAAGGCGGCCACTCCAAGGTGGAGCAGCTCTGGCGCTAATGAAAACCCGATGCAGACAAGGTAATTTTGGGAAGCCTAAGAGTTTTAGCATTAGTCTTTTGGCCCCATGACTACCTGATTTCCCTAAATTCAACCAGGAAAGATCGAGAGCCATCTCTCATTGGCAAAAGGCAAGTCTTCTAGGCACAGTCTGGCAGTTATATAGCCCAAGAAGACCCCAAGGAGCTCCCTGCAGTGGTCCAACAGCATGCCACACCAAGCCTATGCCTGTGACAGGGCTGCTTCGAGTCACGAGTACCTCCTGGCCTACATCAGGGAAGCATTTCACAGGTCGGGACAAGGGGCATCACTCAGGAGCCACTGAGGTAAGAGGGATGGATCCTCCTTATTTGTAGTCCCAGTATTGGCCAAAATGAGAAAAGATTTCTTCCCAGGTCATATAAGACATGGCAACAGCTGACTTTGACAGCTATCCAAGTCAACACTTCTCTAAAACATGCTCTTGAACTCTGCAGCATGATGATGTAAGAAAAAAACCCAGCAGAACTTTTTTTTTTTTTTTTTTTTTTTTGGAGACAGAGTCTCACTCTGTCACCCAGGCTGGAGCGCAGTGGCGCAATCTCGGCTCATTGCAACCTCCCAAGCAGAACTTCAAAATTTTATATCCTCCAACTATGCATCAAAGAACACATCTCCACAGAATAGGAGAAAATGTTTATAAATCATGTATCTAGTAAGAAAGTGACATCCAAAATGTATAAAGAACTGCTACATCTCAACGACAAAAAAAACGCAATTAAAAATGGGCAAAAGACTTGAATAGACATTTTCCCAAAGATATATAAATGGCCAATCTGCACATGACAAGACGCTCAACATCACCAATCATTAGGGAAATGTGAATCAAACCACAAGGAGACAGCACTTCATAACCACGAGGATGGCTATTATAAAAAGCAAACAAACAAAAAACCCCCCAGAAAATTACAAGTGTTGTGAGGATGTGGAGAAACCGGCACCCTTGAGCATTGCCAATGGGAATGTAAAATGGTACAGCCACTGTGGGAAAGGTATTGTGGTTCCTCAAACAATTAAACATAGAAATAGATCCTCCAACTACATAGTCATTTGATATTTAATGCAGAAACTACATATATGTAACAATGGGCTCCAGGGTCCATCCAAACAATTTATTTTCTTCCATTAAGAAAATAACACACTAAAATATATCAACTTATAATAACACTGAAAATTAAAATTAAAAACCGACAACAACCAATTCATCATCACCTTTGAAGATACAAGGGAAACAACTCAGTATTCTGCACTGGTAAATAAAAGAAACATTGAAACTGCCTTTCCTTTCCTGAACAAAATAAAACTGAAGGGTAACCAAATAGATAATGATGAAAAGTATCACTTTACATAAGTATTCCAGGTAATAAATAAACTAGCCTCTTTACTTCTGCATATATTTGAAATTTTCCACAACCAAAAATTATAAAAATAAAAAGAGAGAACTAGTTCAGTTCTTTAAATAGTACCCTACAAAATAAATTATCTTGTTTCAACAGAAGCATACATTAAAACTGGAACTGAAGAGTATTATTAGATTTTAAACTGGAAATAAAACACCTTGGGATATGTAGTATGAGTAACAACATATAATTCTAACTGATCAATGAGGAAAGTCCAATTATATAACCCCTGTAATTCCTCCTATGGCAAAACTTACACATCTTCTTCTACCCGAAGCTGTTGAATATGAGATTTTATTTTCTGTCCTGAGGTTTTTAAGATGATATTTTCGAGGAGGTGGAAATCGTCTTGATTAAAGAGCTCACTATCCTCCAGTGGCCCAATGATCTGTGAAGGAGAGAAGAGCAGGCGCTTAGCTCTGGAAGGCTGCCTGCACTCAGCAAGCTGGTAAGGAACCCTCTGGCGTCCTCAGGCTACCTCACACGCCAGAACACCTTAAAGACCTGAGACAGGTACATGTTTAGGTAAAATCAGTGAAATAATACAAAGTGAAGCCCAAAACAAATACTTGTAGTTATTTACTTATCAATTCCTCAAGGACACAGTGTAAACCTGTGTACATCACAGTATGTTACAGTAAGCAAACTCCAAAGTAAAATAAAATCGTAACGTAGTTTTCATTAATTCTACTTGAATAAAAACAACAAAGGCTACTTTATGTGTCAAAGTCCGTACTGACTGACTTTCTGAGAGCCACCACTCTCTCACCGCCTCGCACAATGGCAGGACACAAATCGACAGCAGGAAGGCTCCACATGGGGATATTTGTCTATGTCAAAAAGCACAGCTCCTTGGAAATAGGAGGCAGAAACATCAATGGCACTTCAGAAGCCCCAATCACCTTTGAAAAAAGAGTGGCTCTGTCTGAAGAGTTTACTAGCTTCAGAGGAGAATGCTGCAAAGACTGTTCACGGATCTAATGTGAAGTCAAGCTTGACAAATCCTCACCCTTCCATTGCTGATCACTGCCCTCTGTCCCTTCTTCAGCTTCAGAACATCCCTGCAGTACACGGCATGAGACAAAATGAAATCCATTTTGGAAGACTCAAAGACCTCTTTAAAAAGACTGAAATCCATTCCCTAGGAAAGTAATCATTATTAAGGAAAAATAGTCGTTACTAAGCAAACCATATAAACAAATAAACACAGTGAATAAACCATAAAAATTTCTTTCCCTGGAAAGTAATAACTAGTTTTCATAATTAACATTAAGATGTGTCAATTCTCCAGTCTCCCCGCCATCTCCCTACTACTTAGAGTAACTGCTATTTCCTTATCTTTTCCTGTGATTTGTTCGACTAGCAGACTATTCATCATTCCTTTACTTTGCATTTTTAAATCTTGCTAATTTCCAGTGACAGCCTGTTTTCCTAACTGAAACGTCAAATAGTGTATACTCATCATTCTGTAAAAAATTTAAAAACTACAAAACTGTGTCAAAAAAATAAGTAACATAAAATATAAATGAATAAACACAGGCTTATTCTGGAAACACATCAAGAACATATAAGCCTTGAACCTATAAGTGGTTCAAATCTCTGTTTTTTGCTTTATAAATAAGCCATATTGTCTCTCTTAAAAACTGTGCATAACAAATGGCCCCATACTTAAAACACACAAAAACTCAAATCATGCACCACATGAAAGCTAGGCAAGGTTAAAAGTAATAAAGGGAATCTTCCAAATTAAAAAAAAAATTCCCTGAGACTCAGGACTAAAATGACAAATCATGATCATGAACCGGACACGTAAGCTGCAGTGGGTGAGCTTCCGTGGCAGACAAAATGCGGCAGCCTCATGAAAGGCTCAGAGCCTTACCCCAACAGAGAACTCCGCAATGTCAGCTCCTGCAGCCAGGGCCTCTGCAGCCCCCTCCTTGGCCATTTTGGTGATGAAGTTCTTAGCAGCGTTGGAAGTCTGAGTTTGGAGAGCTGCCCAGATTGCTCTGGAGATCTGAGTGTTCTCATAGCTTATCTCTTTGGCAGGATTATTGATCATGCTTATTCTAACATTGTTACTGGATTTCTGTTCACAAAATGGGAAATGGGAGTCATATTGTAGATATTTTTGAACTTAAAAAGCAGCATTAACATCAGTCATGTTCAATAAGTAGCAAATAATATCTCTCTTAAAAGTCTCAGGCCGGGCGCAGTGGCTCATGCCTGTAATCCCAGCACTTTGGAAAGCCAAAGCGGGCGGACCACGAGATCAGGAGTTCGAGACCAGCCAGGCCAACAGAGTGAAACTCTGTCTCTACTAAAAATACAAAAAATTAGCCAGGCATGGTAGTGGGCGCCTGTAATTCCAGCTACTCGCAAGGCTGTGGCAGGAGAATCGCTTGAACCCGGGAGGTAGAGGTTGCACTGAGCCGAGATCGCACCATTGCACTCCAGCCTGGATGACAGAGTAAGACTCCGTCTCCAAAAAAAAAAAAAAAGTCTCAGATAGTTCTCCTCCTCATTCAAAATAAAATTAAAAATGCCATCATCAAGCATTCAAAACCTTACATGAAGTGGCCCCCAGCCCACCTTTCCAACTTCATATCTTACCTTCCCGGTAAATATAGCATAAATTACAGACCCTCAGAGTCCTATCTTTACCCAACACAGTTTATATTCTTATGCCACACATTTTGTATTCTTCTAACGCACTTGTTTTAGAAGTGTTTTCAGTGCTCTGCTCAAACCCTTTTTCATTCATACAGCCTTCCCACATTCCTAGTACAATTCAATCTCTCCCTGGGTGAAAAGACAAGAATCCAAGTGGAAGAATACACCCAGGACACATAAAGCCAAAAAAGGGCTTGTACCAATAACATAAGCAATAGACATTTATATTTGGGTGTACCAAAAGACATATGAGAATATTCATCGCAGCAGTCTTATAATAGCACCAAGCTAAAAACCCAACTGTCCTTCAAATAGCTTAAACAAATAAAACTTTGTGGTACAGCCATATGATATAATACTACAGAATGAAAAAGGACTCTATACCCCTACTTGTAACATCATGAATAAATCTTACAAAAGATTGGGTAAAGAAACCAAACACAAATGAAATTGCGTAACATTCCATTTTAATAAACTAAAAGATAGGCAAACCTATTCTCTAATATGAGAAGAGGGAAGAGGGGTAGTGCTGGGCACAAGTGTGGGAGGGCTTTCAGGAACTTGAGAATTCTCTATTTTTTGACCTGAGTGGTGGTCACAAGAGTGTGTTCTCTTTGTGACACTGTGTGTCCTATGATTTGAGCACTTCTTGTGAACCTACATTTTACTTCAATTAAAATAGCTATTAAAAAATGCAACTCTCCTTCCCCATTCTCCTACCCTACTACCATTTGAAGATTTACACATTTGTGTTAGAGTGCCTTTCACATATAACTATCGCCCTTAGCTAGAACTGCCCTGTTCTAACTTCAAATTGACCACAGCATTTGGTCCACTCCTTGAACAATAAAGGAACTCGGCATATGAGTAAAACTGAAACCACCCGGATATTTCTTTATTTCAGTAAACCTTCCCAGGTACAGGGTGGAAAGGGGACCATGAGGAGGGTTGTGAGGTATGGATGAAGATGCAAACTGAAACAGCCCAGGAAAAAGAATTTTGACATCTCATCCTCTAACGATGACACTCTCCAGAAGAATCGGCTGCTTCCCAACCACCTGCCATTGCCACTCACTCAAGCCCAACTATTAATGGCAGCATATCTTTTCAGAACACCTATGTGTGTATCCCTCAGTGCATCTGGATCTACTTCTACTAAACACACACACTACCATTCCTGTGTGCTACTGCCCCCATGTCCAGACCTCTGTCGTGGTAAGGACCCCATCTCCCCGATACAGTACACAACACAATTGTTGGAGCAACTCTGCTCCAAGAACATGAACAGGTATGCAATAAAACTTGTCTATGATGAGGATCTCGCTATTTATTTTTTTCTCTATAAGAATCTATCCCGTTCAACAAAGCCTGGATACTGTAGTCTTAGATCTCTTTTCTTGAGAGCTGGCAGATCTCTAGAGATACAATGCTCCATTCCCTTGAGCATTAAGAAAGCAGGACTCCCAACTCCCACTGAACAATCCTAGCCGCACAGCGAAGCCCATGAGGACAACTACAGCCACAAACAAAAATATAAAATGAAGTCATAGATACTTGCCTGATGTTTGATGGCATCATACAGTAACTGCCGTCCAGAAGGGCTATCAAAATCCCCAACAATCCAAAAAGTTACTGGCCTAATAAAAGAATCATCTGTAGAAAAACAAAAACAGCTAATTGAGTCAGAGGAGAGAAGCACATTCTGTGTTTCAACATTCTGAAAATGAAATTGACCAAATAATTTGTAAGAACCATGCAAAAAGAAGAAAATGGCAAGCTTAATAAAGACAGAAGAAAAAGTCGTAAACCTTTACTATAGTGAAAGCAGGGGAATCTTCCACAGAGTTTAGTTACAGACTAGGAACATGCACTGATTAATTCTACTGATTAATGCACTGGTCTGGGCATCTGTTAGCATGTAAAACGAAAAACGGCCTTTGAACATGTGGGTAACATATTGTCATTTTTAATCATACTAATTTGTAATTTTCTGAAACTAATTCTTTACAAATGTTTATACAAAATTTATCTACATTGGCCGGGTGCAGTGGCTCACGCCTGTAATCCTAGCACTTTGGGAGGCCGAGGAGGGTGGATCACTTGAGGTCAGGAGTTCAAAACCAGCCTGGCCAAAATGGTGAAACCCCATCCCTACTAAAAATACAAAAAAGTTAGCTGGACGTGGTGGCGGGTGCCTGTAATCCCAGCTACTTGGAAGGCTGAGGCAGGAGAATCACTTGAAATCACTTGAACCCAGAAGGCGGAGCTTGCAGTGAGCCGAGATCATGGTACTGCACTCCAGCCTGGGTGACAGAATGAGACTCCGTCTCAAAAAAAAAAAAAAAAATTATCTACATTGATATAGCTTCCTGTTACCCACAGATTCCAGAACAGTACAATTAAGTGTTGATAAATTCTAAATTACAATGGTCACTGAAACCAAAGAAGAAAATTAAGAAATAGAACATTCTGAAGTTTTAAGTTACCATAGATTTCCTTGGAGGACATTCCTGAACAAAGGTAAAGAGAAAAGAGTAGAAAAAAAGTATCATTTCTGGAATGAATGCCTACTGTAAAAATCGAAAGTCTAAACAATGGCTAACACAGTCTATGGTTCTTCCTGCTGCTTAGTCCTGTTGGTGTCATGATGTGTCCCAGTACCCTAAGAAACAGTTTCTTTAAAGAACCAAATGGAGTAATTGCTTGTACTTTACATATAGCTGAGAAACCAGAACTTCTCTCGGGGAGAGACCACAGTGGGGATTTAAAAAGGCGGTAAAAATAGCTGACTTAAAATAACAGCCAGTGCTTTTTTGAAGCACTGACCCGAGGGCGACAGAATCTGTCCGCCACTACAGGGCGTCATTTTACACAATCTTAGCCTAAATAAATACCTCTGCATAAAATCAGCTTCAAAGATTATACAAGGCTTTCTAAAACCAACTTTATCTTATAAACCCCAAAATAATATTAACCCTGTACAGTCATTTTTAATTCATTAACCCATTTTTACATCACAAATGTTTTTCCATTTGAACTATGAAATATTTTTCCTTTTGACTTTAGTCAAAAGATAAAACAGGTAATACAAAATTTATGAAGACATTTGAATTTTTAAACAAATGTATACTTTCAACAAATATACAAAGAATTAAATTTTAAATAGATATGTTCTAGACTCAAAGCATTATAAGAAATAAGAAAAATTATGAAGTCTCTTTCCCTTTTTTCTCTTAATTTGCATATTAAGATGAATATGCAAATACTTTCAAAAAAATGTTGAATGCAAGATAATAAGCCTCAAATGGATTACCTTTCTTTGTCAGATAGTTCATACTATTGGCTACAGCAGCAGTCTTGCCTTGGGAATCCAAGATAGTAAATCTAGCATAATCATCCACAAAGAAGTTATCTGGGAGAAAAAATGAAATACGTATATATTAGTTCCAGTTCAATCTATTCTTAATATTCAACTGATAACCTGACTTGATCATAATATAAGATTTCTAGAAATGCGTGAGTGAAGTACATTAAGTTCCATGTTTACTGAACAACTTCACAACATGGCCCCTATCCCTACTGAAGTCACACATCAAAGACACAAGGTTGATGGAAACATACATATCTCACACAGCTATCATATAAGTATGTGTCAGTTTAATGGCTGAATTCATCCTATTCCCATTCCTGTCACTTGTCAACTGGAGGACAATCTCAAAGAGATCCCCTTAACTCATTTCTCCCTTCCCTAGTCCAACCAGTGGAGTAAGCTCTTCCTGTTCCTACAGAGGAAGCAGGGGTAAAAGAGAAAATACGTAAGAAAACTGATTTTTATTTTTCAGGTCTAACAAAATATCACCTTTTAAACCCTTAACAGAAATAAAAGGTCATTTTCACTCTTTCTGCATATGTCCCTTCTCCAATTAGTGTCAAAGGGCAATCCTCATTATTCATTTTCCCTCAAATTATTATTCCTAGAATTCCAGTTTCATCAAGTCATTCTCTTGCTCTAAACTACCCAGTAATTTCTTACAGGCTACAAAATGGTCTCCAGCCTAGTACTGTAAACTCTCTGTCTCTAACAGTCTCCCCATTCTTAAACATTATTGCACCCTATACAAATGTCAGTCTTCTCATCACAGTCAGACACAGCTTGCCTGCCTACCCACTCATCTATTCATCTGTGCACATGCTCATCCATCTACACTGTCACTCGACAATGCACACTGAACACCTACTATCCATAGAATACTATCCAGGAAAACAGAAGAAAATAAGTCACACACGGTCCATGATATCATGTGGGGGAAGGGAGAGCACACCATGCCAATAAAAATTAGTATAAAATTAAAAATTTTGCCATGCCGGTAAAAATTAGTATCCTACTAAAAAGGTTCCAGGACAGCCAAAACCAAAGAAACCTGAGTGACAGTGCCACCACCACCAGGTCAAGAGGATGCCAGAGCCTCCTAACTGATGTCTGCACTATGTTCAGCTGACAGGTGGCACTTTGCCACTGTGGACTAGCACTGTTTCATAGCTCACTGCTGCAACACTCAATGGAAAAGGAAATTCAAAAACAAAACCGCTATTATGTTCCTTATTCATGTGTATTCCAGAGACAACCCTTCAAATTTAAATAAAAATGATGAAAACAATAAACACTTAGGAAGAAGAGCCACAACACGCTCACCTTGCTCTACTGAAACTTCAGGGAAGAAAGGAAAACCCGGCTGTGAAGAAAAAGCTCACTTTCTGGGTAGTTTCTTTCTCAAATATAAGCCTGTATTTACACTTTTTCCTCAGTGTGTGTGTGCTTATGTATAGGGGTATGTGTGTGTGTGTGTGTATATATATACATGTATTTTTCCTCTACCTAAAACAAACTTTCAGTTTCAAGTCTATTAGAGATAGTGCATTACGTTAACAACCATAAATAGATTGATATGTTCATTATACTCAACTATAACAATAAATAGCTGGTTATGACTTCATTACACACATCTTTCCTTCCCCAGTGAGATTTCATGGGCTAGTGATGACAGTTCCATCTTATTTCCAGGTGTTTGCTGAAGAGGCCTCAGAATCTCGAGGAAGGCACAAGGAACAAATTGCACCTGGGCTTAACATATTTGGCTCTTATAAGGTATTCTAGCAGAAAACAGCCAACTGTCCACCAACTGAGGAACAGATACATGTGGACTATCCATGAAGTGGACTATAAAAAGGAATGAAATCCTGACATACACAACAACATGCATAAGCCTTAACAACATGTTAAATTAAACAAGCCAGGCACAAAAGGCTTCCAATTATATGAAATGTCTAGAATAGGCAAATCCATAGACACAGAAAGTAGATTAGTTGTTGCCAGAGGATAGGGGAAGGGAGGAACAGAGAGTGACTACTAATAGGTACATGGAATTTTGGGGAATTTTTGGGGGGTGATGATAATGATGTATCATTAGACAGTGGTGATGACTACACAAACTTTGTGGGGTTTTTTTTCATTAAAAAAACCATTGAATTGTATACTTTAAAAGGTTGAGTTTTATGGAATATACATCATATCTTGATGAAGCTGCTAAAGGCCTTCCTAAGTTCTCAGAGTGAAATTCAGTGAGATATTTGTTGACATTATGGCTGACTGATTCTAGAATGAGGATGAAGAAAGAGAACTGCTTTATGACTAGAGAAGCGAACAATCCAGGTCCATTCTCATCATCTATTGTCTGTTTAGTTGGCATTTAAATGGCACTAAATATTTTTCAAAGTTCACAGGGTTTTGCCCAGAAGATGTTTTCTTCTTTAGGAGGAAACTCTTGTGAATTTAGAATCTCATATTATGAACTAAAGGTGCAAAGAATTTACACATAAAATTTTGTCACAATCTTGGGCTATCTTCTGAACATTGCAGAAGATAATCAGAATATTAAAATCTGAAAAATGTAAAGATTCTGAAGCACAAGTCAAAAAAAGCATAAGGTTGTTCCTGAAATGCTCCTTACTACTCGCTGTTAAATCCAGGTAGTCTCGTTCAGCTGTCAAAATCCTAGAATTGATTCGTGGAACAACATTTGGCTGATTCATGATATACTCTACCACATCTTGATCATGGGGCAGTTCACCCTGCAAGAAAAAAAAAGGAGGTTGAGGGGGGAGTGTAAAGCAAATTTTAGCAATAATAATTCATTAGGAACCAAAAAATTATTAACTTTATAAATGGCTTCCTCTGTGCTAATAATAGTTAAGACAGAAGTTACTATGTTATTGGTCCCTGTCACTGCCAAGTATACCTGGGCACATCACCTACAGCATCTCTACCTCTATCAACAACGTGAGGCAGATATTGTTGACATTCATTGTAAAGATGAGGAAGCTAAGGCACAGAAAGGTTAAATAACTTACTCAAACTCACAAAGCTAATGCAAAGTGATTATGAAATGCAAACCCAGGCCAGGAGTGGTGGCTCACGCCTGTAATCCCAGCACTTCGGGAGGCTGAGGAAGGCAGATCACTTGAGGTTATGAGTTCAAGACCAGCCTGGCCAACATGCCATCTTTACTAAAAATACAAAAGTAGCCGGGCATTGTGGCAGGTGCCGGTAATCCCAGCTTCTCGGGAAGCTGAGGCAGGAGAATCACTTGAACCTGGGAGGCAGAGGTTGCAGTGAGCCAAGATCATGCCACTGCACTGGGCTACAGAGTGAGACTCTGCATCAAGGAAAAAAAAAAAAAATAGAAAGCAAAAGGTCTTCTCTCAAGCAGTTAATATACTTTGTAATAAAAGCCACTCCCATCTTTGTTCAATCTCAGCCATCCAAATAACCTTACATCTCCAGAGTCAGAATTACAATGAGAGGATAAGAAATCATTGTCATTTATTCTTCCCTTTTGCACAGCTAATATTACAGAAATAGTTATACTTCTTGAAGGTGATCTCAGAGCCATGTGTCAACAACTGTGCAAATGTGCAGATTTATCAAACTTAAAATATTTAACACACAAGTATACTTTAAAGTCATTTTCTTTTTTTTTCCTTTGAGACAAGGTCTTGCTCTTTCATCCAGGCTGGAGTGTAGTAGTATAATCAAAACCACAGCTCCCTGCAGCCTCGACCTCCAGGGCTCAAGGGATCTTCCTACCTTAACCTCCCAAATAGCTGAGACTACAGGCATGTGCCACCACACCCAGCTAATTTTTATATTTTTGTAGAGATGGGGTTTCACCATGTTGCCCAGGCTAGTCTCAAACTCCTGGGCTCAAGAGATCCTCTCTCACCGTGCCCGACCTGAAGTCATTTTCAAGATAAAAGATGTGAATCAAATATACACATTCAAGTCTAAATAATTCCAATTAGACATTATTTGTAGCTATTTAATAAGGAGCATATGAACCAACCATACAAATCAAAAGACAAAGATATTAGATGGCTCACTGTACATGTTGGCCCATGTATACAACTTTGGTCAATATTATAAATCTACTTGACTCCAATTAAAAGCCCATCTAGTTCAAGGAGGGGAATTTGGCAAAGTCTATAAAAATTTTAAAAGTAGGGTTGCAGGGCCTGGGGAAGGCGTGGCAGGCACCATGTCTGGCTGTGAAGGTGCTGCTGAAACAGTCCAAGAAGCAGGCCAAGGAGATGGATGAGGAAGGTAAGACTTTCAAGCAGAAACAAAAAGAGGAGCAGAAGAAACAAAAATAGGAGCTAAAATCGAAGGCTATGGGGAAGGGCCCCCTGGCTGCAGGTGAAATTAAGAAATCTGGGCGGGGTGCAATGGCTCATGCCTATAATCCCAGCACTTTGGGAGGCTGAGGCAGGTGGATCACCTGAGGTCAGGAGTTCAAGACCAGCCTAGCCAACATGGCAAAACCCTGTCTCTACTAAAAATACAAAAATTAGCCAGGCATGGTGGCGGGCGCCTGTAATCTCAGCTACTCAGGAGCCTGAGGCAGGTGAATCGCCTGAATCTGGGATGCAGAAGTTGCAGTAAACCGACATCACACCACTGCACTCTAGCCTGGGTGACAAAGCGAGGCTCCATCTCAAAAACAGAAAAGAAAAAAAAATCTGGCAACAAGTAAGCTGTGCCTTGTGCCTGAGGAGATGGTGACCCTTGATTTCATTCATATTTAAACATCTGTATTCCCTGCCATAGCATCTTTTGCCACCTATAGCTGGAATGAAGTGTTGTCTTGAAGCCTGTTGTACATATAAGAATAAACATTTGTAAAAAAAAAAAAGTTATTAATTAAAAAAACAAATAATTGTAAATGTAACACCTTCTGACCAGCCCTTGTATACACACACATGCACACATGCGTGCACACACACACACACACGGTAGTTGTCTTGAGGAAGAAATCATTAGTAGTACAGGACAGGAGTGTATGGCTAAAAGTTTCTCTTCATTTACATCTCTATGTTTTGAATTTCATACCACTGGCATAGCATATCTCTTAATTCTTTTTAAAGAAACAAGGTCATGCCCTGTTGCTCAGACTAGAGTGCAGTGGCATGATTATAGCCCACTACAGCCTCAATCCTCAAGCAACCCTCCTGCCTTAGTCTCCCGAAGTAGCTCAGACTACAGATGCATGCCACAATGCCTGGCTAATTTTTTTTATTTTGTAGAGATGAGGTCTCGTTATGTTAGCCAGGCTGGTCTCAATCTCCTGGGCTCAACTAATCCTCCAGCCTCAGCCTCTCAAAGTGTTGTATTACAGGCGTCAGCCACCACAACTGGCTGATAACACATCTTTTTGTAGTGCATTTAGTTCAAATTTTCCAGTACCTGGTATTTTTCAAGACAATGTACAAAGGTATATACATATTAGAATATTCACTGTAGCACTGTCTGTAACTAGTGAAAATGTAGAAGTAATGTCCAATACTAGGGAATGAAGTAAATGTTTATTTTATTTTACTTATATATTTTTTGAGACAGAGTTTCACTCTTGTCGCCCAGGCTGGAGTGCAATGTCACGATCTTGGCTCACTGCAACCTCGGCCTCCTGGGTTCAAGCGATTCTCCTGCCTCAGCCTCCCAAGTAGCTGGGATTACAGGCATGAGCCACCACGCCCAGCTAATTATTATTATTATTTTTTTTTTTTTCTTGAGACGGAGTCTCGCTCTGTCACCCTGGCTGGAGTGCAGTGGCGCAATCTCGGCTCACTGCACTTGGTTCCCAGAGGGAACCTCTGCCTCCCAGGTTCAAGCGATTCTCCTGCCTCAGCCTCCCGAGTAGCTGGGACTACAGGCGCCCACCACCATGTCCAGCTAATTTTTTTTTTTTTTTGGATTTTTAGTAGAGATGGGGTTTCGCCATGTTAGCCAGGATGATCTCGATCTCCTGACCTCATGATCCGCCCGCCTCGGCTTCCCAAGTTAGCCACCGCGCCCGGCCTAATTTTTCTTGTGTGTTTTTAGTAGAGACGGGGTTTCACCGTGTTAGCCAGGATGGTCTCAATCTCCTGACCTCATGATCCGCCCGCCTTGGCCTCCCAAAGTGCTGGGATTACAGGCATGAGCCATCGCGCCCGGCCTATTTTTTATAATGGAATACTGGCCAGGCACGGTGGCTCATGCCTATAATCCCAGCACTTTGGGAGGCCGAGGTAGACAAATTGCTTGAGCCCAAGAGTTGGAGAACAGCCTGGGAAACCTGGCAAAATCCCAACTCTTCAAAACATACAAAAATTAGCTGCATGTGGTGGCATACACCTATGGTCCCAGCTACTTGGAAGGCTGTGGCAGGAGGACTGCTTGAGCCCAGAAGTTCAAGGCTGCAGTGAGCTATGATCGCAATCCCTACACTCCAGCCTGGGTGACAGAGAGACCCTGTCTCAAAAAAAGTTTTGGTAAGGAAAGTGACCTTTGTAACAATTAATTTGCCCCACTACTATTTACATCTCCCCAGCTGCACAAAGCCTTGAAAATCAATGGCCCCAAAATAAAACAACTAGGACACTAGAGAATTCTCAGGGGTTCTCTTTATTTGGGCTGAACCAGACCTCACTCAGTGCCAACAGCCTTTTCCCTGGGGGTATCTGTCAAACACAACTGGGCAATTGTTTAACATCTTAGCTGCCTGAGGTGGCAGATAACACATGGGCTAACACAAAGCTGGTTAAAAAACAAAGAAAAAAAAAGGCTGGGGAATGGGATGTCCATAAGGGACTTTGAAAAGCTCTGACAAACTTCTTGGAATTTGAAAGACCATAAGCATCATGCCCAGGGGTACGTGAATGCCCAGGGAAAATCTTAGAAGGCCTTAAACCCTTGCTTCTAACCTTGGGGCTCTGTGCAAGCAAAAATGGAAGACTAAGGCAGAGTTGCCAACTGCCTGGTTAAGTGTGGAAAGTGTGCCCCAACACAACACAGAGACCCTTGGGGAAAACTGGGAGACTTTTTGAATTCATGCATCAAAGGAAATCTCTGTTCATTCATCAGCTGACCAGTAAGTTAAACAAGCTGAAACTTCAGAAGCCACACATGAAAAAGAATACAGATGTTAAGGAATTGGTTCAGGGCCGAGCATGGTGGCACATGCCTGTAATCACAGCGCTTTGGAAGGCCGAGGTGAGTGGATCACTTGAGGACAGGAGTTCGAGACCAATGTTCTGAAATTAGAGCCTGGCCAATGTGGTGAAACCCCATCTCTACTAAAAATATAAAAATTAGTTGGGCGTGGTGGTGTGCTCCTGTAATCCCAGCTACTCGGGAGGCTGAGGCAGAAGAATCACTTGAACCCAGGAGGCAGAGGTTGCAGTGAGCTGAGATGGCACCACTGCACTCCAGCCTGGGCAACAGAGCGAAACTCTGTCTCAAAAAAAGGAAAGAAAATAAAAGAAAGAATTGGTTCAGGAAAGTCACTAAACAAATAACAGTTACAACAACAACAAAGAACAACATAAACCCTGGTACGGTGAAGAAGTGTCACATTACATTATTTCAAATTCCTAGTTATCAAAAACAAAATTATTAAATATGCAGAAATGGTGGCTCATGCCTGTAATCCCAGCACTGTGGGAGGCCAAGGCGGAAAGATCGCTTGGGCCCAGGAGTTCGTGACCTGAGAGCTGCCTGGGCAACACAGAAAGATCTCGTCTCCACAAAAAGATACAAAAATTAGCCATGTATGGTGGCATGCACCTATAGTCCCAGCTACTCGAGAGGCTGAGTTGGGAAGATCATTTAAGTCCAGGAGTTGGAGGCCACAGTGAGCTAAGATCATGTCACTGTACTCCAACCCGGGTGACAGAGCGAGACCCTGTATCAGAAACAAACAAAAAAAAGACATGCAGAAAGAAAAAAGTATGGTGTATACTCAGGAAGAGAAGAGGCCAAGACATACTATTCTTACTATTATATAAGTAAAATGTGTAATGTATATTCTTACATTATGTTCATATTATTCTGAGTAAGTCCAAACATTGGACTTAATTAGAAAAAGAATTTAAATAAATGATTTCAAATATATTCAAGGACTAAAAGAAACCATGTCTACCAAAGTAAAGTTTAAGACCAACATCTCACCAAATAATATCTATAAACCAAAGGAAATTATCAAAAAGAACCAAATAGAGATCTGGATTTATAATAACTGAAATGAAGCATTCACTAGAGAGGCTCAATAGCAGATTTTAGTTGACAGAAGAAAGAATAAGTGAATTTGAAGATAGATAAACTGAGATTATCCAGTCTGAGGAACATAAAGAAAGAGATCTGTGGGACATGAGAGAGTACCAACATATGCATATTTCCAGAATGAGAGGAGGGAAGAGAAAAGGACTGTGTGTGGTAAATAATTTGGCTGGCCCTAGTTTCTGGGATGTAAACTCTAAATCCAGTGATAGGAGTGTCTTTGTCATTCATGGTGAGCCCCTTAGGACACACATGGTGGTTTATACTACGGGGTGATGCACAGTGGGGCCCAAGAGTTTGTGCTAATGCAATCACTCAGGTTGGGGGCCGGTAACACTAGAAAGACCAACCACATGATTAGAGAGTTGGGGTTCTGAGCAACAAGCTATCTGTCCAATATCATCCTGTTCTCTGCAAATTTGATTTGTATACAATGTCCAGAACAAGCAAATCTATTAAGCAGAAAGTAGGTTTGTGTTTGCCAATGGCAGGGTGGCGGGGAGTAGGACAAAATGGGCAAAATGGAGAGGAGTAATTGCTACTGGATATGGGGTTTCTTTTGGGGGTGATGATAATGTTCTGAAAATTAGAGGTGGTAGTTACATAACTGTGTGTAGAGAATAAAAACTACTGAATTGTACCGTTCAAAAGGCTGACTTTTATACTGTCTGAATTATATCTCAAGAATTATATATATTAATATTTATATATAAATGAAAAATAATATTGAGTCTCTCCAAAGCCAAAATTCCCTACAAATAGAATAAATGTTTCTTAGAACTGCCTGCAATTTTTAAAATAAACATTTAATCCTGAAATCAATAATACTAGTTATTTAAATTACCATATATAGAAGATTTATGAATATTTTCATCATAGGACTTGCCAAGAGTTTGCAAACCAATTACAAGTGACTTACAGAAAATAGTTTTTTGTTTTGTTTTGTTTTGTTTTTTTTAACAGGGCAGGGTCTCACTCCATCACCCAGGTTGGGGTACAGTGGGGTAATCACAGCTCACTGCAACCTTAAACGCCTGGGCTCAAGCAATCCTTCCACCTCAGCTTCCTGAGTAGCTAGGACTACAGGTGTGCACCACCAAGCCCAGCTAATTTTTTAATTTCTTTTTTAGAAATGGGGTCTTGCCATATTGCCCAGGTTGGTCTCAGACTTCCTACCCTCAAACCATCCTCTCGCCTCAGCCTCCCAAATAGCGATACTAAGAATTTTACTGCCTACTATAGAGGCAACAAAAAATATAAGCCAAAAAATCAGCCTTGAAACGTGACTCACCAAGTACACCGCTCTTTGGAAGAAGGTGGTGGTCTCCAGGATTTTATGCATTGTGATGGTTTCTAACTCATCAGGGTCTAGCTGTTCCCTTTCAAAGGGCATTCCATTGAACAGCACAACAGGCAGAGGTCCAACTCCAGTCTGCTCATAGTAGCCTCTTGCTTCCTGAAACACAAGTAACCACAAAAACAGCATATTTTTGCCTTTTGTGAGACAAATGGAACAGAGCATATTTTTCTTACATGCCTGTTCTAACAACAATCAATAGAAATATTGTAAAGAAAAAAATAACTCAGTTATTTCTTTTTAAAAAAATGAAAAATGACATCAAAGTTAATATCCTACTATGTAAATCTGAGATTGAATTACTGAGTTCAAGTTTTTACAAAACCACAAAAGCTTGCAAATTATGAAGTGCGTGTGTGTGTATGTGTGTGTGTGTGTAGCACAGGCTGTCAAAACTGAACTACATATTCTACGGTCAGCACTATACAATAGAACTTTCTGCAATGATGGAAATATTCTATCTGTGCTTGTCTGTGCTGTCCAATGCAGTGGTCACTAACCTCATGTAACTACTGAGCACCTGAAACCTGCCAACTATGACCAAGTAACTAAATCTTTAATTAATTTCCATTTTAAAATCTACATGTGACCATGGGCTGCCAAAATGAGGTGCACAGGTTTTGCTACCATAAATTACAAGCGCTCTATGCAAAAAGCCTGAGGTAAATATTTGCACCCAATTCTAAATAAGGGTCCATATCACTAACAAAGAAATTACACCTGCAGAAAACAAAACAAGGTTTGTGGGGAAACAGTGCTCAACAATTGCTCTAAGACACAATACACCCAATCTTTTCCCTTCTCCAGGACAAAAGAGGTTCACTGGCCAGAAAATACTGGAGCAACAAAACGGCAAATGTACCTAAGACAGACATTTTTCCCGACTGTCAACACAGGCGCTCGTCCCTCAGATTAACTTTTCAGAGTAAAAACTGTATTACCACCCAAGATGTAAAGTGGGCAACTTTACAAATGTCTATCGCACACCTTGTAATTGCCATTTTCTGAAAATAGCAGAATTTAATTATTTATAACCATTTTAGATAGCACCAGTAGAAAAGAACTCCCATTGGGTAACTAATCCGAGTCATCGGTAACAGACTGCTTACTTTCTAATCAGACAAGCTCAATAACAGGTAACAGCACAGAAACTGACGGCCTAAAACATGGCACAGCCTAAAAAGCCTTCTAGGTTGGTTCAAGCCATTTCTCTACATCATAGTTTAAATGTTTTAAATATACACTCCTAAAACTCTTACCATGTTAATTCTGTTCTTTGACATCTCGACTATTTCATAGACATCCATTAAAACTCAATTTTCATCTAACTTTAGTTTTGAAAATCATCCCTGTCAACCAATTAAAACAAGACCAGAAAACTTACATTATAATTCCAAGATACAATAAGATAAATAACATTGGTTTTGTCTGCAAACAGTAACTGAGTGGAAGTCAGGAGTGACAGGGAGCTGTTCGGACTATGTAGCTTCCTTTTTCACCACTCAGAAATAGTTTACAAGACCAAATAACAGAATGCAGCACGATTATCAAACAGCCAAACTGAAAACTCATATGGACAAATTTTCTATCAACAGCTAACTAAAAATATTAAATAATGATAAATAATTAACAAACATTAATTTTTGGTAGTTTTATACTGAGCCACTCACAAACAACTGAGATTAGTAAGGACTAGAAGATAATATGCTAAAGGTAAAGTGTTTGCCCGTGTAGGTTAGAACTTTTCCTACTGTCATTATCTTACTGGCTTTGAAAGACATAAATATATACCTATCAGACTATATATTCTCATCAGTTTAAAATTTCTACTTTAATTGCATTGCCTACTTTTTAAAATAATTACTTCTTTCAGACATAGAAGATATTATAGCTTCACTGTAACAAAAGGAACAGATTTACAAGTGCAATGACATTTATTAGAAGCAGCCATTTTTCCTAAAATTAACCATTTCAAAAGAATCCATTCCATTGGACTTTTTGTATAGGGGTAAAGCTCCTGTAGTTAAAAAAAAAAAAAAATCTCATTAGTCATTAGATTGTTAGGACTTCTGGGATACTCTCCACATCCCTGCCTTGAGAGTACTTCTATTCAAAAAGCTAGACAATTAAATGGATGAAATATAAATAATATGACCTGTTCGTATACGGAAGAGCCTCTAATCAGTACAGATGGCCAAGTCTAGGAAACTAAGGTGCATGGTGTGTGATACTCTCATTCAATTTTTCAGCACAATCAAGATTTCGACACATGCCAAGATATAAAAATACCCCTTTCCCCAGTTTGTCCACTCTACTCATCATTTTTCAAGTAAATACTTTTGATATCATAATCATCCACAATAAAAAGCTACTGGTACTTTTTCTTCAACAGGATAAGAGAAAATGAGACTTAAACAGTTTCCAAATATGAAATATGAAAAAAATTCCACAAAGTCCCTCAAAACTTTCATATTCTGAAAGTGGCCTTCTTTTTCTTTTATTTCACTTAAATTCTTTTTCTACAGAGTACTATTATGGCTGTTTGTGTCTATCTGGGAGAAAAATAGTTACTAGGTACCCATAGCAATATTATTTTATTTAAAAACCCAGAAAAGATAAGTGACTGGACAGAAGGCTGCAATAAAATAATGGTAACCGGCCGGGCACGGTGGCTCATGTCTGTAATCCCAGCACTTTGGGAGGCCAAGGCAGGCGGATCATCTGAGGTCAGGAGTTCGAGACCAGCCTGCCCAACATGGTAAAACCCCATCTCTACTGAAGTACAAAAATTAGCCGGGTATGGTGGTGAGAGCCTGTAATCCCAGCTACTCAGGAGGCTGAGGCAGGAGAATCGCTTGAACCCGGGAGGCAGAGGTTGCAGTGAGCCGAAATGGCGCCACTGCACTCCAGCCTGGGAGACAAAAGCGAGACTCCGTCTCAAAATAATAATAATAATAATAATAATGGTAACCCTTCTCAGGCTACACTGAGTAGATCTCATTCCCAGCTTCAATTCCAAGCTTAACTGGATATACCTTAAAGTGAACAGATATAATACTAAAGCACAGAATCAAAAACAGAAAAGAGAAAGAAAACAGGCAGACTGGCATGCTCAAAGACCTTCTAGCTCCTGGTATGAATTCACCTTTCTAAAAGAGCTGGTACAGAGCTAGTATTTCAATTCATCTTGCATTCAACATCAGCTTACACATATAACAAATATGTGTCACTCTACGAACTTGAATTCACAGAGCAGGCAGCTGTCACTATACCTAGGAAGCCTTCCACAATCACCTTGTCCCAAACTAGCAGAGCTGCCCATCCAGCTTAGCTGCCATCTAGCTCAGCTGCCACTGAGCCTCCACATACAATGTGCAAACACTCAGAACCTCACCATCACCAAAACCATAGTGCTCTCATTTGTTGTCTCCCCCAACGATGGTGTGTGAACTGCCCAAGTTCATACCACATCTTGTTCAACTTTCTAGTATTAGGACTGGCACAATTACTCAATACTACTGTTATAAAACTAAAACTTTGTTACTTATTCTAAAGTAATTCAGAAGTTTCCCTAGTTGTTAAATTCTTTTGTTTTGATCTTGCTAAAGATTATTTTGTTCTCTCCCTCTAAAACCTGAATCGACTTACAGAAGCAGATCTTTCAACCAATCCCAACTAACTAATTTATCTGATTAATAAATACCAGCTATTAAAGTATGCTGAACACTTACACTGGCGAGCTACTCTCTAGAATGCCCACATATTTTTTTATTTTTATTTTATTTATTTTTTATTTTTTAGTAGAGATGGGGTTTTGCCATGTTGGCCAGGCTGGTCTCAAACTCCTGACCTCAGGTGATCCTCCCACCTCAGCCTCTCAAAGTAATGGGTTCACAGGCGTGAGCCACCATACCTAGCCTCTACTTTGTTTTTTGGGTTTTTTTGATCTGTGATTTTGTTTTTAATTATCTTGAGCCTTATGAACACATAATTTTTAACTGTTTATCTCCTCTACTTAAAACTTTCCAATGTGGTGGCAAAAGTACCATTAACAAGCACACATACACAGTAGTTCCAGGGTTTTACGTATTTTTGAATAGTTGTTTGAAGACAATCCCAAAGTATAAACTAGTCTAACTTAGTAAGTAACTCAAAAGTTTAACTTGCTACTATTTTTGTCACACTGACCTTTAAAAACAACTGACCTTAAAGATCATCTATAAAATGTGAGAGATGTCCAGTATTCTTTCTTTGGTATTACACATAAACCACACTAAAATGCCTCTCAATAAGTAAAAGGCAGCATTTTAGATACAGGGAATAGGATGCCCACATCCTTTTGCTCCCCGCAGTTGAGCTATCTGCTTACCAAGGATCAGCTGTGTCTGTTCCCAAACCAACTATTCCTGTTAGTGAAATGATTTAGTAGTATGTAAACCACTAAAATATGAGTACAAAAAGAAGGTTACTCTTCCCACTAAAACGAATTGAATCACTAGAAAATTCACACAGATGAGAGGCTAAAACCAAATGATGTTGAACTGGGTGTCTGTCAAACAACTACAAAAGACTTGTGAGGGAGATTATAAAAATCTACAAGGATTCTGTATCAGATGAAACAGGACTCATAAACAATTGATGATGAATATCATTTATAAACAGATGATAGCTCAGATCTTAAAACAGCAATCAAAGGCTGTTTTTCATTTGGAAAACAAAAATCCTCCCTTAAAAAAGGAGAAAAAACATTGAAACCCTGGTAAATAAATGTATTTTAATATGTTTAAAATCAGAATGTTTCAGAAATGTATATTAATTCCTTTCCTTAATACACATTTTCAACAATTTGTGCTTGCAATAGGTAAAGACCCTTTACTGTGTTTAATGTCTCAAAAGAAAAAAAAATTATCTTTAAGTAAAAAAATTTTAAACTTTATTATATCCTTATTACTATAATACTTCGCCATTCTGTTACATTTCTTAATATATTTCCATCCTTAGTCTAAATAACTAAATAAAGCCAATATGATATATATTAAGCTGTACATCGTATCCTGGGTCTATACATCCAGTAGATGTCATCCAGAGCAAACTTCATGGAAGTACTACCATTGCATTCTGAAAAAAAAATTGTTTTTCAATTTAAAAGTTAATAAGCAAGTTAAAAATCAGTCATATCTTCACAAGACTGAAATAAAAACTTTTTCAAACACTGAAAAGTGATCTGGTTTCTAAACTTTTAAATGCTAAGTACTGAAACACTTTAACCACCATCACCATTATTAACCAAAGCCCCCAAACAGGGGATTAAGGACAGTACAATGTTGCAATCAAATAAGAAACACAAAGAAATTTTTTACCTTCCGATTCCGATCATAAGCAGAATCAATCCCCAAAATGCTATTCACTTCTACATACGGATATTTCTTCTCCAGGACACTGACCACATGTTCAACTTTCACTTTTTCTCCAGTCCTCACCTTGTTATAGATCTGAAGAAAGAAAAAACAGTTGGTTAACTACACTTTTAAGTTCAAATTTCAAAGTGTTTATTCCACATTTTTCTGAATTTAGAGGAAAATATACTTCTTTTTCTTTTTTTTTTTTTTTTGAGACAGAGTTTCGCTCTCACCCAGGTTGGAGTGCAACGGCACAATCTCGGCTCACTGAACCTCCGCCTTCCGGATTCGTGTGAATCTCCTGTCTCAGCCTCCAGAATAGCTGGGATTAGACACCTGCCACCACGCCCAGCTAATTTTTTGTATTTTTAGTAGAGACAGGTTTCACCATGTTGGCCAGGCTGGTCTTGAAACCCTGACCTCAGGTGATCCACCCGCCTCAGTCTCCCAAAGTGCTGGGATTACAGGCATGAGCCACTGTGCCTGGCCAATTATTTTTCTTGAAAGGTCAAATTGGGACATGTTAGCAATTCTTCCTTTTCCATATACCTTACTAAGATGGCTTCCTAGGTTGGAAATTAAATATTCTTTTTTTTTTTTTTTTGAGATGGAGTCTCACTCTGTCACCCAGGAGGTTGGAGTGCAGTGGCACAATCTCGGCTCACTACAACCTCCACCTCCCAGGTCCAAGCACTTCTCCTGCCTCAGCCTCCTGAGTAGCTGGGACTACAGGCACATGCCTCCACGCCCAGCTAATTTTTGTATTTTTTAGTAGAGACCGGGTTTCACCATACTGGCTAGGCTGGTCTTGAACTCCTGACCTCGTGATTCGCCCGCCTTGGCCTCCCAAAGTGCTGGGATTACAGGCATGAGCCACCACGCCTGGCCGGAATCAGCTCAGTCTTGTTAAGTGTCAAATGAAAAAATACATTAGTTAAGAAAAATCTAAATAGGCCAGGCAGGCATGGTGGCTCACACCTGTAATCCCAGCACTTTGGGAGGGTGAGGCGGGTGGATCACTTGAGGTCAGGAGTTCGAGAAAAGCCTGGCCAACATGCTGAAACCCTACTAAAAATACAAAAATTAGCCTGCTGTGGTAGTGCACACCTGTAATTCCAGCTACTCAGGAGGCTGCAGCAGGCGAATCCCTTAAACTCAGGAGGCAGAGGTTGCTGTGGGCCAAGATCACACAACTGCACTCTAGCTTGGATGATGGAGTGAGACTGTCTCAAAAAAAAGAGAAAAATCTCAACACTTATAAGTAGTCCTTGAAATAAAAACTACATCCACGATGTTTAGGAGGGATGAAGAAAGGGAGAGGGGAGAGACAGAGAAATCTAAATTGACTCCAGTATTATTTATTTGATTTTTTTTTTTTTTGAGATGGAGTTTCACTCATCACCCAGGCTGGAGTGCAATGGCACCATCTTGGCTCACTGCTACCTCCGCCTCCTGGGTTCAAGAGACTCTCCAGCCTCAGCCTCCCAATTAGCTGGGCGTGGTGGCAGGCGTCTAATCCCAGCTATTCTGGAGGCTGAGACATGGTGCCTGCCACTATGTCTGGTTAATTTTTGTTTTGTTTTTTGAGATGGAGTCTCGCTTCATCACCCAGGCTGGAGTGCAGTGGCTCGATCTTGGCTCACTGCAAGCTCTGCCTGCCGGGTTCATGCCATTCTCCTGCCTCAGCCTCCCGAGTAGCTGGGACTACAGGCGCCTGCCACCATGCCCATTTAATTTTTTTTATTTTTAGTAGAGATAGGTTTCACTGTGTTAAAGCCAGGATGGTCTTGATCTCTTGATCTCCTGATCTCGTGATCCACCTGCCTCGGCCTCCCCAAAGTACTAGGATTGCAGGCATGAGCCACTGTGCCCGGCCCAATTTTTGTATTTTTAGTAGAGATGAGGTTTCCCCATATTGGCCAGGCTGGTCTCGAATTCCTGACCTCAAATGATCCACCCACCTCGGCCACCCAAAGTGCTGCAATTACAGGCGTGAGCCACCACACATGGCCAATTTTTGTATTTTTAGTAGAAACGGGGTTTCACCATGTTAGCCAGGCTGGTCTCGAACTCCTGACCTCAGGTGATCTGCCTCCCTTGGCCTCCCAAAGTGCTGGAATTACAGGTGTGAGCCACTGCGCCTGGCCTCAATTGTTTTTACAGTGAGCAGTATTACTTCACTTCTGAAATAAAAAACAGCAGCCAAGCCCCAGTGGCTCACACGTAAAATCCCAGCACTGTGGGAGGCCAAGGCAGTAAGATTGTTTAAGCTCAGGAGTTCGAGACCAGCCTGGGAAACATAGTGAGACACCATCTCTACCAAAAATTAAAAACAACAACAAAATTAGCTGGGTATGGTGATGCATGCCTGTAGTCTCAGCTATTCCGGGAAGCTGAGGCAGGAGGATCACTTAGGGCCAGGAGTTCAAGGCTGTAGTAAACCCTGACTGCGCTGCTGCACTCCAGCCTGGGCAACAGTGAGATCCTGTCTCTAAAAAAATTTTTTTAATAAAATAAAATAAACAGTGGGTGGTGGGAGTAGCTGGTCCTGTTGTGCTGTGGCTCTGCACAGCCTGCAGTCTCAGGCCGCAGAGCCCAAGAGACATGGAGCCTGGCTTCAATGGTCACGCTGCCATTTAGGAGGGCTGCTTCCATGAGATCTGCAGCCTGAGCCCAGGGAAGCCTTGTTGCTACAGATGGAGCAGCTGCTCCACTGCCAGTGCTCACGCTCCCAGGATATCCTTGTTTTCCACAGTAAGACCCACAGCAGTGTGCTGGTGTTGGATGGCATCATCCCCTGCATGGACAGGGACAAGTTCTCCTACTAGATGAGAATCAACCTGCCATTCAGCAACCACCCCATCCCACAAAAGGTGCTGATCGTCGGGGACAAAGACGGCATCCTGCACAAGGTGGTGAAGCACCCCTCTGTGGAGTCTGTGGTCCGATGATAGACTGAAAAGGATGGCACTCAGGTCTCTAAGAAATTCCTGCCAGGTATGGTCATTGGCTTCTCTAGCTCTAAGCTGACCCTGCATATGGGTGACAATTTTGATTTCGTGAAGCAGAACCAGGATGCCTTCAATATTACGATCACTGACTCCTGGGATCCACTGAGAGCCTCTTCAAGGAATCCTATTACCACTCATGAAGATGGCCCTCAACGAGGACAGCATTCTCTGCTGCCAGGGCGAGTACCAGTGGCTGCACCTGGACCTCATCAAGCAGACACGGTAGTTCTGCCAGTCACTCTTCTCCATGGTGGCGCACGCCTACTGCACTGTCCCCACCTATCCCAGTGGCCAGATTGGCTTCATGCTCTGCAGCAAAAACCCGAGCACCAACTTCCAGAAGCCCGTACAAGTGACACGGCAGCAGGTGGAGCAGGTGCAGCTGCTCAGATGTGTACAGTGCTGCCTTCGTACTGCCCCAGTTTGCCTGCAAGTCCCTGAATGATGTGAGCTGAACCCAGGCGCCACAGCAGATGCCACCCGGGATCTCAGATCTGAGAGCCTCCAGGATGCCTGCGCCCCTTCAGCCCTAGGCCAGATCCCCTGCTGACTGTCACCTGCCAACCAAGAGTTACAAGCCTCAGAATACTGCCCAGCCTTCCCTGCTGAGTGCTGGACTGTTTCTGTGTCTGTCTCTGTGTGACATTCGGCCTCCAAGCCTATACCAGCTGTATACAGTACCATCTCTCTGTCTTCTTTGGCCCCCTCGATCAAACATGTGTATTTATAACAATAAAAAATAAATGAATAAATAAATAAATAAAAACTTTAAAAGGCAGAGTTAAAATATTCTCTGGGCATGGTGGTGCACGGCCATAATCCCAGCTATTTGGGACTGACATGGTAGAATCCCTTAAGCCTAGGAGTTTGAGACCAGCTTGAGCAACACAACAAGACCTGGTCTCAAAAAGTACATAAATAAATAAAATTTTAAGGTAGCCGTTGTGGAAGATATATTCAAACAAACAAACAAAAGCAAACCTTAAGCAGAGACAAAGTGAATAAAATAACAAAGTATAAAATACTTACTATTCTGAGTGACTTCTTTTGAACCTATTTCATTCTCTGCAGCCCTGCTAACTACCTTCCCCATTACTTCTCATGGAGATCACTGCAACAGCTCATCAACTGGCATCCCTGCCACTTTGCTTTGCCCTTCCTCAGATCCATCTCTATACACTGCAGCAGACATGACTTTTAAATTCAGGACCCACCCCTGAGCTCTATACACCCCAGCTGCCTAGCATACAATGACCACACATCGTTATAAGAGTAAGTTAGATCTGAAAAAATTATTTTCCATTCTGAACAAAAACGTACATGTGTCAGAGTCTGGAAGGCATGATAATCATCCACTTCTTGGGCAACATAATTATATGCTCTAAGAACAGCCACTCCAGCATCTTGCATCCCATCAACATCTTCAGAGTCATTAACCACAAAGATAAAACCAATTCTGGAGGGAAAGGGAAAAGAAGAAAAAGAAACATGTCAAAGAATGCAAATGGTTAAAAAGAATGACATCCTTGTACCCTTCTCATACATTATAGCTAACAGAGGAAAACTCTTTGAGTGAAAAGCACAGTTCACAGCCTACTCTACTCTAACATGATTGGCAAAGGTATACATACACCACTTACAAAGGTTTTTTTTTTTTTTTTAGACGGAGTTTCACTCTTGTTGCCCAGGGTGGAGTGCAATGGTGCAATCTCGGCTCACTGCAACCTCCGTCTCCCAGGTTCAAGCGATTCTCCTGCCTCAGCCTCCCAAGTAGCTGGGATTATACGCCACTACTCCTGGCTAATTTTTTGTATTTTTAGTAGAGACGGGGTTTCACCATGTTGGCCAGGCTGGTGTCGAACTCCTGACCTCAGGTGATCCATCAGCCTCGGCCTCCCAAAGTGCTGGGATTACAGGCATGAGCCACCATGCCCGGCCACTTACAAAGTATTAATAAAAAAGCAGGCTCTCAAACGTGGCTTAGGCCTTTCTACTGTTAAAGCAAGCCATTTCCATGTCATGAAAAGATTCCTTTACTGACATGAAGAGTGTTGCTATAGTTTCAAGAGTTTTTTTTTTTCTGATTTTAAACAAAAACTAGAATAAAAATTTTCACACTTTCAAAGTAAACAGAAAGGGGGGGATTGTGACATTTAGCACATGCAGTATGAGAATCATTGGTAAAAGAAAAGCCGAAAAAGGTTTACAACTGTCCCACGACAAAAAGCAATAACCAAGGTTAAAGTTTATCAGATTTTAAATTTTAAAATAAAGGAATTAACCACAGAGATACTATTATGTATGTATAGATGGGCTGGCAAAAAAGACTTTGCACTGAACATACTGGGGCAAAGGCATTTCAATGGACAAAGAATCATCTTTTCAATAAATGGTGCTAAACAACTGGACATGCACATGCATATGAATCAGTCTAGACCAGACTTTATATCTTTCACAAAAATTCATTCAAAGTGGATCACAGGTCTAAATGTAAAACACAAAAACAAAAATTCCCAGATGATAGCAAAGAAAATTTAGGTGGTCTCGAGCCTGGCAATGATGTTAGATCCAAAAGCACAATCCATGAAAGACAACACTTGGTTAATTTGGACTTCACTAAAATTAAAAATGTCTGCCCTGTGAAAGATACTATTAACAGAATGAAAAGACAAGCCATAGAGTGGCAGAAAATCTTTGCAAAACAACCATCTGATAAAGGACAGGTAAACAAAATATGCAACTCTTCTTGTTTGTTTTTCAACAGGGCCTTGCTCTGTTGCCGAGGCCAGAGTGCAGTGGCACGATCAGCTCATTGCAGCCTCAAACCTCTGGGCTCAAACAATCCTCCACTTCAGCCTCCCAAGTAGCTGGGACTACAGGTGTGTGCCACCACGCCTGGCTACTCTTTTTTAGTTCTCTGTAGACATGGAGGTCTTCTCATGTTGCCCATGGTGATCTCAAATCCTGGCCTCAAGCGATCCTCCCACCTTGGCCTCCCAAAGTCCTGGGATTATAGGCGTGAGCCATTGCACCTGGCCTACAAAGAACTCTTAAAACTCAACAATAAGAAAACAACCAAAGTTTTAAAAATGGAGACAAAAGGGCAGGGGGAAAAAAAGAAGAAGAAAAAAAAAAGGACAAAAAATCTGAACAGACACTTCACCAAACAAGATATACAGATAGGTGATAAATATAAGTAGATCCTGAACATCATATGTCATTAGGGAACGGCAAATTAAACAACAATGACATACCACCACACACCTATCAGAATGACCAAAATCCTAAATACTGGTAAAACCAAATGCTGGCAAGGCTGTGGAGCAACAGGATCTCTCATTCATTGCTGGTGTAAATGCAAAATGGTACCGCTACTTTAGAACAAAACTAAGCATACTCTTACAAAACTAAGCATACTCTTAACACACGATGCAGCAATCACGCTCCTCAGTATTTACCCAAAGAAGCTGTAGACATGTCCACACAAATACCTGCACCCAGATGTTTACAGCAGGTTTATTCATAACTGCCAAAACTTGTAGGCAACCAAGGTATCTTTCAATTAAGTGAATGGATAAATAAATGGGGGGACATCCACATAATGACTATTATCCAGTGATAAAAAGAAATGAGCTATCAAGCCACTAGAAGACACAGAGGAAGCTTAAATGCACATTGCTCAGTGAAAGACACCAATCTGAATAGGTTACATGCCATATGACTGCAACCTAGAACGTTCTGGAAAATGCAAAACTATGAAGACAGTAAAAAGATCAGTAGTTGCCAAAGATTTAGGGGAAGGGAGGAAGAGATAAACAAGTGAAGCACAGGAGATTTTTAGGGAAGTGAAACTAATCTGTATTAAACTGTATTGTAATGTGAATACTTGACATCATACATTTGTGTCATCAACACAAATAACAAATCTTAATGTAAACTATGGAGTTTAGTTAATAATAATGTATCAATATTTAGCAGCCAACATGCAGGACCACATGAGTTCCTACAAAGAAGGAAAGAGCAGCCTGTATGCCTGGCTCTCTCCAACTATTCACAATCTCTCAGTTGCCTAGGAGTTCAAGTGCCTTCTTCTCACCTGCCTTTGCAATCAGAAGACCACATGCCCTCTTCTCGTCCCTCAATTCAAGAAATATTGCATTAGTGCCAACTGTGTACCACGACCCAACTTCTTCTGTGTCCTTATATTTCTCTTTTAATCAAAACATAGCTCTGGTTGTGATCCAGTAATAGGTTCTTCCATCTAACCAGATGTATCCATGCTTTAGATGAAAAATGTCATGAAACTCAAAATCTCTGTATTTCCAACTATCAGAACCCTCTGTTTTCCTCAAAGCCTATCTGAAATCCAACTTCTCCAAAACCCTTTGTGCTTCCCAAATATCTCAATGATTTTTTTTTGTTTCCCTGAAATCCTAACGCACTTATAACTAACCAGTAGGACATAACCTAGCAGTTGATCATATATCTCCCTAAAGGGTTTGAAAGTATACAGAGGATCTTTTCCAAGAAGGTAGAATAAGGCAAACATATTTACAGCATTTAGCCCAGTAGTAATCATGGAACACACAGTAATATTTATTGAATAAAGAGTTATTTTCTTCTTTATTTTCACGTTTTCTAAGAATTAAAATTTCACCAACATGTAAAATTACCAGAATTATTCAGAATGTAGGTGAAAATATCTTAGCATTTATATGTAAAACCTTTAAAAAATAAAAAAAACTGTTCTTAAAAGGACAGTGGAAATCCAGCCACTCAGTACCCTGTAGGCAGGTTTGGCAACACAAGTGAAGTAACTGTTACTGTTTGCATCTACAAAAGGCTGTGTATATGTTTAGTCCTTGACAGGCTAACAAGTTATTGGCAATGCTCTATATCTCTGCTGAAAGTGGAAATAGGTTTTGTGATGTGGACACTCACCTAGGAAAATTCCCTTCCATTGGGAAGCAAGCTGCAGCCAGAAACTATTTTTACATGGGCTATTTATTGATAATTCATTGGTGGTAAGCTTCTATTCATTGAGAAGCAAATTCTCAGTCCCAAAAGACACTGGCTTCATACTGACCAGAAGATAAAATTGCCATTAGTGATGTGCACTATTAATTATCCTACAACTCAGTAGCACCAGACTTGCATTTTAAAATGACAAATAAAACCTCAGCTAAATTAGATACATCATCAAATCAATACCAGTGTTACCTTAGTGGTATATGATTACTAAGGAACATCTCAGCTGTGTTAATCAACTCTGCTGTGGTCTCATGTGCAGGATCAACTATGAAAACCTGTTGAAGAAAGGGAAAAGAACACATGAAATGACATTTATTCAAGTATCTGTGGGCCGAGAAAAATTTTATGAGTCACTGTACATGAAGCCAACCTTTTTCGAGCTACGCTTGAACCACATAAAAGATGAATTACACACATAGCAGCTACCTCCCTCTATGTTCAAAAAACCTGGTACTGAAGGGCTAAGTGATTTTCTCATGGACTTACGCTGATAACAAGGGAACTGTACTCCAAAGCGATGATGCCGCTTTTTCTACTACACCAAACGAAAACCAAGTTTAGCAACTCTCTCACCTTAAAAAATGGAGCCTGCCTTTTTGTATATTCATTTCTGAGGATCTCTGAATTAAGAATTCACTTAGAACCTAATTCTTAGACCACAGTCACAGCTGTCAGGCAAGCATATAAACATGTATTATGTGTTAAGCAACTTAGACGTATTCTCTCGCTTAATAAAGTTCAGACATGTGGTATAACAGAATGAGATTTAAATTCTGACTAGAAAGGAAAGAAGTGGTTTCAAGAGACAGAAAAGTGGCCAGGCATGGTGGCTCACGCCTGTAATCCCAGCACTTTGGGAGGCCAAGGCAGGTGGATCACCTGAGTTCAGGAGTTTGAAACCAGCCCAGCCAATGTAGTGAAACCCCGTCTCTACTAAAAATACAAAAATCAGCCAGGTGTGGTGGCATGCACCTGTAATTCCCACTACTGGGAGGTGAGGCAGGAGAATCGCTTGAACCCCAGGGGGCAGAGGTTGCAGTGAGCCGAGATCCTGCCACTGCCCTCCAGCCTGGGCAAAAGAGCAAGACTCTTTCTGCGGGGGGAGGGGGGGGGAAGAAAAGAGACAGACAAGAAGAAAAGTAGAGAGGGTAATCTTCCCTGCAAGTTCTGAGGAGGCCAACCTTGGCACTAACCCTACCACTATCTCTTTCCCGGCTGTGTGAGGGAAGGGAAAGAAATGAGAGGGAAAAAGTGGGCCAATGAAGAACCCTCTTTCTCTCTCTCTAAAGCAGTGCAAGAAGGAATAACAAGTAGGAGTTGGCAAACAACCTTATTTAAGGGAATAAATTAAACTGCTGAATTTTAGGGATTAAGATATTAAAGAAAAACAGTAGCAATATGCTGTAATATACTGTAAAAAAAGAGCTATCTTAAAACTAGTAAAACAATATTGCTATGAAACTAAAACTGCCCTAAAAAATATAAAGTCTTAAAATAAAAACAAACACATCACTGAATGGTGTGAAGAGTATGAAAAGAAAACTTATTCGATCTGGAAAAGATGATTAGAAAAAATAAAAATTAAAAAATTAAAAATGTTTTAAAATTAAAAACAAATTAAAAGACTAAAACAATAGTCTAAACCTTCGTGTTAAAAATGAGCATTTCCCCACACTCTGAGGGGGGCTGTAATGCTCCTGTTACATCCCACAGCCCCACAAGTGGTCAGTACACTACAAAGCCTTTCCAGTGTGAACAGGGAAGAGTATCTGGTGAAGGGTGGGGGAGGAAGCAGCTAGTAAAGGTGAGAAGTGACCATTCTACATGACAAAAAAGAGGGACTAGGCCAAGGCAGAAACAGAGTTCACAGCCAGACAATAAGTTTTACTTACCATATTATGTAAGTTTTTCCTGATCTGCCGAATAACACCAGGAAAGGTGGGTCGAAGCAACTCTTGTAAACTAGAAGGCCACGAATTATATCTGCTATCAACCTCCAGGTTGTTGACCCACTACAAAAAATAACACAACAGGATGCATGCACATTAGGAACCAGTTAGTAAAACCTGCAATAATATCAGTAAGACTTTAAAATATTTTAAGAAGAATCATGTGAGACAAGACCATTTTCAAAGATAAAAAGATTGGCTGCAGTGAGTGGCTCACATCTGTAATCCTAGCACTTTGGAAGGACAAGGCAGGAGGATCGCTTGCGCCCAGGAGTTCAAGACCAGCCTGGGCAATATTATGAGACCCCCATCTCTGCAAAAAAATATAAAAATTAGCCAGGCATGGTGGCTGCTGTCCCAGCCACTCAGGAGGCTGAGGCGGGATGATCACCTGAGCCCAAGGGGTTCGAGGCTGCAATGAGCCATGATTGTGCCACTGCACTCCAGCCTGAACAACAGAGCAAGACCCTATCTCAAAAAAACAAACAAAAAAGATAAAAAGATCGAGTGGAAAAATGAGTGACTAAAAGATAAGCCACAGAATAGATGAAGACATTTGTAACCTACAAACCCAATAAAGGACTAGCGTCAAGAATGAAGAAGACATAAAAATAAAAGAAAGAAGCGAAATTTTTTTTGTTTCTTTGTTTTTGTTTTTGAGATGAAGTCTCTCTATTGACGAGGCTGAAGTGCAGTGGAGCAATCTCGGCTCACTGAAACCTCTGCCTCCTGGGTTCAAACGATTCTTCTGCCTCAGCCCCCCGAGTAGCTGGAATTACAGGCACCCGCCAACACGCCCAGTGAATTTTTGTACTTTTAGTAGAGGTGGGGTTTCGCCATGTTGGCCAGGCTGGTCTTGAACTCCTGACCTCAAGTGATCCGCCCACCTCGGCTTCCCAAAGTGCTGGGATTACAGGTGTGAGCCACAGCACCCAGCCCTAAACTTTTTAAGAACAAAGGAAAAAAGAAAATGTAAAAAAAAATCGGAAAAAAAAAAAGAATATGAAAAATAAACAGCGGAAACCCAAATGGGCAATAAACATAAGAAATGTGTACACCCTCAATTGTAATCTAGGAACTATGAGCTAAGACCTCAATGAAATTTCATACTCGCTAGACAGAAAAAGTGAAAGTTTGTCAAGACCAAGAACAGGAAAAGATATAGAGCAAAGAAAACTCTCATGCAATGCTGGTATGTGGACAAACACTTTAGAGAACTGGATCTAATAAAGTTGAAGACTATATTAGTACTAATTTTTCTAAAATAAATGCAGTACTGCCGGGTGTGGTGGCTCATGCCTGTAATCCCAGCACTTTGGGAGGCCAAAGCGGGCAGATCATGAGATCAAGAGATTGAGACCATCCTGGCCAACTTGGTGAAACCCCCATCTCTATTAAAAACACAAAAATTAGCTGGGCGTGGTGGCGTGCGCCTGTAGTCCCAGATACTCGGGAGGCTGAGGCAGGAGAATCGTTTGAACCTGGGAGGCGGAAGTTGCAGTGAGCTGAGATCACACCACTGCACTCCAGCCTGGCAACAGAGCGAGACTGCAATGCAACGCAACGCAATGCAACACAATGCAACACAACACAACACAATACAATACTCTAGTTCCAGGTATCTACCCCAAATAAATTCACATGTATACACAAAAAGAGAGGAAAAAAGAGCCTAATTAAAGTAGTGTTTACAACAGCAAAACACCAGAAACAACTTCATGTCCACAAAGAGCAATTGTTCAGGAGGCTGAGGCAGGAGGACCTCTCCAACACAGGAGTTTAAGGCTGTGGTGAGCTATGACTGCATTCCTGCATTCCAGCAGAGTTTCACCACGTTGGCCAGGCAGGTCTCCAACTCCTGAGCTAAAGTGATCCGCCCACCACGGCCTCCCAAAGTGCTGGGATTACTGGCGTGAGCCACCGCGCCTGACTGGATTATCCCAATTTTTTTTTTTTTTTTTTTGAGACAAGAGTCTCATTCTGTCGCCCAGGCTGGAGTACAGTGGCTTGATCTCGGCTCACTGCAACCTCTGCCTCCCAAATTCAAGTAATTCTCCTGCCTCAGCCTCCCGAGGAGCTGGGATTACAGGTGTGTACCACCACACCCAGCTAATTTTTGTATTTTTAGTAGAGATGGGGTTTCACCATGTTGCCCAGGCTGGTCGCGAACTCCTCACCTCAAATGATCCACCCACCTCGGCCTCCCAAAGTGCTGGGATTACAGGCGTGAGCCACTGTGCCTGGCCTCAAATTTTTAGAATATTAAATAGGAGTCAGGTAAGGTGGTGCATGCCTATGGTTCCAGCTATTCAGGAAGCTGAAGCAAGAGGATTGCTTGACCCCAGGAATTTGAGTCCAGCCTGGGCAACATAGTGAGACTCATCTCTAAAAAAACAAAAGAAAGAAAGAAAAATATATTTGATAGAAAATAAAAGGATAAAATAAGGGACAAGGGAATGCACACCAACTTGAGAGAAGATATGAACTTCAGGAAGGAGAGGGGTGGTTGGTAAGGGACAAAGAAGGGCTTCAACTAAAACTGTTTTTTTCCCCCAAGAAAACAGTTAAATCTGACACAAAATGATTAAATGTTAACATTTAGTAAGCATGATGATGGGTCCTATGGTTGTTATTCCCTTTATGTTTGCATAAACATGTCATGTTGATGTTATTATCTTTTACTCTTTATAAGTACTTTTAACAGAAAAGCAAATGACATTAACAATGTCTTCATCAAAATAAGTTATATCACCAAGTATGAATTCAAGTAATGATTATCTACATTCTACATTATTTCTCTTAAATAAAATTTTTCTAAAATGAATGCAGTACAGAAACCAAGAAAAAATAAGATCAGCTCTCCACTCACCTTATTTTTTACCACAACTGCCCAAGATGGCACTATTCCCCACATTCTCTATTTTTTTTTTTTTTTTTGTGACGGAGTCTTGCTCTGTCACCCAGACTGGAGTGCAGTGGCGTGATCTCAGCTACCTGTAACCTCCACCCCCAGGTTGAAGCAATTCTCCTGCCTCAGCCTCCCAAATAGCTAAGATTAGGAGGTATGTGCCGCCACACCCGGCTAATTTTTGTATTTTGAGTACAGACGGGGTTTCACCATGTTGGCCAGGCTGGTCTCGATCTCCCGACCTTAGGTGATCCACCCACCTTGGCCTCCCAAAGTGCTGGGATTACAGGCATGAGCCACCAAGCCCAGCCCTATTCCCCACATTCTCTGACAGATGACAAGACAAAGGCTCAGAAAGATCATATACGGCAGGCAAAAGTCTATATAAATCCTTCAAATCTCAAATATCAAAATCCTACTAAAGAAGGTTCTTAGCTAAAAAGTGACATTTTCAATAGTAGTTTTAATTTACAGATGTCACATCACACAAGATCTGTATGCAATTGAGAAAATACAAACTAAACGCTTTTTCCCAAGAGATGCTCAGCTGAATACCAGGGGCATGCTCAAGTGAAAAAAATCACTGTCTTGGCCGGGCACACTGGTTCACGCCTATAATCGCAGCACTTTGGGAGGCAGAGGTGGGTGTATCACCTGAGGTCAGGAGTTTGAGACCAGCCTGACCAATATTGTGAAACCCCATCTATACTAAAAATACAAAAATTAGTCAGGCGTGGTGGCAGGCTCCTGTAATGCCAGCTACTCGGGAGGCTGAGGCAGGAGAATTGCTTGAACCTGGGAGGCAGAGGTTGCAGTAAGCCAAGATCGCGCCACTGCACTCCAGCCTGGACAACAGAGCGAGACTCTGTCTTGAAAAAAAAAAAAAAATCACTGTCTTAACCACATTAGCAACAATAACTCAACTTTTTGAAGCATTTAAGGGCCTACTTTATTACATACACAAAGTCCCATATAAGCAATTATAAATCTTTCACACCAACAAAAGAGATGGTGGGAGTAACTTCACCCTCATAAGAGACAAATCAGAAACCATAAAAAAGATTCCTGGTCAGAAAGTCCTTTGATCACCCTAACAAAATACTCACTGAAATAGCAGGACTCCGGATGTCTACGGCATAGTCTGCCTCAGAGGGCTGGATGTTGAGCTTCAAAACATTATGCAGAGAAAGGCCTTCTATTCCCAATCTATGCAGACCCTCCATTACCCGAGCTTCATTCCTCAACACATCAAACAGACTGGGGGGAAAAACAAAAAGAGGTGTTTACTAGGAAAAAAAGCTTTTAAAAAAAATTCTCACCATGAAAAAAAAATGTATCAGTTCAACCTCAATGCCAAATCAAATTAATTGAGAAATTTAAAAAAGCAATAAACACACAAATTGAGGATAAAATAACCCTAAATCTATACTTTTACACCACATGATTTTAAAAACAGTATATTAATCTCTCTGTATTCTTTCTTATAACTGCATATGTATTTACAATTATCTCAAAATAAAGATTAAAAAGAGATACTACATTATATATGCCTAATATATGTTTCAATGTCAGTACCAATTCACAGAGGCAAACATATGACCACAGAAAAAAGCCTGAAAGAATCCACACCCAACTTAGAGGTTTGCTGGGAGAGACAGAAGAGATAGAGATGAAGGGCTGGGCGCGGTGGCTGATGCCTGTAATCCCAGCACTTTGGGAGGCCAAGGCGGGCGGATCACAAGGTCAGTAGTTCGAGACCAGCCTGGCCAACATGGTGAAACCCCATCTCCACTAAAAATACAAAAAAAATAGCTGGGCATGGTGGCAGGTGCCTGTAATCCCAGCTACTCAGAAAGGTGAGGCAGGAGAATTGCTTGAACCCGGGAGGCAGAGGTTGCAGTGAGCCAAGACCGTGCCACTGGACTCCAGCCTGGGCAACAGAGTGAGACTCCGTCTCCAAAAAAAAAAAAGATAGAAAGGAAGGAGAAATAAGATGTGATAAAAAAAATTTCTTTTGAGACTCTATCTCAAAACAACAAATGAATAAAGTCTGAATTGTGCCTGTCTGCTACCCACCCCAAAATCATGAAGACAATCGAATGCAATTTAATACTGAACCACATTTTACCAAAAAGTGGATATTCAAATAATATATGTAGACAGAACACCTTCTGAGACACAAGAGACAGTTTTTTTTTGTTTTTTGTTTTTTGAGATGGATTCTCACTCTGTTGCCCAGGCTGGAATGCACAGGTGCAATCTCAGCTCACTGCAACCTCCGCCTCCCAGGTTCAAGTGATCCTCCTGCCTCAGCCTTCCAAGTAGTTGGTACCACAGATACACACTAGGCATGGCTAATTTTTGTTATTTTTAGCAGAGATGGGGTTTCACCATGTTGGCCAGGCTGGTCTTGAACTCCTGACCTCAAGTGATCTGCCGGCCTCAGCCTCCCAAAGTGCTGGGATTTCAGGCATGAGCCACCGTGCCAGGCTCATAGGCAGTTATTTTTAATAAATCTACTTCACACTGTTCCAAAAGCCAAAGAACCTGTTCTTTTCTATGTTCCCATGGTTAAGTGGAAAAGTATAGCTTCTAAAAGGACAGCCTCAGAAAACACTCAGGCCTTGAACACACACTGTAACACAAGATGGAGACGTGTCATCCTGCCCACCCATCACGGCATGTGCCTACTACCTACGTCCACCCAGTGGGGGCTGGTAAGCCATCAGACTTTGCATCATGCCATATCAAGAAGGAACGGCAATATGAACATGTTACAAGGTGCTACGCATTACAAAAACTTTTCAGAGAATGAAAAATATTATCCATACCTGAATATATCCTGTGTATCTAAATCCATGTGAAGTCCATTGATGAAGAGGGCTGAATCTCCAGGTTGTAATCCTAAAGTTCCCTTGAAATACTGAAAAATTTTAATAATTATTAGGGAGCTGTGAGAGAATGTTTTAAAAAAATTTTATTGTTTCTGGGCTTCACTACCTGTACAAATCTTGGCATCCTAAGGCAGGGCTAAGATTTGCTTCAAGATGCTGTTGGGATTCAATGGCAAGTAAGACAGGGGATAATACCATAGTGTATACCCATTTCAAACATGTTGTACACCACAAAAATATGCAATTTTTACTTCTCGATTTTAAAAAGAAGAGAAAAAAATAAGGAGATCATGGAAAGGTGTATCAACTGTGAACTGGAATTTCTTCCGAGAGAGAGGAATTCACATCTACTCACTCCCTGGCTGGGTGTGCAGCACCATCAGACGATAAAAAAAGGCTGACCCAGGCCAGGCACAGAGGCTCACACCTGTTATCTCAGCACTTGGGGAGGCCAAGGCAGGTGGATCACTTGAGGCCAGGAGTTGGAGACCAGCCTGGACAACATGGCGAAACCCCGTCTCTATTAAAAATACAAAAATTAACCAGCTATGGTGGTGTACTCCTATAGTCCCAGCTGCTTGGGAGGCTGAGGCACAAGAACCGCTCGAACCCAGGAGGTAGAGGCTGCAGTGAGCCGAGATAGCACCACTGCACTCCAGCTTGAACGACAGAGCAAGACTGTCTCAAAAAAAAAAACAAACAAAAAAAAACTGACCCTGAGCTGGTGAATAGCATATCTATTTCTAGGTCTGGATACTGGTAATATAGATGGGTTCATTTTGGGAAAGTTCATCAAACGAATGACTGAGAATTTGTGTGCTTCCCTCTTTGTGTTTCATATATACATTTTGGGCAGGGCACAGTGGCTCATGCCTGTAATCCCAGCACTTTGAGAGGCCGAGGCGGGTGGATTACCTGAGGTCAGGAGTTTGAGACCAGCCTGACCAACATGGTGAAACCCCATCTCTACTAAAATTACAAAAAATTAGCTGGGCATGGTGGCAGGTACCTGTAATTCTAGCTACTTAGGAGGCTGAGGCAGGATAACTGCTTGTACCTGGGAGGCAGAGGTTGCCATGAGCCTAGATTGTGCCACTGCATTCAGCCTGGGCAACAGAGCAAGACTCTGTCTCAAAAAAAAAATACATTTTGGTCAAGCATGATGGTTCATGCCTGTAATCCCACCACTTTGGGAGGCCAAGGCGGGCAGATCATGAGGTCAGGAGATCGAGATCATCCTGGCCAACATGGTGAAACCCCATCTCTACTAAAAATATAAAAAAATTAGCTGGGTGTGGTGGCACGCGCCTGTAGTCCCAGCTACTCGGGAGGCTGAGGCAGGAGAATCACTTGAACCGGTAGGCGAAGGTTACAGTGAGCCGAGATCATGCCACTGCACTCCAGCCTGGGCGACAGAGCAAGACTCCATCTCAAAAAAAAAAAAAAAAAGTATATATTTATGCTTTAATAAAATGTTTTACTCAAAAATTTAAGACTCCATGAAACAGCAATATAGTATAATTTTGTCTTCCTTAGGGGGAAAAAAGGCCCTAAATTTAAGATAATATTTGATATTTTTACTTTGGAAACTAAAAAGTAAATAAAAACTCCCAATAAGGTTTTTCAATTTAGTAAACATTTGAGAAACATTTATTTATCCCTCAGATGTACTTAATTCACTAATATCTCAGATATAAAGATTAAGGAAATTTGGGGTAAAGATAGTGAATTGAACATAAGAACTTTTTTCCCTCCTGAATTCTACTGAAATGTCACTAGAGCTACTTTATCAGTTATAAATCCACAAAGACAAAGAGAACAGGAAAGAAAAAGGCCACCAAATTTTGGAAGCTGGAAGAGAGGTGGGTGAGGAGTCACTGTCCCAACAGCCCTGAGAAAGCTGAATGTTAGACCAACAACAGGAAAGGTCAACAAGAAACCTGTGTCACCCTGTGGAACTCACCAAAGGCTCAGGAACTGGCAGCACACAGGACATGTACAAGGGGTGATTATTAGCTAAGTTCTGATATAAAGCCCTTTAAGACAAAACCCCCAGCCCCCCAACTGATTTCCCACAGCCAGGTGCCTGCAGTCGGTGCTATCCCCTACTCCAGCAAAATGAAGGCTCATTCCCTGGAAAAGAACAAAACAGAACATCTGTGGACAATGGCAAATCGAGCACAAGGAGGAGAGGGACCCCACACACATAATGGGGAATCGAAGGCAAGTCACCAAACGCTCTTCCCTACTGTGCTTCTACAGCTCTAGCAAACAGATTTCACCCACCAGCCAGAAGACTGACGGATCCTTTCCTGGAGACTGACAAGGACTGACCAACCCAAAAGAAAAGGAACAAAGATACTGTAATTGGGGTTCCCTAGGAAATGGTCACAACAGAACACCTTACAGTCACAAAGCCACATCATTAAGACTTCCAACCAGGTCCTTAGTGCCTCACTCTGAGTGTGATCACCAGACACCTAAGGAAGGCCTCCACCACTGAAGAGACCAAAACCCAAAAACGCAGCTTAAGAGGAAACAGACTTTGCAGACAGAAAACACAAGCACCATTGTCTTCAGAGATACACGGGAACACCATAAAAAGAACAAAAAAAAACCCTGAAAATTAAATATTTGACAACTAAAGGAAAAAAGATACACACAGGTTAAAAACTCTTACCAGAAAGTTTTTTTTTTTTTTGAAAAAGAGAAAAGAATAGGAAAGAAGAGACTTTTAAAGTTAAAAGGCCAAACTAGTCAGAGGTGCAACATTTAAAAAATAAATAAATACATATTTCTAGGAAAAGAGGAAAGAGAAACCAGAGAGAAGAAACACAAACAAAGAATTTAAGAAAATTTCCCAAAGCTAAAGGAAATGATTTTCAAGATTTTAAGGGCCCACCAACCACCCAACAGTACAGAGATTTTTTAAAAAACACATATAATTATGAAATTTCAGATAACTAGAGTCAAAGAAAAGATCCTTAAGAGATCTCATACAAAGGCTTCAGATTTCTCAACAGCCACAATGGAAACTAAAATTCCAAGAGGCGATGCCTTGTTTCAAATTTTGAAATGACTTCCAACCTAGAATTGTATAACCTGCCAATATTGTATAACGAGCTATCAATAAAAACAAGTAGAAAGTTGGCTGGGCACGGTGGCTCATGCCTGTAATCCCAGCACTTTGGGAGGCCGAGGCGGGTGGATCATGAGGTCAGGAGATCGAGACTATCCTGGCTAACACGGTGAAACCCCGTCTCTACTAAAAATACAAAAAAATTAGCCGGGAGTGGTAGCAGGCGCCTGTGGTCCCAGCTACTTGGGAGGCTGAGGAAGAAGAATGGCGTGAACCTGGAAGGCGGAGCTTGCAGTGAGCTGAGATCACGCCACTGCACTCCAGCCTGGGTGACAGAGCAAAACTCCATCTCCAAAACAAAAACAAAAACAAGTAGAAAGTTGATTTCTCAGAATTTCAAATTTGCCTCCCAGGCAACTTTTCTCACAAAGAATGATGAGCTGTACCAAAACAAGGAAATAAACCAAAAACACAAAAGACATGGACTCAAGCAACAGAGGATCCAACAAAGGAGGTTAAAGGAAGGTCTCAGGATGACCGGCATGCCCTGGGCATAAAGAGCAACCAGTCCATCTCAGACCACATCAAAACCAGGTAAAACCACAACATCCAATATTGAGAAGATGGATAGACAGGAACAGTGCCAATATAGAATAGTGGTGGGACACTGAGGGGGAGGCAGTGAAAGAAAGTTAAACCACACTGTTTAAATAGGAGGCCAATATATAATGTCTGAACGTGAAAAATAAAGTACCAATGTAAGCTAGAATTCTGGAGAGAAATATCAGAAGAATCAGCTAAATGTCGAAAGTGAATGTCTTCAGGAACGGGGTGAGACATGATAGGGGTGCTGCTTTCCTAAACAACACGGTAGCACCATTTCATGCTTTCAGTTACGTGCATACTGAACTTTCATTAAAAACTAAAAATACAAAGATCACAGAAATGAAAAAATCACCATCTTAGATAAAAGAAGAGTGACACTGTTAAATGCTGCTGATTAAACTCAGATTTCCTTATCTTTAAAGATAGAATACAAAACAGGTCAGTATTTTCTATCGGTGAATACCTTCTGATTCTCTTCCACTTCGGTTCTAAGTTCTGAGCTCACAGCTGTTTTTGTTATTGCTCTAAGGAAATAAAAACATTATGAGTGCTTGGCTTAATATTTGATATAAAGTCTTCAATTTCCATATTTTAAAATATGAAACACATTATTCAATAAATTAGAAAAAACTGAATGGGAAAAACCTTAAATTTTTATAATTGATAAATATATTTCTCCTTTCTCAGATGTGTATATTTTTTGTAAGATACAAACTCAAAGAAATGTAGCAGCTATAGCATTATAAAACAGGCGCAGCTGTTTCCAAGTTCTTAAAACATATGCACCCCATTTCTATATATGATCTCTACTACTCTCAGGCTAAAAGGATAATGTTGAATACACCAAGGCAGCAGATTGCTCTTCCCACTTAAGCAGTTATGGTGGAGGTGGAATCATTCATGTATACCTTCAAGTAGCAGCTGGACTAAATGAGAATTCACTACATGATGTCTAAGTCCCAAATAAACAAACTTAGTTATAAAATATCTCACATCAGAAGTCAAAACACTTCATTCAGTGACTCAAGAAAATGACTGGGAACCATTCAAGTCAATAGTTTCTAAAAATGTGGCTTTTAAAACAATTTTGCCTTGCATTTATGAGATGTGCAACAATATTACAGAATTGAAGGCAATGTCAGAAAACGTACAAACAAAATCTTTTTTTTTTTTTTAGACGGAGTTTCGTTCTTGTTGCTCAGGCTGGAGTGCAATGGCATGATCTTGGCTCACTGTAACCTTTGCCTCCCAGGTTCAAGCGATTCTCCTGCATCAGACTCCCGAGTAACTGGGATTACAGACCCCTGCCACCATGCCCAGCTAATTTTTTATATATTCAGTAGAAAAGCGGTTTCACCATGTTGGCCAGGCTGGTCTGGAACTCCTGACCTCAAGTGATCCACCCACCTTGTCGTCCCAAAGTGCTGGTATTATAGGTGTGAGCCACCATGCCTGGCCCACTTCCCCCTTTTGGGCACCAGACAAGGCAGGTGGATCACCTGAGGTCAGGAGTTCCAGACCAGTCTGATCAACATGGCAAAACCCTGTCTCTACTAAAAATACAAAAATTAGCCAGGCCTTGGCCTCCCAAAGTGCTGGGATTACAGGCGTGAGCCACCAAGCCCAGTCCAAACAAAATCTTATTCTGTCACTATGAACTAGTCACTTAGCCTCTATGACTCAGTTTCTTCAAGATTCAATAAGATGACATATGTAAAACCTTTCATGAAGAAAACCACTATGGTCTGGGACAGCCTCTAGATTAGTTAGTTATATGAGCAAGACTCATCCAATCCTGAAAGGCAGGTATTTTAATTCTCGTTCCACTGCTGAGGAAACTGAGGTTGTTTATTTGCAAAGGTCACACAACTAATAAGTGGAAGTGCTAAGAACATAACCTAAATCTGTCACTTCAACCACACAACGCATGGTCTTGCCATCTTCAAGACACAGAGCACCATCTGCAATAGTAGTGGTGGTGGTCATAAAGAATCTTAATTTTCGCCGGGCGTGGTGGCTCACGCCTGTAATCCCAGCACTTTGGGAGGCCAAGGCGGGCAGATCACTTGAGGTCAGGCATTCAAGACTAGCCTGGCCAACACAGTGAAACCCTGTCTCTACTAAAAATACAAAAACTTAGCTGGGCATGGCGACGCACGTCTGTAGTACCAGCTACTTGGGAGGCTGAGGCAGGAGAATCGCTTGAACCTGGGAGGCGGAGGTTGTGGTAAGCCGAGATTGCACCACTGCACTCTAGCCTGGGCAACAAGAGCGAGACTCCATCTCAAAAAAAAAAAAAAGAATCTTAATTTTCTAGGAATTTTCATATTGTTATTACCTCATTTGGCAAGTGAACATGACGATAACTGGGTATGATGTTAAGGAGAAGAGCATTATTCTACATTACCTGGCTTTGGTAGGAAAATTCTGACTAAGATCCTTCATGACAACCAAAGCCAACTCAACAGGAGAAGCCAAGATTCGAGCAGCAGTCTGGAAACTGAGATCTGCAACAATGTCAAATATAATTAAAAGTGGATTAATCTAATGTAATGAGAAGCAGAAAACAAAATCCAAATTTACTTCCCACTCTTTTCATGGTAATTAAGAATGTCTTAGAATGCAACCATTCCAGAGAGTGCCCATGATTTAATTTCAGGTTTTATTCACTTCAAAGATCTCTGGAGTATTCAGTTGAGCCGTTTCTGATATATCTGCAGAAAACACTAGGGCATACACTAACGCATGTAGCAGAGGCTGAATCAGGCCCAAGTCCTTTTCCCTTTTCTAAATTTATAATACATCACAAAATACAGCATGAAGACTTTTAGTAAATGATGTTGGGGAAAAAAACTTGAAAAATAGTTCTTTGGAACAGAGAAAAACACATACATCCTGCCACAATGACATGTCTTAAACACTCTATAGATAAATAGTTGAAGTAATGTATATATGATAGGAATTTAGGACTATGACCTGCTTCTCGTATTACAAGTTTATGTATGGTCACACAGAAAGACGTGCCACTTGTTTATATATATTACTTCCACCTAGTGTTATCTGTTTACAAAAGGACTTCCTTTCTTCCCTGATTAATCGTGATTAATCACTCTTATCTTTAAAATCTGAGGCACCTTCAGAATCACGTACTACATACAATTAAATACAAATTTTGCATTTTTTAAAGCCATAAAACTTAGCCAAAAAGTAGGCCAATGACCTCTCCCTGTTTTCATTACCTTGCAACTGCCAAACTTTTAAAGGTGCCATTTCATTGGTGCTCTCTACAAGATGCTTTCTGAGTTCTTTCAACTGTCCCTCCAGGTCGGGGTGCAGATCTCTAAAAGAAACATAAAAATCAGTCCTTTTCATTATTTTTTCTTTCCCGGAGCATAAGAAGAAGTAAACTAACTTTATCTTCATGGTTTTCCTCTCCCAACCCTAGGAAATGTTCTACGACATAGGGGGAAAAAATGAAGTATAATTATTCCTCTTTAAAAAAAATAGAAAATTAGAAGCTAGTTTAAAACTCATAAAATTTATAGAAAAATTGCTAGAATAGTGATTCCCTATGAGGTAGATAAGGAGACTGAGAGTGGTTAACAAAGGAGACTTTTCAGGCCAGGTGTGGTGGCTCACGCCTGTAATCCCAGCCACTGAGGAGGCCAAAGCAGGAGGATCACTTGAGCCCAGGAGTTCCAGGTCAGCCTGTGCAACACAGCAAGACCTTGTCTCTTAAAAAAAAAAAAAAAAAAAAAACAAAAAGAAAGAAAGGAACAAAGGAGACTTCGGCTATACCTGCAGTGTTTACTGACCTGTTTTATTTTTTGTTTGTTTTCCTTTGTTCTTAAAGTAAAAAAAGGCTTATACTGGGAAAAAAAGAAAGCTTAATAAATAGTTCTATAGAAGAGAAAAGCAAGTATGACAACAGCAATCTATTCTGGGTTGTAAGTATGTGGGAATAAATTTTTCTCTATGCTTTTGTGAATCACTGTAATTTCTCAAAGTAAAACTGAGGGGAAAAAAACTGCTGCCAGTCCCAAAATGAGTTTCCTTTAGCCTACATGCTCATAAATCTCTTAGTAACATGAATACAATTTAGGCTAACCATAGTTACTGGGTTTTATCTTTAAATATAGCATATTCCACTATAGTAAAGCAGAGGTGATCTGGGGCAGAGATATAACATGTACATCAGACAGACGGCTAGTACATTACTTTTTTCTTTTAAATGCCATAAACTCAAAATTTCTTTTTTTTTTTTCTTTGAGACAGTTTCATTCTTGTTGCCCAGGCTGGAGTGCAATGGTGTGAACTCCTGACCTCGTGATCTGCCCACCTCAGCCTCCCAAAGTGCTGGGATTACAGGCGTGAGCCACCACGCCCGGCTAACTCAAAATTTCTTAATACAACATACAGAAATTAAAATTCCCTCAGACTGTTCACTGTCCAACCAACCCACTTCCTGTCAGTTACTACAGCCTGAGCATCCCAAATCCGAAATTCTGAAATCCAAAATGCTCCAAAATCCAAAACTCAATAAATGTCAACATGACATCAAAGTAAATGTTCATTGAAGCATTTCAGGTTTCAGATTTTCAGACTTGGGGTGCCCAACTGGTAAGTATCATGCAAATATTCCAAAATTGAAATCTGACACTCTAGTTCTAGTTTAAGCATTTCAGAAAAAAGACACTCAACCTATACAAACTCTTAAATACCAAAAATGAGGCCAGGCGCGGTGGCTCACACCTGTAATCCTAGCACTTTGGGAGGCCAAGGTGGGCAGATCCCTTGAGCCCAGGAGTTCAAGACCAGCCTGGGCAACATGGCAAAACCCCATCTCTACCACAAATACAAAAACTGAAGTGAGAGGATCACCTGAGCCTTGGGAGGTGGAGGCTGCAGCAGGCCATGATGGCGCCACTGCACTCCAGCCTTGGTGACAGACTGAGCCTGTCTCAAACAAAAAAAAAAGGTCTAATTACTTTGGATAGCTAAATAACTATTCTGAATGTCCAAAAGGTAAAACAGCCTCAATATTCTTGATAATACCTTTGTGCTGTGAATGCATAAAATCATAATGCTACCCAAAAAATAAACATAAACAACATAAATGTGAAAAAAGATTCTGAAGCTGGGAGTGGTAGCTCACACCTGTAATTCTAACACTTTGGGAAGCCAAGGCAGGACAATCACTTGAACCCAAAGTTCAAGACCAGCCTAGGCAATATAGCAAGACTCTATCTCTAAAAAACATTTGAAAATTAGCCAGGCATGGTGGCACACAACTGTAGTTCCAGCTATTCGAGAGGGTGAGGTAGGAGGATCCCTTGAGCCCAGGAAGTCAAGGCTGCAGTGAGCCGTGATTGTGCCACACTGCTCTCCAGTCTGAGTGACACAGCAAAGCCCTGTCTCGAAAAAATTTTTTTAGAAAAGCATTCTGAAAGCCTGAGTCAAATAAAAATAGAATATGATTACATTCTAACAAGGTCAAAACTGATGTTAAGAAGAAATGTATATATATGTAGGATGAACTCAACATGTAATTCAATGTAAACTAAGATATCTCTTCTAAATTGTTAATCTGGTTATTTCACTTGGCCAAATCTCAAAGCTGAAGTATATAAAACTGAGTCTAGCATATACTATTTCTATTTGATCACTTTCTCTCTCTTTCCCTCTCTCTCTCTCTCTCAGACACACACACACACACACAAACACACATACACACACAAAATGTCCTAATAAAAACTGCCAGATAAAGCAGAATTCAGGGCTCTAAACAATTATCAAGCCATGAGGGAAATAACTTCAACTTTTAGAATAACAGCTAAGAAGATGTTCCAGGCCAGGCACAGTGGCTCACGCCTGTAATCCCAGCACTTTGGGAGGCCAAGGCGGGCGGACCAGGAGGTCAGGAGATCAAGATCATCCTGGCTAACACAGTGAAACCCCATCTCTACTAAAAAAAAAAATACAAAAAATTAGCCGGGCGTGGTGGTGGATGCCTGTAGTTCCAACTACTTGGGAGGCTAAGGCAGGAGAATAGCGTGAACCCAGGAGGCGGAGCTTGCAGTGAGCCAAGATCGTGGCACTGCACTCCAGCCTGGGCAATAGAGCAAGACTCCGTCTCAAAAAAAAAAAAAAAAAAAAAGAATAACAGTTAAGAAGACTTTCCAGCTATAAAATACTACGATGCTTACATTAACAGGTTATGATGATGCTTTCATTAAATGATTACGTAATTATGGAATTTTTAAAAATACCATTTCCTTTCACATAAAGCAAATTCTAATAAAATGTTTTTTTCTGAGCTGGGGGCCATGGCTCACGCCTGTATTCCCAGCACTCTGGGAGAGCGAAGCAGGCAGACCACTTGAGGCCAGGAGTTCAAGACCAGCCTGGCCAACATGGTGAAACCCCGTCTCTACTAAAAATACAAAAGTTAGCTGGGCATGGTGGTGGGTGCCTGTAATCCTAGCTACTCAGGGGGCTGAGGCAGGAGAATCACTTGAACCCAGGAGACGGAGGTTGCAGTGAACTGAGATTGCACCACTGCACTCCAGCCTGGGCAAAAGAGCAAGACTCTGTCTCAAAAAAAATAAATAAATAAAAATAATAATAATAATAAAATGTTTTTCCCATTGAGCATGTATAAAATTTACTATATCTATTTCGCATTTTTGCTCAGACTATGTTTGAAAAAAACTTTTAAATACATTTTTTCCTGGGAAAATATTAAGTGAAACAATTCAATTTCTCCTCTTATGGCAATCAAAAAATGGTATGTAACTTAATGCCATCAACTGAGAGGCAAGAAAAACGCACTTAAACTGTGGGCAGGTAGCCATAGTATCAATTAAGAATAATGTGCTTCAGGCTGGAAGCAGTGGCTCACGCCTGTAATCCCAGCACTTTGGGAGGCTGAGGCGAGCGGATCACTTGAGGCCAGGAGTTTGAGACCAGCCTAGCCAACGTGGCGAAACACCATCTCTGCTAAAAATACAAAAATTAGCCGGGTGTGGTGGTGCATGCCTGTAATCCCAGCTACTCGGGAGGCTGAGACAGAATAATCACTTGAACGTGGAAAGTGGAGGCTGCAGTGAGTCGAGATCACGCCACTGCACCAACCTGGGCGACACAGCAAGACCCTGTCTCCAAAAAAAAAAGAATAATGTGAAATCATAAACTGTACTATAAACTAAGTGGTTGACTCTCCATGTAGGATTGCATACATAAAGTACTGTTAGGAGATGAGAAACTCAGACAGTAATGAGTAAGATGATGCTTAAAATGCAAGAAAGCCTGGAGGCTTAAGGAAAATGAGGGCGTTTCCCAAAATACACAGAACATACATACCTTAATTTTCCAAAGAGGAACCCCTGAACCTCATCAATAGGATCATTTTCACCAATCACTGTGGTGTTTACCTCAGTTCCTATGAAAGAATAGAAAATACATATTATTAATAATTGCTCAGATTTGAAACAAAAACGTTACTAGTCTCATAAACTTCATAAAATTGAATAATGTGAAAAAAATCAGAAACCCCTGAAATTATACCATTTAAAATGCTGACTATCACAATTACCCTTTGGCAATGGTTCTTTAAACAAACAGAATAAATGCATTTTAATATCTCCTGTGTTCCTGGATAAAGAATACATTTTTCCTTAAACTTTGGAAAATTTTACATGCTAAAAACTTCAAAATTAATACATTTAAACATTATGGACAATTACGAAATTAATAGTTTTAAACACTATGAACAAAGAATTTTTCAATATTAAAATTCTGAAGAATTTATAATTAGTCAACTTAATCCTAATACAATTATTGAAGAAAATAGAATGAGGTAGTAGTTTATTTTCCATCTGCTTTACTACTCAAATTGATTTTTTATCTTTAAAATGAGCATAAAAGAAAGAAATGAAAAAATAGCATTTAAAACTTGTAGATAAAATAATAAATTCAAAACCCTAGAGTATTACAACAGAAAGTATCCACAGTAAACTGTTCCATGTACAGAAATAATAAACAACATAAAATTGTTTGTTAAATATAGAATACTTTAAGATTTCACGTTGGAGTCACAAATAAATGGCTATTTGTAAATCCCCTATAACATCAACAACAATAGCTACTACTTGCTGAACGTTTTTGGGCAAACCACTGTGCCAGGTTCTTTTTTTGAGGGTTTTTCTTTTTTTTTTTTTTTTTTTTTAGTACATGAAAAAATTCTTTCCTTACACATCTTATTTATTCCTCCCCAATACTGGAAGAGACATGTATCATTACCTGCACTTTACACAAGAGAAAACTGGGATCTAGAGAATCTGCTTAAGGGTCACCCACTCAGGTGTAACAGAACCAGGATGCAAACACAGGTTCAGCATACACCTAAATCTATTATTTTTCATATGGAAACAAACTCCCCTTTAACTCATATTTGAAGAAAGCACACTGGTCCCATTTTTACAAATTCACCTTTCACCTGAGTATCATCCTTGGCCTTGTACTCAGTGCTCTTAATGGCCAATTCCACGCCATAGCCAGAGAGGTAAACAGGCTCCTTCCTGGGATTCTGCAAGTAAAGCAAGAATTCCATCATTACCACCTAGCTCTTTCTATGTCACAGTGTACATGCATGACCATGTTAATGTTGCATCTACTAGCCATTACCTAGGATTATGCCCTCAAAATATCTTTAAATTGTTTTTTAACGATATTAACTATATGGCTAAGAAAGTTCACTAAACAAATTTTTTTAGTCCAAAACCTACCAAAAACTCAAGAGTAATAAAAGCACGTATCTACCATTAAAATATTGATTATATGTTTTAAAAATCAATTCAGAGTCTATATTCTCTCCTTATAAAATCCTAGGCTCCTTTACATGTTGTAGGCTGCCACAACTGTGGGAATGGAATTCCAAGGTAGAAGCAAAACCAGATGAATGGACAGCTGAAGGTGCTATGGTCCCAACCATAAGAAATGGAGAAAGAGAAAAAGAAGTTCCAGAACCTACAGAGCAGGGTTGAAAGCTGGTGAGGTCTCAGTCCCAGAGGTGTTTTTTGAGGCCCATGGGAGTATGCTTTTTATTAAATTTAAATGCCTTCAAGCAGAGCTTGGAGTGACCAGATGTCACAGGCTCACCAGCATCCTGACTGAAGATGGTCCTTCAGACATTAACATCCATCCTAACAGCAATGAAGGGGGCAGAGGGAGAGTCAAAAACTGGACTTCAATAAAACTTTCTGCTTGTACAAATTTTCATTTAAAATTTTATGGCCAGGCACAGTGACTCACGCCTGTAATCCCAGCACTTTGGGAGGCTGAGGCGGTCAGATCACCCGAGGTCAGGAATTCGAGACCAGCCTGGCCAACATGGTGAAACCCCCTCTCTACTAAAAATACAAAAAATTAGCCGGCATGATGGCGAGTGCCTGTAATCCCAGCTACTCGGGAGGCTGAGGCAGGAGAGTCACTTGAACTCAGGAGGCGGAGGTTGCAGTGAGCTGAAATCGTGCCACTGTGCTCCAGCCTGGGCGACAGAGCGAGACTCTGTCTCAAAAATAAATAAATCAATAAATAAAATTTTTATTTTTTTTGCATGAACTTAGTACTGAGCTTATTATGACATAGAAACTTTAAAGGGCTAACAACCTTTACATATAAATATTTTAAATGACTAAATATTACACAGAGTCTTAAAAGCTTAATATTACATCAAGTCTACCTATGAATCGCCTGTTTAGAAAATCCTCCCCCTTCCACCAAATAAAAAGGTGGCAAAGAGAAAACGGAAGAAAAAAGGTTGGAAAGGAAACTGAATTCAACAATCAGTTCCATAGTATGATGACCATATTAAAATCAGAAAAGGTTATTTACATGGTTCATTTTGAAATAAAATGTAAACTTTATCGAGCCACTTTTTTAGCATGTTTTATATTTCTTCAGAAAGCCAAGCAAAGCACATCATATGTGCAAATAATAGACTCAATGAAACTACTGGATTTATCAAAAAAGGGATTCAAATAACTAGATTTTTTTATAAAGAGGGAGATTATTAGCTTATGTTCTAAGGTCATGCTAGGCAAATTACATTCAAAACATGTGTAAAATAAGTCAATACTTACAAATATATAATGTCTGAATACATAATTGATTTTGCCTGCATTGCTTTTTGATATAAGCTGGCGGTGAAAATTGGAAAATTCCTCAGAGCCAATCTCAGAGTAGAAAATCACCACAGGGCTTTCAGGATTAGACGAGGGATATCTGTGATCTCCTTTGAACAATAAAGGTTTGGGTCTGAAAATAAATAATAAAAGCTCAAAACTTTAAAAATAATTGTGAAACACTAAAAATGTCACAAAATATAAAGTACAGTTATGAAAATTCAAATAAAGATTATAAGCATCTTAATATGAAGGGTAGCATGATCTTAAATATTTTTCACTTACTAAGTTTACTATCAGGTATCAGTCTTATTTATTCATGATTAAAAATAACAAAAGTACATTATAAAAAATACTAACTATAAAATGTAAACACTGGCAGGTCCAGTGCATGATGCCTGTAATCATAACTAAGACAAAGCCTGGGCAACATAGCAAAACCTTGACTCTACAATAAATAACGAAAATTAGCTGGGCATGGTGGCATACACCTGTAGTCCTAGCTACTTGGGAGGCTAAGGTGAGAGGATCACCTGAGCCCCAGAGGTCGAGGGTGCAGTGATCCATGATCATTCCACTGGACTCCACCCTGGGTGACAGAACGGGACCCTGTCTCAAAAAATAAACGAATAAAATAAATCTCAATTAATAACAGCTACCAATTCCTAAAAGGGGAGGAAAAGGGCCAAAACAGGATACATATTCAAATGACTACTAAAACTTGAGTATGTATGTATGTAATATATATATATAACATAGTATTTTTTGGGGTTTTTTTTTTTTTTTTTTGGAGATGGAGTTTCATTCCTGTTGCTCAGGCTGGAGTGCAATGACATGGTCTCGGCTCACTGCAACTCTCCCTCCTGGGTTCAAGTGATTCTCCTGCCTCAGCCTCCTCAGTAGCTGGGATTACAGGCATCCACCACCACCCCCAACTAATTTTTGTATTTTTAGTAGAGACAGTGTTTCATCATGTTGGCCAGGCTGGTCTCAAACTCCTGACCTCAGGTGATCCACCCACCTCAGCTTCCCAAAGTGCTGGCATTACAGGCAAAAGCCACCAGGCCTGGCCAATATAATATGTTATATTATGTTATATTTTGAGAAGTCCTCAGTCTGTCACTTAGGCTAGAGCACAGTCGCGTGATCGCTCAGCTCACTGCAGCCTTGACCTCCAGAGCTCAAGGAGGGACTACAGGTGCACGACACCATGCCCAACTAAATTTTGTATATTTTGTAGACATGGGTTTTGTCATGTTGCCCAGGCTGGTCTCAAACTCCTGACTCAAGCGATCCACCCACCTTAGCCTCCCAAAGTTCTGGGATTACAGGCATGAGCCACCACGGCTGGCCAAGTATATTTTTCTACCATATAAATAGAATATGATTAGCTTTTTATTTAAAAATATAAGTATAGGCCAGTCGTGGTGGCTCACGCCTGTAATCCCAGCACTTTGGGAGGCCAAGGTGGGCGGATCACGAGGTCAGGAGATCAAGACTATCCTGGCTAACACAGTGAAACCCCGTCTCTACTAAAAATACAAAAAACTAGCCGGGCATGGTGGTGGGTGCCTGTACTTGGGAGGCTGAGGCAGGAGAATGGCATGAACCCGGGAGGCGGAGCTTGCAGTGAGCCGAGATGGCACCACTGCACTCCAGCCTGGGCGACAGAGCGAGACTCCGTCTCAAAAATAAATAAATAATAAATAAATAAATAAAAATATAAGTATAAATAATGCAAAAAGCACAGGATGACATTCAGCATATTACTTGCCAATTCTACTAAGTTTATCTCCTCTACTATTTTTACTACTATGATCTTCCTAATGGACGTTTTTGTTTCTGTTTTTGTTTTGGAGTCAGGGTCTCACTCTGTTGCCCAAGCTAGAGTGCAGTGGCATGAACAGGGCTCACTGCATCTACCTCCTGGGCTAAAGTGATCCTCCCACCACAGCCTCCGGAGTAGCTGGGACCAAAGGCGTGTGCCTGGTTACTGCCACCACACCCAGCTACTTTTTGGAGAAACTGGGTCTCACTTTGTTGCACAGGTTGGTCTGGAATTCCTGGGATCAAGTGATCCTCCTGCCTCAGCCTGCCAAAGTGCTGGGACTATAGGCTTGTGCCCCCAATGGACTTAACATTTCAGTTTTCCTCATAAATTTTAAAACTTCTCCCAAAAAAACTTATCTAAGGATGGCATCAAGATATTAACAGATCTTAATGCACAGACTTTATGACCTACCAGTCTCTATTATAATAAACTATATAACTCAGCAGAAAGTAAAGACATGAATACAGATGCTCCATATAGCCTTATTGTAACAGGAGGAAATGACTTAAAAATCCATCGGTAAGAGGTAAATTTCCAATTATGGGACAGTCTCACCTAGGTTATGCATGTGTTAAAAATAATGAGGTATACCCACTTGTACTAAATTGAAAGATACCTTTTATAAAAATAAAACTACCTACATGTATAAATTTAAAACCACAGAAAAAAGTCTGAAGGTATATATGCCAAACCATTAAAAGCAGTTACCGCCTCTCAGAGAGAGGAGACACCGTTGTTCTTTTCTTCATAAAGGTGTGCATTATTGTTGTAGCAAATTAAAGTTTTTTAAAAGAATTACAAAGCCATCAATTTTGTTTCCCCCAAGAGACAGCACTACTGTATCACCATGCAGCCATTTCTGAATGTCCATGCCTTGACCCGGAGATGGCTGGAACGCACACTGTTTTTTGGTCGGCACTCTGAGTAAGAAGCACTAATGCCACTCGGTGGGCAGAGGATGGGTGCTGGGCAGCCAATCTCACTAAAGAAGACCTACACCACCTAACTGCCATTAGCAGCACTGAGAGGGCCGGCCAACCCCACGTAGAGATCACGGTTCTGTTTATGAACAGCATTAGAGGAGGTACAGAGGGCTTGCTGCCCTAGCCAGTCAGCAAAATGATACATAGCAGAGTTGTCTACCACAGGAAACCCACCTTTGGGCAAAAAGCTGGTACATTAGTTACCAAATTAATATTCAAATCAAGCCTGCAATTATCTTTCAAATATCCTCCTTTGTCTGAAACTAATAATATCCTGAGAGATATTATCATTAAGATCATTATTTCAGGCATTGGCTTTAATACACACAGCATTCCTTACTAAGCCAATGACAAAATCTATGACATTGCTCAGATGCAGTCATTACTAAACAGTAACAGTTAATACTAAATACTTGTATTATCTCCATTTTGAAATGAGATTAGGAAAGAAAGTAATTTGCCACATTTCACAAAACTATTTTAAGTGACGGAGCTGAGATTCAAATATAGTCAGTCTGGTTCCAGAAGCCATACTCTAAACCATTAAACCTAATGATACAAAACAGACGAGAAAATCAGAAGGTAGACCAAATGCAGAAGCAGCACTGGAAATGCATGACATGAAAATAAAGAAACACATAATCTACCTTTCAGAGGCTGTCAGTAGAAGAGCCTCAAGGGTATCAGATTCACAAGTCTTCTTTCCATGCACTGAAAAAAACGAATTACATCCTTCTGGTGGAGGTTCATCAGCTGCTATCTGTCACATAAGACACAACACATACTTTTTAAATTTCTAACCAAAGACGAGATAAAGACATGTATAATCAAAATAGGTGATTAAATTATGACAAAACAACATTGTTGAAACTGGCTGAGTGTGGCAGCTCGTGCCTGTAATCCCAGCACTTTGGGAGACCAGAGTGGGAGCATCACTTAAGCCCAAGCCTGGGCAGTTAAGCCTGCCACTTAAGCCTGGGCAGCATAGTGGGACCCCATCTCTACAAAAAATTAAAAAAAATAAAAAATTAGGCACAGTGGCATACACCTGTAGTCCCAGCTACTAAGGAGGCTGAGGTAGGAGGATTGCTTGAGCCTGAAAAGTTGAGGCTGCAGTGATCCGTAATCACAGAACTACACTCCAGCCTGGGCAACAGAACAAGACCCTGTCTCAAAAAAACAAAATCAATAAATGCAAAAACAGGCCAGCCACAGTGGCTCATGCCTGTAATCCCAGCAATTTGGGGGGCAGAGGCAGGCAGATCTCCTGTGGTCAGGAGATCGAGACCAGCCTAGCCAACACGGCGAAATCCTGTCTCTACTAAAAATACAAAAATTAGCTGGGTGTGGTAGCAGGCTACCCCAGCTTAGGTAGGAGAATCACTTAAACCCAGGAGGTGGAGGTTGCAGTGAGCTGTGATTGCGCCACTGCACTCCAGCCTGGGCGACAGGGCGAGACTCTGTCACAAAATAAAGAAAAATGAAAAAAAAAAATCACTTTATTGTGTGAAGATGTACCTTTGGGCAATACAACAATACAGTAACAAGCAAGTGATTCCAACAGAAATTAACAGCGTGGTTGGTTTCAGGGGTGAAAGGTGGCCACAATCAGGACACAGTACATGGAGGGCTTTCCATGGTGCCAGACTAAGTCCTGCTTCTTGACTTGGGTGAAAATTACAAGGATGTTCACATTATAATAGTCCATTACTATATATTTTTTGTGAGTGGTTTTTCCATGTTTTATTTTATAATAAAAAATAATTTTAAAATTAGCATTGCTTTCATATCAAATATCAAGTTGGTGAAGACATCTTTGACTGTCTCTTCTTAAGTCTCTCTTAACTTGAGGTTCCTCTGTCCCTCTTTTTCTTTTCAATTACAATAGAAATTTCCACAATTTATTTACTGAAGAAACTAGATTACTTTACTACAACGATTCCTGAATTCTAGATTTTCCTGACTGCATCCCTGTGGTGATGCTAAACATTTCTTGCCTCCTGTATTTCCTGTGAACTGCTTTTAGAACTACAGGCTGTGACTAGATGCTGGCTCATTGGTTTAACAAGATTACATCTCCCAGGCTGCAATGCATAAATAAAATATTGCTGTCTCTTTTCTATATAGATATTCTTTTTCTTATTTCTTTAAATCTGTGGGTTGAAGACTTAACATCAATTTTGCTTATTATTTTTTTAAAAAATCATAAATCCTAGAAAATTTCAGGCAAAAAAGTGATAATAGCTCTGTAATTCAATTCCAGGACAACTGCAGTCCATCCATTCATCATGATATACACTCTAAAATGCTGTTCTTTAAGAGCACTGGACCCACCTGCTGGAAGGCTTGGATTGTAGCTGAGTAAGAACGAAGGGACAGACAAAATTTCAACAAATTCTGCTGGAGGGGTGACAGAAACTGAAATGCAGCTTCCAATATTGCATGATAGTAGGAATAATCGGTACCTGTCAAGGAAGAACATTAACCAAAGTAATTGCGTATGACTAGAGATATCTAAAGAAGATAGTTCACGAAGCACAAAGCTGTGTTTACAAAGGTATGTGAAGGCAAGTTTTACCAGTATATTGTCTTGAACTCTCAATCAAATGCTTAAAACTCCCTGGAGTACACAATGCAGTTGGGCTCTTCCTCTCTTCTCACCTTTCGAACTATTCCCTCCCCTGGACCACTATTTTCCCACTTACCTGGATGACTTACAGCTACATACTTCCTCAGAAATAATTCAGCTGTGAAATTACCTACTCCAGGAAGTCTCCACAATCCCTACCCCATGCTTCAATGGACCAGTTAAACCTCTTCCTCAATCCCAGAACACGTCTTTGTTTACCTCTTTCACTTATCATATCATTTACTAAATTATTTATTCACTGTCTATCTATACCCCACTTAGACTTCTGGTCCCCAGAGGAAGAGGCTATGACCTATTTATCCTTATATCCATGATGCCTAGCATATGGTAACTACTCCAAAAACTAAACAAAACTGAGCAGTGTCATGAGGAAGTTACACAGTATTAAAGAATACTAATGAAATTGTAAAGTTTGAAAAGAAGCATTTAAACAAAAAGTTGGACCAAATTATTTTAAAGAAAAAAAAATCCAAATACGAATGTGAAAAAATCCCCAGGATAAATGAAAAGCAAAGGCACAAAACAATGTACATAGTAACTTTTTTTTAAACCAGGAGAAAGAATGAGAAATAAGAATACATATGTATATATTTGCTGTAAAAAACACTAAAGGCTAAACAAATTAATTTAAAATTTATAAAAAGCAGGAAAGAAACAGAAGGAACAGGGTCAAGGAAGAAACAAGATTTCTCTGTGTATAACCTTTTATATAGCTTTGACTTCGGAATCACATATATCCATGCAAAAAACTTAAATTTTCCATTTTAAAGGACAAGCACAGTGGCTCTTGCTTGTAATCCCAAAACTTTAGGAGGCCGAGGCAGGAGGACTGCTTGAGCCCAGGAGCTCAAGAGACCAGCCTTGGTAACATAGTGCGTCTCTTTTTAAAAAAAATAGAAATAGGCAGGGCACGGTGGCTCATGCCTGTAATCCCAGCACTTTGGAAGGGGGAGGTGGGTGGATCACCCGAGGTCAGGAGTTCAAGACCAGCCTGGCCAACATGGTGAAACCCCATCTCTATTAAAAATACAAAAATTAGCCACGGGAGCTGGCATGCACCTGTAATCCCAGCTGAGGCAGGAAAATCACTTGAATCCGGGAGGCAGAGGTTGCAGCGAGATTGCACCACTGCACTCCAGCCTGAGCAAGAGGAGACTGTCTCAAAAAATAAATAAGTAAATAATGAAAATAAAATGTTCCATGTAAAAAAGAAAATATAAATATTAACATTTTATGAAGCAGAATATAAAAGGTTTTATACTGCAATAGCATCCTGTACGTAAAACTAGATAAGAAATATCTCAAAATGATGCCAGAATGTTAATGGTGTCAATCTTTGGGTGGCAGGAATATAAATAATATTTCAAACAAATAAAATGTTTAACATGCTTTTATGTTGTTCATAGAATTCATACTCCTATAGCTTTAACTAATATTATCATTTTTACTGAAAAAATGTTATTTTAAATGTCAAAGTTCAAATTTGATTATAAACCCACTTTGATAAATTTGTTCTATAAAATCTTAAAAATAAAGTATTTTTTGATAACTTAATTCTAGTTGCCTCTAAATTAGTAAAACCTACAGATGCTTGTTTAAAATATTTACATACCTATATCTCCAAAAAAAAAAAAAAAAAAGATTCAGGTTGGGCGTGGTGGCCCACGCCTGTAATCCCATCACTTTAGGAGGCCAAGGCGGGAGGCGGGGCAGGGATGTCTTGAGGCCAGGAGTTTGAGACCAGCATGTGCAACACAGCTAGACCCATCTTTACAAAATTTAAAAATTAGCCAGGCCTGGTTGTACACAACTATTATACCAGCTACTGAGGAAGATGAAGCAGGAACACTGCTTGAGCTCAGGAGTTCAAGATTATAGTGAGCTACACCACTGCACTCCAGCCTCCAGAGCCTCCAGACTCTGTTTCTAAAATCAAAACTAGGCCAGGCTTGGTGACTCACACCCGTAATCCTAGCACTTTGGGAGGCTGAGGTGGGTGGATTGCCTGAGGTCAGGAGTTTGAGACCAGCGTGGCCAGCATGGCGAAACCCCGCCTCTGCTAAAACTACAAAAATTAGCTGGGCGCGATGGTGGGCACCTGTAATCCCAGCTACTCGGGAGGCTGAGGCAGGAGAACAGCTTGAGCTCAAGTGGCAGAGACTGCAGTGAGTCGAGATCGCGCCACTGCACTCCGGCCTGGGCAACAGAATAAGACTCTGTCTCGAAAAAATAAATAAAATAAAATAAAATAAAATAAAATAAAATAAAATCTAGCCAGGTGCAGTCACTCACGCCTGTAATCCCAGCACTTTGGAATGCCAAGGCAGGAGGATCGCTTGAGCCCTAGAAGTCTGAGACCAGCCTGGGCAACACAGCGAGACCCTGTCTCCACAAAAAAAAAATTTTTTAATTAGCCCAAATAAAAAATAATAATAAATAAAATAAATCTTTGGCTAGATCACAGAGTGAAAAAAGTGAAATAAAATAAAAATAAAACAAAAAGATTCAGACAACTTTTAAAATATGAATTATTTTAATAAAAATTAAAAAGTTAAAAAAATCAATACAGGCCAGGTGCAGTGGTTCATGCCTGTAATCCCAGAACTTTAGGAGGCCGAGGTGGGAGGATCACTTGAGCCCAGAAGTTTGAGACCAGCCTGGGCAACACAGTGAGACCTCATCTCCGTTGTATTAAAAAAAAATAATGAAATAATTTTAAAAGAAGAAAAAAAAACAACCCATTAACATCAGCAGCAGTCACACAATTTTGAAACATTTCCTCTTCTGTAAGAACTTATATCTGGCCAGGCACAGTGGCTCATGCTTGTAATCCCAGCACTTTGGGAGGCTGAGGCGGGTGGATCACTTGAGGTCAAAAGTTCAAGACCAGCCTGGCCAACATGGGGAAACCCCATCTCTACTAAAAATACAAAAATTAGCCAGGCGTAGTGGCAAATGCCTGTAATCCCAGCTACTTGCAAGGCTGAGTCAGGAGAAATGATTGAACCTGGGAGACGGAGGTTGCAGTGAGCCCAGATCGTACCACTGCACTCCAGCCTGGAAACAAAGCAAGACTTCATCTCAAAAAATAAAAATTAAAAAAAAATAATAATAACCTATATCTGTCAATGTAAATTAATATTCAAGGTTTTAACTACTCACATATCAGCATCTCCAACTATTAATGTTTACACCCTATATAGCTTATACGAAGTTTAAAAAATGTGAAAGCACATCATAAAAACTGCAAATAAGGTTTTACAGGATAATCATTCATTTGATACCTTAACACTCAAGTTGTGGGTGGCTGGCAGGCATAACGGAAAACACTCTGGATGATACTAACTTAATGATAATGAACTTAACAGATAATAGCTCAGTTGTGTAGTTCATAACAAAAATAGTGAATCAGATTAGATGGTTATTAATACTGAATGATTTAAAATGAAATGTACTTCCACAAAATATTCACATAGCACTTTAATAAAGGATCATGATAGAACAAAAACAAGAGGGGAAAAAACAAAGGTACCACTTATAGCCAAAGGTATACACTGCTTCAAAAATAATAATTTGTGTTGTGTTGGCTCTTCCTGACCACCATCATAACTCCAGTCATTAAAGACAACAATGTTTTCCATTAACTGCCATGCCACACATACTATAAAGAGACAATTTTTTCCTAATATTTTCCCAGACACCAAAGTCAAAGAAGCATTTGCTTCAATTTTACCGTCATGATCTGATGATCCAATATTTTGACTGGCTTCTACAAAATTCCAAAATTTCTCTTGACTGTCTTCTGCTAAAAACTCACTGGGAGAAAAGATCAGAAATAAAACAACTTAATAAAATTTTCTAATATAAACTATATTACTAAAGAGAGTAAAAATAAGTTTTGAAGTTTCCAAATGTCCATAGTTTGACTTTTAATCTATAATATATAATACTCTTTTATGTATAATATATATATTTTTAATGATAATCAAGTCCTATCTTATTAGTTATTAATAACTTAGCCTATGAACTTTTTCACTTAATAGCTATTTCTTAAGAAACCTGGAATAATAAAAACATAAAAGGGAAGTCTCAATATAAAGAAAGCTTATGAAACCCCACTGACAAAAATACTATGAGTAGTGGAAGACGAATTAGGAACTGATGATTCTAGTACTAGTTCTGCTTACTTATTTTCTGAAAGGCCTTACAAAGAACAAAAAATATGTTTTGCCTAAAGTTCTCCCACAGTAAAATATGAACCGTAGAAAAATTTCTGAGAATAAAGGCAGCATGTTGTAATCTTTTAACACTCTTAAATCCAAATTTTCAAGATCACCAAACTTAGTTTAAAATTAGCGCTGATCTAACAAAATCAGATCCAAGAACTTAATGCCATCTTAATTTTTTTTGACTTTATCCTACTAAAATAATGGCCAGTCTAAATTTCCCTTCATTCAAGAGTCTAAAACCCCTACAAGGAAATGCACGTAGTAATTGAATGATTCATGTCAATTGCTTATCTTCTCCTCTGATCCATAATACTAATGCAGTGGTGATCTTTCACTGTCTTAAAGCAAACTGCAGATCTGGATCTCAGCTTACCTAGCCAAAGGAAGACTTTCCCATTACTTGTCAACACTGGGGTGTACAATCTCACTCTACTCCACAGCTAGACACAGAAATATGGGAAAAATAAGAAACATTTCCTGGTAATGCACAGCTTCTCCAAAAATAGGTTTCTGAAAATACCCATTATCATAATATATTAAATTTCTCAATGCCTCCTTGAAAGTAGTATTTTTCTAGGCTTTCTAGTAACTGACATAGACACCACACCAAGCTTAGCAAAGCTTATAGTCTAAGAAAACAAGTACTAAGACAGATACACCAGGATGTGCAAATAAACACTAAATTAATTAATTAAAGGCACATTCACAAGATAAGCAGAGAGGGGCAAGGTGACACACTCACCAGTGTGGTGAGAACTAAGATTCAATCAGACTAAGACTCTCCCAGTAAAGGCCACACACGAATAAATACATGCTTTTCATACAATTACAGGGAAACTTCTTAAAACATACATTCTTTTCACCCCACTGCATACATAAGGTCTTACAAGGTCTAAACTTGGAACAGTCCTAATATTACTTACTAGATCCACTGAAACAACCCAGAGGAGAGAATAACAATACAAGATATTATTAAAGAAATGCTGCCTTTTTTTACAGCATATTTTTGTTGCTTTTTGTTTTTTTAGCTTCTTATATAATACTTATTCCACTGAGTATAAATTATGATTTTACAGGCCAGGCGCCGTGGCTCACACCTGTAATCCCAGCACTTTGGGAGGCTGAGGTGGGTGGACCACCTGAGGTCAGGAGTTCCAGACCAGCCTGGCCAACATGGTGAAACCCCATCTCTACTAAAAATACAAAAAATTGGTCGAGGGTGGTGGCGGGCGCCTGTAGTCTCAGCTACTCAGGAGGCTGAGGCAGGAGAATCGCTTGAACCCAGGAGGTGGAGGTTGCAGTGAGCCAAGATCATGCCATTGCACTCCAGCCTGGGCAACAAGAGTGAAACTCCATCCCCCCAAAAAAAAAAATTATGATTTTACAAATTATATGATGTCTGGGATTTGCTTTAAAATATTCTAGTGCGGGAGGAGAGAAGGGGGTGGTGATGGTGGTTATTGTACTTAAATTGATAATTGTTAAAACAGGGTGATGGGTACAGAGAGAGTACATTATACCATTCTCTCCATATATAAATGTTTTGAAATGCCATAATCCAGGACAAGTTTTTAATCTACAACACAGAAAAAACTACAAACAACCAGAATGAATGCCCACAAGATAGTACAAATCGGGTGACAACTTGTTTTCTTAGATTTCCAAAGCTATTGCGGGAGATCAGCATTGGTCTTCCTTCTATGTAGAACTAGGAGGGAAGAAACTAATATTTAAGGAGGGTCTACGATGTTACAGTCAATAAGCTTGGCATATTTACTCGTATCCGCAAATCCACACAGCCACCCTCAGATATAACCGTTTTTCAAATAAAGAAGCTGCCATTCAGAGATGCTACTGACTTTCTTAGGGACATAGAGTTAGTCAACGGAAAAGCTGGAATATAAATTCATGTCTATTTAATTTATACCTCTAACATGCTACATTCTTGGGTCATTACAAAATTTAGCACTCAGTAAATGATTATTGGTTTTGATTTTAATAATACCTCCTTATATAATATTTCTGTAGCTACAGCTGCAGAAAACATATTTAGTGTTTTACTTCAATTAAAGATAAATATCACTTCACAGACAATCACAAAGCTACAACTCCTTCACAAACATCAGGTCCAATCTAAAAATACACAACAGGAATATTTTTAGTCCCTAAGGGATAGATGCAAGGAAGGCAAAAGATCTGTGGTGGTGGCATGCCATAAAGTGTAGTAAAAGATTTTGACCCTTCATCCTTAACCAGATGGACATAGTGCCTTGATCCAACATCAGGGTCTCCCACAGACATAAGAAGGAAGAATGGTGGGCTCTGCTAGCTCTGGAGGTGAATACTAAGTGGATTCAAATAAGCATAGCTCATTTCTATGAGTTGCCTACATGTCGTATTACCTTGGGAAACTGTATACAAATAGCCACAGGAGAAGGGGCCTAAAAATAGTAAACCAAAAGGGCAAATGTAGCTCTTACTTCACATGCCAAGGAAAAAAATTAATAAAAATAAAACAAAATGGCAAATGACCAGGGATATCATGAAAGGGGGAGATGTCTGTGATAAGGAAGTTGGTGAAGAAAACAGTATACCCTGTCCATTTCACAGTGATCAAAGAAACTGAAAATATTGAGCAATTAGGGCTGGCAATTTTAGCATTCTTTCTCAAAAGTCCATAGTTTTATGCTGTAAGAATCTTCAAGGACAATGATCAAGAATGTACAACTATCAAGAAATTAGTGTAAATAAAAGTGAAAGTAACAAAATGTAATTCAGGGTAAGAATGTTAAACAGAGGCCGGGCGCGGTGGCTCACACCTGTAATCCCAGCACTTTGGGAGGCCGAGATGGGTGGATCACCTGAGGTGGGGAGTTCCAGACCAGCCTGACCAACATAGAGAAACTCCATCACTACTAAAAAAAAAAAAAAAAAAAAAAAAATACAAAATTAGCCGGACTTGGTGGTGCATGCCTGTAATCCCAGCTACTCAGGAGGCTGAGGCAGGAGAATCGCTTGAACCTGGGAGGCGGAGGTTGCGGTGAGCCGAGATCACACCATTGCACTCCAGCCTGGGCAACAAGAGCGAAACTCCATCTCAAAAAAAGAATGTTAAACAGAATATCACAAAAACACCTGTTACAGTTAATTGTACAAAATGATTCAGAAAGTGATAGTAAATCTTGGCCAGGCCCAGTGGCTCACGCCTGTAATCCCAGCACTTTGGGAGGCCAAGGAGGGCAGATCACCTGAGGTCAGGAGTTCAGACCAGCCTGGCGGCCAACGTGGTAAAACCCCATCTCTACTGAAAATATAAAAATTAGCCAGGCATGCTGGCACACGCCGGTAATCCCAGCTACTTGGGAGGCTAAGACAGGAGAATGAGAATGGGCTTGAACCTGGGAGGCAGAGGTTGCAGTGAGCCAAGATGGCGCCACTGAACTCCAGTCTGGGCGACAAAATGAGACTCTGTCTCAAAAAAAAAAAGTAGGGTGGGGGGGGTTTGTAAATCTCAATGACAGATTTTATACCAAACAAATCATCCAAAATAAGATTAGCAAAAAGGAAAAGAAAAGCTTTAGTTTTTAGAGTCCAGCTCAGGCAGTCCAGCTCAGGCAGTCTTAAAATATCTTCAGTCACTGCTTTTTTGTTTGTTTGTTATTTGCTTTGTTGGGCTTTTTTTCCCCATAATAAGAACTCTTAAAAAAGAGCCACTTCACTTTTACAACTATGCTGTATCAAATAAAGTTCTGACATTTGAGAAGCTTGACCCATTTATCAAGTTAGTTATCACTATGAAATACATATAATGGTTTTGTCTTTGTTTTGCCACTTCTATGCTGAGAAAGAAAGGCAGAGAGAGGCGATGGAAGGAAGTCTATTTAGCAGAAAGTCTGCTAGGCTCCTGAGCTAGCCAAGACCGGCTGCCACATGCCCCCTCCCACTGGTCCTTCTAGCAGTATCAAATGAGGCTTTTTCCTTAAGAGGTGCAACCATTCGTTCACACAATCAACATGGCAAAATTCCTCATCCACTTTTTTCTAGGAATTAAGGGGAAAATGTTAGAATACAAAATTCTAGAGGCCAGGCATGGTGGCTCACACCTGTAATTCCACCACTTTGGGAGGCCAAGGCAGGTAGATCACTTGAGCTCAGGAGTTCCAGACCAGCCTGGCCAAGATGGTGAAAGCCCATCTCTATAAAAAATACAAAAATAAGCCAGGGGTAGTGGCTCACGCCTGTAGTCCCAGCTACTAGGGAGGCCTAGGTGGGAGGATGGCTTGAGTCCAGGAGGCAGAGGTTACGGGGAGCTGAGATCACACCACTACACTCTAGCCTGAACAACAGAGACAGGCCTTGTCTCAAAAACTCTCAAAAAAAAAAAAAAATTCTAAATTGAAGATGAAGAAGACAGACCACAAGGCTGATCGGAGTGATGTGACAGTCCAAATTTCTAGCACGTTCAAACACTAAGACTTACCAAGTGCTTGCTGCTCAATCTACCCACATTTATCCTTTGGAAAGTCTCTGCTAGTTTCACCTCTACATCACTTGAGATACAATCAAATAACCTTCCATCCATAAGCATTTAAGCCCTACCTATACAGACAGGTATCTCATTATATTTATTTACAAACACTAGCTAAAAAGCACACTTGGAATACAAAATTTCTCATGAAATTACTTACTATATTATGTTTCACTAATTTTAAGACAACTACTGTCTTATGAAAAATTCTACCCATTTCAATCGTAAGATAACTTCTTTCCCTTTTTTTTTTTTGAGACGGAGTCTTGCTCTGCTGCCCAGGCTGGACTGCAATGGCGTGATCTCGGCTCACTGCAACCTCCGCCTCCTGGGCTCAAGTGATCCTCCCAGTCAGCCTCCCAGGTAGCTGGGACTATAGGCACGAACCACCATACTCAGCTATTTTTTTTTGGAGAGACGGGGTTTCCCCATGTTGCCCAGGCTGGTCTCAAATTCCTGGACTCAAGCAATCCATCCACCTCAGCCTCCCAAAGAGCTGGGATTTACAGGCATGAGCCACCGTACCTAGCCACCGTTTTATCATTTAAAAAGAAAGACTGAGCTGCATGGGCATAATGTCCTAATCTGATGCTCAGGCACACGCCAGCACGCTCAGCTAATTGTTGCCAGGCTGGTCTTGAACTCCTGACCTCAGGTGATCCACCCACCTTGTCCACCCAAAGTGTTGGGATTACAGGCGTGAGCCACTGTGCCCAGCCTTCTTCCAGATTCTTAAGGGAAATATGTCCTCTTTCCCCCACGTTGCTAAGCCCTCTTCTCTTCCTTTTATCAATCACCTCTTAAAACTTCCTTCAAATAAGGAGAAAATTTGAATACAACTGGCCAGGCACAGTGGCTCACATCTGTAATCCCAGCACTTTGGGAGGCCAAGGTAGGCAGATCACATGAGGCTAAGGAGTTTGAGACCAGCCTGGCCAACATGGCGAAACCCCTTCTCTACTAAAAATACAAAGATTAGCAGGGTGTGGTGGGGTACTTCTGTGATCCCAGCTACTCAGGAGGCAGAGGCATGAGAATCCCTTGAACCCAGGAGGCGGAGGTCGCAGTGAGCCAAGATCTCACCACTGCACTCCAGCCTGGGCAACAGAGCGAGACCCTGTCTCCAAAAATAAATAAATAAATAAACACAACCCTCTCTTTCCTTGTTATGCTTTTTGGAAAGTAACATACTAACTTATCCAACACAGTTATTTGTCCAAAGTTCCTACATAGCTCTATAAACCCACATAGCCCTTGTCCTACTGAATGATGCTATGTCCTAACAGCCTTTGTACAATACATCCTACAGTGTACACTGAAAGAGGCTCTTCATAAATGCATTTGATGATAATCTCACTCCTTAAAAAGCTCCTGAATGTTCACTGTCAGAGCCTATATTTATACTCAAATACACAAAGGGAAAAAAAATGTTCTCTTACCTGGCTTCTAACAACAATGGAGTGGAAAACCATTTTGTTGTAAGAGAGGTTGTAATGGCTTTTGAGTCGGCCTTTACTGAGGAGAACAGCCACAGAACAGTGAGTACAACCAGAACTCCCATTTTATAGCAAACTCCTAAAAGGAAAAAAAGAAAAGAAGTTTTGCTACAAGGAATTTTTTTTTTTTTTTTGAGACGGAGTCTCGCCCTGTCGCCCAGGCTGGAGTGCAGTGGTGCAATCTTGGCTCATGCAACCTCTGCCTCCCAGGTTCAAGCAATTCTCCTGCCTCAGCCTCCCCAGTAGCTGAGATTACAGGCACGCACCACCACACCCTGCTAATTTTGTGTATCTTTAGTAGAGACAGGGTTTCACAATGTTGGCCAGGCTGGTCTCAAACTCCTGACCTCGTGATCTGCCTGCCTCAGCCTCCCAAAGTGCTGGGATTACAGGCATAAGCCACCATGCCTGGCCTGCTACAAGGTAATTTTAACCTCATACTTGGAGACACAAAATAACAATCCTAATACTTGGAGACACAAAATAACATAAGTTAGCGAAACAGAAATGCTTCTGACATACAATAGCACTTAATATCTAGCTAGTCCAACAGATATTTGCTGAGTGACTGACATGTAACTGAAGACACTTAGGTTATTACATTCTTTCCTACAAAGGCTCTGCTTCATTTCCCAAGCAAGCTACACTATACAGGGGTATAAAAATCAGTTGGTGGCACACCAGGTTGCACACAACCATATTTTATAAAGGATGAAAGCAAATAAAGCTGAGATAGATGAAAATATAAATGATAGGTATTAAGGGTTGAACTGTGTCCCCCAAAAAAGATATGGAAATCCTATCCCCCAGTACCTCGTAATGTCAACTTATTTGTAAATACAGTCTTTACAGAGGTCATCAGTTAAAACAAGGTTATTAGGTGGGCACTAACCCAATGACTGATGTTATAAAGAGGAGAAATCTGGACAGAGAAAGACAGCACAGAGGGAAAACTACGTAGAGACACAGGAGACCACCAGGTGAAGACAGAGGCACACACTAAAATTATACTGTAAGCTAAGGAATGCCTGAAACTACCAGAAGCTGAAGAATCAAAGAAAGATTCTCCTCCCAAGATTTCAGCGGGAACGTGGTCCTGTGAAACCCTGAGTAAGGATTTCTAGCACTGTGAGACAGTAAATGTCTATTGTTCTAAGCCACCCAGTTTGTGATACTTTGTTGTGGTAGCCCTAGGAAACTAACATAATGGGTCCCAAATGTAAACTCAGACAGGTTCTGAAATAAAGAAATGTAAAATTTTAGTGGCTTCCCAAGCCAACTGTCCCATCTACAAAATAAGGGATCTAGGGTCACTGGCAAAGTGGATGGCCACAGAATGCAGGCCTCTTGACACCCTCCGCAGCCGCTCCAAGCCTGTCAAGATCCTCACAGACAGCATCCAGACAGTTTCAGAAAAAGGTCTCCAGCTGCAGATTTCTCTGATTTTCATCTCCAAAGTCCACCTAACAGAACCCTAATCGGACCTCCCCTGAGCTCTACCCATTTGAATGAGAACTAAAAGGGGGTGTGAATATGTGGGAAGCACTAAACTATCCTTGGGCTTCAGAATGTTAGCTCTGGTAAGGCTCACTTCGGTCTCATCCCAGTTCCTTAATATTGGTTACAAAATCTATCATTGAGGGAGGCTGTCCACATTGGGGACCAGTCAATAGCTGCTTTTTATAAAAAGCATCATTTGTGTTAACATCCTGCTTCATAGAACATACAGTATCTCTGAAGAACGATGGTCAAAAGCAAAATAAATTATAACAAATAGAAAAGTGGCTTTCAGAAGCATTTTAAGTTCAGGCACTGCCAGCTTCTTTGGAAACCAAAAAAAATTAATAAATCAGTCAGGCATGGTGACATGCACCTATGGTCCCAGCTACTTGGGAGGCTAAGGTGGGAAGATAGCTTGGGCCTAGGAGGTCCATGCTGCATCTGGGCAACAGAGCGGGACAGGAGGAGTACGGGACAGGAGGAGAGCAGGACAGGAGGAGAGTGGGGGAGGAGGAGGAGGAAGAGGAGGAGGAGGAAGAGGAAAGAAAGAAGAAAGAAGGAGGAAGAGGAGAAGGAGAAGGAGAAGGGGAAGAGGAAGAAGAAGAGGAAGGAGAAGAAGAAGAAGAACATCCCACTTATAAATAAAAACACTCAGAAGTGTTTTTCAAAATCAACGTTTGTAAAAACTGCTATAGAGGCTGCAGAAATGAAAGAATACACACACAAAAATGAAACCTACTGAAATTAGAGATAACCAAACTAGATTTTACACAATGAAACCTGATAGCAGTGATTCCTGGCCGGGTGAGTGAAGAGGATGTAGGCCTTTTCTGGAATCTAGTAAAGTTACTGACATTTCCCACAGAGGAGCAAGCAAGGACCCAAATTTTATGTACAACTTAAGAATTCTCTTGGGACTGGCCCAGCGCAGTGGCTCACGCCTGTAATCCCAGCACTTTAGGAGGCTGAGGTGGGTGGATCACCTGAGGTCAGGAGTTCAAGACCAGTCTGTCCAATGTGGTGAAACCCCGTCTCTACTAAAAATACAAAAATTAGCCAGGCATAGTGGCAGGTGCCTGTAATCCCAGCTACTCAGGAGGCTGAGGCAGGAGAATCGCTTGAACCCGGGAGGTGGAGGTTTCAGTAAGTCGAGATCGCACCACTGCACTCCAGCCTGGGCGACAGAGAGAGACTCCGTCTCAAAAAAAAAAAAAAAAAAAAAAAGCATTCTCTTAGGACTAACCATAGACACCCTTTCCCACAGGCCCACAGACTGCAGCCTCAGAAACCTGCTCTATAGGACACAATAGACACGGTTTGTAAAAAAGGGAACCTTTTAGCATCAGGGCAGCTGTGATCAATTCCTGAGTTTGCTACGTACTAGCAGTTTAACCACATATATGTTACCTAACTTCCCAGGCCCTTAGTCTCGAAGACTATTAAAGTAGGAATAATAGTATCTGCCTCACAGGGTCAATGTGAAAATGAAGAGGCAATAAAAAAATCACTTTGTAAAGTGCCAAGTACTACACCAGAATTGATTGTTGTAGTAAAACATTTTATCGTAAGAAAAAACTATCTTCTAAATTACAGAATAGTACATCATCGTTATTAAATAGCCTCAAAAATACACATTGGAAATATATCCTCTGTGGCTGAGAGAAAAAATTCTCCCCAAAAGTTACAGAGTTTTTCTTTTTTTTTTTCATCTGGCCTGAGTCAATGAGTTTATAAACTGGAGACAGCGCATCATATGAACTGTCTAGCAGTATTACGCTATTAGCTATGTTTACAATTTGTCCTGAAGGGGTCTAGATGTGTACACCCCAGAAAGTGGTGATTCCTGATGACGAATTGGACGCCACTGCACAGTAACCCCAGGTGGATGGCATGTAGAGTGGGGAGGAAATTGGGGGTATGACAAAGTCCCCTGAGGAAACCCCAGCATTTAACAAGCAATGACTCTGAGCTAAACATTGTATTAGGTGCTTTACATACACAGTGTTATCTAATCCTTACATACAACAACCCAGGGCACTAACGTTCTCTGAGGGGAGCAACCATGTCTACTTTGTTCACCAAAGTGCACAGCATGATGCCTGGCACTCAGAAGACAGTCCATGAATATGCTGCATGCATGGATGAAACACTACCATCTCCACTTTAAAAATCAGTGAAAGCTCAAAGATGCTGAGTACCTTGCCTAACTAATAAATAGCAGTGCTTAGAACCCACACCTTCCTGCTTTTAAAGTTCTACAATACCGTGCTCTCTTCTCTGGTTCTCTGGCTTTACAAAAGGGTAAAAAGCCATACTCTGTGCAGACTCAGACCGAGCAAAGTGCTTGTGAGAACCAAGGCAAGTCCAAGGATTTTCAGTGGCCAAAGTTCTTGGGAGACAGGTGGCTGAGAAAGGAATAGTTTTAACCTGAAACCAAGGGAGGAGGCCTGAAGCTGGGACCGAAGCAATCCAACCAACCAATCTGACAGATCCACACTTAGGTTGGCTTTGGGGACTGATGGGAGCTCCTGAAGAGCAGGGCGTTTTGTCTATCATGGTCTCCACGCCTAGCATTATGCCTGAAACACAGAAGGCTCTCAAAATGAAATAAACACAGGCCTCATTCATTAAGGCATGAATGGAAACAACAGGAAAGGAGTGTGGCACCAAGAGTAAAGATGCTATAAAATGCCTAGGACTGCAAGATAGGTAAAATGAAAATCCTATGAACCTGTGGCCTGCCTCGAGATCCCCCTACACTGTTTTCAAAAAGGAGAGAGAGTACGTGTTCTTGGGGAGAGGTACAGCACCATTTGAGATGAAAAAAGGAGGAAAGCTATACATTAAAAAAGAGCTTTGCCACTCTGACCCCACATTCTTAACTCTACAGGTAAAACCAGAGGAAAAGACTGTCCAGAGAAGCAGACGTAAGAATCTCACTGAAGTGGTCTCTGCTTTGAGTATGTCTTCATTTTATAGGATCCCTTATCCTTCTGACCCTAGGGGTTCTTAAATGTTGCTTATAAAGACAAACAGTCTGAGATAATGGCCATCAGAATGTGCCATGTGGCTTTGCATGATAAGCATTATACTTGCGGCATGATGAATAAACAGAAAACACTCTTTAACAAGTTCTAGGCCCAACTATCAACAACCATCCGTAGGAGGCTGAGGTAGGAGGACCGCCTGAGCCCAGGAGGTGGAGGCTGCAGCTAGCAAGATCATGTCACTATACTCTAACCTGGGCAACAGAGCAAGACTCTGCCTCACAAACAAAAAATAAAAATATAAATTAAAACACTATCTCTTGCACCATTGCACTCCAGCCTGGGTAACAAGAGTGAAACTCCATCTCAAAAAAGAAAGAAAGAAAGAAAGAAAATTATCACATCATCTTGTATTGTTACAGGGAAACTTAGATAAAAAAAGAAAATGCTCACAGACAGCTGCAGGAAAGTTCTAAGCGAATTTTCTTCATACTTTCATATATTCCCCTGAGTTCAATGTGCATTATAAATGTGCTATGCTACTGTACAAAGTATTATGGTCACTTCCTTTAATAAGTTTCATGTGGCCAGGAGTTCAAGATCAGACTGGTAGGTAACAAGACCTCATCTCTACAAAATAAATAAATAAATAAATAAGAATTTTTTTTAAAATAAGCTTCAGCTAAGTTTATCAAAAACAAGTCAAGTGTTGCTAAATTCGACTGGCTTAAAAAAAAAAAAAAGCAAAGTGAAAAGGCTACAATTATTCCAAGTTTTGTGGTGCTGTTAAATAGCTATTTAAAATGTCTTCAAACGCCTGCAAGTGTAAGATTCTTGAAGGAAAGAGGGCACTTTACACTAAAATTGGCTGGCAAGTGCATCGATGAATGTTTCCAAAACAGTTAGTGTAGCACAATAAGGCAAAAGACCCCAGGTCTTCAAACGAACAAAATTGCTCCTTCTCAAATCTGGCAAGAAATGCAAAACAACTGCAGATTCTGGCCAAGGAACAAAAACAGTTCACATCTATAAGTTATTGGCGACGGACGCAGATCTCATTCTGGCAGGTCCCACGCTAAAAGTGAAACCAGATCATCCAATTTTCAGCCAACAGATCACAGTGTTAAAAGAAAACAGTAAACAATACGCATCAACCCGAATTCATTTTAGGAAAAATTGAAATCTATTTTAAAAAGCACGTCGTTCTGCAATCAGGGTCGTGCAAAGTGCTGCTTCTCAACTCACTGAGGATCAAGCTTGGTCTAAATCCATGGTAGGATACCTCCCCCACTTCCTTCTGCACTTGGCACAAGGATCCAAAGCTCTTCAAAGAAGGTTCAAGACCGCTGAACAGAGCCCGCCGCCACCCCCGCGGAAGCGATACCTTGCCAAGAAGACCACTGAGGGCAACTCGGGGCGCTCGCGAATAGGGGAAGGGATGGGACACCGGAGGGTAAAATGAGTCACCGTAGAGGCGGAAGCTCAATGTGACAGGGGCACAAGGTCGCCTTGTGCCCCAAACCCTCTCTTTGTCCACGAGGCCTCCTCACGCCACCCCTGGGTACCTGTCACCGGCAGCGCACCCGCGGCACACGCACCGCTCGCGTCTCCCTTGCAGCCCATGCCCGGGCCGTGGTTAGTCCGCCACAGTGCCAGAGACAACGCCAGGGCAGGGCGGGGCGAGGCGGCAGCGGCAGTGCAGGCTGCGCCAGTGAGAGGCCGACACGCGCCTTTCCCGCGGCTCGACTCAACACCCAGCCTCGCAAAGCAACTGCCCAGCTGCCGGCCGCCCTTTTACTTCCGCTTCCTACAGGCGAACGCTGGAGGACTTCCGGATACCGAGTCGAGACCTAGTAGCCCAGAGCGTCGCGCGGTTGCCCTCTCATCTCCGAGGGTTGGGGAGGCCGGAGTCCTGCCTCTCCCCTCACTTCCGGCTTTCAGGGTAGAGGGTAGGATGCTGGTGTTCAAGGTCTTGGGAAGGTTCGTTGGGCCAACAGCTGAGACCCGAAAGCTTTAACAGTCAGTCGGTGAAATCCAGTTTGGACTCTGGGACTTACTCCCTTAAACCTTTGTTAAAAGCTTACTCCCTTTAGCCTTTCGGTGGCACAGTAAGGACAATTGTCTTAATGTTTCTGAGCATCTTAGACTTTATACTAAACCCTAAAATTTTGATAGCTACCTTCCAGGAGGCATGATGAAAGGAAGACTTTTTAAATTTTATGAGCCGCTTGAGCTTTTCTTATTCGGACAGCGGCAGCGTAATCTACAGGGACTACTTTGTCCTTTTAGTATTTTTTTTTAACTAATATAAACCAGTTTAAAATTGTTTTGGAATAGGTAGCATTTAACCCACCCAAAAATGAATACCTCTTTGGAGGGTATATTTTTAAGTATATTAAGTCAAAGTGAATGAAAAGCCAAAAATATTTTTTTGGAGTTGGAGTCTCGCTCTGTCTCCCAGGCTGGAATGCAGTGGCGCGATCTCGGCTCACTGCAACCTCCGCGCCCCACCCCCTCCGCCCCCGCCCGCGCCCCACACACCCCAACCCCCCGACCCGCATTCAAGCGATTCTCCCACCTCAGCCTCCCCAGTAGCTGGGATTACAGGCGTGCGCCACCGCGCCCGGCTAATTTTTGTATTTTTAGTAGAGACAGGGGTTCACCCTGTTGGCCAGGCTGGTCTCGAACTGCTGACCTCAGATGATCCACCCGCCTCGGCCTCCCAAGTGCTGGGATTACAGGCGTGACCCACTGCGCCCGGCCCAAAATAATTTTAATAAATAAACGTGAGCCAACATGATGAAGGGGAGGAAGGAGAGGAGGATGAAGGAGATGACTAGTGGAACACTGATGGAGGCCGGGCGCGGTGGCTCACGCTGAGGATGGAGGCTGAGGCAGGAGAATGGCGTGAACCCGGGAGGCGGAAGTTGGTTGCAGTGAGCAGAGATCGCACCACTGCACTCCAGCCTGAGCGAGAGAGGGAGACTCCATCCCCCCCCAAAAAAAAAAGCAGCAACAACAACAAAAAAAAACACTGATGGGTTCCAACCTTCCTTTTTTTTACATTTTCTCCAGTCCCTGGGAGCAAGTTGCAGTTTTTTTGTTTTTTTGTTTTTGTTTTTGTTTTTTCCCTCTTGTGCTCAGTCGCCCTGTTATTGAGGTTTCTTTTCTCTACACTATAGTTCTCAACTTATTTTGGGGGAAATAACTTCAGCAGAATACAATGGGAAAAGAGTCTCTACCCCTTTCTGTTCGAAATTCATTTTTATCCCTTCCTGTCTGAGCAAAAACTGTATAGAATCAACATCACCCAGCTCTGTGGGAAAAAAGAAAAACCTGCTCCCTTCGCTCTGCTGGAAGCTGGAGGGCTCTAGGCCCCTGTGTAGCAGAGCATTCAATTCTAGCTTTCTTCCTGCTTTCTCTGTATATTGGGCTCGGAGAGTACACTGGGTCTCTATGTGAATATGGACAGTTAGCATTTACCAACATCTTTCTGTCTACTTTCTCTTGTTTAAAAAAAGAAAAAAACTTTAAAAAATGGGATTCTAGAAGTCAGCAAAGGGTGGATCTGAGATGTTTGGGTGGGTTAAGTGGACATTTTGACAACATGGCTTCTCCTTTGGCATGTTTAATTGCGATGTTTGACACACATCCTTGCAGTTTAAGATGACGCTTTTAAAATAAATTCTCTCCTAATGATGACTTGAGCCCTGCCACTCAATGGGAGAATCAGCAGAACCTCTAGGATCTTATTTGGAATTGACATTCTCTATTGTAATTTTGTTCCTGTTTATTTTTAAATTTTGTTTCACTGGAAAGGAAAGATCATGCTCAGTTTTAAATGTTAAAAGTGTACAAGTTGCTTTGTTACAATAAAACTAAATGTGTACACACACCTACGAAAAGAAAAAAACATGAGCATTTTAAAATTTATTTCACAAGGGAGCTGTTGTGTTAGCTTTCCATAGTGTATTTTCTAGCCCTCTTTAAATCACATCAGCTAATGCTTCAATAAAAAGGAAATTGTTAATTCACCTCATTACAAAGTTGATCATATACTTTTTCTTGGCCTTATCTTGATCTTCTGCTATGTGATCCATGAACAAAACCAAAGTTTGCTTAGTTTTAAAATACAGCTAAGTGGTAGCGCAGAGCTTCTAGGAAAGTTGGATTTCACCTTTTCTAAACCTTTCTCTGAAAAGTGCTACGTTATTTGAATAAAAACAGATTTAAAAAATTTTTTTTAACTTTTTATTTAGAAATAATTATAAATTCACAAGAAGTTGCAAAGATAGTACACAGAGGTACTTTGTACCCGTAAGCCCATTCCCCCAATGATTACATTTCAAATATCTATATTAAAGTATGAAAACCAGAAATTGACTTGGTACATTGTGTGGGGGAGACAGGTATATTTCCATCATTTTGTATATGTCTGTACATTTGTGTAACCACTGCCAAAATGAAGACCCACAACTATTGCAGCACCACAAAGATCTCCCTTGTGCTACCCCTTTATGAAGTCAGAACTACTTTCCTACCCCCAAAACCCCTAGCCTGTGGCAACCATCATTTTGATCATTAAATATAAAATTTTTCAATTCTAGAATGTTATATGAATAGAATCACATAGTATGTAGCTTTTTTATTTATTTATTCACTCAGCATAACCACCTGGGGAGCCATACAAGTTGTGGATATCAATAGTTTGTTCCTTTTTATTACTGGGTAATATTCCATGGTACAAACATACAGATTCATTTTAGCATCACCTATTGAAGGATATTTGGGTTTTTTCCAGTTCTGGACTATTACAAATAAAGCTCCTATTAACATTCATGTACAGGTTTGTATTTATATTTATTTATTTATTTAAAATTACAAAAATCAGCCAGGCATGGTGGTGGGCACCTGTAATCCCAGCTACTTGGGAGGCTGAGGCAGGAGAATTGCTTGCACCCAGGAAGCGGAGGTTGCAGTGAGTAGAGATTGTGCCACTCCACTCCAGCCTGGGTGAGGAGCAAGACTCTGTCTCAAATTTAAAAAAAATTATTTATTTATTTATTTAATAGATCAGGTCTCACCATGTTACCCAGGCTGGTCTCGAAATCTTGGGCTCAAGCAATCCTCCCCACTTGGTCTCCCAAAGTCCTGGGATTACAGTCATGAGCCACCAGGCCCAGCCCTATGTAAAGGTTTTTTACATAGACACAAGTTTTTTGTTTTTGTTTTTGTTGGGATGGAGTGTCGCTCACTCTGTCACCCAGGCTGGAGTGCAGTAGTGTGATCTGGCTCACTGCAACCTCTGCTTCTGGAGTCAAGCAATTCTCCTGCCTCAGCCTCCCGAGTACCTGGAATTACAAGTGTGTGCCACCACACCCGGGTAATTTTTTTATTTTTAGTAGAGATGGGGTTTTGCCATGTTGGCTAGGCTGTTTTCGAACCCCTGACCTCAAGTGATCCACCTGCCTCAGCCTCCCAAAGTGTTGGGATTACAGGCACGAGCCACCATGCCTGGCCTAGACCTAAGTTTTTGTTTATCTGGGATGAATGACCAGGAGTGCAATTACTTGATCATATGGTAAATGTACATTTTGCTTGTAAGGAACGGCTAAACTATTTTCTAGAATGGCTGTACCATTTTACATTCCCACCACCAGTGTATGAGAGATCCATTTTCTCTGCATTCTTACCCACAATTGGTACTGCCATTATTTTTTTTATTTTTGTTATTTTGATAGGCACATAGTAATTCCTCATCATGGTTTCAATTTGCATTTCCCTAGTGGCTGGTGATGATGAGCATATTTTCACATGGTCATTTGCAATCTGTGTATCCTTTTATGGAATGCCTCGTCATGCCCTAGCTTATTCTCTAATTATTTGGTTTTCCACCATTGAGTTTTGAGGGTACTTTATATATTTTAGATACAAGTTATTTGTCAGATATGCCATTTGGAAACATTCTCTCCCTGTGTATAGCTTGTATTCTCGTGCCCTTAACAGGATCTTTCTCAGAACAAAAGCTTTTAATTTTGGTGAAGTGCAGTCTATCCATTTTTCTCTTATGGATCTTGCTTTTAGTGACATGTCTAAGAACTATTCACTAGAGCCGGGCGCGGTGGCTCATGCCTGTAATCTCAACACTGGGAGGCCGAGGCGGGCAGATTGCCTGAGCTCAAAGGAGTTCGAGACCAGTCTGGCCAATGTAGTGAAACCCTGTCTCCACTAAAAATGCAAAAATGAGCTGGGCATGGTGGCACATGCCTGTAATCCCAGCTACTCTGGAGGCTAAGGTAGGAGAATCACTTGAACCCGGGAGGCAGAGGTTGCAGTGAGCTGAGATCACACCACTGCACTCTAGCCTGGGTGACAGAGCGAGACTCTGTCTCAAAAAAACAAACAAAAACAAAGGGCCTTTCCTGACTTTTTGAAGTTCAGTCCTCAAACTATTTACTATCGCTCCTCCACCTTTTCTATTTTTTTCTGTTTTATGTATGTTGATAGTTTGCACCCCCCCACTAGGTGTCACTCCATGAGGACAGGGACATCATTTAGTTCAGTGCTACATCCTTAGCCCCTAGGACATTGCTCAACCAATATTGGGTGAACATTTCTCTCTGCACCTCCCTCCTCTACCCATGAGGTACACTCAGCTGAGATGGCCAGCTGTAGCTGTTCACGTCCAGGTGGCTGCTGGGCAAAGGACATGCCTTGAAATCAGTAAATGCCCCTTGAGCTGCTGGAGACACAGCATAGAATCCTCTAGGTTTCTAAGCTCCCACCCAAATCTCATGTTGAACTATAATCCCCAGTACTGGAGGTGGGGCCTTGTGGGAGGTGTATGGGTCTGGGGTGGGGGCAGATCCTTCAAGGCTGGGCGCTATCTTCATGATATTGAGTGCGTTCTCTCAAGATCTGGTCATTTAAAAGTGTGTGGCACCTTACCCCTCCCCACTCTCTCTCTTACTTGCTCCTGCTTTCACCATGTGGCATGCCTGTTCCCCCTTCACCTTCTGTCATAATTGTAAGCTTCCTGAGGCCTCCCTAGAAGCCATGCAGATGCCTGCATCGTGTTCCCTGTAAAGCCAACCGAACTGTGGCCAATTAAACCTGTTTTCTTTTTAAATTACCCAGTCCCAGTTATTTCTTTATAGCAATGCAAGAGTGGCCTAATGCAATAGCCAAATAAATTGATTGTGGAAAGCAAAGTTGGCATTTAATGTTTGATTTCCAGATGGAAAAGGAGTGCAACTCAATGAGATTTATAGTGATGAGGCCGAGTGCAGTGGCTCACGCCTGTAATCCCAGCACTTTGGGAGGCAGAGGTGGGCAGATCACAAGGTCAGGAGTTCGAGACCAGCCTGGCCAATATGTTGAAACCCTGTCTCTACCAAAAATACAAAAATTATCCAGGTGTGGTGGCGCATTCCTGTAATCTCAGCTACTTGAGAGGCTGAGGCAGGAGAATTGCTTGAACCTGGGAGTTGGAGGTTGCGGTGAGCCAAGATCACACCACTGCACTCCAGCCTGGGTGACAGAGCAAGACTCCTATCTCAAAAAAAAAAAAAAAAAAAAAGTATAGTGCTGGATTGCACATGTGCAAAAGGTGACACATGAGAAGGCCATCACTTGCACTCCAAGTTGGTGAGACAGAATAACGAAAAAGTGTTATGGTCACCAAAATATTACTCTCCATAGACTGCCCGTTCCAGGGGAAACTTGTTCAGCCATGAAAAGCAGAGGGTAACCCAGAGGGGGAAGATGAGTTCATCAGAGGTACAGGAGGGAAATCACTGAGATCAAGATTTGGGGGCTGGGCAAGGTGGCTCATACCTGCAATCCCAGCACTTTGGGAGGACGAGGCAGGAGGGTCTCTTGAGCCCAGGAGTTTATGACCAGCCAGGGCAACATGGTGAACCACCCCCCGCCACAAAAAAATACAAAAAAATTAGCCAAGCATGGTGGCTCGTGTCTGTAGTCCCAGCTACTTGGGATGCTCAGATGGGAGGATCACCTGAGCCTGAAGAGGTCGAGGCTGCAGTGAGCCGTGATTGCACCACGCCCTCCAGCCTGGACAACAGAGCAAGACCCTATCTCAAAAAAAAAAAAAAGAAAGAAAAAAGATTTGGGGATTGTTTCCTTCTAATTCCTAGACTTTGGGGCAGGAAGGAGAAAAGTATGGCCAAACAGTCTGTCTACTGAAGTGGAGTCCCTTAGAAGAGCTAAATGCTTTCTAGCAAGTAGGACAACCTCCCAGAAAATCTCACTTACTGTCCCAAAGCCCTCTCACTCCCATTGTCAGGTACTCTGTATGTTTTGTCTTGGACTAGAAATTAGCAACATCCATTTTGTGTGTTGTGGCCTCCATGAATCACGTCTTTCTGTTGTGTGATGTTACTATTCCTGCCATCCAGAAGTGGAGTCTGTCTTCTTACCCCTTGAATCTGGACTAACCTTGTGACTTGCTTTCACCCAGAGAATGCAATGGATATGTCATTCTAGGACTTCTAAGCTCAAGCCTTCGGAGATCTGGCAGCTTCCACTTTTGCTCTCAGGGCTTAACCTCCAGGTAGAGAAGCCCAAGGCTACCCTGCTGGAGAAAGAGGTCACTTTTTGTTTAAGAGCAAGTTGTTAGGCCGGGCACAGTGGCTCATGCCTGCAATCCCAGCACTTTGGGAGGCTGAGGTGGGTGGATCACCTGAGGTCAGGAATTTGAGACCAGCCTGGCCAACATGGTGAAACCCTGTCTCTACCAAAAATGCAAAAATTAACCAGGCATAGTGGCGCACCTCTGTAATCCCAGCTACTCGGGAGGCTGAGGTGGGAGAATTAATTGAACCCTGGAGGCAGAGGCTGCAGTGAGCCCAGATCGCGCCACTGCACTCTAGCCTGGGTGACAGAGTGAGACCCTGTCTCAAAAAAAAAAAAAAAATTGTTAAATACTTACCAATCTTGGAAGGGAATGAAATATTTCACTCTATCTTTCCTAGCTTTTGCATTTTAAAACATGCAAATATCACCTGTATAAAAAATGGGAATGGGCAGGGCACGGTGGGTCACTCCTGTAATCCCTAGCATTTTGGGAGGCCGAGGGGGGTGGATCACCTGAGGTCAGGGGTTCAAGACCAGCCTGGCCAACATGGTGAAACCCTGTCTCTACTGAAAATACAAAAATTAGCTGGGCACGGTGGCGGGCACCTATAATCCCAGCTACTGGGGAGGCTGAGGCAGGAGAATGGCTTAAACCTGGGAGGCAGAGGTTGCAGTGAGTGGAGATAGTGCCATCTCACTCCAGCCTGAGCAAGAGCGAAACTCCATCTCAAAAAAAAAGGCGGGGGAGGGGGGAATCGGCCAGGCATAGTGGCTCATGCCTGTAATTCCAGCACTTTGGAAAGCCAAGGCAGGAGGATCACTTGAGGTCAGGAGTTCAAGACCAGCCTGGGCAACATAGTGAGATCCTGTCTCTACCTTAAAAAAAATGAACTTATTTTAAAAATATATTTCAAACATGGTCCAAACAATAAAGTAGAAAGGAGAAGAGACAGAAAGAATATGCAGATGGAGGCTGCAAGGGAAAGAGAACACCTACAACCCACCCCACCAGTGAGACTGGAGCACTGGCTTGACTGGTCTCCGTGAGCAAGGAGTTCCGCATGTACCTGACTTCTCGCCTGCACAAGAAGCCCTGATTCTATAGTCTAACTAGCTATGGCCCCTCAGAGCTTATGACAAAGCCTGACCTTTAGGGCAATGATGGTGCTGGGGTGGGCCGGCTGTACCATCTGGCAGGACTCCAGGATCGGTCCTGCTGATCACCAGCTTATTTCATGTGTGTATTCCTGAGTGAGCAAGCTCTCCAGGCACAGCTCTGACTCTCCTCATTACCATTCCTTTCCCAGCCCTCTTGGGGGAGACCCAGTTGAGCCCTACCCAAATTGAGAGGATACTAATGCAGAGTTCCCCAGGAATCATCACCTGCCTTCAGTCCATCTTGGTCAGATCACCCCTATCATCTGCATACATTATAATCACCTGACTACAGGGTTCTTCCTGCCTACTGTGCAGACAAAATTAATTTACTGAGACTGGGGCATTGCAGTAGAGAAAGAGTTTGACTCAAGGCCAGCCTACACAGGGAAACTGGAGTTCTCACTCAGATCAGTCTCCCTAAAGGCTCAGAAACCAGGGGAATTTTATGGACAATTTGGTGACTAGGGGGTCTATGGAATGGGTGCTGCTGATTGGTTGGGGATGAAATTATAGGAGTATGGAAATGGTCCTTGTGCACTGAGTCCACCTTCAGGTGGGGGCCACAGAATCAGCTGAGTCAGACCCCCACAGGTGGGGTCAGTCTGAAAAAAATCTCAAAAAGACTCAATCTTAGTTTCTACAATAGTGATGTTATCTATAGGACCAACTGGGAAGGTCACAGATCTTGTGAGCTCTGGCCACATGACTCCTGAGCTGTGAGGGATTATAAAAACTACACCTATCTTGGCTGGGCACGTGGCTCACGCCTGTAATCCCAGCACTTTGGGAGGCCGAGGCGGGCAGATCACGAGGTCAGGAGATCAAGACTATCCTGGCTAACATGGTGAAACCCTGTCTCTACTAAAAATACAAAAAATTAGCCAGGCATGGTGGTGGGCACCTGTAGTCCCAGCTATTCGGGAGGCTGAGGCAGAAGAATGGCGTGAACTCAGGAGACGGAGCTTGCTGTGAGCCGAGATCGTGCCACTGCACTCCAGCCTGGGCAACAGAGCGAGACTCCATCTCAAAAAAAAAAAAAAAAAAAACTACATCTTGTGGTCTGTCATTCGTCTTACAAAGGCAATTTCGGCCCTGGAACAGGAAAGGGGTTAGTTTTAGGGAGGGGCAATTCTTATTCTTGTTTCAAAGTAAAACTATAAATTCCTCCCAAATTTATAGTTAGCTTGGCCAAGGACATGACCAAGGACAACTTGGAGGTCAAAAGCAAGATGGTCTCAACTATGTCAAACTTCTCTTACTGTCATAATTTTGCAAGGGCAGTTTTAACAGGTACAACAGTCAAACTCAGAGGTCATCGGTCACAGGAAGTAATGCCATCACATGATGTTTTTTCAGATGGCAACTGGACACACAATTCTCAACTATCACCCCTCCCCCTCAAAACTTATGAATTTGGAATGGGAAGGTTGGTTTCCAAGTCTTAATTTTGAGTACTTCTATATCCTAAGGTTCTTTGTTTAATAAGGCATCCAAGTCATAACAATTTTTTACTGTTCTTGCAATATGGGTTCAGCAATTAGGCATCCTCTCATTCCTAGGCTGATTTCAGTTACATTTTTACAGAACCTTGAACTATCATTTAGATCTACCATATATGCCAGATTGCTTCAGGAGGTAATGGGGAGGTTTGGAGATGGAAAACTGGGCATAAAACAACTACCCTGTATCTCAACTGTACATAAAAGACTTATAGTAGCAAGCCAGGCATGGTGGCTCATGCCTGTAATCCCAGAACTTTGGAAGGCCGAGGCAGGTAGATCACCTGAGGTCAGGAGTTCAAGACCAGCTTGGTCAACATAGTGAAACCCTGTCTCTACTAAAAACACAAAAAACTAGCCAGGCGTGGTGGCATGTGCCTGTAATCCCAGCTACTTGGGAGGCTGAGACAGGAGAATTGCTTGAATTCAGGAGGTGGAGGCTGCCGTGAGCAGAGATTGTGCCATTGCACTTCAGCCTCTCCAGCCTGGGCAACAGAGAGAGACTTCATCTCAAAAAAAAAGAAAAAGAAAGCCAATCACTGAGACAACAATTATTGCCAGGAAAGAAGGCCTTTTATTTGGGAATGTCAGCCAGAGAGATGGAAGACAAACCTCAAATCTGTCTCTCCTGACTGAAATTGGAGGTTTATATAGAGGGGAAGGAATATAGCTATGTGTGGAAAGCAATAAGAGAGAAGTCATGAAGGATCATGGTGCATGAGGGGTCTTGCATCTCGTTGTCTGGATGCTGTGACTTGATGAGTTCCAGTCCCTTGTGTGAGAGTTGGTTTCCTGAGGAAGGAACCCAGGTAAGACAAATGTAAGTATCAAGTTGTAAGACCAGGAAGGGTCAATTTTTGTATTTATTAAAAGAAAAATGGTAAACATTAGTTCTATGGGACAATTGAGCCAGTTTCACAACCTCAAGAGAGACCCCAAGGCAAAATCACTCAGTTTTAGCCACTCATAGATTCCCAACTTATAGAAACTATGTGAGATCATGTTTCTTGTTTACTGTCACTATGTTTTTGCAAAATTTGTTACACAACCCAAGGCCACAAAGAAGTGTGGCCCTGTGCTAGTGCACACAGTGTGGCCTGGACACACAGCCCAGGCAGACCTGGAGGCAGATGGCAATCGGGGAGGTCACAAATTTTGTGACCGTTGGCCACATGATTCCTGAGAAGTAAGAGATTATAGAAACTATACCTGGCCCAGTGTGGTGTCTCACACCTGTAATCCTAGCACATTGGGAGGCCAAGGCTGGCGGATCGCTTGAGCTCAGGAGTTTGAGACCAGTCTGGGCAAACATGGCGAAACCCTGACTCTACAAAAAATACAAAAATTATCTGGGTGTGGTGGTGTGTGCCTTTAGTTCCAGCTGCTTAGAAGACTGAGGTGGGAGGATGGCTTGAGCCCAGGAGGCAGAGGTTGCAGTGAGCCAAGATCATGCCATGGCACTCTATCCTAGGTGACAGAACCAGACCTTGAAAAAAAGGAAGGAAGGAAGGAACGGAAGGAGGGAGGGAGGAGGGAAAAAAGAAGAGAAAGAGAAAGAAAAGAAGGAAAGAAGGAAGGAAGAAGGAAGGAAAAGAGAAAGAAAAGAGAGAAGCAAGGAAGGAAGAAAGGAAGGGAACTAGACCCACCTTTTAGCAGAATTCAAGCTCCTTCCTAATCATTGGCATTTCATTAGTTTCACAAAGGCAGTTTCAATCCCCAAATAAGGAGGGGGTCAGTTTTAGGGAGGTGCTGTTATCATCCTTGCTTCAGGGTTAAACTATCAGCTAAATTCCTCCCATGGTTAGCTTGGCCTACAGCCAGGAATGAGCAAGGACAGCCAGCCTGTGAGACTGGAAGCAAGATGGAGTCAGCCATGCTAGACTTCTCTCTCTGTCAGAATCTTTGCAAAGGCACTTTCACTAAGAATCTGTTTTTTCCTTTTTTGTCTTTTGAGACAGGGTCTTGCTCTGTCACCCGTGCTGGCGTGCAGCAGTGTGATCATAGCTCACCAGAGCCCCAAACTCCTGGGCCCAAGGAATCCTTGCACCTCAGCCTCCAGAGTAGCTGAGACTATAGCCATGAGCAGCCATGTATGGCTAATTTTTGTAATTTATTGTAGACACAGAGTCTCCCTTTTTTGCCCAGGCTGGTCTCAAACTCCTGGCCTCAAGCAGTCCTCCTGCCTTAGCTTCTTAAAGTGCTGGGATTACAGGTGCGAGGCAGCCAGAAGTTTGGGTTTTTGTTGGTGGTGGTGGTGGGTTTTTGTTTGTTTGTTTGTTTGTTTGAGACAGAGTCTCGCTCTATTGCCCAGGCTGGAGTGTAGTGGCATGATCTCAGCTCACTGCCACCTCTGCCTCCCAGGTTCAAGCGATTCTCCTGCCTCAGCCTTCCCATGTTTTAGTTAGTTTTTCCTACCAGACAACACAAGAAAGGATAATGCTGAATTTATTTTCATTCTCCGAAGCAACTACCACAGGGTTATTTATACACTTAGGAGGTAATTAGTAACTATCTACTCAGCTAAATGTTTTGCAGTTTTGTAAAGTTTGAAAAAATGGCGGCCAGGCACAGTGGCTCATGCCTGTAATCCTAGCACTTTGGGAGGCCGAGGCAGGTGGATCATGAGGTCGGGAGTTCAAGACCAGCCTAGCCCAGATGGCGAAACCCTGTCTCTACTAAAAATACAAAAATTAGCCGGGCGCGGTGGCAGGCACCTGTAATCCCAGCTACTTGGAAAGCTGAGGCAGGAGAATCACTTGAACCCGGGGGGCAGAGGTTGCAGTGAGCTGAGATCCGGTCACTGCACTGCAGCCTGGGGGACACAGCAAGGCTCCATCTCAAAAAAAAAAAAAAAAAAAAGACAAAATGGCTGAGTACTTTCTGAATTCACACTTAGGATGTCAACACAGACTATATGTCTATAATATACTTATTATAGCTTGTGATTCAAATGCAGTCATGCATGGTTCTTACTACTGTAAAAGGTCTGCCTCAATGGATGGTATTATGACTTGGTATATTTGATCCTATTCCCTGGAAAAAAGACTCTGGAGATAAAAAGTTTGGGAGAAGTGCCCCTGGGATCAGCTCCTGGGGAAATGTAGAAGCTGGAATTGGGAAGAGGGAAAAGCTGAACTACAGTGCAGGTGCAACAGAGGGCTCAGTTTATCTCACATGGAGCTATGGAGCTGGAATAGCCACCTTGAGATAGGGTTCCATGCTTTTCTAGTGCTGCATCTACAGTAGACGGATGCAGAGTGTCTCTGAAGACGAGGGATAACATTGAATGAGATGGTTGAGTTGCCCTCTGGTTGAGGGCAACTTTCAGAGAGCAACTCAATAGAGAGCTTTCAGCCTCCAATATTCCCAAGAAACTAGAGAAACGAGTGCCTCCACCCTAAAGGGGAGCTATGGTTGGCATACTACAACATCCACCAATGTATCCCTTTTTTCACTGAGATGCATTTTTTCACATAAGTTTTGGAATCAGCTCTTCCAGGATTCTGATGGGTCTCTCTTCTAGAACAAACTTTCAAGAGGAAGACAAGTAGAAAAAGATACAGCTCCTACCATTGTAACTAGTCTCAAGGTCACAAGTGACGCTCATGTTTTCCTGCTTTCCTTCTGGATTTCCTCAACCTGAGCTAGCACCTCTGCTGGTCTAAGTGATTTACCTTGTGGGTGACCCAGAACCCCATCTCTAAGGGGTCTGAACCCCTATCATCATCATGCTCTTCTCAGAGACGGCTGTTCAATTCGTCCATTTACCATCAAAATTGGGCAAAGCGTACAAAAGAAACACAGTAGGTGACCTAACGGCAAACATAGTCTTCCTTGCCCCATGATGTGAAAACAGCCCCGATAAACAGCCCTCGTGATTACCAGAGTCAAGCACTTCTGCCAGGACAGTGACTTTAATCCTAGCCTGCTGGTCTCTTGACAAGAAGGGCTTGAAGTGAGTGGGTGGCAGTCACTGCTTAAAGGTTAATCTCACAGAGAATTCTGGAGTTAGGATGTCCTTCAGAATGATCGCACCTTGGGGCACAGGCCGCTACAGTCAACATAAATCAGGCATTAGATGCAGGCTGCACTAAGGGAGAGGGTATGACCTTGAGGAAGACCCTCTCATTGGATGAGGCCGACTAATGGAGAGAGACTCAATGAAAGTTGTTAACCACTGACACTCCCAGCAGTGAGAAAATGAGTGCCTCCATTCTGAAGGGTGATCTGAATGGCACATCACAGAATCCACTACACTTGATCACAAGTCCTTTAATTTGTTCTGTGACGGCTATTGCTATGAATGCTTTACAAATTATTTTATGGCCGGGCATGGTGGCTCATGCCTGTAATCCCGGCACTTTGGGAGGCTAAGGTAGGTGGACCACCTGAGGTCAGGGTATTTGAGACCAGCTCGGCCAACATGGCAAAACCCGGTCTCTGCTAAAAACACAAAAAATAACCGGGTGTGGTGGCACGCACATGTAATCCCAGCTACTTGGGAGGCTGAGGCAGGAGAATCACTTGAACCTGGAAGGTGGAGGTTGCAGTGAGCCAAGATTGCGCCACTGTGCTCCAGTCTAGGCAACAGAGTGAGACTCAAAAAAAAAAAAAAAAAAAAAAAAAACTTACCACCTGCCCTCTATTTGCCTGAAATTGCCACCATAGAGTCTCTTCTGCCTTCAAACCCTAATGCAGGCCAGATGAGGTGGCTCACACCTGTAATCCCAGCACTTTGGGAGGCCTTGGAGGGCAGATCACTTGAGCCCAGGAGTTCGAGACCACCCTGGGCAACGTGGCAAAACCCTGCCTCTACTAAAAATACAAAAATTAGCCAGGCATGGTGGTTTGTGGCTACAGGCCCAGCTACTCGGGAGGCTGAGTTGGGATGATCACTTCAGCCTGGGAGGTTGAGGCTTCAGTGAGCCATTATCCCACCACAGCACTCCAGCCCAGGTGGCAAAGCAACAAAACCACCTAATACAAGGGAAAATAAAAGATGAATCACGGCTGGGCACAGTAGCTCATGCCTGTAATTCCAGCACTTTGAGAGGCCAAGGCAGGCAGATCACGATGTGAGGAGTTCAAGACCAGCCTGGCCAACATGGCGAAACCCCGTCTCTACTAAAAATACAAAAATTAGCTGGGCATGGTGGCACATGCCTGTAATCCCAGCTACTCTGGAGGCTGAGGCAGGAAAATTGCTTGAACTAGGACCCAGGAGGCGGAGGTTGCAGTGAGCCAAGATCGCGCCACTGCACTCCAGTCTGGGCTACAGAGCGAGACTGTCTCAAAAAAAAAAAAAAAAAGATGAGTCATGAATGTTTTGTGATGCCATGAAATAAAGTAGTGCATGAATAAATATGGGGGAATCTCAAAAGGACACAGAGCCAACCAAAGTAGTACTCAATGCCCAAATCCAGACCAATCTGAGAAATGAACTAAACAATGAGCGTAATGGATAACAACACAGAATTTTTTTAAAGTCCATGATTACATGCTGATATGAATAAATAATTGAATAAATAAATTAATAGGAGGGATAGGAGGGAAGAAACAGCCCTGCCTTGTGGAAGAATACCAATTATACATGTAGAAGGGGCTGGGCGCAGTGGCTCGCGCCTGTAATCCGTGTTCTTTGGGAGGCCAAGGTAGGTGGATCACCTGAGGTCAGGAGTTTGAGGCCAGCCTGGCCAACATGGCGAAACCCCGTCTCTACTAAAAACACAAAAATTAGCCAGGCGTGGTAGCACATGCCTGTAATCCCAGCTACTCAGGAGGCTGAGACAGGAGAATTGGTTGAACCCAGGAGGCGGAGGTTGCAGTGAGCTGAAATCACACCACTGCACTCCATCCAGCCTGGGCAACAGGGCAAGACTCCGTCTCAAAAAAATTGTAGAAGTAATAAGAGAAATGTAAAATAACCATCAGGCAAACAGTAGGGTAACAATCGTTCCAGGCAAGATTCACAATGGAATGCTAAAATCCGTGGGCAAAACGGGATATTTACATAATCCCAAGTATCTCTCCCAAGACAGTTCCCCTAAGATAGTTCCTCAATTATAAAGTAGAAAAATAGTGATTTTTTTTTTCGAAACAAGGTCTCACTCTGTCACCCAGGCTAAAGTGCAGTGGTGCCTTGAACTCCTGGGTCCAAAAGATCCTCCCACCTCCACCTCCAGAGTAGCTGGGATTACAGGTATGCACCCCCATCCCCAACTTTTTTTCTTTTAGAGACAGGGGTCTTGCTATGTTGTACAGGCTGGTCTCTGACTGTTGGGCTCCCACCCAAGCCTCCCAAAGGGTTGGGATTATAGATGTGAGCCGCTGTGACTGGCCAAAAAATAGTGATTTTACATTGGAAACACCCAGCAGATACCACCTGAAACAAGAGATGAAGATTGGCCTCCCACAGCTCCCCTTGCGTGTGCTCCTGCATAACTCACACTAAAGAACCACGAGCAAAAAAGATCTTTAAAGGATTTTTAGAAGCTGAACTTGTGGGCAGTTTGGGAGCATATTTTTTGTTTAATTAGATGAACAGAAGCCACAATTTCAGGCAAATAATGAGCAAGAAATTTCCCATCATTTTGGAAGTTTATTACAAATCCACTGAACAGTCTGAAATGTGTGGAATTGAAACTGCCTTTGCAAAAATTATAACAGTGACAAAAGTGTGACAGTGACAGAGACCTGACCTAACCAACACTATCTTGCTTCTAACCTCCAAGCTGCCCTTGTTCATTCGTGGACATAGGACAAACTAACTTTGGGAGGAACTTAGTTTGCAGTTTAACTTTCAAAGAAAGATGGTAACAGCCCTTTCCCCAAACAAATCTCCTTCTTGCCTGGGGACCAGATGGCCTTCGCAGAACTAACAAATTAGCCACAAGATTTGCAACTTCCTGCCGGGTGGGGTGGCTCACGCCTGTAATCCCAGCACTTTGGGAGGCCGAGGCGGATGGATCACAAGGTCAGGCGTTCAAGACCAGCCTGACCAACATGGGGAAACCCCATCTCTACTAAAAGAAAAAAAATACAAAAATTAGCCAGGCGTGGTGGCACGTGCCTGTAATCGCAGCTACTCTGGAGGCTGAGGCAGGAGAATTGCTTGAACGCGGGAGGCGGAGGTTGCAGTGAGCCAAGATCTCACCCCTGCACTACTCCAGCCTGAGCAACACAGCAAGACTCTGTCTAAAAAAAAAAAAAAAAAAAAAAAAAAAAAAAAAAAAAAAAAAAAAAAACTTTGCAACTTCCTCAGGAGGCTGAGGTGAGAGGATCACTTGAGCCCAGGCGGTCAAGGCTGCAGTGAGCTGTGACTGTGCCACTGCTCTCCAGCCTGGGCAACAGAGTGAGATCCTGTCTCAAAAAAAAAAAAAAAAAAGATTTGCAACTTTCTCAATTACTCCTGCAGAAAACATCACTATTTAGAACCTAAGATTGACCTTTTGAGATGTCTTTTCAGGTTTTTTCATTTCTAAAGGCCAATGGCTCTACCCAGACCCACCAACTACTTGTCCTGTGGCCACACCCAGAAGCAGACTCAGTGAGCAAGAGGCCCATTTTCCACACCCCTATGATTTCACTCCCAGCCAATCAGCAGTACCTATTCCCTAGTCACCCTCTCCTCCCCCAAATTATAAAAAAAATTCCAGTATCCCGTGGAGCCAGCTTTGTGTGAATTAAACTCTTTCTCTACTACAGTTCGCCTGTCTTGATAAATTAGCTCTATCTGGGCAGCAGGCAAGGAGGACCCACTGGGTTGTTACAGGATCAGAGAGTAAGAGCAAGAAAAATGGTTGAACAGCAACAATTAGGAATATGCCACTAATCAAGGTTTACCCTGCAGAGAAATACCATAGTATCAGGCAAGGTTAAAATTCCAAAATTGACATGGATGGGTTTTAGAATATTTAAGGCACGAGGTAAATTTTTTCTTTTTTTGTTTTTTTGGGGTGTTTTTTTTTTTTGAAACAGGATCTAACTGTGCCACCCAGGCTGGAGTGCAGGGGCATGGTTATGGCGCACTGTAGCCTCAACCTCCTGAACTCAAACAATCCTCCTGCCTCAGCCTCCTGAGTAGCTGAGATCACCGGCGTGCACCACCATGCCTGGTTAATTTTTTTTTTGTAGAGATGAAGTCTCGCCATATTGCCCAGGCTTAAAATGTAAATTTTAGGCCGGGCGCAGTGGCTCACACCTGTGATTTCAGCACTTTGGGAGGCCAAGGCAGGCGGATCACCTGAGGTCAGGAGTTCAAGATCAGCCTGGCCAACATGGTGAAACCCCATCTCTACTAAAAATACAAAAATTAGCCAGGCATGGTGGCGGGCACCTGTAATCCCAGCTACTGGGAAGGCTGAGACAGGAGAATCACTTGAACCCGGGAGGCGAAGATAGCAGTAAGCCGAAATCGCTCCACTGCACTCCAGCCTGCACAACGGAGTGAGACTCCGTCTCAAAAAAAACAAAAAGAAAAAAAAGTAGATGTTAGAGATCTTATTCTTTGGACTGTAAAAAAATTGGTGGAAGATATGTTTATTATGTTACAAATGAAGCTTTGCTTGTACTATTGAAAATAAAGAGATTTTTCCTTTAAAAAGAAAAAACAGGCCAGGCACATTGGCTCACGCCTGTAATCCCAACACTTTGGGAGGCCGAGGCAGGCGGATCACCTGACTTCAGGAGTTTGAGACCAGCCTGACCAACATGGAGAAACCCTGTCTCTACTAAAAATACAAAATTAGCCGAGCGTGGTGGCATATGCCTGTAATCCCAGCTACTCGGGAAGCCGAGGCAGGATAATCACTTGAATCCGGGAGGCGGAGGTTGCAGTGAGCCAAGATCGCACCATTGTACTCCAGCCTGGGCAACGAGAGCGAAACTCCATCTCAAAAAAAAAAAAAAAAAAAAAGAAAAAGAAAAAGGCGAAGAAAAAGAAAAAACAAAGATTTATCTCCTTATAGGATGCACTAAGGGCACAATATCACATGCATAACTTAAATCTAGCCACGAGAAAACTTCAGACTCACACAGGGAAACACTCTACACAATGTCTGACCAATACTCATCAAAGTGTCAAAGTCATGGAACACAAGGAAATAAATTCAAAAATAAGGATACACAAATTTGAGGAGACTAGTGATATACAAAAACTAAATGCAATGTGGGATTCTAGATTAGATCCCGAAACATTAAAAGGACATTAGGGGAAAGCTGGGAAAATGTTAAGGCCTACGGTTTAGTGAATAGTATTGTACCATTGTTAGTTTCCTGATTTTAATAATTCTACTGTGATTAAGTTGTTAATATTAGGGGAAGTTGGGGCCGGGGGCAGTGACTCATGCCTGTAATCCTAGTAGTTTGGGAGGCTGAGGCGGGCAGATCACTTGAGGCCAGGAGTTCAAGACCAGCCTGGCCAACATGGTGAAACCCCATCTTTACTAAAAATACAAAAATTAGCTGGGCGTGCTGGCATGCGCCTGTAATCCCAGCTACTTGGGAGGCTGAGGCAGGAGAATTGCTTGAACCTGGGAGGCAGATGTTGCAGTGAGCAGAGATTGCACCACTACACTCCAGCCTGGGCAACAGAATGAGACTCTGTCTCAAAAAATAAATAAATAAATAAAATAAATTAGGGGAAGTTGGGTGAAGAGTATATGTGAACTCTGTATACTATTTCCACAAATTCCTGTAAGTCCAAACTTTTTCAAAATAAAAATTGTTAAAAATATTTATGCAAGTGCTTCACATTGGCAGACTCTAACTTGGAATAGTATGGGGAAAGGGGTTGTGACTGTTATAATTCCGGGCTCCCTCTCTGTGATATAGAGGGTCCTGGCAGTGATGAGAACTTCACAACAGACCATGTGGCATCTTCCACCCCTTTGGGAGCTCAGTATACACACCCACCCTCTATGCACAATTTTTTTTTTTTTTTTTGAGGCAGAGTCTCACTCTGTTGCCCAGGCTGGAGTGCAGTGGCGTGATCTCGGCTCACTGCAACCTCCGCCTCTCGGGTTCATGCCATTGTCCTGCCTCAGCCTCCTGAGTAGCTGGGACTATAGGTGCCCGCCACCATGCCCGGCTAATTTTTTTATATTTTTAGTAGAGCTGGGGTTTCACTGTGTTAGCCAGGATGGTCTCCATCTCCTGACGTGATCCGCCCACCTTGGCCTCCCAAAGTGCTGGGATTACAGGCGTGAGCCACCGCGCCCAGCCCTCTATGCACATTTTTTTGGGGAAGAGGTGTATTCGTTGACTTTTTTTTAGATTCAGGAGGTACATGTGCAAGATTGTTGCATGGCTATCTTGTGTAATGGTGACATTTGGGTTCTAGTGCATCCATTACCAAATAGTGAACATTTTACCCAATAAATAATTTTTTTTTTGAGACAGGGTCTAACTCTGTCACCCAGGCTGGAGTGCAGTGGTGCAATCTCTGCTCACTGCAACCTCAGCCTCCTGGGCTCAAGGGATTCTCATGCCTTAGCCTCCTGAGTCAGAGATGGTGTTTCACTGTGTTGCCCTGGCTCGAACCCCTGGCCTCAAGTGATCCTCCCACCTTGGCCTCCCAAAGTGCTGAGAAGCCAGGTGATAGCCAGTATGTCTGGCCTCCATAGATAATTTTTAATCTACTCATATTTAATATGCCCACAAACAACTGTAACCCCATCATCTAGGTCCTGCCTAACATCCTGTTACTAGACCTTGTGCCATTAGAGATGCTGCCGTATTCTCCCTAAGAAGCAG